>NC_142035.1:16040997-16681309 GCF_982192425.1 Myodes glareolus | reverse complement strand
CTAAGAGACGGTGGGCTGCCTGACTTTAATGTTAACTTGCCACAAATTAGGAGCACCAGAGTAGGAGGCCTCAACTAAGGGATTTTCTTGTCTATTTTCATTGCTGCGGAAAGACCTACCTCAAGTATGGGCTCCCCCTTCTAGTAGCAGCCCAAATATTTAAAAGTTCATAGCAGGCTGGGTGGTGGTAACACAAGCTTTTGATCCTAGCACTTGAGAGGCAGATGCAGGCCGATTTCTGACTTCAAGGCCAGCCTGATCTACAGGGTGAGTTTTCCAGCATAGCCTGGGTAACGAAAAGAAACCCCATCTCAGAAAACAAAAA
This sequence comes from Myodes glareolus, assembly GCF_982192425.1. Classification (NCBI taxonomy): domain Eukaryota; kingdom Metazoa; phylum Chordata; class Mammalia; order Rodentia; family Cricetidae; genus Myodes; species Myodes glareolus. Next base: position 16,680,984 of record NC_142035.1, on the reverse strand, counting down.
CAATACCAACAAAAAGAGTTCATAACAGAAGTAAGACCATTCACCCTTTGCTTGCTTGATCATCCTGCCCGGCTGTCAGTCTTCCTTTTGATGTTAAGTTGATTCTCCCTGATGCCACAGATTCTGATTTCTCCCCTGATGTCAGAACCATAATTTCCGTGCTTCTTTCATTGACTAAGGATCAGCACTTTCCAAGAATGTTTCAGGACATTGGAGCCAGACTGGAACATTCAGAGTATTTGCCTCATGGACTGAACAACTATCAGGTTCCTGACCTCTGCAATGTGAGACAGCCATTGTGGGACTCCTCAGACAACTGAGGTACCCAACCTCAAGGACCCAGAAATTACAGAGGTCGTAAATGAGAAACAACTGCTATTACTGTTGTAATGTAAGCTGACTCGATAAATTCTTTTGATATATATAGATAAATATGTATATGTTAATTTCATCAATTCCATTCCCCCTAAACAACCCTGACTAAGATAGATGGTGTGCCCCAAATTCCACATGCTGAAATCCTAATATCCAGGGAAATGGTATTAGGTGTGACCTGCATGACAAAATAAAGTCATGAGGGTAGAACACTCATAAATTGCTTAGTGCCACTATCAATGGTCCCCAGAGAGATTCTTGACCCCTTCCACCAATTGCTGAAAAGGAGTGAAGATAGAATATAGCATGATGGAGGATTCCCCTCTGTATGCTGTGATTACCATTGATTAATAAAGAAACTTTTTTGAACCTATAGCAAGGCAGAACTTAGCTAGGTGGGGAAAACTAAACTGAATGCTGGGAGAAAGGAGGCAGAGTTGGGGAGAAGCCATGGAGCCGCCGCTAGAGACGGACACACTAAAACCTTGCCAGTAGGCCATGAACCTCACGGTAAAATATAAATAATGGAGATGGGTTAATTCTAGATGTAAGAGCTAGCTAGCAATATGCTTAAGCAATTGGCCAAGCAGTGATTTAATTAATAGTTTCTGTGCAGTTATTTTGGGAGTCTGGGCAGCCGGGAAACAAACAAGCGGCCTCTTCCATACTACAATAGTAAGCTTACCCTCTCCACGTACAGAGGACGTGGAGCCTGCTGGACCTTGATCTCCAACTTTCCCAATTTCAGAAGAAAGAACACACATTTCTGTTGCAGATAAGCCACCCGATCTATGGGGGTTTTATTGTAATAGCACAAATAGACTATGAGCCATTCTCTCGAGGGCAAGAAGTCAGCACGAACCAACTGTAACATCTCTCTTGACCACAGCGTTGACCCTCCTCACCCATGCTCTGGATGAGGTTATCACAAAGCTGCTCCACTTCCTGGTGACCCTTCTCTGGTGACAGTCCAAGGCTCTCCATTTGACTTTACAAGTCCAGAGCTTTCGTCTGGAAACATACAAGTCCTTCTCATGCTTCAGTAGAATGAAATGGTTCACAAGATCCTTGCTGCTTGGCTGATGTCCTGAATTCTTTAAGATAAATGATAATGATGAGAAACAAATGCCAATGCAGGACAAGTGGCCACACTGAAAGTTTGCTTTTCCAGGAATTTCAGTGTTTCTTGTGATGTGGGATTCACCTCTGGATGCTGTGAACATGTTTTGTTACCATTGGTTAATAAAGAAGCTACTTTGGCCTATGGCAGGGCAGAATAGAGTGAGGCGGGGAAACTAAGCTAAATGCAGGGGAAAAGAAGGTGGAATCAGGAAGATGTCATGTAGCTGCCATAGGAGAAAGATGCTGGAACCTTATTAGCAGGACATAGCCTCGTGGTGATACACAGATGAAGAGAAATGGACTAATTTAAGTTATAAGAGCTAGCTAGAGCTATGCTTGAGCAATGGGCCAAACAGTGTTGTAATTAATACAGTTTTTGTGCCATTATTCAGGCCTGGGCAGCCGGAAAACCAACAGGGAGACTCCGTTTACATCTTATAAAAAAAAAAAAAGGAAATGAAGGGAGAAAAAAGGAGAAGAAGAAAGAAAGGGGGGACTTGAGAAGTACATTGGGAAAGAACTAAACTTTAATGACATGCACACATCCTGAGACACTGTAGAGCACAGTTCTCTGAGCACAACAGCTCATATTCACCCAGATCAGCTTCGCTTACTTGCAAGAGTCAATTCATAGGCCTACAGACTTCAGACATTCCCTCGTAGAAGGAAGGTGAGGGATGGGTCATTGGACCATAACCCAGCCATTTGTATGAGATTCTGTCCCAACTGTACATGGTCTCAGGAGTCTCAGGGAAGGGCTGCAGTATACAAACTGGGTGTTGGGGGGCACAAAGGTCCTTGTGCCCACAGATATTCAGGGAAACAAGAAATGTTAAGCATGATTGTCTTTTCAAAGAAAAATATGTAAAAGTTGTTCTGCCATCCAGAAAGTTGAGAATTGGAAGTGATTAATGGTCCAGTGATCTGTGTTTTCTGTAGGATCGGGCCACATCAGACACCAACAATCAGGACCAGAGATGACTAATAATCTAAATGACTTTTATATAACCTATATAGCCAGGGGCTCCTCCAAGCTCCCACAATCAGGACCAGTGGTGGCTAATAGCCCAAATAACCTCTATGCTATCTGTAATATACAGACCAGGCCAGACCCTCCCTTAGGCCCTTAAGCTATATGGGTAGCCTATCTCTAGAACTCGTCTTCTTGGAAGAAATGACATCTACTCTGGGCTGAGTTTTGATGTAATTATGCCTTCTTGTCCACAGGGGATTGTACTGCACCAGGAATTTCTTTCCATTATACTGGGTTTAAATGTGCTGGCAATAAACTTCCTGGCATCAGACTCCCTGGAGTTTGATCCAGACTGATGAAGGCAGTCTGAACCGAGGTTTCATTCTCACCTCTCTGCAGATCACTGCCTTGACACCTGCAGAGACCCCGCCCCCACCTGGGGAAAGTTAACAGATGAGTCTCCATCTATGGAGCCACTGGGGAACTGTCACCATGCTGGCCACACATCTTTGAGTGCAGCTACTTTAGGGTCAGCCATGCTCTGGAGGTAAGACCAATAAACTCATTGGTCCCCTGGGGTAAACTCTAGCAGGATCCTAAATTGGTTTATTTTGGGCGCCCTGTGGTGAAAGGTAGGCAAGTATTGCTACACCTCCCCTGCTGGAAGTATGGTTCTGCAACTGGCTTCCCATACACACACACACACACACACACACACACACACACACACACACACACTCCACCTATCCATTCATTTCTTTCTTTCTCTCCTCTGTGCAGTACTGTATATTGAATGGCTCCTTCATACATATTACATGGTCAGTTCTCTAAGAAAAGACAGGGATATAGGGATGCACCAGTTTTTAGGGAGACTACAGGCTTTGAGGAAAAACTTAGTGAACACACTTTACCTAGAGAATTACAGATCATTCATTAAATGTTGAGCTGAGATGGGGAAATGGAAGCAAAGAAGAAGTTTTGTTTTGGAATAATCTTTTTGCACACTGTGAAGATGTCACTCTGATTGGGTTCATAAAAAACTGAACAGCCAATAGCTGGGCAGGATTTCTAGGCACAAAAGACACTGGGAAAAAGAAGGGGGAGATGCCAGGAGATGCAGAGCAAGCAGGACAGGAAACACGGAGATGAGGTAATAAAACCATGAGGCAAAAAGTAAATTAATAAAAATGGATTAATTTAAATTAAAAGAGCTAGTTAGAAACATGCCTAATCTATTGGTCAAGCTTTCATATTTAATAAGTCTTCCTGTCATTACTGGGGAGCCAACAGTCTTGAAGAAAAATGCACCTTTGGCATTCCAGGAAAAGGAAGTGTTTAGTACAGATTATAAAAATGAGAAAGAACACTGGGTATTTTCTTCACATTAAATAAGGGTGACATTTTGTGTGTGTGTGTGTGTGTTCTTTGTACTGTAGAAGGATCAGAGAAGTTGAGGTAAAGATAGTCTAAGATCTGTTCTAGGCCTTGAGCGAACTTGTCAGTAAACTAATGAGCAGTGCTCTATCGTGATGACAGTGGAGAGAGTGGAGACCACTCCCTGAGGGCACGCCACAGGACAGTGTATTCTGAGACAGTCTCAGGTTTGTGTCCCAGAAAGATCCTCCTACCATCTTTGCTTCTGGTACGGTCTTGAGACATGCCAGTCATAAGAAATCTATGACTATGGATGGCTACATTTTGGAAATGACTAAACTTTTGAAAATCTGACCTCCTCAAATAGTAGGGGCCCCTCGTACTTCAGTATCCTTTCCTTCAGATTTACTGGAGCAAACAGCAAGGAGCCAGCGGGCGGCAGAACCACGTTTGGAGCAGGCTGATAGATGTCTGCAATCTGCCTTCCCAGCAGCCCAAACTCATCACACCCAAGGCAAAATGTGTTCTCCTCCATAAACGCTTCTCTTCTTTTTTAGCATTAGATTCACTCAAGTTCAAAAGTTCACTCTCCCTTCTTACCACATCCTATCTCTCACTGGGTCTGTGGTCTTTCTTTTAAAATGTATCCGTCTGGGCTGGAGAGATATAGCTCAGCAATTAAAACACTTGCTGCTCATATACGGGCTCAAGTTCGGTTCTCAGCACCCACAGGGCAACTTACAGCTGTCTATAACTCCACTTCCAGGGGACCCAACACTTCTGATGTCTTCTGTGGGCACCAGCCATGCCCGTGGTACACATACATGCATGCAGGCCAAACATTCATGTATACACATGAAGTAAAAATAAACAAATATTTTAAAACTGCCCCATCCTTCCCCCCTTCCTTTCCTAGTACAACTGCCCCACCTCAGTCATGAACTCCTTCCAACTGGCCCAGGCTGTCACCATTGCCTCTCCTCCATTATACCAGCTTCCTTTATCAGCCACTCTTGGAGGTCACAAACTCCAAATCCCTTGGAGGGTAAAGCTCATAACCATGTATACGTCATTCAGATCCTAGGTGGTTGTGTCCCCAACAGGCTTTCCAACAAGAGCCCCTCTCTCACACTTACCTTCCCAGGTTTTGCCTGCTGAGCAAATCACCCAGATGACTTCGCACCCATGTGACTTACTCTGGTTCTTGCTTACATATTGTGGACTAGATGAAAGACTGTTCCAGAAAGGAAATTTTGCACCACTTAGAACCTTAGAATGTCACCTTCTTACTTGGAAAGGTTTTTATGGGTATTGTTATTTAAGAGACAATAAGGTCAGACTAAAATGAAGTGGCCCTTACACAAAGGGAAACAAATCCAGAGACCCACAGGAAATCAGAGGTGCACAGTAGAGTTAGAAATTAGACTAACTAATGATGTTTATGATGATGTTTTATGAGTCAAGTACCAAGGAAGATCGCCAGCAAGCACCAGAGACAAAGATAGAGGCACAGAACACACCTTCCCCAGAGACCCTCACGAAGGAAGCAACTATGCCATGACTTCCTTGTCCACACTACCTAGAATATTCTTTGTTCATCTCTCTGTCTGTCCACTCAGACCCAAGTGCCAAATCGAACCCTCTGTCTGCCGACAGGGAGCCATGACACTCTCCCATTCCTCGGATAAAGTCTTCAACCATATCTAACCAGACCCAGGATTCTGGGGACTGCACATTCCAAAAGCCAGGAATTCACAGCCATCATCATTATCACCAACTGGTGATGACTTCTGGGCTTCTCATTTGTTCCCCTTTGATATCCCCTGTGATAAAGGGGAAGTGGAGGGAGGGATTGGGTCTCCCCCTCCAAGAAGTCACTGTCTCACTTTCTGTGTACATTCCTATCTCCTAATTACACTCACCATTTTCCAAAAATGTCCTTTGACCATTGGCTGCAGCAGAAAAACAGCACTTATATGCTCCATTATTTGGTCCCACCCTCCCTTCCTGCACTTGTCAGCCTCTGTCATTCCTAACTGATCCTTCATGACACCCAATTACATGTGGATCCTGAACTGATACCGCACATCACAGCTCAATGTCTTCCCACCCCCCAACAATCCCCCAACCCTTCCAGGTCAACCCAATGCTTCCCTTCACTAAAGCTCTTTCTTGAGAACAATCCACTGGAAACCCACCCCTTTCCTTGACAGTTGACTAGATTGCAACTTACACTTTTATTAGGGAGAATGGTTTTCTCATGTGCCGCATGGAAATCATTTGTGGAAAACTCTGCTTTTTACCAACCAAATTACCTAGATCCGATCATGAGTCTCCTCTGGGTCTCAGGTTCCCCATCTTTACAGTTGACTCAATGGTAGCATCAGCCTTATGGTGTCATGAGGGCTGGAGGACAGCATTGAGCATGGGCTTTCTAACTGAGTAATAATCATGCATTTTGGCTGACAACATTACTATCAATCACCATCGTCATCATCACCATCAATACAGCCATGCCATGATCACTGAACTTCGCTTATAAATATCTCACCCCAGCCAGAAACACAGAGCTGCAGAAATTCAACACTTGCTAGGTAAACAGAAATGAACAATTTCAAAAAAAAAAAAAAACCTCCTCAAAATCAATTCCCCCACTAGCATTGGGTACTCCGCAGGTTCTAATGTACCAAGGACAGTCTATTATTATCCTCATAAAACTCCTTTCTTCCTATGAGATTAAAGAGCTCAGAATATTCCATGCCAAGCAGCTTCACACGTCCCCTGAGAGAGGCAACAAGAAAGAATTGCTTTTCCATTGTCCTTGTGTATCAAGGCAGAGAGACAAGAAACAGACAGCTGCCCTGAAAACTTGAGAGGCCTGAGAAACTAAGAAAGCACGGGCCCCTTCCTCCTTATTCCTTAGGGAAATGCCCTTTGCTTATTCCAAAAGCAAATCAGTAGGCCACATGCTATTGGCTTGAACCCAAGATAGAGCGGTCTCTGTCTCCCCATGGATTCATTCATTGACTTACCAATTCATTTATTCAGAGTCAGTTGATGAGTCTAATGACAGTCCCCCTTGTTACATAAGCATCAGATAGGCTACAGAAAGTGACATGGGCCAGAGAGGTGGGCACAGCCACCTAGAAAATGCCCCAAGTGACAAGTTGTCAGAGTCTGCTGAAGAAGGGTAGATAAAGCCTCTGAAACCTCACAGATCATAAATTTCCCTCTCTTTAAGTATTCTAAATGAAATTTTGAAGTTCATCTCAATTTCTAAAAATACTTCCCAAAGATGGTAATCCTCTAACCGGCAGTCATTCCTGATAGCATGCTAAGCACCTCCTACCTCTGCGGAAGCCGCTGAGCTCCACCATCAAAGATACCAAAGGAGGTTGCGGTTATCGCCTCAAGTAAGGATGCTCAGTTAGCTCAGCATCTTCCATAGTGAAACCCTGGGCTCTGCTGCACCTCAGCATAAAGCAAGAGACAACTACAGGCATCTGTAGATCCCTGCAGATAGCATTTTTCACAGTAGCCCAAGCTGAAAGCAATCCAAATGCCCACTGCTGGTTCATTAAGTAAAACGGAACATATACTGTACACACAGAGAAGGGAATTCTCATGTAAGGTACAGCATGATGCATCCTGGGAGCATTAAGAACTGAAGGAAGCAGTCACAAAAAGACAAAGAGCAGATGGCTCCATTTTGATGAAAAATAATAAAATAGTGGTTGATACAGAGGGGACTGGGAATTAGAATTGTCGTAGATGGGTGGAGAGATTTAGTTTTCAGAAGAGGAAAAGGGTTAGAAAATGGATGTCAGAGATGGACTCACAACAATGTGATTGTCCCTTTTGTCCCTTTATTGTGCACTTAAAAGTGAGTAGGAGTGAGGGAGATGGCTCACCATTTAAGAGCACAAGATGCCCTTGTAGAGAACCTAGATTTGAATCTTAGCTCCCACGTGGTGGCTCACAACCACCTGTAACTCCAATTACAAGGGACATGATACCCTCTTCTGGCTTCCACGGGCACTGCATACATGTGCATAGACATACATGCAGGCAAAACACCCGCAATGCATAAAATAAAATAGATAAATGATTTTAAGAGGTAAAGTGACATTATTTTCTATACAATCAAAGAGGAGGAGAAGGAGGAACAATTCAACACATTTATCCAAAGCCATAGAGGTAGCTGTAATGCTGGAGAGGAATCTCGAGATGCCTATTCTGATTCCTGTACTGGTCTGCTATACTCAACTCCAGTTCTGGATGCTGGAACTCGGAGTGACCACCAGAACCAGAGAATTGTCCTCAGCCAGTCCAAAGCAGCAGCCACATGGAAGGCTAGTTCGCACAAACCATTTTCCATGGAGATAGCCAGGGGCTAATGGTTCAATGCCTTGGAGGGCCAAATGCTTCTCACTTCTAGGCAGAAGCATCTTTTACTGGATTCCTATCCCAGAGATCCCCGGGGTCCAGCTGAAGGTCACTGCCTCTAACTGTGGCCACAGTTTTGTTTGGTTTTCTGCCCCTCCCCTGCCCCACTTACCTCAGAGTCCATCCCTGAGCCATTCTCTTCTGGGAGTTACCATCCCAGGAGCCCTCATATCAGGCTCAGCGTCAGGCAGTGTGTCTTTCCTTTCTTCCACTGTTGCCATCCTAAGAAAGCATCTTAATAATTTCCTGAATCCCTCGCATGGCTCTTGATACTACAGGTGTTCCATATACAGGTTCACACAGCTCTGGGTTTCCGTGTTCTTCATAAAAGAATATACTCCTGTTTGATCCCCCAAAGTCCCACCTCTCCCCATTCAGAGATAGTAGCTCCCACACTGAGTGGAGGCATGGTCAGGAGGATGTGCCCTAACCTAGAGGGAACACTTGCGCCACTGATGGGGGGGAGGGCTGAGATTGCTACCTCAAAGCGGAGAGCTCACTGACATGATTTCTGCTTCCATGGATGCATCTGACTCCCCATAAGCAACCTGCAAATGAGCTAGTACAAGAAAACAAACTTTGCCACCTTCTCTGTGCCCGGAAGCCATGCTAGACCCAAGAGCCGGTTAAAACAGTGGGAGAGCTCAAACTTTGTGCCTGCTTTCCGGGAAAGAAAAGCAAATAAACAGCGGGTAAAATAGCAGAAATAAGGGAGGAAACAGGAAGGGTACACACCTGGGGAGGGCATCGAGGAAGAGAGACTCTTGGTAGAACCTATAGAGCGTCTCCAAGACACACAGACTCATGGCTACGCAGGGCACAAGCGCCGTAAGGAAGGGGAGCAGCCAGCTGATTCCACTTAGGATTCCTTCGGTCATTCACTCAGCAAACACTGCTGTGCTTTCCTATCCCTGGGAACACAACAGGGATGAGCAAGAGATGTGGCGAGGAGAAGGGGCTTGGAGCAGACAAAGCTAGGCTGGAGCTCTCTGTGGCCTTGCAGTCGTTGGGAAGTTCTCGACATTTCTTGTCCTTACCTCTGACATAAACACAGCCATAGCAAAAATAATAGCAACCATCTCAAGGAGTTGTTATGGGGATCAAAGAATGGAAAAACGGAAGCCAGCCAGTGCTTTGTTTAACATGCAGTGATGCAAAACACTCCATATATTGTTCCTCTCCTGACCAGGCATACTTCTTTCCCTCAAGTGTCCCCACGCCCAGATAACAGTTAAAACACAGTGCCGTGGTGCATCATGGGAAAAGTCCATCTTGCCTCCACGTTTGGAAACTGAGCTCCCCTTGAGAAGCCTGCTTCCCCATGGCGCTTCTCTGACATGCGTCTTGGCCGTTCACCCTGATGGCTGGAACCGTCCTCCGCGAGGCTGTCACTCTTCGAGCTGCATATAACAAGATAAGCCTACTCTTCCAGCTCACTTGGCAGACACCACGGAGAACTAATGCCTACAACTGTCAGCGTTTAGTGTGAGATTTAATAAATGTGGTGTTTTTCCAAGTCCATTTTCCCAAAGCCAAGTGGAAGCTTCAATCCCCCAGCACTAATGCGGGAACATGCCCACCGCATGGGGACCCAGGCACGGGGCGCTATTATTCAGGCTCATTCAGAGTTCTTTCCGAGACCAAGTTATAGTGATAGGACCAGATGAGGAGAAGAAAATCAGCACCCAGGGATGACATCACCAGCTCCCAGATCCAGGGGGTTATTTATTTATTATGTGATAATGGCTCAAATGTATACACTACTCCAAAATCTGCTATGAAAATTCAAACATCTTTGTAATCCCTGTTTACAAAGCACACAGAGAAATTAAAACAGGCTTAATCGAGTAGTGTTTATGCATATTAATGAACCTAAATTCTAAATCTGGATTTTGAAAATAAAAAGGGTAAAAGAGGATTCATTTCAGACTAATTTGCTTTTGAATATGACACTTTGCATGTCAAATAGTGTAAGGGATGTGGAATTGGGGTCCTAGATAAGCATTTTAAAGCATTTTCCTATAAAGTGAGGGCACACAATATTTTAAAGGGAAAGAACCTCTCTCTATTTTAATCCCAGGCTTTTACGGCATGCATGCTTCGCCAAGTCCTTTACCATCTCCACTGTGACCACAGAATCCTCTTCTAGACCCTGCAAACCTTCCCTCTGGCTGGCCTGCCCTGACACTGTCACGAAGGAACTTGATACTCTATGGGACACATTTGTCAGTTTGTCCACTAAAGCCTAGAGTGCTGACTTCTTAGCAGACAGAGGAGCAGAAAAATAGAAAGTCGGACAGACCCAAAGTCACACTCCAGTTCTGCATGGTCATCAACTTTCTGTGACTTGCTTTTCATGGCTGTCCACACAGATGGTACAACACAGGTGCTCAGATGTACAATGTCCAGTCTTTCTGTGTGTCCTTAGAGTGGCAATAAAATAAATAAAATAAGGAGGGGCCAGCAGTGTTCTGTTCAGTGAATAACCAACACCTAATTCCCTGTGGTCCACATCTACAGTTAAAAAGAAATGATTCAAATCAGAAGAATTTGAATGGCAACACTTGGGCATGGATGGAGGGACTCGGTGAGCTCGGTGGTTTGCCTCTGTGGCACAGGCGATGGGCGGGATAACCTCCAGCCTCAAGGAAGAATGAGTGTGAACTATAGAATCAGAGATCCTGGGCTGGACTCCAGACTCCACCACACATAAGTGTCAGAGGTATCCCTTCCCAGCGCTAGACTTTCTCACCTATAAAAGAGACAACTATTGCACCAGCCCTCCCTAAGTGTGCAACCCACATGTTACACCTGCTCAAATTCCTGTGGGGACACAGTATACGATTAGGAGACAACACCTAAGAAGAGATGAGAGCCAGAAAGGTTCACAGAATGGACATACGACATTCCCAAAGAAAAGGAGAGCTGGGGAGATGGCTCTGGAGATGATGTGCCTGCTGCTCAAGGATGGCACCTGGGTTCAGATGCCCAGAACCAATGTAAGAGAGTTGTGTGTGGCAGCAAGCATCTGTCATCCCAATACTGGGAAAAGAGATGGCCAACTTGTAGGGACTTGCTGGCCAGCCATTCCAGCCAAAACGGCAAGTTCCAGGTTCAACGAGAGACCCTGCCTCAGAAGACAAAGTGAAGATCAACAGAGGAAGAGGCCCAGTGACAACCTCTGACCTGCACACGTACGTGCAACAGGTGATCACACCTGCATACACACACGCATACACCCCCTACATACACACACACACACACACATGCGCACACACACACAATAAGGAATCATTTGACCCAAGCACTGAGACATGCCCCCTCTCCGAGAATCTCACCAAATGGTTCCAATTATTCACATGCTAGAAACATCCTATCTCAGATTAGGGGGTGGGTTAGCTGAAATTCAGGTGCATTACAGGGAGACCTTTATGGAAGGGCTGGAGAGATGATGGCTTTGTAAGAGTCCTTGTTGCTGTTGCCAAGAACTTAAGATCATTTTCCACAACTGCCAGTAACTTTAGCTCCAGGAGATCAGCACCCCCTACTGACCTCCTCGAGCACCTGCACTCACACACATATACACAAACACAGGTACACGTAAATAATACTAAAATTAAGTCCTAAAAATAAAGACTAAACGAAAATTTTAAGCCTCATAGAAACTTACTTTGTACTACTTGTATTGGAACTACTTTGTACTCTAATTAAAAATATAATTTTTAAAAGGTGTTTGAAAGCAGGTAACCTGCATGAATGGAAAATGCTTCCCCAGAAGACACAATTATTAAATAAAAAGTCTCAATGCTATGCATGGATACTTTTGTATGAGCTATGGGCCAGGAGGCACTAAAGGCACTCAGAAACAGCATTCCCCACTGTGACCAGTTGGTAAGACCCTATTGCTGAAGAAACAACACATTTTGCTTGTCAGACATAGATCAATCTGGAAGTGCCCTGAAAACTTCTTCCTTGCTAGCTAGCTTACACAGTCAGAAAGTGCCATGCAGGCTTCTGGGGGAGAAAGCTATCAAGGACCTTAACCAGGTCTGGACACTGAAAGATGTGATACTCACCTGCCAGGCGGCGTGTGTTCATTGCAACATTAGCATGAAAGTTAGACCTGAGGCTGCTACCAAAGGCGGGAATTCATGCCTGGTACTGTGAGCAGGTCAAAGGTCCATGGTATGGGCGGTAACATGCCACTCCACTGTCTAAATATGTATGACCACACCATAGGCATGTGCTGCCAACCCTCCTCGGCTCAGGAGCACTGAGGAAGAGGGGGAAGAAGAGGTGTAAGAGTTGGGGTGGGGAGGAGAGCTGTGAAATGCTGTGTTCTGGACACGCCCTGACTTAGCTCTGATGCCTCTCAGTGAATTCTCCTTTCTGTCTCTTTCATCCCCCACCATCTCTAGTCCTCTCTGCTCCTCTCTCCCCGTTTCCCTCCACTTATCTCTCTACCCATCTTGGGCTTGCTTTGGGCTCTCCCATGTCCCCACTCCTGTTTCTTCTCTTTGTCACTCATCTCCACTTGTCTGTCACCTGTCCTGGCTCTGATAACAAACTCCTATGTCCCATAGGCAGCTGGCTGATGCTGGAGTCATAAGCCAATGATGGAAGATGGCAATCCCAGAAGCTGGGCAGACCACGATGGAAAAAGTCCGATGGCATCTGAAGCAGACTGAGGCTGAAAAGGATCCTGGTCCCCCAGGACAGGGCCAGACATCCTTCACTGTGTCTGGGCTCAGAGGACTGAAGCTGACTAGACTTACCTAACACCTCCTGATACACCGGAGCCATCATCCTCTGTTTAATTTAATGCTACATTCCATATCAGGGACAGGACACCATGAGTCCTGTTTTGCTAATGAAGGAACAGGAGGGTTGAGTGATATGTCAATGGCTTATCCCCTGACCCGACCATGGAGCATCTAAGAGACCAATGGGGCTAAAGAACATGCCAGGGTTCTTTTCCATTTGAAAACCAAAATCATCTCACATAGCCCCAGGAGTAAGGAATAAAGACAGGTCAGTGATTCCCCATCCAGCCTTCTTCAGAAGTAAACATTCACAGTGGCCGAACGGCTCAGGAACAATGAAGTAAGGCCCACAAGTTTCACCACCCTCAACCAGATTGAGAAATTAAATGTGAAAAAGAAAAAAATAACACTTCTAACAGAGTGTACAGGAAAAGGTCTCATAGTTTGAAAGATGGGGACCATTGTGAGTATGGTGTGAAACTCATGCAGGGAAAAGTTGGTTTCACCAAACAAAATTGAGTTCCTTGTATTAGCAAAAAATATCATCAATAATATTAAAAGACAAATGGTTAAAATGTGCAATCTTTATGACAAAACATGAATGAGTATCCTTAAAATGTAAAGAGTACCTATCAATCAACAAAAACTAAAGCAAGCCAAGAGGAAATGTAGACCAAGGACTTGAAGAAAATTACAGAAAAGTTCCTATTCAAGACAAATAAACAAAAAATGTAAGACCAAAACTCACAATATTACATTAAAAAACTAAGACACAATTTTTCCCAAGATGTGGGCTTGCAAGGCTGAATACCCATTGTTTTCAAGGGCACAAGGACTTGAAAATTAGACTGGAAGCAGCCTTATCCCTCCATAGAGCAATGTGCTAATATTTATTCTCTTTGACACATTCAGTCTCTTTTTAGGAATATGTTCTGCAGAAATTCAAAGGCAGAGGCATAGGGTTATTCATCATAGCACAGCTAAGAGAGATAGATATATTGGAGATATTCTCACTCTGCTACAGCTGGTACTCACCAACCATCCCTGAACCACGGAAACAGAACACAGCTCTGTCTATACAGAGGATGAGGTGGGGCTGTGTTAAAGGTGTTTGTCAACCTTAGAGCATGGTGGTGTGGACTCATAATCTCTGCACCCAGGACACAGAGATAGGATTAAAAGTTAAAGGTCATCCTCGGCTACATAGCAAGGTCAGGCCAGCCTGGGCTACTTGAGACCTTGTCTCTTTTGAAGCAAGGAAGGAGGGAGGGAGGGAAGCCGGCAGGCAGGCAGGCACAGACTTATTATTGTAGTGGTTAAAAAGGACTGGGTCTTTCTTTGCCTTTGAAAGGAAGCCCAGGTGGCTTGGCAACAGGGCAAACGGCTGGCTGCCGGCTTGGCATCAGGTAAAATGGCTGCTACAGGCCCAGGGGTGAGGGGGTTTCCAGAGTAGACAGGTGTTTGAACCAGAGGACTGAGTGGGGAAGATAATCCTCAGTGCAGGTGGACACTGTCCAGTCATCTGAGGACTCAGGTGACACAGCTAGCTCTTCAGAAGAAAGGTACAATGGTCATTTCTAATAATGCTTATTTCACATGAATGTGTGGGAGGGGAGGGGAAAGGGAGGGAGAGAGAGGACTTACCTGCATAAGAACTGGAAACACAGAAACCAAACTGTGGCCCCATAGGAAGTGGGGTACCGCAAAGTCTTTCCTTCAACTGTCCTCTCCCACCTGCATTTTCAGAAAATGTCCTTTCTGACCTAATGAAAAAGCTACTTTATAATTTAAAAAAAAAAAGCCAACACAATGCTTTGATCGAGAGCAGTCCATAAAGAGTGTGTTCTCTTTCCCGCCTCCTCTCACCAGTGCCTCCCAGCTCTGGCCAATGACATTAGCCAGCCCTGGGCACCCTGGAAATCTGAGAACTTGTTCCTTTGTAGAGGACCATGTGATGCACTTTGGTTAACAACTACATTAGGCCTAACTCTGTTCTGAATTATGAGCCACTGTCCCCAACCTGTGGTTGGCACCAGGCCCCTCCTATCTGCAAGACACAGGCATACCTTCTGAGACTACCAGGCCCCTCCTATCTGCAAGACACAGGCATACCTTCTGAGACTACCAGGCCCCTCCTATCTGCAAGACACAGGCATATCTTCTGAGAGTTCCAGGCCCCTCCTATCTGTAAGACATAGGCACACCTTCTGAGAGTTTTCCTTTGACCCCACTTTACCTTCTCAAGTTGGTTCACAGCAACATTTCCCTGGTGACAAACATGAGCACTCCCCTGCCTCCAACTTCCCTGAAACATCATAGGTAAAAGGCCCCCTTTCATTCCACTTCGTTCTAGAAGGCCCCACTGTCTTGCACTGTCTTTGCCCAGTTTACCCCAATCCTTCAAGAAAGAAGTGAATATTACACCATTGACCCCATTTGAGTAAGACACTAACATTTTAGACTTTGTCTCCGGGGCCCCGCTATTTCAGGGGAGACAAGCTGAACTCACAAAGGAAGGGTGCAGTATCAATGAGCTGAGCTACAGCAAAGTTCCTTCCTTTGTCCTGAGCATCCTATAGCCGCCAGTCCAGGACAGATCCTATAGACTAATGGCAGAGGGATGCAGATATGATCCCAGTCCCTGAGGGGCAGCAAGTGCTCAGTGTGGGAGCAGGAAGGGGGTGACATGAGAGGCAAATCTAAGGACAAGTGAGACAGAACAAGAGGCAGAGGGGGAACCAGGGGAGCTAGAGATGATATAGTTCTGCAAGTCAAGAGGTCAGGATGACCCGGGGTCAGGATATCATGGTGCCCTAGTTAGAGTTATTATTGCTGGGATGAACACCATGACAAAAAGGCAACATGGGGAGCAGAGGATTTATCCGGTTTATACTTCCACACCACTGTTCATCATCAAAGGAAGTCAGGAGAGGAACTCAAACAGGGCAGGGACCTGGAAGCAGCAGCTGAAACCGCGTGCCAAGGAGGGGTATTGCTTACTGGCTTTCTCACCATGGTTTGCTCAGCCTGCTTTCTCATAGAACCCAGGACCACCAGTCCAGGGGTGATACCACCCACAATGGGCTAGACCCTCTCATATCAATCACTGATTGAGAAAATGCCCCACAGGCTTGCCCACAGCCCCATCATAGAGCGGCATTTTCCTAACTGTTCCCTCTGCTCAGATGACTTCAACTTGTGCTAAGTTGACATAAAACCAGCCAGCACACATGGGATTGGGCTTCTCACATTTTACATATGAATCACCCCTTTCCTTCTTCCTCCACCCCTACACACAAAAAAAGGAAGTCTTCCACCTTCAAGTCAGGGCAGGGAAGGATGAGGAAGACAGGCAGGCGCCTGTTAGTGTCTCCTCAGCAGCCACGCTGTCGCTCGAGTTCTGCATTGCATCTCCAAATCACAAGACCTGTCTTTCCATGGCGATTCTCTGTTCCTTCCACGATTTATTCCAGCTAGTGACTGACTAGAACAAGCCTTTCAAAGGGCATTTTTCAAAGCCAGAATGGTAGAGTAGTCATGCTGTCTGGCCCTGGCAGCTCCAAACAAGTTGCAGGCCCCGGAAATTACAAGCAGTAGCCGTCCATCAACTGTCTCCATGGTTCACCGACTGCTCATGAGATACAGTGAAGTCGTGCGTACAGGCCACCATGGGGCTGTCATGGTTGGGAGGGCTTTGGTTTGCATCACCAGCATCAGCAGCACAGAGTGGGCACTGCAGCAGAGAGCGGCAGTGTCCAGAAACCAGGTGGCTGGGTGTGCTCCTCCTTAGATAGTCATGTTTCCTGAAAACTGCCTCCAAACTCCCCTGGGCAGTGAGGACAGGGGCCATTCATCCATGGCCTTTAAGTCCATGGTATTGTTTATCACTACTTGGACAGCTTTAACTGTAGGGTTTATGCCTCTCTAACCTGTTGACATCAGGTTTAACCACAGGTTTCAGGGCAGTTGGCAGAGGAAGATTATGTAGCCCTCATTGAAGAGGGAGAAGTTCTGGCTCCGTAGGTTCTGACACCCTTCCTCAGGGAAGAGCGTGACCTGACACTGAGCTTTGCAGTGCCTATTGGACTTGTTTGGGACCACGGTGTCATCTCCAGGAGAGAGCTGAGGATCCAGCTCATGTGAGAACGCCACAGATCGCCCATTTCCCACGTCAGGGTCTGAGAAGTAGATTGACAGCCGTGCAGAATAAAGCCGCGGCCGACCTGTGGTACCTGGGATGCATGGTTGGAGCATGCATGGAGGCTCTATAGTGACTTATTGGGATTTGGGGACTTTTATTGGAGATCATTTACTATTGAGGTAGAACCTATTATATCTGACTAAAGTACGTCTCCCCCTTTTCATCCTCTAATATTTATCAGAAACCTACCACTAAGAATTGAGAACTTTTTGAGAGCTGAGTGACTTACTATGTGACAGCCACTAAGCTGAGTGGGGAAAGCATATCACAGAAGCACATATTAAAGACAGGGACGTGGCATGGGTGCATTGTGGTACCCTGTGGCAAGTTTTGTTATAAGAGGGACCAGGAGCTTGGGGGATGACATCATTCTCTCTACTTCCTCTACCCAGAGGACAAACTGACTTTACAGAGTTGCCTGTCATTTATAAAATTCCATAAATAAATAAGGTTGACATGAGAACTGAATTTGAAGGGAACACAAGGGTTGGGGGATGGATTGTTTCATTGTTCAGCAACAAAGAAAGGGTGGGGTGTTCTAGTAAGTCAAAGGGGAGAAAAGACTCAAGGGTTTAAAAAAAAGAAAAAAAAATCTGCCGGGTGTGGTATGCTTGGAATCTTAATACTCAAGCCAGCTAAAATTAAAGCCAGCCTTGGGTACACAGCAAGACTGTCTCAAACATACTCACACACTCAAACTCATGCATGCATGCATGTGCATACACATACACACCCCCAAACACATACCAGGACCAAGCCCTTCTCCTCTGTATCAAGACTGAACAAATTATCCCACCATAGGGAATGGACTCCAGAAAGCCAGCTCATGTACCCAGGATGTCCAGAGTCCATGAGCTCCAATCAGCTATCTCTGTGGTTTTCCCCATCGTGATCTTGACCCACCTTGCTCATATGAGCCTCTCCTCCCTGTCTTCAACTCAACTCCAGGAGCTCAGCCCAGTGCTTGACTGTGGATCTGCATCCGTTTCTATCAGTTACTAGATGTAGGTTCTATGATGACAATTAGGGTAGTCACTAATCTGATTACAGGAAAAGGCCAGTTCAGGCACCCTCTCCACTATTGCTGGGAGTCTTAGCTGGGGTCATCCTTGTGGATTCCTGGAAATTTCCCTAGCACCAGGTTTCCTCCTAACTCCATAATGGCTCCCTCCATCAAGATATTTCTTTCACTGGTCTCCCTCTCCATCCCTCCCCTAATACGGCCATCTGGATCCCTCATGTTTCCACGCCCCATCTCCTTCTGTCCCCCTCCCAGTTTACCCAGAAATTCTCAACTATATCTCCTTCCTTGGACCCTCCATGAATGTCATTCTTAGGACCCTCCTTTGTACCGAGCTTCTCTGAGGTGGTAGATTGTCGCTTTAAAACGGAGTCAGTGCTGAGACAGGATTCAGCTCAGCCAGGGGCACAAGACTCTCTCAGAGCCAGAGAACGTGTACCCAGATCCTAAACTGAGCACGTGAATCTTAGGAGGAGGTGACAGCAGCCACTTAGCATCTACTTCCCTGGGGAACAACCATACACAGACCTCGATGAATATTTACTGTAAGTCAGGCAGTGTGCTAGATAGCTCACAGTTATTTGATCCTCCTTGCTACAGAATAAACTTCAGCATCCTCAAAAAGTAAAGAAATAAAGAAAGGCTGAATGTCAGAGCCAAGAACCAGTGGGACTGTATTAGACCTGAGGCACAAGGGCTCTGCTCCCAAATATCTTGAGTAAGCTCCCTTGCCTCCCACAACCGAGGGCCACAGTGAAACAGCCCTGCCTTTAAACAGAGATCAGCCCTTACCAGACACTGAATCTTGGGAGCCTTCATTTTGGACTTCTTGGCTTCCAGACCGGCAAAGTCTGTTGTTTCTAACACCAGATTGAAGGTGTTTTGTTACAGCAGCCCAGATGGTAACTAATCCACTCACACGATCCTTTGGAGTAGGTTCTACTGTTATAGATAGAAAAATGGACCCTCGGTGAGGGTCTATTATCTGTCCACGTGACAGAGGACCAGAATGACACTTGATTTCTGCAGTGTCTGGTATGGTCTGATTGTGAAATGCCCCTCATACACTCCTATGTGTAGCCCTTGGTGGTGTGGGAGAATTATCTGTATTCTGTCAATCATGTATTTTAATAAAACGCTGATTGGCCAGGCAGAAAGTATAGGTGGGTCAACCAGACAGGAAGTAGAGGCAGGGCAATGAGAACAGGAATATTCTGGGAAGCAGGAAGTTCGCTCCGTCATTCCTTCCCAGACCACTGAAGAGGCAACATGTGAGCTGCCACGCTGAGAAAGGTACTGAGCCGTGTGGCTAACATAGATAACGATAATGGATTAATATAAGTTACAAGGACTAACAAGAAGCCTGACCTAATGGGCCAATCAGCTTTATAACTTATAGAGATCTCTGTGTGATTGATTTTCTCTGGGACTTGCCGCCTGTGGGGTACCAAGTGGGAACAGATACCCCAACAAGCCGGCCCTTCATGTTACACCTTGGTTCCTAAGTGATGGTGTTTGTGGGGGTTGGGGGCTTTCAGAAGGTGGAGCCTGGCTGATGGAAGTGGAGGTAAGCTTTGGAAGGTGCTCCACAGTCTTGATTCTGGGCTCATTTTCCAAGCTTTCATACAAGCCGCCATATGTGACCAGTCACGTCATACTCTCATGACACGAACAGAGTCGCTCTTGCTTTGATGCCTCTCTTCAATAGGATGAAATCCCCCCCAAACTATGAGACAATAAATCTTTCTTCAGTTCCTTTTTTCAGGCATTCTGTCAGAGAGGCGGAATGAATAGTGAATAGCCTCCCTCAGACATTGCTGGGGAGCTTCAAAAGGCCTGAACATCCCATGACTGGGGGCACACTGTAGGGCAGTACAAACAAAAGACCCCTCTGGTGACTGTGTGCCAAGCCCTCTCAGGTGCTTCATTCCCAATGTCACTCCGTTTTCACTCGGGGGAGGCTTGGCTGAACTAGAATTCTGTTCTTTCGTTCTGAATCCCTTCATTGCAGAATGAAATAGAACCAAATCTCAGTCCCTCCACTGCACTGGCCACGTTTGAGGCGCTCAGCAGTCACATGAGCTCGGCAGCTATCGTGACCACCTGTTGAGCAGACCAGATGTGGACTCTCTCAATCACTGTGGAAAACTCCATTGGACAGTACGCGACGGGCTACTTTGGGATCCTGGGAAGAGTAGCAAGGCTTCAACAATGCAGACTTTCTCTGTGCCCTTCACCCACAGTCGCAAAAACTTTTTACTGAGGGGGAAAAAAGTAACAAATGAACCTAATTAATCCAAGAGGACTAAATATGTCTAATTAATCCAGAAGGGAGAATGGGAACCATTTTTGTATGTGTTTATGTTCGCTTCATAAACAGAGGAAAGCTAATGACTCTCATTCTAGCGAAGTCCACAGGGAAACCGGAGTCTCTCATCTCAGCCCCTTGGGCAGCAAGAGGGGGGCTGGTGCTCTCTGCATCATGCCGGAGATCAAAGAGGATCAGCATGTCATTAAGGCATCTCCTGCCAGCCCTCCCTGCCTTTGCCGAGTCTGCTCAGTTTACTGGCCTACATCAGCTTGCCGCAGAAAGATGCTGTAGTAACACTCCCTGACAAAGCAAGGTTGCTGTGCCGAACGTCTAACGCCCTTTCTCATCACCTACTCCACCACAGAAAGATGCGATCCGCAATCCAGAATTTCAAGGGATCTAGAAGTTCTGCTGAATGACTTGCTATCTATAAATCATGCCAAGCCACATGAGTTTAAACTGGAATGAACCTCAATATATCTCGAAATGAAAATGGGATAGCAACTGAGACCTCCCAAGGACGACTGCTCCACCCTGAGAGCTGTGACTGTCATAGTCACGGGAACACACACATCTTACCTTGCATCCAACTCTGCCTCCTTCTCACTACTGCCCATTTCTCCTGGGTCTCTCCCTGGGGACCCAGAGAACAAATCCAGATCCTGTTAAAGACATTTTGATGACAGTAGCTACAGCCCTTTGAGTATTTGTTTCTGGGATGGCTCTGAGCACCTCCTGCGTCTCAAGCTGTGTTCTCTGATTGCTTCCTGCAGGCTGCTGCCACTCCCCAGACTCAGACACACCAACCAATCTCGTGCTGGGAGATGGGCAGCCACACCTGAGCCCCAGACACAGGCAGATGGAAACAGGTCTCTCTCCACCCATAATCTAAAAATAAAAGCGTCGGAGAGATTGCCCCTCAGAGGCGGCTGCAGGCTCCCTCTTGCTGCGCGTCAACTTCTGGAGCCCTCACTAGTTGCCTGTAATGAAGGCCAGGTTAGAAAGGAGCAACGTTAATTAGTTATAAATTGAAAGTTATTACCATAATAATGAAAAGATGAGTGAATGCAATATCCCCTTGTTTCACAGTGGTATTTACAAAGGAATGATTAATAAGGCAATTTTATCCCCAAACTTACAAGGGCTCCAACAGATGAAGTACACATAAGAAAAGAAAATGAAGTTAGAGGCTAGCACAAGGGGGCGAGGACACCCAACGCTGCAGAAAACCACTGAGCACAGACTTATCCAATCTCAGAGTCATACAGCAAGTGATGCAGCCAGGGTTAAAATCTAGAACAGCTGACCAAGGAGCCATCGCATTTGACCCCCCTCCTGCCTCTCGCTGTGCAGTCTTCACATCCATGGCCATAGTGTTGGGAAGAGTACATCTGCCCCCTTTTACAGAAGGGGAGACCAAAGCTCAGTCAGGTGAATCAACTGCTCCAGCCGTACCGCTAAACGAAGAAGATCTGAACGAGGAATGACCTCTGTCCTGGAGCCCACATCCTGGGCTGCATCTCCATTTAAAAGGAAACCTGTATTTCTAACAAATTTGGATGATGGTGAAATGCTCCCCCAGGAAACAACCACATAACAGCAGCCTCTCAGTTCGAGAATACAGACCTAGCGTGTAGCTCACACCATATAGCGGCTGGGGAAGTGGAAAGGAAAGCGGTCCCCATGAGACACACACTGGGGAGATGGGGATGGTCAGACTAAGAGCTGAGTCCCCCCCACCTCAGGATTCGCATTCCTCAATATGTTCTGGGGGGTCCTGAGCAGATAGGGGAGCACAGGAAGGCCTGGTGTGGCTGCCAAGAAAAGGGCAGAGTCTCGCTCATCCCTACCCTGACTGTCCTCTAAAAGCAGAGGAGTTTCCAGTAGACTGGATTACATAAAGCTTAGATGTTATAGCTTTCCTAGTTACTATAACATCTCAATTTAAATAAAGACTTTAAAACCTACTTCAGGGTTCAGAGACCCAAAGAAGACAGAATCCCTAAAGCTGAGATCCCAAAACTGGGAATGAAGATGCTTTCTGTGTGTAAGCGCTTAGTGGGATGTGAGCGACCAAGACGCACGGATGTTCTACTCCTCAGGCTGATCCAAGCCCGTTTCTCCACCTCAGCTCTGCAGAGTCACAGCTCATCTGTATTTATTCATGATCCTTCCTCCATACCTGTCCTCTTGGTTTCTTCCTTGTCCTCAGTGCATCTAACACCAAACTACTCAAGATTTACTAGGCACAGTGTATGAGAGCCCAAGAGTGCAGATCACAGGAATCCATTTACAGATAAACCTGTAAGCAGAATCAAGGGTCAGAGAGAACACATCCAGCCCCAAAACTACCCAGGAAATGGGCTTATTTTACTAAGAACACGTGGATCTCCAAGCTATGCCAGAATAGTGGGGTCTGTGTTATCTCTCTGCCTAGGCCTGAGCTTCCTATATCAGGAGTCAACAAGCTGTTTCCACAGAGGATCAGAGAATAAATACTGTGGAATGTGTGGGCCCTATGGCCTCCCCAGCAACTGCTCGGTGTTGCCTCTCTAGCACAAAATACAGACATAAAGCAAAAACATGAGTGTGGCAGTGTTCAATAAAACTTTATTTACAAAAGACAGTTGGTTTCTGGACAAACTCTAGGGCTGTTTGTCAACTGGGATGTACTTCTCTGGCCTCTGTTCTAGAGGACAGTGGATCTATTCAATTCACCCTCGCTTCTGCTTCTCAGGGACAAAGGCTCTCAGATCCTCAGTGGGAATAAGAGGGAAGTGGTGCTCAAACACCAAATGATCAAAGAGAACAGCTGAGGGCCGGTGCGACTTCAGGTGTCCCCAGCTGTTGATGTCCAGGGATCAAATGCAAAGCAGTTCAGATCAGTTTAGCCCTGTACAAGGTTAATTACTCTCCCTTTCAAGCCTCTTTCAACAGTGACTGCAGGATACAGGCCAGTTAGGAGGAAAGTGCAGATACCCACCTGGATTGAAATCCATTTCCGGCCATCACCGCAAGGCAAAGAATTAACATCGATGTTCCTGTATAGAAGATAAAGGTGGGAAGAGGTCTGTCCTGGTGGTGTGGGAGGTCCTTCTGTCTATGTGTTGCTTTTATTGGTTAATGAATAAAGAACTGCTTTGATCCTAAGGCCAGGGCAGAACAGAACTAGTTGAGAAAAGCTAGGCTGTAGACTGGGAGAAAGAGGGCGGAGTAAGAGAGAAGCCATGGAGCACCGGAGACAGATGCGCTAAAACTTTAGCCAGTAAGCCACAGCCACATGGTGATATACAGATTAATAGAAATGGGTTAAATTAATATATAAGAGTTAGCCAATAAGAAGCTAGAACTAATGAGCCAAGCAGTGACAATTAATATAGTTTCTGCGTGATTATTTCAGTTCTGGGTGGCTGGAATGAACAAGCAGCCTCCTCTAACATCCTGGTAAATGGGCAGTAGATCTACCTCTAAACTGGCACTCCACAACAGTAACAGTTACTGTCTGAGTACCAGAGGCAGCCTCTGTCCAGTGAGGGGTTCAAACCTAAGGAAACAGATGAAAGTGGCTAGAAAGAGCATTTCTCTATGAGATGACTCCTTTTGAGTCAATATAGAAAAGACAACACACTATATTTAATGTTTGAATCTGTATTACAAAGTTGCCTAAGCAGGTCATGTTGAGCACATGTAGTTTTTATGGGGTCACACTCTCTCTAACAAAGGGAAGGGAAAATAACCTGACCCCCAAAATAATTAAATACACTATTGAATACTGATGAGGTGACCAACTTTGCAAATTTCTCAATAAATTGTATGAGGTATGGCATAAAAGTCAGAGAGGAAATAAAGAAAAACTAATAAATTTTTGGTTTTTTTAGAATTTGTAAGAACTAAACAAAAATAAATTCCCCAAATTAGATCATACAGGCCATAGTTCTATGATCACAATGTAATAAATTTGACATTACTTAAGAAAGGCCAGTGTTTTAAAACTCAGGCACTCAAGAACTAGAAAACAATGCATTGTGCCAGTGAAGAGGAAGAAAGGCTAATTACAGGATAATTAGGAAACATGGGACTAAATAACCACCATTTCAAACTTTAGGGGTGTAACCAACGCTGAATTTAGAGATGTAGACTGAGTTTTTCTCAAGTCAAAAAAGAAAAGAAAAGAACTTACTAATCAACTTGTTCTAACCATGTCAGTTTTAATACACACAAAGGACTTGAGAGACTGCTGGAAACCACCTGGAACTCCAGCTCTATGGCATCTGCTGCCCTCTTCTGGCCTCCATGGGCACCTGCACTCATGTGCACAGAGCCACAAAGACACACACACACACACACACACACACACACACACAGACTGAAACTAAGTCTTTAGAAAACATACTAGAAAATATATGAAAAGCAGGAGAAAATTAACAAAGTTAATGAATTTCAAGAAGTATTCAATGAATTAGAAATTTTAAATCAGAGGTAGAAAAGTGTGATAGATGGGGTTTTATTTGGATTGTTTTTTTTCAAGACAGAGTTTCCATGTGTAGCCTTGGCTGTCCTAGAACTTGCTCTATAGATAAGGCTGGCATTGAACTCACAGAGATCTACCTGTCTCTGTTTCTCCAGTGCTGGGATTAAAGATGTGCCCACCACCACCAGCTGTTAGATGATTCTTTAAAAATAAAACCACAGGAATAACTAACCTTATTTCAGGAAAAAAAAATTCATAAAATTAGAAATTGGAGAATTGAGGAGCTACACTCGTCCATTCTTTCATTCAGCAAACATTGTTTGAGCTCCTGTGAGGAGCTAGGAAGTAATCATGCAGTTACAGACCAAGGAGTAGTTACCCTTAGCCACTAAAAAGGAGAAAAAATAAGTTCCTCCATCTCTTACCCTCCACTCAAATTTCATGAAAGAATGTGTGAGACTCGTACCATGCCTCCATGAAAAGCACAAATTTTGTTGGTTTGTGTTTGTTTTTGTTTTCAGAAAAAAAAATGTTAAGTTAATTCTGAGGTTCTCTGAATCACTCCCCTGCCAAGACATAAGGGAGAAAGTGTCTCTGGACATTTCAAGATACTGCCAAAAGTCAGCTACCAGATAACAGGGATCAGACCAAAGCAATAATATTTCTTCATTTGGAGACTTTCAGGGCCAAATCAAATACAAGCTCTCAATCTCTTATCGAGACTCTGAAAGCACAAGGATTCTGGCTCTGGTCTTTCCATAGCTCACATGGTGGGAGTGGCCTGTACTATCAGTGCACTCCTCTTTCTCACCCAACCCTCAGCTACTGCTGGACACACCTACCACTTAGGAGCCAGGGCTACAAATATCCCAGTTCTCTTATCCAGAGAAGACAGTCGTGAAGAGTTATCCGCAATGTCTGCACAGCTAAGCCAGGGTCACTCCCTGGGACTTTTCTTCTATTTATCCCCTCTGGCCTTCTTCTAGTCCTGGGTCTATGTCTCCTGGGAGCATTTTTGAATGAGTCAGCATCACGTGACCCCTTGTCTTAAGGGCCTCCGTGAGGGAGCCCACCACTAGAAACTAGAACACCTGACCTAAGCATCTGTGGCCAGCTCTACTTAGAGTCATTTGTGGCATCTATTCCCTGATCCCGTTTTGCATTTTTGTATCTGGCTGCACAGATACTAGCATATTTAATGAAGGGGGTGTTCCCAGACTCCAGCAGGGTTATTACAAAACACACATGATGCATTCATTCATCACAGCACCTTCCCAAGGTTCAAACGGAGCCCAAATCATAAACACGGTTCATATAAAGAACTGCGGAGCTGTGCCCAATACTAGCAAATCAAATCTACTACCATATTAAAGGAATAAAAAGCCAATTTAAGTTAATTACAATGATGGCTTAATATTTGAAAATTTACTTACACATCAGTAAAAATATGTCAGTGGGGGTAAAACTACATGACGATCTCAACATTTATTCCTGCTATAAAAAAATAAATAACAATAAAAGTAATTGGAACGCCAGTTCACTACATGGTATACAATGTGTATCTTGGAAAAATAGCCATTATAATTAATGTAATTCCAGAAACACTGTAATTGAATCAGAAAAATTATCTACTATTATCACTATTATTTAGCCTAATCCTGGAATTTCTCAAAGAAGCAAAATAATAAAAAGGAAAGAGCTTTAACTTTTTTAAAGGAAAAAGCAGGTTGTCATTTGCAGAGAATGCTATCATTTACCTTAATAGCCGAGAGCATGAGTGGTAAAAGAATTTTAGTGCTGGATCCAGATATAAAATAGATGCTTAAAATGTGTCTAAAGGTTTTTTCTCTCTGTGTATGTGCATACATGTATATGTGCATATGCAGGTATGTATTCACTATGCGTGTGTGCATTTGAATCTAGAGGCCAACATAAGGTGTCCTCTTCAAATAATTATCTTCCTTATAACTTTAAGCCGGGTCTTTCACTGGACCCAGAGCTCATTAGTTTGGCTAGGAAGGCTGGCCAGCAAGTCCCAGGGATGCTCTGTCTCTGACTCCTCAGTGCTGGGATCACAGGTACTGCCTACTACCATGTCACACATTCTACATGGATGGTAGAGCCTGAACTCATCCTCACGTGTGCACAGAAAGTACTTCACCCTCGGAATCATTTCCACGGCCCATTAGAGCACATCGCTTTAAATCAGCACTAGGTGGCTAGAAAACAAAATGGAAACTGCTAAGTCACAGACAAAAGACACAAAAATGAATGCAAAATAAACAGGAAATACGCAGACTCTAAGGAGAAACACTCAAACTTGGCTGAAGCGGCACGCCAGACATGTGAGCAAACGGCAAAACATATCGTCTTGAGCTAGGTAGGAGACGGATCTAGCTAAGCTGGTGAAGGGTGTGCTTAGCAGGGCAGGGAGCCCTGGGTTCCAGCCTCAGCACTGCATAAACCAGGTGTGGTAGCACTGGAGAGGCCGTGTGCTCAGAAGGTAAAGGTAAAGTGGCAAGTTCAAAGCCAGCCTGGACTACATGCAACCTGCCTCCAAACAAAACCAAACTTATTTAGTGCTTAGATGATTCAACATTCTAAAAATGCCTGTGGTGTCTAAAATAATCTCTGAGTCCAAGGCAGAGCTAATCGAAGTCAGGACAGGATTCTGAGCAAGCACAGCACTTGGTTGAATTATGCTAAATATTTTTCTGGAAGAACATACATGCAAAAATTATTGTGAAACTTGAATTTTTATAGTAATAGAGGGTGAATCCTTTCTGGTGTGAAAGACTGTAATAGCTCCATCAGTAATCCAGAAGAGGTATCACTGGATGAATAGAGAGACTCTAAAATTCAGGGGAATGTATTATCGGAAGTAGAAAGAACAGGGACTGAGGAGGTAGCTAAGTTGGTAACTGGCTTACCATGCACAAATAAGGACCTGAGTTCAGTTCATCAACAGCTACATAAAAATCTGGGTAAGGTGATGCATGATCAACCTTTGAGCTATAAATGAGCATGCCCATCCACATACCACACATTTGTTCACATGCACACACACCCACAATAATAATAATAATATTCTTAAATATTATTAGTATTTTCAGAATTGAGGAACAGAGATGATGATCCTCCCATCCTCCTCTATTTAATTTTACCTACATCATGTGTCTCACATGTGGATGACAGAGACAAGCCCATGCCCTCCCAGGCAGCAGCACATCATTTCTTGTGACAAACACCTGGAAGAGTTCTGACAGCCTGGAGGGCTGCCAGGTACAGGCCACTCCCTCTGAGCCATTGGGTCACTGTGCACACCTACCCCATCTGAGAGGTAAGTAGTGGGAGAAGAAGTCCAGCTATCCTCATTGATCTGGGCCAACCTAACATCTAGGTCAGGCCATACTCTCCAAAACAGAGCTTGGCAATCTCTGGCTTGCAGGCCCCGTCTGGCCCACTGAATGTTTTAGTTCATAAAGTTTTATTGGACATTAACGAAACTCACTTGTTTCTGTTGTATCAATGGCTACTTTGGTGCCACCGTGGCAAAGCTAAATACATGGGACCAAAACCTTATACCCCGCCAAGTCTAAAGAGTTTACTATCTGGATCTTTGTAGAAAAATGGTTGCTTGGTCTAAATGTTTGACACGCAATACAGAGAGAGATTTGTGCAGTCAATTAGGCCCATATCAAATTCCAGACTGTCACATCCCAGTGCCTGTCCGGCATCAAGTTCCTTCACCCTCCTGGGCCTCAGCCTCCCTACTTTCATTAAAAATTTTCCCACAGAACTGTGGTAATGATTAACTGAAATAGAATGTGTTAAAGGCCTGACACACAGTAGGTGTCCAAGAAAGGCTTGTGCCCTACCTCTTGTTAATACAGACATTCCTCAAGACCTGGAATGTCATGCTCTGGCACATAGTAGGCCCATTTTCTGCTAATTCAGGGCTGACTCCCTCTGCAAAGTCAGAACTGTAGAAGCCCCATAAAGCTCACGGGCTGTAGTTTAAAACATGGCATCGTCCAGTGATCCGGGGATAATTTACTAACCACACAGCACACTTGGATACCGTACATCATCTCCCAAAGCCAAACTTGTCCTGCTCCAAGCCAACAGTCAGCTCTGCCCTGGAAATGAAAAACGGGCTCCCGGGAACAACAGATCCTGGATGCAGGAGGGACAGAAGAATGGCCTGACCGCACTCGCGCTCCAGCCCCACAAATCTCTGCCTCAGGAAGCGTTCCCTATGGCCGCCCCAGACTCCCTCTCAAGCGGAGGAGGCTTGCCATTAAATCTGTCTGTCTTCTCAGCCACGCACAAGAAAGACCTCACAAGGAGAGTTGCCTCAGGCTGGGGGAGTGGGCAAAGGCTCTCCCACCCCTACATTCACCTGCTCACTTAGCTGCCCTCTCCCATCCACTGGTCCCCACATCTACCCACCCTCGTATATTTCTTGAGTATTCTGAGCTGCTCCCTTCCTCCCTCCAGGTTCTACTTTGAGCTTTACAGATCTTCTCAGTCAGGGTTCTGTTTCCTGTTCTCCCACCCTGCCTTTACCCCAACCACATTGCCATCGCTATGCGATCATGAATGTCGGTGCTGACTGTCCTGTGCCCAGGTCTCCTGGGCAGTGGCCCTTGTGGCTCCTCCCTGTGACCATCAGAAAAAAAAATGAATGGAATAAAGACAGCCATGGAATTCTGAATGAGAAAAACCTAGTGGTCCCTTGCCCTCCAAGTCCATAGTCACAATGATTAGTGACCTCCTCTTGCAACAGCCAGCTCTGCCACCGGTCATCAATGCCAACTGCAATCCACCATGGCTGGCAGGAGTCTGAGACCAGCAATGGGCACTTCTCTTCTTGATGGAATGCACTGTGCCAATATGATAGGCTCATTCATTTCAGTACCAAAGGCAGAAAAGAATGAGTCCAAAGAAACACGTGAGGGACATGAAGAATGGGGGAGAGAAGGAAAGAGAAAAAACAGTGCTGGGGTTTATATGCGCAATGTTCTCCACAGGCTCATGTGTCTGGATACTTTGGTCTCCAACTTGTGGTACTGACTGGGGAGTTGTAAACCATATAAGGAGGTAGGGCCAAGCTGGAAGTAGTGGGTCATGAAGGGGCAAGCCTCCAAAGCTACACGACCATCCCTGCTTCTGACCTCTGATGCTGTCTGCTCCCTCCTGCCCTGGGGTGGGAGGAGCCTCAGCCACAGGACCTGCTGCCACAAACTCCACCTTCCTCCCACTATGGTGTGCTGCATCCCATCATACCATGCCAAATACTTTGTCTCCTCTATGAAGCAAAGTACCAAACTCTAATAGAAAGTACTAAAACTAAAACTCAGCTGATGTTTCACTGTATAGAACTGAGCATTAGGCACAGGGTAAGTAACTTGTTCAAACTATCCTACTCAGTCTTAACAAGTAACCATTGTGGAGGTTACAGTGTTGACTCTACTTTTCCAGTGGGTTAATCAAGACTGATAAGACTTCAAAGCAAACTTCAGGCTGCTACAAAGCGAATCCCACATCAACCTCCAGTACCTAACAGATTCATGTGCCTAGAACTGCATTTCTTCACATGGAGTTACAGTTTGAATCTGGACAGTCTCCCCGCAGGCTTTAGTCCTTGGGACGAGAGGCAGTTCAGGTGCAGTCTTGGTGATAAAGAATTGGAGATCAGTTTGGACTACACAGTGAGATCAAGCAAGGGAATAGGGGGTGCCGGAAGCAGAGAACCACCCCTCAAATGAGGACAAGAGATCAGCATGTCCCCTTAAGCAAGAAAAAGCCCCTGAAACTACCTTTCAGAACCAGGAATGACCAAACCTTCACCCAGATCATGTTAATACCCAAGATTCGCCTGGAGTCACCAGACTATGTTATCTGGTCCTGTTCCCAATGTGCTACAGTGATTGAATTTTCTTTCTCTGCTTTTACCATTACTCATCTCTTTGATTGACACACTGGGGGGTGGGACAAATCCCTAGTCAGTTGGTTAGGGTACCTTAAGCCAGAGGTACCCTTCTGCCCTAAAACTCAGGTAGCAATCTCATTAGAGATCTATTATACAGGTTTCAAAGTCAGGGTAGCCCTGCAGGCTGCAGAGGACATGGCCTGTCACGAAGACCAGCCTGGGATAGCCATTGCCTTAGAAAGAAGATGGGCAGAGCACAGAGGGGACTGTACAGTCACTCATTTATTCTGGTTGCACCTCCCGCTACAACCAATGTGTGAAAACTTCTTATGAAGCCGGGCCACATCAAACCCTAGTTGTAGGCCTAGATTACTCTCTTTGCGGTGAAGGCAGTTCCCTGGCGGCGCTCTGTGTCTCTATCTCCAACTTCCAGGAGCTGCTGCAAGGATTAAACACGGGAAGGCCAGTGAAAGGCTCCCAAAGGCATGCTCACAACTGCGCTTGGTAGCAGGGTAGCAGGGAGCCTTTCTCCACAGTAGCTCCCATGGTGTCTGAGCCAGCATCGTGAACAGTGTGGAGACTCAATAAAACGCTTTTGGACAAATTTAAAAATTCATATAGAATTCATTTAAGTTGTTAAAGTAAGGAAGTGAGCAATTGTGATGTAGAGG
This sequence comes from Myodes glareolus, assembly GCF_982192425.1. Taxonomy (NCBI): domain Eukaryota; kingdom Metazoa; phylum Chordata; class Mammalia; order Rodentia; family Cricetidae; genus Myodes; species Myodes glareolus. The sequence continues at coordinate 16,649,321 of NC_142035.1, read as the reverse complement.
CCTTTGGCTCTTAAGTACTTGAAATCAAATTGTTATTCCAGTCTCCTACCCCTGCACTCGATGCTAAGGTTATTTGGCGTGCCTGGTGTGGGACTACTTTAAGAAGGGGTAACAGCCTCTAATTACGGCTGAAAACATCACCTGGAGACAGGCAGGCAGGCAGGACTGTCTCTTCAGGAAAACATTTCTGGGCCAGGCTGGGGCCAAAGAGCTGTCAATCAACTGGATGCTATGTCTATGAGCTCTTACACTCAATGAATTTTGAGATCCAGGAGGCAGAAGCCATAAAACTCACTACCTTTTCAAACTGGGCAGTCCTGAAACAATGGACCAGGAGACATGGTCTGGACCCTGCCCCCACACCCTTCCCTAATAGGCTGTATTAGTCAGGCTCTTGCCGCTCTGACAGATGCCAGAAAAAAAAAAGTTACTTCAGGAGAGGCAAGTTTTATTGTGGCTCATGGTTTCAGGGGGTTTACCCTGTGATTGGCTTTCCCCATTGCTGTCGGTCAACGGAAAGCGACATTTTCTACCTCATTATGGCCATGTGGTCAAAGGAAGTACGTAGACAGGGCCAGAAATGCGAGTCCCAAAAGATCCTTCAAAGTCTCACATCCCAGTGATCTACCTCCTCTAGCCAGCCCCCAACTCCTAAATTTTCCACCATAACTTAAAATAGCATCACCCAGTAGAAAGCGCCCTCCACGCAATAAAGAGCAGCTAGGGGTCATTTTGTGCAACTACGTCTATTTTCCGGGAGCAATTGGCACTGATCCAGCTGTGAAGGACAGATAAGGTACCTTGGTAACTCACCTCGGTTGTTTATTGAGCAACTTCTGCGTGCTGGGCTCTGCCTGGGTGAACTCACTGCACAGTTGAACAAACAAGGACAAGAGAGAAAACAAATAATAATACGAATAGCAATTATCCATGACAAAGACAGAAGGAAGAAAGGGATGGGGGAGTTCAGATTCTGTAATGAAGCAATGGATCTTCTTAGAAACTACAGAGTTGGGGGGGGGGTAAATTCTAATTAGAAAGAGAAAAGGGGAGAAGCAGGCAGGGGCCAGGACCACACAAAGCAATGTTAATGGATTTAGATAGTGCTAACTCTTTATTCCAGGTGCAAGAGAAAGCCATGCACAGCAGACAGCAAAGAGGGTGACTTCTCGTTCTGTTGGAGGATTTGGGATAGTTGCTGTAGAAACTGGTAAGAAAGACCAAAGCTGACGAGAAGCAGACAGAAGCACTTGGGAGCCCACCCTAGTGGTACTGCTGTATTGGGCCCAACCAAAGCTCCAAGCGGCTGCTGAGAAGCATCCTCCCTGATTAAGATGACTTGGCTTCTGTGCTGAGGTGGAGGGTAGGTGCAGACACATCAATAAGCAATTCTCCAGCCTTTCTCCTCACCTCTCCATGAATCCTTTTGGGCTAAAGAGCTAGTATCCGTGTCTAGCATACAGCATGGTACCAGTCTTGACCCCAGACACATCCTGGGTTTCAATAAACACTTGTTAAACTCAAACGAACTCAGTCGCAGTCCCTCAGGAAGTCGAGGTTCTGCTATGGAGAGGGCTCACAGTCAGACAGGAATAATGGGCTCAAATCTCGTTAGCAGAGTCGGAGAACCGAGACATCTCCTAGCTCAAAACAATCATTTCCCCTCTGGTTTCAGTATTTTTGCATAGTGAGAAAGCATGCCTAGGGTGGCCAGGAATAACCTGGGCAATTAATTACCAACCCATCTGGGGGACCTTGGCTTCCTTTTGCTGAAGTTAAAGATCATTCGTTCTGTAGTTATTTTTCCAGACGGCCCTCCCTTCCCATCTCCTCCATCTCTACACCGCAGACTCTGTCTTCCCTGAGTCTCCGGCCACCTTCCTCTTCCATGCTGGATGCTTCTCATGTTTCATCTTTCCTAGGAACCCACAGTGTTGAGTTGGAGCTCAGCAGTCCCCAGCTTTTTTTTTATTTGACATCCCAGTATGTCTCCAGTCATCTCCAAGGGAGTGGGGAAATTCATTTCCATTTACTTTAATTTAAAAAAGAAATATAGGCCATTTAGCTCTTTTAAGAGGGGGAAATGGGGTGTCAGTCAAACAGCAGGGAGGTGAATCCTGACTTTAGCTATTAGTTTATTGGGTAAAGTGGCTTTCTTCCAAATGTTCCTGGGCCGCTTAAGCAAGCAAAGTGTTTTCTAAGGTCTGCGAGACATTCACTTTAGAAGACTGGGGGAAAGACATGAGAAAATTAATGTTTTATTAACTCCATTTCAGAGAAAATGGAAATCCGATAAAATGATTTATATTACACATCTAGTTTGTTATTCTAGTTAATCAAAAGCTTGAGTTTCTAGAAAACTCTAGAACCCACTGATGAATGAGGACGACGGCAATGCCCATGACAACAGGTTACACATATGCATCCCACTCTGCTAGCTACTGGTTGGTCTACAAAAGTTATTAAAGTCCACCCACACAGTAAGCCCAGGTAATAAATACATGATATGTTGTTCCTGGTGTGGAATTCAGCCTGAGAAAAGCTGAACAAATTCCTTTCAGTCACACAGATCAACGTGGAGTTTGAAATCACAACTATCTCATCACCACCGTGACACACTGCTTCCTTATCTCCGGGATATTGATACGCACAAGGCCAAGCCTTTCCCACAAGAATCTAATGTGGATCATGAGTAAAACACACAACTGGGGGCATGAATCATTGACAAAAGCAATAAGAAAGAGGGCGTGGGAGTATGGAAGAGAATTGCAGGCTCAGCCTAGAAGCAAAGGGCAATCTCATGTAGAAGGATGTACTCAAAGAAGGTGGCAACAGTCTCATGGCAGTGAACTAGGTGGACAGAGTGGGAGAAGGCAGCAAGGGGGTTCAAGGCAGTATAAGGAATGTGGGGTGGGGGTAGCATGTACGAACACTCCATGCCTAGGAAACAAACACACAGAAGACGCTGACAGCAGTATTGGATGTGAAGGTGGTTTCCTGTCAGGAGAAGCTAGTGGGGGTTAATCCATTGTGGAGACCCATTCTGCAGACGAATAACAAGCCGAGAGAGGCAGAAAAGGGTGTGGATATCAGACGGAAGGTGCAGAGTCTTAGACACAGCCCTGAAGCGGCTGCATGCTCACTGTTTGAATTTGGGGATACCGAGCCCAGATGTAAAGAACCATCTAGAGAGTGGCTTGTTCAGTGTCAGAATACCAAGAAAAGATAAAAGTTTGATCCCAAGAGGGGTCCATCAGAGGAGACAGCAGGTACCTGAAAGATATAAGCAGACAGGAAGGACCGGGGCTGGTGGCTCTCACAGAAGAATCTGAGAATATTGGTCACTACTATCCCAAAGTTGCCTGGGATTTTATTTTACCTTTCTGTGACTATGAACTTCAGTGTCTTCTACCTGCCCACAACTGAGAGGTGAACAGGGCTGAGAAAGGGACAAAGTTTGTGGACCCACAGCAAGAACAGAGGCTCTGACCAACCCCAGTTGGTCAAATGACCCTTCTAAGGTCCCGGAGCATCAGTGCTCAATCAGCCTCCATCAAGATAGCACACCCGACCTGTGCTTGGCCTGTCACCCAGGCGGCCTGACCCTACAGCACAGGAGTGTCAGATGAGGCTCTCAACACTGACAACAGATGCCTGAACAAGGCAATGCAGCAAATTGAGAATCTAATCAGAGGCGGCCACTCTGCTCTCATCCCAGAAACATGGAGAAAGAAAGCCATCCCCCTCTCTGTATCCACCAGGCTGACGAGGGCAAGGCAGCTGGCTACAGAAAGTATAACAGAAAATTCCTAAGACTGAAAACATCCTGTCAGTCTTCTGTCGGAAAGTTAGTATTCATCAGAGAAGGAAGGCTCCGTATCTATAGCTAACACCTGATCCACAGGATTTGAGTAAGTGCAGTGGAAACTCAGCACATGGGTAGGCAGATTAACCTTGACAGTTCAAAACACAAGCCCATCACTTAGTTAAGATACCTAAAAATAAAATAAAATAAAAATAAAAAAATCTTTCCAATGTATTCCTCAAGTAGATGAAAGTCGAAACTGGGACTGTAAGCCATTGGGTAACGTTTGGCACCTTATCATCACTGGCTATGCAAATTCCCAAGATACAGGTAAGCCTAAGGCAGAAAGTCTTCAGGTACAACTCAGTTCCCACCGCTGCTACCAGGACCAGAGACATTGACATGGGCAGACTGGGTCTGAGCTCCAGCCCTGAATGATGCCACTGCCATGAGGCTCTCAAGTCTCACAAGCTTTGTATTACTCTTCAAGTATTTCCTGGAGGAATCTCTCTGAAAAGTAAGCTTAAGTCTTTGGGGGGGCAACAGGATTCTTCCTTGGTGTCTAAAGATGCCTTAGGAAGTAGCATGGAGCCTGTTAACCCAACTAAATGCAAACTAGAAAGCCTGGTTTTCACTTTCTGTGTGTAATCTCAGATCAGTGAAAGAAGCTCCATGAGCCAGTTGCTGCAGACAAGAGTGATTGCTAACCCTTACTGAGTTATTGTTGTGCCATTGACTTTATCTAACCATTGTGCATGGCTTACTTCAGACAGTTCTCCTACATTACCGGTGAGAAAGCAAGGCTACTGTGCTAGTCCACTTTCCATCCCTGTAACAAACATCCAAAGCACTCGACTTAAAAGTAGGGAGGTTTATTTTAGTTCATACTTTGGGGATTTTGACTCAAAGGTCCAGTCTGGGCCTCTTTTGGGGGCCTGTGATGAGGTAGGGCATCAAGGGAAGAACACACAATGGTATAAGCTGTTCCTAGGGCAATCATGACTCAAAGAGAGAGAAAGAGAATGGGGTTAGAGTCCCAACATTCCCTTCCAAGGCAAGCTTCCAGTGTCTTAGCTTCCCTTCCTTGGCCCCACCTCCTAAAAATATCACCAGTACCTTGAGCTTGAGACTAGTCTCTTAATGCATGGAATTGGGGGAGATACTCAAGATTCAGGCAGCAGAAGCTGATCCAGTGAAAAAGATGAGCCAATGAGCTCTAAACTTTTTAAAGAGACTAATCTTCAAAGTTAAACATATAAGCAAACAAAGAGTACACTCAGCTCCCAGTGAGCTACTTTATTAAGTCCTGATCACATTGCAGGGAAAACTTAAGTGAGCAAGTAGATAGATGGATTGGAAAATATAGACAGATAATAGATAGGTAGATAGATAGACAGACAGATAGATAGACAGACAGACAGACAGACAGACAGATAGATATTAATAGCATCTTTTACAAGTTGGAACTGTATGACTGAAACAGAGTAAAAAACAATTGTCAAGAATATTTCAACTTAAAAATGTAACAAACTTTTTCTTAACATCAAACATTTCAAGGTAATCTTGATTTTATACTTTAGAGAATCAATATAAATGAATACAAATTTCCTGGAACTATGTTTGATAGTTGGACTAACGTTCTGATGAAAAAAATAATAATAAAAGCTTGTCTGAAGAGTCTTGGATCCCTATCGTGTGATCCTCAATATGCCCTGAAGACAGCCCACTCTTGGGCAGTCCAGCCTCCCTTCCACAGAAGAGGTCACAGCATTGGCTTTATGAGAGTGAGCTTGGCCGGAAACACGGCCTCCCAGCAAGAATAATGACTCAAATTGCAGCCTAAATGAACATAAGAACACCAGTAAATCTGAGCCTCAGCACCCTGGCTGTTCTGCAAAACAAAGCTTTATCATGGGTTCTACATGATAAAACAGTTCCCTGGACTCCGAGGGCAGCTTGCTCATTCACCACGGATGTGGGGACAGTTAGTATGGTCCATGGATCATGCAATGGTCTGGGAACACAGCACGAAGATAAAACTGACCTTGCTCTGAGCTCTCATCATTACTTTTTCAATAAACAAGCAAACAAAAATACATAACTCTGAGCTCTAACAGTAAGCATGCTTACATTTGTATCTACAGGTTCACTGAGGCCCTAAAAGTAACTTCAAATAAAAGAAGGCCATTTGCTTTCTTTTTATAAAAACTGGATTGATCAATATGTAATTTATAAATGATACAATTCACCAATTTAAAGAGTAAAACGTAGTGGGGTGCAGTGGCCGACACCTATAATACCAGCTTTTCAGAGTCTGAGGCAGGAGGATCATGAGTTTGTAGGGTGCACCACACAGTGAGACCCTGTCTCAAAAAAATTAGATTTCATTAAATTAGAGGTTATATTTCAATGGTTTTTAATATAGTGACAGATATGGACAGCCTTCACCACAGTCAATATTAGCATATTTTCATTACAAAGGGAAATCCCATACCCTCTAGTTATCACCCTTCAAAGACCTCAATTTCCCCCAAACCTGAGCAATCACTGATATACTTCTGTTTCTATAGTTTGTCAGTTTTAGTTGCTCTTCATTAAGTTCGACACAGAAATACCAGATGACCCAGCAAATGGAGTCCTAGATCGACAATCCCAGAGAATTGAGCACAGGTGTTCAAACAAAAACTTGAACATGATGCCATCATAGAAGCGCTATTCACAATAGCCAAATATGGAAATCCCCCATGTGTCCATCAACAGATGATAAAGTAAGCAAAATGTGGCATCCATTGATCAGCCCGAGCCTGAAAGAGCCAAGAGCATTCCAGGTTTCAGGTTTTCAGATTAGAGATGATTAACCCATTAAATCTATTCCCAAGTCTGAAAATCTCCAAAACACAAACCCTTCTAGTCCGACAGGGGATACCTCATCTGAACACACACCTGAATTGTGCATCACAATTCACAATTCAGGAGCGAACCGGAATGAACTGGCACAAACACATGCTACAGAATGGATGAACTTTGGAAACCTTATACACTTGTCACTAAGGCCACATGTTAAGCAATTCCATTTCTATGTCCTTTGAGCGGATTTCTCTTGTCAGATGCCTTCTGCCTCTTCTCTACCACCCAATCCCATCTGGAGAAGGATCTAGCAAAGCGGAATTTTGGTTGCAAATGAGTAAGTTTATTAAGCATGGAGCCAGCAAAAAGAAACAGGACAAATATCCAGTAGTTGGTAGATATCATTATCAAACAGGACACCTGCACCTCCATCAGAAATGACCGGAAAAATCTAAAACAGTTGAACTGGAGAGCGATTTCCTGGCAGAGCAGAGCAGTTTCTCCAAGGATGGAGAAACTTTCTACCCTTCTTACCACAGGCATTTTTATATAACGTGATTAACAACAGCGGCCTCCCTGAGAAGAGACTTTCCCTCTGGCTGTACTCAAGGGTGCAATGTTTTTAACACTGCTAGCTGCTTGACATTCTCCTCTCTCTCTGTTACGGGGCCACAGGGGCAGCCTGACCCAGGACAGAAGTTTTGAAGAACACTTGGAGTAAACACATTTAAGTGTGAGATGAAGAGGGCCCTCCTTGATCTCAGAGGCCACGTTCAACAAGTACAAACAGCCCATACTCATCTTCATTCTGCCCAAGGTCACAGCCTGGGGGCTGGTGTTCATAATGGGAGCAGGGCCACATCCTCCTCCTTCTCCGGCTCTTGCCACTGAGCTCCCTGAAAAGCACTCCATGCAGCACATGCTATAGCAGTTTTCCTACAGACAAATCTAGCCAAGTTGACTAAAACCCTAGACAGATGTCAAGATAAACGCAATGCTTTGGTATCACACACACTCACACCCAGACAATCCACCATTCCCATGAGAGACGCAAAGCAATGCAGCAGCACCACACAGCTTGCCAAGTTCCTCAGGCCTGTACGCTTCTGTACCCTTCTGCTAATGCCTCTATGTTGTGTCCCTGCCTGGACCGTCCACCTTTGCCTTTCATGTCCAGAAATACCACTCCATCTTACAGATAATCCAAACCTTCCGGTCTTTGTGCAGCATCTCCATGCTCCCCTGTCCTGGCCTGCTTTTCTGTTGCTATCATGAACACCACAACCCAAAGCAACCTAGGGAGGAAAGGGCTCATTTCATATTACACTTCTAGGTAATGGTCTATAACAGAGGGAAGTCAGGGAGGGAACTCAATAGAGGAATCTGGAGGCAGACACTAAATCAGAAATCGCAGAGAGATGGTGTTTATTGGCTTGTTCTCTGAATTGCTCAGCTAGCTTCCTTATAGAGCCCAGATCTGAAAGTGTAGGAATGTTACTGCCCATAGTGGGCTAGTCCCTCCTACATCTGTTAGCAATCAAGAAAATGTCCCAAGACACGCCCGCAACCCAATCCAAAGGAGATAACCTGCTGTTGAGACTCCCTCACATTTTAGACTGTCTCTAGTTGACAGCTGAAGTTAACGGGGAGATTTGCACATCAAGCAGTTTAGCGAGACCACTTCTGGAAGACAGGAGTGGCATCTGCTCACTGCTCTAGCCTCGGGAATTTGCACACATGCTGCCTTGTATATCATATGTTCTCAGGAAACATGATGGAAGGGGAACACGGGAAATAGGAGGGAAATGTAACCCATATATTTCAATAAGTCTATCACTATCTCATGAAGCGACAAGAACAGTGTCTGAGTATGGAAAGCTTCTATGTTCTTTAGACTTTTTTCAGATGCTCCTCCAATCTGAGCAGGCACAAACATTAATGAAAAATAAATGGGCCAGGGAGAGGGCTCTGTGGGTGAAAGTGGTTGCCGTGGGCGCAAGCCTGACGGCCTGAGTTCAGTCCTCAGAATGCAGTGCGGAAGGAGAGAACCGACTCCCCAACGTTGTCCTCTGACCTCCGCAAGTGCACTAGGGCACACCTGTGCTGACACTCACAGACACACACACATTAATAATAAATAGTTTTAATTAAAGAATGATAAGCACACCAAGATAATAACAGGAGCAGTGGCAAGGAAAATTCCAAGACACTCCAGCCAGCTGAAGGTCTAGCCAGAAACAGGGGAAGCTCTGGCTTTAGTCCTGGTCAATTTAGAAGTTTTACATACAAACCTACTTGTGACACTAAACAGAGGCTGACGGGAAAGAGTGACAAATACATTAAACTGGGGATGTTCCAAAGGCATTAAAACCCTCATCTCTGGTCTCCCAAATCTACGGACTGGACTTACATGCAGTTGCTATCACACCCCACCCCCACCCCCACCCTGAGGTGGTGAGTCCCATAGATATCCTTCCGTCCTCTGACTCTGTGGCCCCAGACTGCCTCTCTTCTCAGATAGGAAGCCACAAAGGAGAAATAATGGCCAACTCACCCGCCTCTGGGGTGGGGTTGGGGCAGCATGATGGTTTGCAAATTATTCAAAAGGCCCATCTACTTCCAAGTCTCTATGCTCCTTGGAAGGGAACAAAAGAGAATGAAGTCATCGCAATATGCATGAGCTCAATCAAAGGCTTTATTTTCAGAGATAAAAATGCAAAGGTGTAGTTCATGATGATTGAAAGCAAAAAATAATACGTAGTGACATTCGAGATTGGTCTTGATCACTCCTAACTGATTTCTAAAATCGCCCCATCACCCTACCATTATAATTTCTTGCTAATTACTACAAGCGATTTTATTAATATACTTTTCAGCCTCATTAACTATTACCTTGGGCCTAACATTAAAAATGATGAGGCTCAGTAATCTTAATGAGCATCAGAGTTGCACCGACCCCTGAAAAACCCCAACAACGGAGAACTAAACGCATAGCTGAGCTATTCCGTCCCCCGGGCATATAGAAAAGCAACTGCAGAAACACGAAAGAAATGATTCGTACAACCCAAAATGAAACCTGACTCTAAAACTCACAAGGTTGGCACGGCCTCCACCAGGTCCTGTCAATTAAGGGGCAGGGGAAGCGGAAAGAAGACATTTGAGTTCCATCTCCTCCTCCCCTTTCACCCTAGATGTAAACACGACATCAATCAGCACATGGTGAGCCCACATGAAGTCATTCCTGGGGCTCTGACAGGCAGAGCTACAAGTGATTATGGACCAGGCAAAAGGCAAGGCAAACTGGAAATGAGGTGTTCATTGCAGTAGCAAACAGAAATCTACGGCTTTCTTGAAATGGTTGCGGAGACATGAAGGATGGGCAGCCAGGGAGCAAGGAAGATAAATTTTCTCTCTCTCTCTCCTCACTAGCATGACCAGAATGGTCTACATTCCTCAAGAAGCAAGTTAGGCAAGACAGTGAGGCCAGCTTCCCAGTTCTCAGGGTAAATTATTTATCAGGAGCTGGATTTAGCGCTCTCAGGGCTAAACTGTCAAACCCTCCTGTTTCTGACAGCAGTTGTGCCGTGTGGTCTCAGGGCTGCTTGTGTTTTCATTAGTTTCCAGGTTAAAAATAAATGTGCAACAGTAAACACGGGGTTGGATTAACAGGCTAGCCCAGATTTATGGAAGCCACCTTCAGCCAAGATCCCAGAAAGACTTTCCCATTTGTCCAAGGTCAGTAAACTTAGCGCAGTGCTAAAAGAAGAATCTAATTTGTCCACTCACGTAGGGAAGAGAAGAAGCTGAGACCATTTGGAGGGGTAATGATTTATCAGTCTGCCACAGAAAGGTCCAAGTCAAGAATGTGAAGCCATGGATGGCAACCATTACAAATGCCATCAAAACCGTTAAGTTGAAATGAGGACTTTAATGAGAATGGAGGCCAACAAAGCCAACCACCAAGGAATTGTAATTCCCTTCTTTCATTGTATGGCGAGCTCAACTGGAGGAAGGTAGTTACCCTCCAAGAAGTATATCCTTCCACTCCCATCCCACCTAAGGGTGCTAGCCAATCCAACTGGAATGGAAATGGGAGATGATGGCCTTCTACACATATGGCCCATTGTGAACTGTGAAGCAGGTGCTCCCCCTTCCCTGTGTGATACTGTGTGGAGAAGAATTCAAGATCATAAAAGACTTGGACCTCTATCTCCAAATATCCTTATAAAGCAAAGCCTTCCAAAGACAAGACATGGTCACATACTCTGTGGCTAAAACAAAACACAAAATTGTCTTATGTAAAGCCCCTGTTTGAGAGGATCTTTCATTACAGCACCTGGCACCAGCCTAAATAATACAAGCAACAACTCTACAGTGGAGGGAAGACTCTCCTACATATTGAGCTCCAAGCAAAAGTGGGAGCCCAGTTAGGGGAGAGGCAGTCGTCTAACACTAGGAAAACATTTACAAATCAAATAAAAATAACAATCATCTACCAATTTGCAAACTTGCATATCAAACTCAGATTAATTGCTACAGGTCCCGAGGGAGGAAAGATGTTTTCGTAAAGGTTAACTTTGAAAACAAAAATGAATATTTCCACAAAAGGATTTCTTGCTCAAGTGTCCTATCCTGGAGTCCTTTTATCTTAAAAGTGAAAGCGAGATGAACTATTGATACACGGGAGAACTTTGATGAGCCACCAGGGCATTGCACAGAGGGAGCAAGGTCCATGGCCCAGGCTTGCAGACTGTCTGGTTCCATTTACATCACCTTGAAATGGAATAATTGCAGTTGTGGAGAACAGATCAGCTGTTGCCCAGGGGTTAGAGACAGAGACCTGTGTGGTTGTTAAACAGTAACACAAGAGAATTTCCTGACGGGGTGGGTCTGTGCTGCTTCTTCTTGACTGTGTGGGAAATTATCTAAACGTATACACATGATTAAACGTCACAGAATTAGCGATGCAAGGAGAGGGAGAGAGAGGGTAGAAGGGAAAGGAAAAGGAGAGGAAGGAAAGAAAGGAGAGAAGTGAAGGAGAGAGAAAGGAAAGGAGGATAGAGGGGAAGGGAGGATAGAGGACAGGAAATGAAAGGGAAAAGGGGAGAAGGGGAGGGGAAGGGAGGGAGAGGTACAATAAGATCAATCTCAGACTTACCCACCAAGTTCCTAATTTTGACAGTGAATTCTGATTATGCAAGATACTGCCTTTAGGGGAAGCCAAGCAAAGGATTCAGAGAACTCTCTGCAAGACTTCTGCAACCTCCTTTGCACTTCAAAACTACTTCGGAACAAAACACTGCCTTTTTTTGTAATCGTCCTAGCAAAGTGCTAGACCATGTAGCACTAAGACAGCAAATATGCCTGCTATCTACCAGGGGGACGACCTCTGTGTGACACCTAGGGAGAGCTTAGGAACTGCTAAGGACATCTCTTGACTAGTTGGATGTGAGTCTGTCCGCATTTCCAAGTTTAAGGAAGCAGACTTTGGGGACCACATTTAGGGTGGTTGGTTCTCCCCTACCTGTGCAATGCCTTGCCCAATGCCTAGGAGAGAGAAATATCCAGAAAATACGTGTTGAAGGTACAAATTAATAGACAAAAAGAGGCCATTACTCATGCTTACGGATGGAGCAAACCCACACAGGGACTTCTGTGACCTGTCCCTTCACACAGAAGAGACAGGCTGCAAGGGTACAAAGCTCCACCACTAGCTGAGGAGCCACTGAGAATTAATGGCCACGGGGGAAGGAAGAGTGAGTTATCTTCAATGATAAACCCATGGTTGGTTAAACAGGCCTCCGTGGACGGTGACCAATACCCATCCTTATGTGGGCACAGTAACTGATAAACTCAGTGAGAGCTGCATAGGGAAATAGTAGGAAAAAGAAGAGGAGGAGGAGGATGTTGACTATGACATGAAGTTGGGAGAAGAATGGAACCATGGAGGAGGAAGTTGAGGGAACAAGTTGGTAGATATGAGCTAACTACACTGTATTCATGTATGAAATTATCAGAGAACAAATTCAAAGCATTAAATATAAATTACTACATAATCCTATTTCCAAGAAATACTAAAAAAAAAAAAAAAAAAAAAAAGATAAGCCTATTCTATAGTGTGCAAAATCGGGTCCTTGGTTGTCTAAGGAGGAAGGACTGCCAAGGGGCATGAGGGCATAGGTGATGGAATTACATTTTACACTTTGATCAGAGGCATGGGTACATGGATGTGCACTTCAGTCAGAACTCCACACTATATACTTACAAAATATCATTTCCTAAATGTGACTAAAGTTGATATATTCATGCAAAATAGAAGAAAAATCCTTGAGTCAACAGTCCTGGCTTGGAATCTCACTGTGTCTCTTCCTGACTGGGTGGCCTCAGACAGGCCCATAAACACAACTGAGCCTTGGTTTAGGGCTCTTCTCATGCCTGGAGATAACACACACTACACACCAGAGAAAGAAGCAGGCAACAATAAACGGCAGTTTCACTATTGCTGCTAATTAATAACAATCTGAATAACAGCGCCAATTCTCTACTTCACTTTGCCAGGGAGATTGGGAACCACCAAAGGTGCCTCATCACAAGCTCTCTGAAAACCCAGGCATGCTGTCCTGTGACCTGCAAACATTTTAATGTTACACTAGAAGAGATTATCCAAAACGACTATCAAATGCAGGTAGATTAAGGGATTCATGTTTACATAAGAATATGGATCATGCAGTCACAGGTTTAATTCAAACCTGAACATTGCTGACAGTTAGCATTTTCTTCCCAAGGAATCCGATTTTCAGTCTAAGTAACTCCACGGGGAGTTTTTACTATATTGTTACCCAGGGTGCAATTTCTCTAATAAGGTCATTAAGAGTGGGAAAAAGAACTGTGGGCTCACTAATCCTTTTGTGCTAGTTTTTCCTAAGAGTGCCTTCCTCGAGGGATGAGACATCGGTCAGCAGGGCAGATTTCAAAGGTGTAGCAATCTAGTGTGGGTGATTTGAAAGACTAAAAAGTCAGCGAGTTCCTTGCTTGTTGGCCACTACCTTCCACATTCAAAAAACTGCTTTGCAGAAAACTTTGCGTTTCTATTTAGGCTCACAAATAATTTCTCCTGAGAGGAACAAAGGTGAATTCTAGTTTCTAGATCCTCGCTAGAATTGAGATTCTGTGTGAGGTTACAGAAGAGTGAGCGAGGAGGGCACCTCGGATATGAAATGGATGAAAAGGTCCAAGCATCAAAGAGCAAGAAGTCAGAGAGCCTTATCAGCCCCCCTGTCAGTAATTGCCTCGAACTATCCTCCATCTGGGGAACAACCTTGCCCCACATTTAGTCAAACAGAGCGCCAACTCCCCCTGCTAAATGCCACCCTGGTTTCATCTCAATGTGTTCTCAGCCTTAGGACAGATCAATTCAATGTCATGAACTCTCTCTTTTGGCAAAAATCTCTCAGGGCTATTATTTCATAATGAGAGCTAGGAAATCGACAGCCTTCTACAGACATATAGAAGGCTCCCAGGAAGAGAAGAAGAGCCGATTACCTGGGTATGCTCTGCTGAGACACAGCCTCTCCATCTCACAGGGAGTGCTGAAAGTTCTCAGGCACTCGGCATGAGCCTGGACACAGATAAAAGCGGTGGGCTCATCTCAAGTTCAGAAGTCTCAGGGATTAAAGCTAGCGAGCTCAAAGTCCCAGCTGCATTACTCTGGAAATAAACTTCACTAATAGCACAACAGTTCCATTGAATCATTTGCCTTCTTTTGATATTTAGTCATGAACAGTGGCTTTTCTTGGGACCCAACCATCATTTCTTTAGAGATGAGCTATCGTCAATAGTGGACTGCTACCTATGCTTCATTTCCTAATTCCGTTTCTCCTTCTTCTGGACACACACTAGGCCATGTTTCCCGGAAGCCCAGAGATATAAGAAGATATCATAACGGCAATCAAGCACAGCTCATGTAAACCACTGACTCCTCCGTTCCCTCTTTTCCCACTCACCAACTGAATTCCATGGGACAAAAGAATAGCAGGACCACAAGATGGAAAAGCTTTAGCACAGTCTTACCCCACACTGGAGATTGTAAAGGAAAACAATCTCCATGATATTAAGAAGACAAACTATTTCAGAATCTTGTTACAGAGTTAATCTATTGTGGCTGAGGAGGTAGCCAGGCATAACGATGCGTGCTTGCGTTCCCAACACTGAGGAGACCGGTGCAGATAGATCCCTGGGGCTCACTGCAAAGCCTGCCTCACCTGACTGGTAGAACTCAAGCCGTTGAAAGACCCTGTCTCAGAAAACAACATGGATGACTCTTAAAGAATGACAGCCAAGGTTGTCTTTGGCTAACTCTCTCTCTCTCTCTCTCTCTCTCTCTCTCTCTCACACACACACACACACACACTAACATGTCTCAATCACACACACACACACACTAACATGTCTCAATCACACACACACACACACACTAACATGTCTCGATCACACACACACACACTAACATGTCTCGATCACACACACACACACACACACACACACACACACACACACTAACATGTCTCGATCACACACACACTCCTCTGTATAGCCATCCCCTGAAAAGCTCCACAGAATGAGTTCAAAATGAACAGGAAAAAAATAAAAACAACTCAATCTAGCTATTTACTAAAAAAAATATAATAATTAAACAAATCCTATCACAAGCAGCCTGAGACCTCTTGTGTCAAGCGCTGGACTCTCTATGATGCCCTCAGCCCCTGCTCCCAGCGCACATCAAGTTCAAGGAAGTTTTCTGGAAACTGAGAACTGTTCGGAGCTGACTAGTATCAAATAAGAAGCCTACATGTCCCAGGCCTTCTCTGGGAATGCTTTGGTTACCCTACTATAGGAAGGTTCTGAGTGTGGCTTTGCCACCATCTCCCAAAGTCAAAGCTAATGGCAAGTGTCAGGTTCCAACAGGCAGGAAAAACCTAGCCTTTGGCTAAGAAAACAGCTGTTTCCACACTCACTCACGATTCTGGTAGTCGACTCACAGCAACCTCTGCGCTCTGGCCTTCACATCTCCCCCTTCCTCTATCCCAGATGTGAGCTGGTCCCTGTGACTGAAGACGGTCCTTCCATCTGCAACCAAAACTGCCTCTCCTCCAAACTGTACTTCTGAAGAGCCATGCCGCCGGTTAGAAGCAGCTCCAAAGGGAAGGCCCATCTCTCTCTTCCCTTCTTGCCTTCTGCATCTCCATCCTAAGTACACGACGGGTGGACTAGTCAGGATGCCTGCTGCTTCAAACACTCTCAATGTTCTGATGGCTTAAGACAATGAATGTTTTCAGTTGGGCGGTGGTGGTGCATGCCTTTAATCCCAGTGCTCGAGAAGCAGAGGCAGTCCGATCTCTGTGAGTTCGAGGCCAATCTGGTCTACAGAGATAGTTCCAGGACAAGATCCAAAACTACAGAGAAACCGTTTTCTCTGTAGAGAAATTTAAAAAAAAAAAAAGGGCAATGGACAATGGACATTTTCTTAGCATGAATATAGTAATTCACCACATAGCCATAGCTCCTGTTCTACCAAAACCTATGGTTTCAGACTCTTCCACAGGCAAATGAACAAAATGAAAATGATGTGTGTCAGAATTTATGGTCCAAGTCTAAGAGTGTGTATGTATTTCACTTCCACCCATATTGGTGTAAAAATAAAGTCTCCCAGTAGTCTACATAGGAGAAACATTCCCTGAGTACACTGACTTAGAAAGATGTCCATTTACCACAGGGTTGTGCAGGGTGGGACTGCACTTGTCAAAAGTAAGACATCTGAAAGAAGAGACACACATGGAAGGATGGGGTAGACCAGGAGGAGGCTACAGACACCCAGAGCTCACAGTAGGAGACTATTCATCTTACAGATGGTCAATCAGAGGCGTCCAGAGAGGGAAAGTAATTTGCAAGTCCCATATTTAGCAGGCAGGAGAGCCAGGGTTTGGCTGCTTCTCCCCAATCGTCAGACTAGGGACTCCACTGTGCCATCCTCTGTATCTACAGAAGCTTGGGCCTTGAGGAAAACAACTACTAAAGCAGTCTCTTCCCTCAGAGAAAAGCTGTCCATGTGGCAGGTGCCTATGTGACGGACAAGGACGAAGAGTCTCAAATCCCCACTACTGTCCCTCTCACCCAGATGGCTTCCTGCTCATGCAGGAAGGACTCACTCGGTTCTCATCCATAAACTCTTTTTATTCATCCCTAGAGGCCTTTCTGTCTCCTACAAGAACACGTCTCCTGGAGTTCTGTAACACAGCTCTCAGAGAAAGTTCATTCTAGACAATGAGCTTGTCTCTTCATGTCCCTTAAAGTGAGATGAACCCTAAGTATATGAGAAGGTCCACTCTACATCCCTAGTAGGAATGCCCCAAAGTTTTGATTTACAACTCTGAGAAACCCCGGAAGGACAAGTATGTCTGAAGGAAAGCACTGGACTTTTCCTACCGGCTTCCCAGTCACTGGAGCCGAGATCAGGGTTGCCTCTCCTGGGCACATCTGGGTACCTTCTGTATTCCAACCAGACGGTACTTCCCTCTTCCCTTCTCATGCTGATGACTGTCCTCCTTTCCAAACCTAAAGCCACATCCACTCTGTTCCATCTGAATTGTGATAAATGCAGAGTGGTGACATCTGGGGGCTTACAAGATCAGGCAGAGACTTGGGATCAAGGTGAGCAAGGACAGCAATGTCGCTCTTCAGCGGCCATCAACAAGGCTGAAGAATGAGCTCAGGTCAACTGCCCCGTTCTGTTGCTTTGCTGGAACATAGCAAAAGGCATGCTAATTGCTCACACATTTTCTATGGCTTTCCTGGGATACAGTGATACAACTCTGTATAGGTAATTCTGGCAGGTATTCAATGACCCACAAAGCCTAAAATGTTTACTCTCTGACCCTATACAGGAACGTTTGCTGAGCTCTGTTCCATGGCAATAAAGAGCCAGACTCCCTTCAAACAATTGTATGTACACATACAATCGCAGAAGAACTACTCACAATCCCTAAAAAGCAGAGACAGTTCAAGTGTCCATCAATGGAAAAATAGACGCATTGTGATATACACGTGCAATGGAGTATTATTCAGCCATAAAAATAAATGGAGCATTGATACATTCTGTGCCACAGATGGACCTTGAAAACATTATGCTAGGTGAAAGAAGCCAGACACAAAAGTCACAGGTGTATTATTCTATCTATGTGAAATATCCACAATAGGTAGACCCAGCCTGGGTAGACAGGGTAAGGAGTGACTGCTTAATGAACACATGGCTCCCTTGCGGTCTAATGAAAATGGTTTAGAAGTGGATAGAGTTGTCAGCTACACACATTGTGACTGTGCAAGATGTCACTACATTGATTGTTTTAAATGGTTATTTTATGTGGGTGTCATTGCAATAAAAAAATTAAGCTCACAAACTATAATCTTTTCTTTTTAAAGTAGCCATCTCCATGAACTTAAGAAGAGAAAATGGCACGCTGCAAGACTCGCTTGAAGTCTCCACTGTCTCAACAGGAGGTCCTCCATGACCCTTGGTGCCAAGAAAAAAGGTGATACCGTGAACAGAAATTAGAGACATAGGACGGAGTCAACCAAGGCTAGGACATGCTGAGTTTGTGCGCCTGTGGAACAACTCAAGGAAATGTAAGTCACTGTCACACAGGATGGGAACAGAGGCACAGCAACTGTCTTAACAGAGATGGTGCTTTCCCATCTGGAGAGGAACAATTGGAGACTCTATCATTACAGGGCATGGAGAAAAAGAGGAGACAGAAATAATAACAAAGATGTGGGGAGGAGAGGGAGAAGCCAGGGGAGAAGAGTGACCCACAGGGAGTGGGTGACACAAGAAGCTGCAAAGACAAGAAGAAGGAGAGGTGGGAGAACAGCAGAAGCAAGAGGAGGAGGCGGAGGAAGAAAGGAGGAAGAGAAGGAGGACACCAAATCTACAAAGATGCAAAGGAGGAGGGAGAGAAGAAAAGAGAGGAGGAGAAGGAGGAGGCAGAAGAGAGAGAAGAAAAGAAACAGAAAGGGTAGGAAAAGGAATGCAGATGATAACAAATAAAAGTTACAAAGATACAGAGGAAGTGGAGGAGGAGGGAGAGGAGGAAAGGGGATAGATGAGAAAGAGAAAGAAAGGGAAGTGGTGAAGGAGGAAGAGGTAGAGAAGGAGGAGTTGGTGGAAGTGGGTGAGGGCTAGAAGAAAGATAGGGGAGAAGGGTGAAAGGTCTCTGAGGTTGCAGGGCAGCAAACTCCACTTTCTCTTCCCTTTCTTCTGAAAATCCGAGGCTGTGGGATAAGTGAGGTTACCCACAGCAGAGCCACATGCATGGATAAGAGACTGATGCCAACCAGCACCACGGAAGTGTAGGACTCCAAAGATGTGAGTGCTGCTCTTCCCTGACACTAAGCCTGAGTTTGAAAAGTCAACACGGGCACAGCCACCCCTCAAACACACATGCTCGAACGCAACCACAGCTCCCCTCAGATGCCACACTAAGTATACTCATTGGACAGTCATGACACACATTTCTAACCCTGGTACATCCATGCCTACCAGGCTTGCAGCAAATATCTACCTAGTCAGTGCATTTCGTAGTCAAGACATGATGTCACCATCACCCAGAGCCTTCTGGCATCCTCAGCTACTTACTGGACAGAGCAATAACCATGTCTATTTGTAGTAACAAATCCCCCACATTAAGCTGAGAATGATGACATTTGGAGGATAATAGCAAATTGATTCCTTAGAAACAGAATGAATTTTACCTGCCATTATTACCGTAAGTGGGAATTCAAAAAGGCTGTAATAAATAATATAACCATATTATATTTATTCACCCTTGATCTATCCTTTATAATATTAACTAAAGAGGTAAGCACCATGGAGGAGGGAGAATTATTTCGGGCATGACAAGGAAGGGACTCTGCTGGGGAGGAGGGTAGTGCTTCATGGGAGACCGTGCAATGTCTTTTAGCAAAGGCAAGTTTGTAATGAGTATCGGGCTGACTTTTTTAAATAAGAGTTATTCAGGTGTGAAATGGGCTCCCCCAGAAATGAGGTGGGAGTCCCTTAGCTTCTGGGAGGCCATAATAATGGGTTAGTCATGTATGACAGCTTGCATAATGGTTACTCCAGTTTAGGAGGCTTTGGACAGCCTTCCTGTGATTTATACAATATCAATTGGAAAGGCACCCAATTTTGCCAGGAAGAAAATGGTCTGGAGAACCAGATTCATTGTGGACTCCTGCAAGGCAAGCTCTTCAAGCTAGCCTGCAATCCCCCAGCCCCAGAATCTGTTCTGATGGAAAAGCTTTGGAATTACCTATAGTCCCCAAAGACAAACAGGCAGCTTGAGAGCCAAAGAACTAAAGACGTGTATCCACAGTCATCTCTTGGTGAGTGCCGTTTCTGTGTCGGACTCTGCCTCCAACACTCTAAACCTAAGGGACACGGTAATGCTTCTTCACAGTCAAAAATATTGTGACTAGAAGATGACTTTCTCCAGCCACTGACAGTTCACACATGCCTCTTCGCCCCAAACCCCTCTACCCAGCCAAGCCATGCACCCCCTACTACAGAGCACTGGCAAAGATGTGGGGATGTTGAAAGATGAGTCAGAGCAGAACCAAGCCCAGTGTGGTTCATGGTACAGGTCCCCCATGGGGTCAGACTGCAGCTGGACAGAGCCAAAGTTGGGCCTTTGTTTTGTGTCTACCCTGACCCTCCCTGCATCTTTTTTTCCAGCTCTCTCCTTGCAGGCATGTTCAACCTTCTAACATTGTACCATGACATCATTATCTGCAATGTTGACAGACTCAAAAATCATGCTATTGAGTTATAGAACGTCCTTTCTCTCCCCATCCCACCCACTCCCCCAAAATCTCAATGCTGTAAGAAGGCTCATAGTTTTGCATTAATGTCACATGTACAGCATCCACAGCAGTCCACTGCTGCTGGCTAGATGTGAACGTGAGAGTGGGGTTCTCAAGGGTGGACCAAAATCGTCCATTTCACCCGCGAGTTTTTCAGGTGCATAAATCTCAAAACCAAAATTTTCTGGACCACAAATTCTGATGGGTGGGCAGTAATGGGAGCTTGAGTCAGCCCTCCAAACACTCCTCCTGTCTGATGGAGTTTGGGGAGAAAAACCTCACAATGCACCCACAGTGGAGGCTTTTTCATCTGCACCTCCACCTCAGGTTCTGCTCCCGACCTGAACCCAAGAAGGGTAATTTGTCATAAAAGGAAGAAAAAATGCAATACCTTTAAAGGGATTCCATGCTTTTCCCACAATGCCTCTGGAAACTCGTGTCTTCCCCAGCCTCAGCCATAAGGGGACGACCCTCCCATATAAATCATCACCACTATCTCGATGGCATTTGCTTGATCGTTTTTTCTGTTACTGTTGTGCTGTGTTGTATCGTAATTTTGAGATAGAGCCTGAATCTTGTGCTGTACACCGTGTTGGATTTGAACTTACAGAGAGCCACCTGCATCTGCCTCCCAAGTGCTAACGGCACAGGTGAGGACAAACCCACACACCTAGCTGCAACACCTGCTTCATAACTGTATCAGCATTCTTGCCTGGCCTGTGTGGACCAGTCCAGGCACACAGCCCAGCTGTTAAGACAATGAGCCCGCTGGGACTGACTCTGGCCCTCTTCCTCTCTGGGTATGGAGCTGACAGTCACTGAGCCTTGAACTGGACCAAAGAGAACCAAGCCTGTCTGCTAAATAGATTCAGAAGTAAAATTCACACCATGAAGAGCCGAAGAAACAGTCCTTACAACAAATTAATATAATGACATGGTAGATGTTATGGTTATGCAGCGGCTATAATTGTGCAAGGATGAAATATGCAGCAGAAATTGGTTACTGATCTACCCGATAACCACTCTAAGCCTGGAAGCCTGCAGATTAATAAAGCTTGTAATTATATTCCAGTCCCTAAACTGTAGGTGCCATCTTTAGTCATTTAATGCCTAATTCCTCAAAGTAAGTTTGCAGGCCCGGCACTTGGTTTGCATACTTGCTTTGTCTTCTCAGCCTAGGGAAGTCTCTTTTTCATTAAAGAATTAAGCTGAATGTGAAATAAAACAAATACAAACTAAAACCGGGATGCAAACCTAGGCACGAGGGGGCGGGGAGAGAAGTCATTTCCAACCCACCATTAGCTGGCTGTTCTCAAATTACCCATGTAGAAAATTGCCCAAACTTTTCTACCCAAACTGCATTTGTTTCTGATCTTAAACTAAGTTCCGTTCCTGATTTTTCTCCCTCTCTCCAGAGTTTCTATCTTTAGGAAATATGGAGCCCGAGTTCTATAATTTGCACTTCATTTGAACGCTAATGAAAAGAAATGCTCCTTTCCCCTTCAAACTATTTCCTCAGTCAATTAAACAAATCCTCTAAGTGGAGTGTGTGAAGTGATTTGTGTCCAGGAACTTCATTAGTTCTTCACTCTGGAATTTGTAATTTCTTAAGCCCAAGTCCTTTTAAGTTTCCACTAAGCACAAAAAAAAAAAAAAAAAAAGCCAGCCAGGTGTGGTCCCTCACCATCAGATCAAGCAGAAGTGGATCTGAAAAAGTCAAGAGGAATTTCAGGAACCATCTGTGTGGTCAAAAAAAGTCTTCCAGGGAGCCTTTGACTGCCAACTGATGCTTCCTTCAGGTCCACAGAAAGGAGAGGAGCAAATAGCAGATGCTTACTTTCCAAGTTATTAGTTGGCATATTACATTTCAGCATTGAAAACCCAATGGTGTAAGGTAGACCATGTTTGATGTACATTTCTTTCACGTTAGTGTAACGTTTTCCCATGTTTTCAAAACTGCTACCATGCGTCTGTCTGTTATTGTGACATCTTGCTAAGGGTGCTTTCTAGATCCTTCTATATTGGAAAAGTGGTTAGGAAAATGGGGGAATAGCTTGGTCTTTTAAATGTATGCAATGTGGGTATAGAAACATACAATGTTGCTGCAGCTTTATAATTTTACAAAGGAGTAGGAATTAATGGCAAAAATGTGTAGTGTTCTTCAAGAATGCAGATAACAGGAACATGTTGAGCAACTTTGTGAGAGATAGAGCTATAATTGACTTAAGCTGGACTTTTAATAAAACCTGCCAGCACATTTATTACTCGATATTACACTGCTAAATAAATGCTAAATGAAACAAAATTGTATAACCTTTGCTAATGACCATATGTTCTTCTGTGATAGAAGTAGTTTTCCTAAGGTTTGGCTCTCTAACAAGATGAATCTTCAAAGACAGGAAAACGAAGCTGGTCTACCAGTTGGCAGCCTGTGTTGGGTTTCCAAACCCCTCTATGTCCATCACATGACGGTACTCTGCAGGAAGGCAGCATTACAAGAACAGCTAGTATTAATGCAGTTCTTGGAGACATTCCATGGTGTTTGCTCCACACATGGATCCACAGAAGTAAGACACACTGTTCCAGCATGGAGCCCTGATCCCATCCTCAAGTCGGTTCACTCTCTCCACTCCCACGGGACCTTACTGAAATCTTTTTCAAAACTTTCTAAAATTTAGATGCTCCATTTTCAAAGTAAGGATGCTGAATAAGATTTTATTTCTATCTATTGGTTATTTGAGACAGGATGTTATATATCCCGGGTGGCCCTGAATTCGCTATGGTTGAAGATGATCTTGAACTTCTGATCCTCCTGTCTTCTCCTCCAAAGTGCTGTGGTTACAAGCATGAGTCACTGCTCTCAGTTTGTATGCTGCTGAGGCTCAAACCCAGAGCTTTCTGTACACGGGGCAGGTCCTCTACCAACTGAGCCATTTCTCACTGGGACTTACAGTGCCCAGAATCTGGATAAACAGTGGCCAAGTATGATTCCTAAGTCAAGTATCAGGTTGGCAAAGCCACTAGGAAACGGGAGAGCAGCATTCATCCTTGTGGAATCCCCACAGTTTGGAGGAAATGGACCCTCACTCACAAGGTTCTCTGCACAGCCAAAGCCTCCAGAAAGGAACTGATGTGCTGACTCCAACTCTGAAAGCTCACATCCCACTCTGGCCTTCCCAGAGCTATTTCATGGGCTCATCCCCAGCACAGGGCCTCTGGGGAGATTCATGCATGGATGCAGAAAATAAACACCCACCCCTTAATTGGTGCGGGAGAATTGTCTGTATTCTGTCAATCATGTTTTAAATAAACGCTGATTGGCCAGGCAGGAGGTGTAGGTGGGAAAACAAGACAGGAAGTGGAAATGATGCAAGGAGAGCAGGAGAATTCTGGGGAGGAGAAAGTTGATTCCTCGCACTCCTGCCCAGACCACCGAAGCAGCAGGATGTAAGCTGCCCCACTGAAAAAGGTACTGAGCCACATGGCTAACATAGATCAGAAAAATGGGTTAATCAAGATGTGAGAGCTAGCCAGTAAGAAGCCTGACCTAACGGGCCAATCAGCTTTATAACTTATAGAGATCTCAGTGTGATTTTTCTCTGGGACTAAACAGCTGGGAGAACAGGGCAGGACAGAAACACAAACAAGCAGGCCCGGCCTTTTCATGTTACCCTTAATGAACAGTATTTTGTTTTTCTCCGGGTCATTGTCCTGTTTTTGGCTTGGGGGATTTTTTTTTTAACACCAAGCAGTGACGATACATCAGCATCAGGACCACTGCCTAATTAAAAGAAAGCTGTAAGAGCTAGCGCCCTCTTAGGATTTCTCACCAAAATACAAATGTCCCTATGCTGAAACACACAAATTTTAGAAGGTACTGTGGGATGCATCGTTTTCAGTGCCTGTGGCCTTTTCTATCTTATTCCGTCTATCCAGCAGCTCAAAGAGATCTCTCCAGCAGAGATACAAATCCAGACGTCTGGAGCTCAGCAGACGGCTGCAGGCAGCGTACACTGCCAAAGCAGCATGGGTCACACTTCCTACTGCCCTGCATTATGCAAGCAGGCTATGCCCCGACAAGCATTTGTCAGCTTCTGTCCCACAGGTTGCTGCATCTCCAGAACACAGCTGCAATTCCTGCATGAGGTGCCCTAGCAACCACCCAAGGGAAATGTGCTGTCCAATTGGGCATTGTTCTTAGTTGGCATGAAGTCCCTCATTTAGAAGTAAGCAGAGAACAGATAGCCCCTGCATGGGCCACTCTCTTGATTGAATCCATAGTCACATCATAGTTAAATCTGTGTAGACCAAGGGAAGAACTAATAATCAACAGAATCTGAAATGGAAAGCACGTCGTAGAGTGTGGGAAAAATTAATATGCAGAGACTAAACCGCTAGCAGAACAGGTGTGGGCACAATCACAATTCCACAAGCCCTTACATAAAAATGTCAATAGGGTCTTTGTGTTCCCTTTCAAAACAAGAAATGCCAGTTCCCAGGTCTCAGGGGGTTGAAACCTCTTTTTCATTGCCCAGAACTCCATTAACTGCTTTACAGAGTTAAAGAGACTCGAATCAGAGGTTTACTATAATCTAACCTTTTCAAAATATACATATCTACCATGGATCTTGTGTGTCTGTGTGTGTGTGTGTGTGTGTGTGTATGTGTGTGTGTGTATGTGTGATCTGTGTGTGTGATGTATACATATGCATTCATGTGTGTGAATGTGGGTATGTGCAGGCCAGGTCACACACGCAGAAGTTGGAGAACAACCTCATATCTTGGTCCTCTTCTTCCTTCTTGAGACTGGGTCTCTTGCTTGCCATTGAGTAGGACAGGCTAGTAGGACAGGCTAGCTGGGACACAAGCTTCTGGGGACTCTCCTTCCTCCGCCTCTGGAGGAATGCTGGTTATAGACACACTGTGGCTTCCAGTTTCACACAGGGTGGAGGGATCCCAGGTTCTCATACACACATAGGAAGTACCCCACCCAATAAGCCATCTCCCTAGCCCTTTACCATGAATCTTCAATCTCCTGTTTTAAAACTATGTCTTCATCTGTCATCAAGCAATGTTAACAATTTTTTTTTCAATTTCATTGACAAGTTAAGAATGAGCACATATAAGCAAAACCTCCCCCCCCCACACACACACTCACTGGGTAGACTCACACTGCCTTTATAGACCTATGCATATCATCCCCTCTTTTTCTTCCTACTTCTTAATGATTATGAGAGTCCAGCATTAAGATTCCCGGAGTCTAGCATTAAATTCTATGATTCAGATTCTGTGAGACAAAAATAAAATGTTCACATCTGATAGCATTGATGAGTGGGATATTTATATGTTTAATAGAATTTGATCTCTTTATCTTCATTTTAAATGTAAGCCAAGATCTCTTAGAAAAGGATAACTCTAAAAAGTGTGACTTTTATTTTTATGGGTCTGCAGCTAACCTCTTATTATGTGTATGTAGCCCTTGATTGCGCATGAAAAAAAAATTCTCGTAAGAGTATTATCAGTTCTTCAAAGGAAAAAATTCTCAAGGCAGACCTAAAATGACACATTCTTAAGGACAGAATTCCAAGGGTGTCTAGAGGTCAGAAGCAAAGAAGAGACCAACATTTACAGCACCAGCTCCCACTACCCAGCATCTCCCTACTTTTACGGCGTCCTGGTAACATCATTCAATGGGTCCTCCAAGATTAAGGCTGCCAGACCATTAATCCCATCACCTCTCATGAGTAAGACAGCATCCAGCCTCTACACAAGGCTCTAGGGTAGTGGTTCTCAAACTTCCTAATGCTGAGACCCCTTAGTACAGTTCCTCATGTTGTGGTGACCCCAACCATAAAATTATTTTTGTTGCTGCTTCCCAACTGTAATCTTGCTACTGCTGTGAACTGTCCTATAAACAGTTGTGTTTTCCAACAGTCTTAAGTGACCCCTGTGAGAGGGTTGTTTGACCCCCCAAAAGATCAAGACCAACAGATTGACCCCCAATGGGACTGATCTCCAGAGTGCAGTCCTGACCCGCAGATGGTATTGTGCCCACCTCCACATGAAAAGCACAGGCTGGACCCCATGGGAGGCACAGGTTGGACCTACCCAGCTGAAGGAGGAGATTGAGAACACAGAACATGACTCTGACGGCTGGAGTACTCTGGCCCCTGATCACCTTTAGACTGTGACTCTGCTAACACATAGTGGAACTCAGCAAGGCTTGATGAACAAACACACCCTGGTGATGAAGAAGTGTAAGATCAAGGCAACCCCAAAGTTCATCACAACAAAACACCCATCAACTAAGGCCACACTAAGGACTTCATGTGCACACACAAATGCAGTCCTTGCAGCAGCAGTGGGGCAGGTTTTATGCAACCTATGGGTCAAATAGAAGGCAGGCTTTACTGTTCAAGTGACAATGTATAAAACTGAACCCAGGTGGAAATGGCCAAATCAAACCCCTCACATACAGTCATTGTCAAAATGAGGAGCCGAGGAGGCCCAGAGTATGTAGGTGTGGATGAAAAATTCATGGCAAATGCAGACCAGGCACTGTTCACGACATCCACTTCAGCCAGCCCTACCTCCCCGCAAACTGTGAGAGAGTCCTTTATGGGAGCTATGACTTCATCTTGAGAGGGTCCTGAGGAAACCTGAAATCTAGTGGATGAGGAACCCAGGCCAATCCCCTACAGGAAATCTAAAACATACTGGTCCAGCCTCTGCTTCAAACCATTCCTGGACCTACACAGAGTGGAAGGTACCAAAGGACACCCAGCAACCTATTTGTTGAGTTTATGCTCGCCACTGACTATTCTCGTCTCCTTTGGGCTTTGGAACTACACGGCCTACAGAAGCAACAGCATAGAAAGCCGTGGAGCGCTCTGCTATAAGCACCTCCCCATCACACCCCCCACCACTCAATCCAGTGGATGGCCACTCCACCTTCCTACCTCACATACGGTATCACCCCTTCAGGACAACCTCCCCCACTGCATGCTCCCAGCATGCTCTTCTTCCAGGCTCTCAAGGTCACTATAATATCCCATTTGCCTGTGTGCATAATTATTTAATGTCTCTGTTTCTAACTTGGCTGTAAGCCTCATAATAGCAGGGATTGTATCTACTGTTCTGCATAGTGTCTGGCACACAGTGAAATGTCAATAAACCTTTGTTGAACAATTGAGGGAATAAACCATAATTTCCATCTTCCCAGCCATTATATTTGTTGCTAGGAAGTAAGAAGCCCCAGTATCTGGTTTTGGCAACATTGCCTTAGGAACATGGTCAGGGAGCCAGTCCCTTTGACACCTACCCCCTCAGGGGTCTGGAGTAAATGAGTCTCTGGGTCTATAAAGACAAGCAATTGGGCAGATGTTGGTGACCCCCTGGGGCCAGGCTTAGACACCTAGATCGGTTGCTGCTCCTTTTCCCTCTTAACTCTAGCACTCAGCTAACTGCATCCAGTGATGTTTGCTGTACTGCCTGCAGGCATTGCAAAATACACAAATTTGGAACAGGGTTCCTGTTTGCACGAACACTCACTGTCTTAAATCAAATAACAAATGCAAGGTGGCAGGGAGGGCTGGCAAACAACAAACGCCATGTGGAATGGAACAAAAATCTAACTCAAACAAACCCTTTTCCACTTAGGAATGATAAACACTGCATATCGGGGCAGTGTACACCACGAGCAGGCGGCTCCTGTAAAAATATAACCATCAATCTGTTGTTAAGCCCACAGCCAGTTGCAGTATTAATCACACTCTTCTGGCAAGAGAATCCATTTCCCAATAAAGTTTGAGTGGCAGGGAAAGGCAGAGCCAGGCACCAGGAGATAAACTCGGCTTGCGAGGGATCTAAGGAAAGCTGCTCTTCTGGCTGGCTGCTCTCTCACCATCCTGCTGCTAGCACCAGACACATAAATACACACGCCACTCCACTTCCCCCACATCATATTTCCATCACCGCGGAGTGCTCTGCAGTTCTGTTCCAGAACCATTTTTCACTCGGTGTCACTTCTGTACATTTGAACACAGACTGCCCTTAGGAATTAAGAGTCCTTTCTTGCTTAAGCCGCCTTCTGCAGTCTCACGCAGTCTCCTGCCTCTCCCCCTGCCTTGTCTCCCTCCGATAACCTCTATCTTCTCTCTCCATCTCTCTTTCTCTCTCCCGTCCCTCTCTGCTTGTCCCTTCCTCTCCTTGTCTCTCTGGCTCTCTATCTCTGCTATCTCTGTGTCATACCTCTGCCCCCTCCAGGTCTCTCTACCATCACCCTCTGCACTAATCCGGAGCCAATCACGCTAAGTAGTATTCTGTTGTTCTGCCCGCCTCCCGCTAAGTCTCATGACGTCACACTCATGCTGCAGGAGGTAGAACAAGTCTCCAGTTTTTATCTGCATATTTCTTTACCTAACTAGCTGTTAATGGATATCTTTCTTGTGTAAAATTGTTAGACTCTTCTTGACCAATATCATTGGTAAACTTTTATGACGTCGTTATACCTATAAGTTTGTACATTAATTTTGAATGAACAGTATCATTACATTATGGACCTTTATCCTATCCATAAACATGGTATAACTCTCCACTTATATAGGTCTTCTTTCATGCCCTTTAGCATTTCTTTAGGTAAATTGTATTTAATTTTTGGTTAAGTCAAATCCTGTAGACATCATAATAGCTGATACTGTGAGAAGCAACTAATATGTTTTCTTAATTTATTGTTGTGAGGTGCCACACACCGTGCCCCCGTGTCTGTGCTCTGTGCACTAGAACCCAGTTTGCGAGCTTCGGGCAAGGGGCAGAAGGTTGAGAATACACACGCAGAGACAAACAGACAGACAGTCCTCCAAACGCTGGTTCAGAAAGCCCCCTTTATTAAATGTAGGCTTAAATACACTGCAGTCAATGGCCAACAGGTGATAATTCCATCTGATCCTCTAAACCAGGCACAGTTTCTAGTGACTTTAATTAGAAGATCCTAGGAGGAAAGAGCAGCTGAAGACCAGGACTCATTAATCCCAACAGTGAGGCAGGGGAAACTGCTGGTTTTCATGTTTATATTATCTGACATACTTGTTGAACTTGCTGGTGCTAAATATTAGTCTGATGATTTTTTTCACTTAAATTATATCATATGCAAATAAGACAGTTTGTCCTTTCTTTTCAGATCCATGTAACTTTCTATATATTTGTTTTATTGTATAACTCCAAAGCGTATATACACTGGGTCATGTAATATAGAGAGAGATAGATATAGATATTACTAAATATATATTACTTGACAATCTAAGAAGGGAATGAGTCTACAGTCTGTTTTCATAAGGAGAAAATGGTTTATTTCCTCTACAGATTACAGCCCATCAAGAACAGAAATCAGGGCAGGAACTCAAAGCGGGAGCCTGAAGGCAGGAACTGAAGAAGAGGCCATGGGAGAGCACTATTTACTAACTCTCCTCTCGGCTTCTTCAGTCGGCTCTCTCATGCCTCCCAGAACTATCTGCCCACTGCAGGCTGGGCCCTCCCACACCAATGATTAATCAGGAAAATGCTGCAGCAGACATGCCTACAGGGCAGTCCGATGGAAGCATTTTCTCAGACGAGGTTCCTCTTCCCGGGTGACCCTAGCTTGTGTCAAGTTGACAGAAAATAAACCAGCACAATGACCTCGAATGCCTGATTCTCCTGCCTCTGCCTCTTAAGTGCTAGGATTCCAGGAGACCCTCACCACTCCTGGGTAATGGCTCTCATTGCACTGAGTTAAAGAATGTAGTCTGAATAGGGTCAATGTTTAGACATCAGAGACTGACTATTTAGTCTCACAAATAACCCCTCTTTTTAAAAAGTTCTATATGTGTTCTCAAGTACAAGTAATTGTGTATAAAACTGGTGACCACACTCCTGAATGCTTCTTTAATATCTAGTTCTTTATTTTGTGTGTGGGGGGGATACATGCCACAGTGAACATGCAGAGATCAGAGGCAAGTTGGCTATCTCCTTCTACCATGTGAGTCGCTGATCAATCTCAAGTCAATAGATTTGGAAGCGAGCACCCTTATCCACTGAGTTATCTTGCCAGCTCATCCAATCCCTTTTGTTTGACTTTGTCTGCTTGATAGGTTTCCAAGAAGGATATATTGAAATCTCTATCTAAAATGGTAGATTGTCTATTTATTACTATAATTCTTACAATTATGCCTCTATGTAGTTTGCACTTTATTTGGTTGTATATTCTCAGGACTATTATATCTTCTTGGAATATCATGCAATCGTGGCATTTCCAGAATAAATCATCTCTATTCTTTTTTGGCGCAGCCTCACCTCCATCTGATATTGAAATTGCTAGGCTTATATTATTGTAGTTATTTTCCTAGAATGCCACTTTTAGCCCTTTATTTTCTACCTTGTTCTATTCTTGCATTTATAGGCCTCTCATAAAATCAACAAGAGATTGGCTGGATCTTTTTGTAAGCCAATCCAAAAGAACCTGTATCTTAATCAGTGAGATTAACCCACTCATCCTGTAATCACTGATATCATAGATTTGATTTCTTCTTATTTTACGTTCCCTACTTATCAAGCATTTTTCTTTTTGCTTTCCTTCTCATACTGAATAGAGCAATTTTTTTAATTTTTCATATTGCATTTTTAAAAGATTCACATGATGTATTATGGTTTTCATGATTTCCCATAACTTAAATAAGGCCCATACTATCGCTAGCTTTTCCCTTAGTAGTGAAAGATTAGCCATAGCGATGTGACCCCAATACTAAAAAACAATACACAGACACTTTCCCTGTCCTATGGTTTTGTGCATATTCTTAAGCTCACACATTGGCACTGACTAGAAATTAAATTCCAGTGATGACACACTCTGGTATCTCCAAGACCCTGAGCAGGAGAAATGGCCAGAACACCATGCCTTGTTTAACATCCTGATTAGAACAAGAGTTCTCCTCCTCATCTGTTACTAGGTTTTGTTTTGTTATTCTTTGCTACCTTCCATTTTTGGTTAAGAACAATGTTTCTCTACAGGAGGGAGTCCATGCCTGGTACTGTAAACTGATACTCATACAGGCCCTGGGGAGGAGAGAACCCACTACTGTTACTTTGCTAAATTGACAGATCTTCAGCTGCCTTGTAAATGTTCATATTTATTCACATGGATCAGTGGTGCCATCAACAACTGTGGCGCCATCCACTGTGGCGCCATCCACTGTGGCGTCATCCACTGTGGCGCCATCCACTGTGGCGTCATCCACTGTGGCGCCATCATCCACTGTGGCATCATCCACTGTGGCGCCATCCACTGTGGCGCCATCCACTGTGGCATCATCCACTGTGGCGCCATCCACTGTGGCGTCATCCACTGTGGCGCCATCATCAACTGTGGCGTCATCCACGGTGGCGTCATCCACGGCGGCGTCATCAAGGGCGGCGCCATCCACGGCGGCGCTATCAACTGTGGTGCCATAACTTGGCCACAGAAGCTTCTTTTTATCCTGGAAAATAGTTAATGCAGAGAACCACAACTGGCCAAAGCACTGAGGATAAGTCATTGCTGGGTGCTCCAGCCTAAATGGGACATTGGCATCATCTCCCCCCAAGGCTCTGGTAACACCACAGAAGAAGGCACAAAACGCTTGCGAGAACAGGAGAGAAGGAGTGGAGGTGGGAAATGCTGTCTTCTGGGCATGGTATGGCCGTTGCACTCTTGAACTCACTACATCTATGGGGGCATGCACAAGATCAAGTCATAAGATCAGTCAACATTTCAGCAGGCAGAACAAATGGGACTCAGTGGGTTACAACAAAAAAAAAAAAACGGAGAGGTCATGAAGAGGTATGGGACATATGGGGGATGAGTGGGAACAGTTTGTGAGTATGAACAAGAGACATTGGAGGTACTGCGAAACTGTCGACAAATAAGTAAGAGATAGTCTTTAAAATTTTTAAATGAGCTATGTCTACAGAGACTTCTCAGCATTGCAATACTGAGGAGAGATAGACAGGTTGCAAGTTCAGAGGGCAATTACCTCATCTAGGGTTAGTTCTAACCCTCCAGACCAGGCACTCCTTGCCCATCTCTGCGTCAAAACTAACATCCTATGACTAGTAGATAAAAACCTTCTGGAATCTATTAACTTAGCAGACCACTAGCTTCCAATAACCCAAAAGCGAAGAATGTCATCAGATAGCATCATGGGCTATAGCCAAGCTTTCCCCCATCCTGTTGTAACTGCCTCTCTGATGTATCCACCAATGCATTTTAAACTTGCCTTCCTTTATTCCTTCCTGGGTTCTGTAATGCTATAAAACTTCATGAAACTGCTTCCATGCTGGAACACAGATTTTGGGATAACCTAAATCTGTGTTTCAAGGCCGTGGTCACTCCAGAATAAACTATCTCTTATTACTTAAAAAAATACAATAAAAAACAAAAATAAGGAATAATATTTACATGAACACTTATGTTTGGGAACTTTATTGAATTATGACTGATATATTATGAGACTTATCTATTTTAAAGGAGTAAGCCAGAGACTGCTGTGCTTAAGAGTGCCCAGCTGACACCATCACCACTGTACGATTTGGTAAGGCTTCCTTCGCTCCCCAAAGGCATTATTATCCTTATACCCAGTTTGCAGTCAGCTTCCCTCTCCACCTTCAGTACGAGGCTTATTTACTTTCTGTGTCTGTCTGGATGTTTCTGAATGTTTCATATGCAGGAAATTTTGCATTCTTAGCCCGTGGTGAGTCATGGGGCTTGCCACATTGTTGCATGGGTCAGCATCGGGCACCCTGTTGCACCCCTTCTCAGCAGATGAGAGCTCCTGTCTTGCAATAAATGCAGCTGCTACGTGGTATTGGAAAGTTGCCTGGGAGCAGCATGGCCTAGTATTCTGGCACTCTGGTATTTAACTTTTCCAAGAAACTGCTAGACTATCCTTTTAAAGTGTGCGTGCATTGCACATCATATTCACCAGGCATGAAAGTGGGTGGGCATACATTGCACATACCCACCACGCATGAAAGTGGACATACATTGCACATACCTACCAGGCATGTACAGACAGTCCCAGTGTCTCTATCTCCTTGTCAATGCTTGTGATGTCCTTCACTCTCATTGCTATATTAATCCTAATGAACGCATTTTCTATTTCTATAATTAAAACTAGACAAATTAATAAATACATGAAACATATGCACATGTTCTATGGTGTTAAAGGGAGAAACAGCAAAATTATTAGAAGAAAATCAAAATGGTAAGTATGGCTGCCCCTGGGTAGCATGATTATGTAAATCTCTTCTTCCTCCATTTCTGTATCTTCCTTCAAGAAAAACACTGGTCTTTACTTTTATAACTGATATAAAATTAACTTTGATAACTTAATAAGATAACATAAGATATTTTGCAGCTAATACAAAGCTTATTTTATCCACCTTAATATTTCCCCATAGTGACAACTGTATAGTTTCCTTTCAGCCTCCATTTTGACTCACAGGGTAGCTGTCGTTATTAATTAAGCTCCAGAGAAGAAGCCCACAGCTTCCAGAGCTCTTTCAAAGCAGGCAGGGGGCCTTGAAGGACAGCCATTACCACCATCCACCCAAGCAGTTTAAGACCCTCCACCCTTCGCAAGCCTCCTGTGCTGGTCCAGGCGTTCTCCACGATGCATCTGGCTCTCACACCAAGCTTCACATGGTGCACAGGATTCAGTTGGTTCTGCTTGGCTAGGAATGACAAAGGATGCCTCAACATGTGTAATTATAACTGCTACTCACATATATACACTGGGAATCTCTCATTGAGCCGTATTCACCCACAAGAGCCTGAGCATCAGAGATGCTGAAGGTACCTTGCTGTGCCTGTTGAGTTTATAATCTAAGAATAAACAGTGTACCCGAGGTACCCGAGGTACAAATGGTCGAGGATCTTAGGTGAAAGATACTCAACAGAGGCTGTAGCAGTTCCAGGAAGAATTTTCTTTTGTCTATGTGAGAGGGGACAGGTGCTTCCAGGAGGAAAGACTGCCCTGGAGTTTGGATATCAGTTGAATGAAGAGCCTACATATCAGAAATTACACGAAGGCCCTGAGCAAGGGTGGAGGACAAGAATAAGGGAAGAGTGTTCTCTATCTGGCCCCAGGCTCCCTTCAAATGCTCCCCCTTGCTAGTCTTCAAGATCACCAATAAACATCCTTCTCCCTCTTGACCCCCACACAAAGGCCAGAGACTGGCTTGCCATGGATACCTTGACCACACACAAGGCCAAATGTAACCAGCCACGTTTCCTGACCCAACTCAGCTAAAACAAGAACCTAACACAGCCCAACCTAAGTTAATCCGTACCCTGCACTGTGATGTCTGTTACACTTGTAAGCCCCAAGACTGCTCCAGTCTCATCACATCTTACCAAAGAGGTACGTAACTGTGCATCATAGCTACCATCTCACACTAAAGACTGTACCCTGCTGAATCATTTCAGGAATGGCTTAAACATCAGAGCTAGAGCAAAATCTTTGACTAGAGGGGACTACGTTTTATGGCCTGATGAATAATTTGCAGCAATAACGAGTTATCCATGCCACCAAGCGTGAATTACTAATTTCCGAAAGACCCCCAAATTAATAAAGCACATTCAACCTTAAAACCATTCTGAGCATAATCTTCCTTCGAGGATTCAGAAATGCCTGGAAACACTTTAAATTTGTGAATAAGGGCTACGACTCTGGATTGTCACATCTATACAAAGTAATTCAATAAAACCCCGCAGGCTTAGAGCTCACTAATCCTACTGTTCTAAGCAGAAAGAACAGCTCTCCCAGTAGTAAGTGGAGGTAAATGCCACCAGCACTGGGCACAGAAGATATGCCAGTCATGAATGTCACTGGTTTTATTTTTGCTGTATTTCAGGTTTAATGACAACAGATAAACTTTCACCCTTCACTGGCATCCAGTTCTAGGCATTTGACCAAGGTGTGTAGTCAAGTGAGACTCACCAGTATCAGAATATAGAATACTCCCAGGACTTCCCCCAGATCTCCTCATCCTCCTTTACGGACTCCACTTTTTCCCTCTAGTCCCTAGAAATCTCTAGCCCTACTGTTTTTGCTTCTTGCATAATGTCATGGAATCAGACATAATGATGCTTAGAGATGGTCTCTTTCACTTAATCTTTCAGTCATCCATGTTGCTTCATTAACTTCATCTCTTAATGAATGCAGAGCCTGGGCATCATGGTGGGTCCTGGTAGCCTTCATCAGGGCTCTTCGTCATTGTACACATTTGTGAAGCTCTTTTGTTGGGTCCTATATCTTCCTATATTAAAGACGGGACAAGTCTTCATCTTTGGAGAGCTGAGTGATCTTTGTAATGAACAAAATTCTAACCCATAAGCATGTGGTCCATGGGACTCTGTCCCCAGCACAAGAAAGGGTTCTTGGTAAGGACGCAAAACCAGCTTAACTGAACTGAGTTGCATGGTGACCGTGAGTCAACTTGGAAAACACCGTTTTCATTTGAGTACTAAGTCCCTATGCAAAGTTTCCCAAACAGACAATGAAGATGGACTTGTTCCTTGTGGTACAGTTTGGCTCTAGACGGATTTCCAAGGACAGAGACTTCCAAAAGCGCTCTGACAGAGGCAGCTGTTTTCCTGACTGAGCAATTGGGAACATGCTACACTCTACAGGGAAAGAGTTCCGTTCACATTCTTGCTCAGAGTTGCACGTGGGGTCTTTTTGCTTTGCCAGGCAGAAGAGCTTGGTCTGAATCATGGCAGCAGGGAGTTCATCTCACTACATGCCCCAGAGAGCCCCTCCTCCAAGTCCTTCCTCTCCAGTATGCCAGACCTCAGCTCCAGCACCTGCCGACACTCCTCTGTGTGACTGTTCTACACCATGTTAGAGGTGTCAGAAATACAGTCTCATCCCTGAGTGCTGAGGTAATTCCCATCTTGGCTCTTTAACTTTGAAAATTCTACCCTGAAAGACTCCCCAGAAGGGTCATTCCAACAGTGTTGGATGAGCAGCGTGTTCAAATCAGGCACTTGTTCTACCTAACCCACGCCTCAGGCACACCCGGTAGGCCAGTAGGACCATCTCCCTGCTCTCCACACATAGTCAGTGTGGCAGTGTGATGTCAGTGGGTCTGGAAGATGTGCAAAACCTATTTCTTTTTTAATTTCTCACCTCTGAATAATAAAATCTGGAACCCACATCACAACAGTCCAATGCCCACAGCTCTGCTTTCTATAGTCTCTATTGGTCATGGTCAGAAGAAAATATTAAATGGGGAGCTTCAGGATTAAATAAATCATACTTCTAAGATGATTTATTTATCCTACAGTATTGGAATTATCCAACTTCAGTATTGGTATTACTGATGGTGGCGTCCAAATGATTTAAACTTGAGTTATGTAATACATACACACACATACATGTGTGTGCACATACACACACACGCTATGATATGTGTATATATGTGTGTGTGTGTGTGTGTCTATGTGTGTATATATATACACACATATATATGGTTTGATACCATCTAAGTTTCAAGGTTATCTGGCAATCTTAGACTACATCCAGACCACTACTGTACCTGGCTAAAAACACCTCGTCTGCACGTCTGCAGATAAGCCCCACTCTTGGCTTGTTGTTAGTGGCTGGGAAGTGAAAGAAAAGGAATGAGAAAATGACAAATTCTCTAAATCTGATCTTCCTCATGAATACAATAAAGGTAATAATCCCTCCCTGCTGTGATACTTAAATAATAGTAGTAGTAGTAGTACTAATAATACTACTACTAATAATAATAATATCAGTCATTATAGACAGAAAGCATATTTAAGGGTCAACTATCATGGGTATATGCATTCTTTTTATTGATTCCAATCCATGCACCCAATACTCTGAGGAAAGAATATTATCACAACAAGCTAACAATGAGTTGCTCAGAGATTCAAAGCAATTGACTCCAAACCACCAGCCCACCAATGGTGTGGGGGGGGGGTATAAATTGTTCTGCTCATCATTACACTTAACTTTATCCCACTTCTGGCAATGAGACTCAAAGTAATAAGTGTTCAAAAGAAGAAGGAAGGAAGAAGGGAGGGAGGGAGGGAGGGAGGGAGGGAGGGAGGGAGGGAGGGAGGGAGGGAAGGAAGGAGGGAGAAAAAGAGGGAGGGTGAAAAGTAGGAGGGGAGGAAGAGGAGAAAGGAATAAGCATCTAACAATCAGGCATTACCAACATAAATCTACAGATTTGAAATCATGATTCTAGTGAGTGGTTTGCTAGGTCCAGTTGAAGACATGCGGTCACCTCCCTGCCCCATCCTCCCCTAGTCCTTTGATATTACTATAAATAAATACAATAAGACAGTGTCATAATACCAGTGTGAGCCTGGAAAACACATCAAGTAGGCAGTGCTGGTCACAGCACAAGGGCACATGGAGAATGGATGAAGGAGCCAGCAGGAAAAGCGAGAGGCTTTCCCATCATGGAGGCAGAAAGGGTCATTCAGGTCAAGTCTCTTACAGAGGCCACCATGACTAATTGCTGGCCTCCCAGGCTATTACCATTCTTGCCTTGTCTCCAAGACCAGAAGATCCACTTCCCAGGATGAAATGAGATATATAAACTCAAAGAACACTAGAAAACTTTCCGAGGAGATTCCTAAATTTACAAGTGAAGGTTACTCCTCCCCCAAAGCATTCCTTCCCAGTTTAACACAGTACAACTTCCAGGACTATCCAAGTGTATCCTGTCAATCAACTGACCTACCCATGGACCCACAAACCACCTAACTATCCACAACTCTGAACCTTCCCAAAGTAAATCAAGAAAATTCATCCAACTCTTGTAGGAGAAAAACAGTCGAAGAGGAAGAAGTAAGCTGAGCCCGTAAAACTGGCTCTGGGGTAAGGGAGAACCCAGAAACAGAAAAGACCTTCCACACACACTCCTCCCTATCATCCTCTAGGACATCAAAAAGGACAATGCATTCAGAACAAGAACAGATTGCTGGAAATCTTAATGGTCTGTGGATAAATTTATTACTACAATATATTACATCTGTGATGCTGGTAGTATCTGGCAAAAGTCCATCACAAAATTATAATAGATATAAAACGTATAGCAATATAACCATAAAAATCAAAATGTACATGAGCTGAACCACCTTTATTTGGATGCATTAACAGTAATGAATGAGACATGAAAAGAAAAGCCAAGAAAATACATCGATGACCTTCATTACACCTATGATGGGTTATTCACAATGATTTTCTAAGTAAATAAAATCACTAATATTTTTCATCGCTATAAAGATGGATACTTTGTATTGGTATGGATCTTGCTTTATTGATATAAATTTAAGGTCAATTTTGTTATACTATGTATATATATATATATATATATATATATATATATATATATATATATGCTCTTGATTAAGGTATCGTGTTTATGCAGCTCATTTAAAAATGTAATGTATAATTTAAAAATATAGGCTAATAGATAATCATCTATAATAGTCAAGCTTGTAGTCATGTTAGTTATTTTCGACATGTACAGAGATACATTTCAGATGGACAGGCATTCTTCAAACCTTTCAAAGACTACAGAATATGACATTTAAAATGTTTTAATAACTTAAGATTTTTTATGACAGTGAGACACATCTGCTCCTGGCAGCACCAATTACTTCAAGAGGAAGATGGGCATCGAAGAGGCTCCTTATGGAGTTGGTTAGCCATTTGGGCAAGAAACTGCTCTTGCCTGGACTGTTTGATGAACTGGACATGCAGGACCCACAGAGAAATGACTGCTGAACTTAACTAAAGGTGAGATGGTCCTTTAGGGTTCCTGCTTAATGAAAGAGTCTGCAAGATATTCTGCAGGATACAGAAGAAAGTGACAAGCTGCCAATATAGGTGGAGCTGCCTTTCAAATTTCCTGCTTCATGAAAAAGTCTGTTGGATACTATAGGCCTACAGGATGAAGATGGATACTCCAACGATACAGAAGAACTTTGGGTGACTGTCCAGGCAGTGAGATGTCTCTGTCAATTCTAGAGTTTTGGAAGTTGTTTACAATGCACTTTCTGTCTACTTAGGTAATATTATATCCTTCTAGAGTCTTTGATGGAGTTGAAGAATAGATACTAGAAATATAATTTTCCTTAGTTATAATAAAAGATAAAGTTGATATAAATATTATAACTGTAATTCTTACTTGATACCTGTTTTGTTGTATATAATTTTACTATGTTAAAGTTAAAACCTTCCTTTTCATTTAAACAAAAAAGGGGAGGTGATGTGGGATTCCCCTCTATGTGTTATGAATATCATTGTTTAATAAAGAAACTGCTTTGGGCCTATAGCCGAACTATAGGGGAACAAGGCTAAGTGGGGAAAACTAAACTGAATGCTGGGAGAAAGGAGGCGGAGTCAGGGAGAAGCCATGGAGCCGTCGCCTGAGACAGATGTGCTGAAACTTTGCTGGTAGGCAACAATCTGGCGGTGATGCACAGATTAATGGATATGGGTTAAATTAAGATGTAAGAGTTAGTCAATAAGAAGCTAAAGCTAATGGGCCAAGCAGTAATTTAAATGATATGGTTTTTGTGTGATTATTTCAGGGCTAAATGGCCAGGAACTAACAAGCAGCCTCCTACTACATGTAATCTCACAACAACTCTCAAACACACAACTATCAAAATACTAGAATACAGGTCTGTACAATGCCTCCAAATGTAAAAGCATTTACCATGAAAGTCCAGCATCTGAATTTTGTCTTCAGATCCCATGTAAGGTGGAAGAGGAGAACCAACTCCCAAAAGTTATCCTTTAATTTCCACACTCACTGTGTGTACACAACCAGAGGACTAAAAAAAAGAAGAAGAAGAAGACTTGGGAAGTTGTTATTTTTTTGTAACTCTAAAAATACATGCTGAGGGTCTGGGGAATTTTTAAAGCAAAGACCAAAAGAAATGAGTTTATGGAAATTAAGATAAAAGGAAAAAAATAAAAGCCAGAAGAAAACATTAAGAAAAGCTCTCGGAATAGAGACCAAAAAAAAGTCCGTGAATAAAAGATAAAGCAAAAGAGCATATGGAGGATCAGTCCATGAAGTACACCCACCAACTGGGAGTTGATGGATAATCGCGCAATAAAAAGAAGATAATCGTCAAAACATGAAAAGTAAGTTTCACAGAACCTAAGAAAGAAGATTAAATTAAACTAGGTTAAATACCAAACTAGGTAAATAAAAAATACCATAAAGAAGCATCCTAGCACTGAGCAATGGTTAGATGGGCAATGGTTAGATGAGCAATGGTTAGACCTGTGTGCAAGTCTGAGAACATAAATTTGAATCGCCATCATCCACACAATACCTGGGCACAGCTACCTGCACTGTAACACCATTGTTGTGGGGTAGAGACAGGTAAATTCCAAGGGGCCACTAGTTAGCCAGTCTACAGAAACAGCAAAACCCTAATTCGGTGAGAAACACTGTCTCTAGAAACCTTTCATATATATATGAGAGAGAAAGAGAGACTATTCTAAAAATCTCCAGGACTCCAGGAGTATTTACTACATGTGTGTACACATTAAAAGACACAATGTGTGGACAAAAATGAAACCACAAAGGAACAAAAACTATAAGTGTTGTGCTAATTAGTAAGACTGAATACCAGAAGACAACCAGACATATTTTGAAATGTCAAAGAAAAACTGTTTTGACTCTAGATATTTGGAGTTATATGCATAGATATGACACTCACAAGTACAAGGATGAAAACAGTTTGCGACCTCAAGAACTAGGGGTGTATGGAGCAAGGAGGCACACACCTGTAATCCCAGAATTCTGGAGCTACAACAAGGAGGCTACAAGTTCAAGGCTAGCCTTGGCTACATAAAGAGACCCAATCTACAAAAAAAAAAGGAACTTAAAGTGTTCAAAAGCCTATTCTTTTAAGACAGGTGGTTTATTGGGAATATGCTAAAACAAAATGAAAATGACATGAGAAAGCGAAACAGTTTGGGATCCTAGAAAGCAGAAAGTGAAAGCCTGGGTAAATGTTCAGACACTGGGCTCAGTTATCAGAGCACTTTGAAGGAAAGGGACCGAATGACTGGTAGACACTAGACACGGTGAAGGAGGTATCTTATTCTTCCACCAACAAAAGAGACAAAGAGAAAACCAATTCCTAAGACTGCATGGAAGGTGAGATTGTAACCTCATCCAAACTCCATGCCTTGACCCCAGCAGTTCATAGGACAGTCAGGAGCACACACACACCTGGCTGGTAGCAGGCACTTCTGACATAGTTCTAACTGTAAAGGTACTTCAATCGTCTTGCTCAGGTTCCCCAAAAACCATAGCAAGACAAGGACATGTGGGAAGACAATTTCCCTTGGAAAGTGATCTTATAGACAGCAGAGAATTGGAAAGGGGGCCATAGGGAAGAAACAAAAGTCCTTTCAAGGATTGAGTACACATCAGACCATCACTAGAGACAGTTGAGATACAGAGACCCAGAAACAGCAGCAACAAAGTCTTAGGACAGAAAATAAGAATGTAGCATACTACCGAGAAGTGTGTTTTCTATGTGTACATAGTATTTCATAATACTGCATAACACTCCTACATACAGGAGGAACAAGAATAGTATGCACCATTAACTCTGCCCATCAAACATTTTTGGCTCTTAGCTTTCCAAGCATAGGATGCAATCAGTCACTCTGGTCCCATTATGTTTGAATGGTACCACGTGACACCCTCTGGTCAATGAAGTGTAGTGAAAGTGATCTCATGTCCATCCTTCTCCTATAAGGAACAGAAACACTACAGGTAATAAGTGTTGTTTCCATAGGTTGTCAAGTAGAGAGGCTCCCTTACTCTGGCACCAGGACACAACAATTCACAGGAGACTTATGTGAGAAACAGACTTATGTTATTTAAAGTCACCAAGTTCTGGGAACTTTCTGGTACTGCAACTTCACCACACTCAGGTTGATTATTACAGTAAATATTTCATACCCATTGATGGTGTTGCGGGTGGGGACCAGTTTACAAAATTTCAAACCCACATTACGACACAACATGCATGGAGAAAAAAGAGACTTCAACACATCAAGTGCAAATAGCATTCATTGTTGGTGGACAGGATTGAAAGAGAGGTTCATTCTTATATTTTGAATGCATAAGGAGCATGTATACTTCATCCACAAATTAAACATTGAGAGTGAGAAAGATGGCTGAGTGGCTTAAGTGTTTGATGTGTAAACGTAGGGACCTGCATGTATTCTCAGCACCCAGGTAACTGCCAGGTAGGTGTAGGAGCCTTGTGTAAGTCCAGTGCACAAGAGGCAGAGATGGGGTCCCAGAGAAAGCTTGCTAGCTCATCAGTCTGTATGAATGAACCCTGGGTTCAAGTGAGAAACCATGTCTCAATGGATAAGATAGAACATGATCATCAAGGAAGAATCTAGGCATCAGTCAAGGACCTCCACATGTACACATAGACATGCATGCCACCCACAGAGACAAATGCAACAAATAAATAATGTTTCACAAAGTCAAGTAGAGCAAGGGACTGTGTCAAGAAGAGAGATGGTGTCACATCTGTTTGGACTTTGTGCTTATGAAGTCTACATTCTTGGATCTATTCCATCGCATAAGATATGAAAGTTATTCTGCTATCAGCACCAATGGGCCCTAAACATCTGGAAGTTGACTTCACCCCCTTGAAAATCTTCAGTGATTTGTTCACACTCCCTGGGCAGTGTCCAGCCCGAGTCTCAAATCTCTTTAGAACGTGTTCGCCTTCTGTGAGGGTCATCCACATAAAACAAAAGGAATTTTAGAAACCTGTATTTCTAGAACTCAGCAGGAAGCCTCATACTCACACCCATGCACACTCAAACACTACAGGTCAGCACAGCACGCCCGTTCAGGGAAAACTCCTCTAATCCCTTTCATCTTTCTGTGTTTCAAAAAGCATTCCAAATGAGCCTTGGTGAGTTTAATCAATTCATGTCACTTCTTTGTTTCCCAACACACTTACAGAATGAAAACAAAACTCCTTATGAGGCCTGTGAGGTCCAGGAAATCAGTACTATGCTACTGTCCCCTGACTCAGTACATGACAATCACAATAGTCTTTTTCTTGGATCTTTATACCAAGCCACCTTCCCACTTATGGGCCTGGTACTTGCTGGTCCTGCTCCCCAGAATGCCATACTCGGGCTCTTTCCAAGGTCTCTTCTCACTCTTCAGGATTCAAGACCCAGCCTAAATGACTCTTCCCTAGAAAGCTCTCCTAAGATGCTATCATGGAAACGGTGTCCCTTCCCTAAAGCTCTCTGCTATCGTGTCTCTTTCCTGTACACTGGATTATTCACAGAGTATGTTTTCCTGTTCAGGAATAACTGTCCGGCTTGCCCATTAGCATAAATGCTGCAGGTGGCTTCTCTGTCTAAATCAAAGCCATATCTGCAGCACCCAGATTATGTGTACTGAGTCCTTAATAAATGATTGATTACAGACAGACAAGGGTGCCCGCTGTAAAGAAGGCAAGAAGTATGCATTCAGGGTGGAGATGAGAGTACATTATCAGAGGAGAGGCTTGAGCCAGTGTTGAGGGCTAATCAGAGCCTCCATTCAAGGCATGACAGGCAAGAGAAGCAAGGCACACACCAAAGCCTGGCCTCCTGAAAGAGCAGAGCCTATGATTATAGGACTCCAAGTTTGTGAAATCCCATAACCCCTCAACCCCCGTATTCTGGAGATAGAGTTCTATGAGCCCCACAGATACCCCCCTCCCGGGAACCTTGGAGAGACTCACACCTGTTCCTGTGCTTTGAGAGGACAGGTCCACTTCACAC
Organism: Myodes glareolus; assembly: GCF_982192425.1. NCBI lineage: Eukaryota > Metazoa > Chordata > Mammalia > Rodentia > Cricetidae > Myodes > Myodes glareolus. Next base: position 16,604,855 of record NC_142035.1, on the reverse strand, counting down.
TAAGAACTGGGCCCACTCAGGGCAGGCTCTGGTTCCTCAGTTCACGCGTGTCTGAAGCTGCGATCAAGCAGTTTCCAGACCAATGATACCATGTGCTATTACCCTGCTGCCTGCCATTAGCAGTTTCTCCCACCGGCACTGAGAGGTAAATAACTATGATTGTTTCTCTGTATCACCGCTGAGAACACGAGAGCATGGAGCTTAACTGACTCACCAGCATCCGTGGCCAGATTGGGAGCGGAATTCAGTACCAGCCTTTGTAAGCCACACCAGCCTCCTGCAGCGGGGCTGCCGCTGGATGTGCTGAAGACAGGATGGTGCATAGAGGTCACTGTGCCCTGCAGCTTCCAGTCCCTACCCTAAATCTCTCCAGGCTACCACCTCCTCTTCTCTCTCCCTTATGGTCCAAATCCACCAGGTTCTATAGACGGTCCCCATCCTTAGCTCCCCCTGCTACAAGGAAGTCACGTGTCTTTTCTTCTTTAATGTGGGTGTGTGGATGTGGGTGGGTGGGTGTGTTGGGGTGAAAGTTCATGCATGTCTATTGCATAGTGTGGGACACCAAGGTCAACACTGGATATCGTCTTCATTTGCTCTTCAACTTTTTGAGACAATATATCAACTTTTGTTTTGTTTGCTTTTCCACGTGGGCTCAGGGTATCAACCTCAGATCCTCATGCTTGCGCTTTATCGACAGAGCCATCCCCATTTCTGCTTTTTTGCTAGGTGCTCCTGGACCCCCAGGTCTTCAAAGTCCTTCCTTAGGAGACCCCTGCTGTTAGACAACTTAGGAGGGATGGAGGCTCAGTGGCTATCCTGGAAATCCCAGCGTCAGCCTTGGGAGGAGCCAGCCCCTTCTCTCAGGAGCTTCCTGCAAAGAGACACAGGGACTTCCTCTCTCCCACTTACAGCTTTTCCCACACACAAAGGCAGAGGTTCTGCAGGCCTGCCCGGAATATTAACACAGCCTTCTAAATGTGCCAGGAAAGCCAGGCAATCCTACTCAGCCTCAGGGGCCGGCTGGAGAAGGCTGCTATCCAAGGCTCTGAGGGCCAGGTCAGTGCATCAGAGTCCTTCTGTAGGAAGGCAGATGGGAGGCTAGAGGCCCTAGGCTTCCCTTCCAGACAGCACAAATCCACTGATTTGAGTTGGTCCAGCTCCCCCAGGCCTAGCACCCAGGCAGGAAACTGCTAGAAAGAAGGCCCTCTGTGAATCTGGGTGAGATTAAATTAAAAAGTCAAAGCTCTGAGCACCGGGAGGCCTCTGCAGCCACAAATCTGCTTTCAGAGGAGCACTGGAAACACCAGGAGAAGCCGGTCATTGGAGCTACTGGTGGTCACTGCCTCCCTTCCTAAAGGTGTGATTCAAAGACACAGGGCCTGGGCAACCACTTGTTGGATGAGGCATAGACTAGGAGCCCAGAGGTGGTACCTTGGACAGCAGCAAGGGGGGGATGCAGCAGAGGCTCATCAGATCCCACAGATCTCAGCTGTCACTTAGAGGCTATGCAACTTCGGGCAGGTCACCTAACCTCTCCATCCCTTTCTTCACTCAAAAAAAAAAAAAAAGTTCAATCAAATGGAGTCACCAAGTGCACCTGCTCCATCAGCACCAACAAAGTGGTAATCGTGGTAACAATTAAAACAGCCATAATGGCGCAGGAAAGTAATGGGCTGTAACATGAGGGGTCTGCTTGTTGGGGTATCTGTCCCACCTGGTACCCGACAGCCGGCATGCCCCAAAGAAAATCACACACAGGACTCCATAAGATTATAAAACTGATTGGCCCATTAGCTGAGGCTTCTTGTTAACTCTTATAGTTTATATTAACCCATTATTCTGATCTATGTTAGCCATATGGCTTTGTACCTTTTTTAGCTGTCAGCTCACATGTTGCTTCTTCAGTGATCTGTGCAGGAATGGTGGAGGGAGCTTCCTGCTTCCCAGAATACTCCCGTTCTCTTTGCTCCACCTCTACTTCCTGTCTGGTTTTCCCACCTATACTTCCTGCCTGACCAATCAGCATTTATTTAAAATATGATTGACAGAATACAGACAATTCTCCCACACCAATGGGCAGATTGTTAATTAGAACTAACACGGGGCACTTGCTCTCTGCCCAGACATTGTTCGCTCCTTTGGTTCCTGTGGCAGCTCTGTGATAAGATGGCCTGATAGCTTCTGACTGACAGTAGAAATGGGGAAACAGAGAGGTGAAGTAACTGCCCAGGGTCACACAGTCAATGACAGACCCGAGTCACACCTAAGGAGCCACGTCCTTCCTGACAGGAAACGTGGTACTCTCCTGGGTGCCTAAAGGAACACTAAGTTCCTTCCCCACATTCGCTGTGAAGGAGACATCAAAGTGTGAGAGCAAGAGGCTGCGGATCCTACAGCGAAATCCAGGGCCTCCCTGTGACCCTAAACGTCCTCTTGTGGTTCTGACAGCTGCAAATGTCTCTTCTTCCAAGAAAACCAGTCGGCACCAACAGGCACAGACACCCCAATGCAGCACGGTACCCAGCTGTGCAAAGTGAACCCAGGCTCCCACAGATACCACAGGCCACGGCCCTGCAGGTTCCAGGTGAGGAAGTTTATTCTCTTCATGACTCCAGCAAGCCCAGGACTAGCCCACCTCTCTGAGTGATCCCCCGCAGCCCCAAAAGACCCAAAGACATACTGAAATGTGTGACTTCACCATAGACACATGGTTATCAAAGTCAAATCTTTCATGTGCAGTTGAGACCCTGTGTATGCAAACTCTTAGAAACGGGGTGCAGCAAAGTGGCTAAAAGCACAGGCCACTGGGCAAGCTGGCCCACAGTGCTGACTACAGCAAGCCCTTGCCTGTGTCACGCCACCTCAGACTCAGTTTCTTCACACACACAAAGCAGGCAACTCTACCTGGAGGGTCATTTTGTGGATGCCAGATGCCAAGTGCTCTTAGAACAGTATGTGGTAGATAGCTCTCCCTTGGTCATCAGCCCACTTTTTAAAAGATTGTTTGGTTATTTTGAGAGCTCTCTTCCCCAAATGGGGCAAAAAAAAAAAGAACCGTCAAAGAATTCACAAAATATATTACATATTCCCCAAGCCAGATGGTGATTTCCCTCCCAGGGTCAAAAGATAGGCTGAATAATGCTAGAATTTGAGCCTACACTGTACGACAAAACAAATCAAGCTACATGTTCAAGCATAAACACAAACTCCTAAAATGGCTGCTGAGTCCAGAGACTGTCTACAGAGGCCATGTTTTGAGTCTGTACTCCAGACTGCTGGGTGAACACTACGTTATACCACTAGGAACTACATCTGTGGTGCACAGAAAACCAAATGGTCTCATGCCAGGGTCTATGCCTACCCAGTGGCCTGACTACAGTGGGAGCTGATTATGTTCCTCCTGCCACTCGATCTGCCACCCTGGAATACCCAGTCCTGTAGTGTACTTCATAGGCTGACACTGACATAGATAGCATCTACATAGATAGGATTCACAAGGCCATGCAAAAGGTGTCCACATCACCTCAAACCGTTCATGCCAAATTCATCTTGCAAGAGGGCAGTGTGGCAGCTTGCTTTGCCCTTCCTTGGTCACCTGCACATATGGACATTTTTTTCCATAATAATGACAAGTCTTTACTTCATGTGTGGGGGACTAGGACCCAGAGCAAAGGAACGATGATTTCCCCTCTTGTGTGGAGTCTCGTCACTCTCAAAATCAATTCAGAATCAAGATCTGCTTTGAATGACAAAACACCCCGAGTGGGAAGTAAACAGGCAATGGAGTCCTGTGTGCTATAGTGAAAGAAGTGTGGGTTGGAGCTTTCTAAAGGACACACAGCAAGCTGGGAGGTGGGTTGAGCTCCCCCATACATGTCAACCCACTCTACTCTGGAGCTCACAAGGCCTACTTCCTTGCTCCAGGCTCAAGTCCTGCTGGAAGTCTGGTAGATGTGTTGCTTCCCCCCAGACGGTACCCTCTGCCCAGGACATCCACAGGTAGCTCAAAAAGTATCCTAAGGCCACTATCAGATTGATAATGTCATGCCCCAACTCTCAGCTGACTCTGGCACACACAGATCTCTCCTGCTTGCCAAAAATCTTCCCAATTACTCACATCCATTCCAGCCAGCCTTTCAGACACCATCACATTTCAAACAGCTCCCCACCCACCTGCATCACCTCCTACACACACACACACACACACACACACACACAGCAACAGTTGGCACGGAAGATGCCATCCTCAGTCCTCCCTTTTTCCTCCCAGGGCTCTACTTCCTGTCTTAGGGCTTCTTTTCTGCTGGGGTACATCAAGTTCATGAGTCAGGGTTGTGTTTGCCTCGGAAGCTCCTCTCACAGACCTTCCAGGGAGTCTGTGGTAGCCAGACTCAATGTGGATTAGCTGCCTTGACCTCAGCAGGAAGATCTATGCTTGTCACATAGAGAGGGGCTCTCCTGTGCAAGTACACTGACTTCAGATTCACCAAGGCAGTGAGAAAGCCAACTCACTGCACTGGGCCAATGGAGAAGCCGCAGTAAACACAGACAACTCCCAGATCTATCTGCAAATTAAAAGAGCAATCACTGTGGAGCTGAATTTAAGTGACCTCCAAACGGTGAGCCTTGAAATAGATCCTGAAGTCTCCCATGCCTGGAAGGACACCCATGCACAGGCCCAGTCTCCTTCGAACATCCCAGCCACAAAAATATCTCTTTCACTTCAGAGTCTGTGTTAAAACCAGGGGCAGTAGGGCTGTTATCCCCAGGCCTGCCTTGATGGAGCAAGTGAAGTGGTGGACACCTAATCAGACAAGGATGGGTGACAGAAAAACACTAATAGGGCCTGACCAGACAGCCACAAAGGCACAAAGTGTGGAGCTAAACATGAAAGTGACACAGGCATATGACTGTGATAGTGTGTGTGTATGTGTGTGTGTGTGTGTGTGTGTGTGGTATGTGTGTATGTGTGTATGTGTGTGTGTGTTCATGCACACATGTAGGCATGCATTAGGATGACATTTTCTTTAGTCAAGGTGCTAAAAGATAGAATGTTAGAATTCCCAGATGAAGCAAAAACATTCAGTCAGCTTTCCATAAAGATAAATGAGTTCAGACTCTCTGACCCTCAGCTTCTCACCAAGGCTGGGTGAAACATAGACCTCCTGGGATCTCCTGGGAATCAATTCCCAGAAATCACATCCCAATAAAATCAGCCAGCTCCACCTAACAGTGTTCAGTTTAAATGCTGGGGACTAGGCAGTGACCTAGAGATGAGATCATGGCGTAAAGGCTGCAGAGGTGGCTACAGATTATAGCCCCATCTCTCACTGCATGGAACCCCAGGCAAAACTGCAGTCTTTCCTGCCTCAGTCTCCTTGAACTGCAAAATGGAAATTCTAATGTGTGGCTCTACTGATAAAAATGGGACATTGTGGTGAACTGTTCAGCCCACGGCAGGTGGCAAATTCCCAAGAAAGCATCATTGTTATTGGGTTATTTCTGTCAAGTATTTTGTAAAAAAAAATTCCAAGGTAGGCTAACACTTGAGTTCCTGACCTGACCTATGTAATCCACACAATGCAGAGAATGACATTGGAAGAAAGTAATAATTCCTTGTCTGATTATTCAATATGGCTGCTGACATGTTGTAAGACTTCTGATAAGATGTAATAACATGTTTACATATCCCAGATAGAGAGGGTACCAACATGTCAAAAAAAAAAAAAAAGGATCTAAGTTGAACTTAGTGAAGCAATGAACCTTATGGGAGTGAAGGTGACTCCAGGTCAGCTGTGCCACCAGGAAGCTGCACCCACAACAACCCCCCCCCAGAAAGACTCAGGACACATTGAATCCCTAAAGAGGCCAACTCATCTCGATTTTCCTGCTTATTTAACCTGGGATGGAAGGGATTGTTAACAGAGCAGACCCTGGATCTCATGAGGGTCTTGTGTAGGATCATTCCTGCCGCTGAGGGTCAAGACAGGAAGTTTACATCCAATAAGGAAGGAATATAGTCTAATGCAAGGTGAAGATACCCTTGACCATTGGGTACTGTGGTGGCCATAGGGGCAAACCTCCAGAAATTAACATGAATCAAATTATAGGCCGAGTGTTTAAGATTAGACCTCTACAGAGCTGACTCTGTAGAGGTGACTCATGGCTAAGATCACCGGCTGCCTTTTCAGAGGCTCAATTCCCATCACCCACATGGCAGCTCACAGACAGCTGTGACTCCAGTTCCAGACAATCTGACATCCTTTCCTGGCCTTTGCCGGCTCTACATGTATGTGGTGCACACACATACATGGAAGGCAAAAACAGTCATACACAGAAAGTAAAAATAAAAATTTTAAAAGATTATGCATCTGCTGTTCTCAAATTTGGAAGGAGATCTGTATTTCATTGGAGGACAGGCACACACACACACAGACACACACACACATGAGACTCCAGACAATTTTTAAAATGTGTATAATTAATTTGGGAAAATAAAATATTCAGCTGACCTAATTTTCACATTGGGATTAGGAAACATGGTGTGTTTTTCATAAATCCACCAAAATACTTACTCATAGTGAGCATTACACTGTGTCAACACTCAGACAGACGTGTCGCGGAAGAGGGGACCGAGCATCACTGCCAGCAGTCAGGGCCCACCCTGCTCTCTAGCAGCTCCTCAGAGGCCAGTGCTGCAGAAAGCTCCTGGCCCTCATTGCCTGGTGTCATAGCATCTTGTGGTTATGAGCACAGAACAGACTAGAAATAATTTGGGGGGGTGGATACCCCAGCTTCCAAGTCCCTGGATGGGCAATTATGGACTGTGTTTGGCAGTGTGTCTCAAGCTTCCCAGCAGGACGCTGTTCCTATTAGAAGTCCACTCATTAGCCCACTCCCCATGGGCCTTTCCTCACCTGGGAGCCCCTAGAGTAAACTATGTCTACCTAATTCCTTGTTTCGTGGTGTGCCGGGGGTTGAGGGGAGTGAGAACTAAAACATGGAGAAAAACAAGAAAATGATAGCGAAGCCAAATGAAGCCAAAAAAACAATAGAACCACTGGGAGGGAAGCCATAAGGAAGAAACAATCAGGACAGATTAAAGCAAATACCAGAAAGGATCATCAGCCCCTTGGACCAGTCACCACTGCCCACCAATGACAGCCCAGTCAACCGTCAATCCCGAAAACGCTCATGTCCTGCAAACACCTGCAGGTCCTACACCTCCCCAGCAGGTGTTCCACAGTGGTCACATGATCCATGAGCTTTGCAAAAGACAGGGTCTGGCACCAAGGTTCTCCTCCTCCTCTGTAACCCACTGCCAGCCCACCCCACTTCCTTCCACACACCCAGTGGACCCAGACAGCAGCCTTAGGTAGAGGAAAACTCAAGCCTGCAGGAACAACAGGGACCTATGCTGCCAAGAAAGCTCCTGAATGAAGCAAATCTTTGTCTCAAAAATATCCACCCCTGGATCCAGAGAGATGGCTCAGGGGTAGAGGTGCTTGCTGCCAGTCCTGATGATCTGAGTTTGATACCCAGAATGCATGTGATAGAAGAGAACCGATTCTGAGAAATGATCCTCTCACTTCCACACACGTGCTTTGGCACACTCATGTATGCATATTCACACCAACACATACTAATTAACTAATTAATGTTTAAATAGGTGTTGTTGCCACGCAACAGTAAGAGACACGTTTTTTTTTTTTTTTTCAGAATTGTCCTAGAGCCTCTGAGATGAGCCCAAACGCTACCTACAGTCATGGCTGAGGATTGTTTCAATGCATCATGATCATATTGAATCCATCTCTGTTCCCTACAAACTGTCATTGTTCCCCAAACCTCTGGTGCCACCATTCATAAGAATGCCATCTGAGATCCCAGGTAACAGTATTGGGAGATGTGTGACCCAGACAGGCAACATAACAGAGCCGCCAGGAACCCAGGCTTTGAACTGGCCCCACTCGGGTTCAAAGGCCAGTCTTGTCACTACTGAGCATGACATCAAACAGCTAAGTGAACCCCCTTGAGTTCCACAACCCCTGACAAACAGAAACAATGTCTATCTTCCTCTCAGGACATTAATATAGGTGAAACGCAAATGGCTCCCCCAGCCTCCAGCAAAGGATAGGTGCTCGGTCTGCGAGACTTATTACAGATCATGCCACTGACACTGGAGATATTTTGATTCTCTGGACTTCTAAAACAGCTGCATCATGTCACTGAGAAGCATAGCATAGCACACAGGCAGACAGACAGACAGCGTCTGATCCCAGCTCCATAACTCACCAAGCAGTCGCCTTAGAATTCATTTCCCTCACTTGCCAACGTGGGTAACATAACAACATCTACCTTGCAGGGCTGCTGTGAGTACTAAGCAGATAAACGCCCCAGCAGATGCCCAATAAAGAGTGCAGTGGCTGCCGAGGACTTAATTACATCCTATCTCAACTCATCCTGCAACAGCGGCTCACGTGGAATATTGTCTGCAAGCGCCTGACCAGTCTGTGGTCAAAATACCCAACGGGGGTGCTACTTCCCTAGGCTCTCTTAGCAAGAAGAAAAATGAGGCATGGTGAAAGGTGGTACAGCCGGCCTCCCACACATAAAGCAGAGTGGCCGGTGTGAGCCAGACAGCAGGAAAGGGGGATACTGACTCCGGTTGTGGTAGAAGCATGCTGGAAACAAAGACTGCCTATCTACCTCAAGTGTTTGATCACTCACACCCTGGGCATGAGGGCAGCCATCTCAGCACTCACACCCCCCTGATAATCCTGGGACACACTGAGTTGGCCCGCTGATTTCCACAGATGAGACCCAATGCCTTCAGCTTTTCCTCCATTTGCTTCATGACCTCCTCCAGAAGATCAACAGTCATGCCGACTCAATCCCTCAGTCTCCATCAGGAGTTCATTCTCTTTTTTGCCATTCCTGCGATTCCGGCAAATACAAGTACTTCATGCCACCATCCTTTTTTAAAAAGGCAAAGGGGCTGAGCAGCGAGATGGCTCAGTGAGTAATGTGCCGGTCACGTGAGCACAAGGAACTGAGTTTCATCCCTAGAACCCACACAAGTAAGCCAGACACAGTGGTACACATGCACAATTTCAGCCCTGGGGTGACAAAGACAGGCAGATGCCCGTGGCAGCCAAAGCAGCAAGTTCCAGGTCAGTGAGAGATGCCATCTCATACAAACAAGATGGACGGCTCCCAAGGAAGGACACCTAAGATGCAAAGGGGGAGGTAAAGATAAGTATCAAATAATAAAGCACACAGACTTCGCTCCCAAGAGGATTTCAGCTGGAGCAAAATCCCAGGGTTTCGCTCTTGGCTCATGGAGGCCTTGGACTCGGTCACTCTTTGGTGCCGTGGCCCAGAGCTCTTCCCTTCACAAGGATGTAGGGAGAAGAGTTAGACAGTTGGTCTAGGCAAGCCAGAAAAGAAGCCAAACCAGACCAGAGACTGACGTCAACCAGCTGAACAGTACAACCAAAGACCCAAGAGTCTCTGCTCTGGCCTCAGACAGCCATTAAACTGGTTGTCTGGACAAACCACCTTCCCTCTATGAATCTCTTTGCCAAAAGCAGGGTTCAGACTGAGCTTCCCAAAATTCTCTGTGTCTCATGCTTACTGAGTCCAATGTGCAAATTTCAAAACCAATGGGTTAATGCTTTCCTACTCAGAATTCTGCCAATGTGGAGAATAACATAAGGACACTGAAATTTAAACTAAATAATAAATAGATGGAACACTTTAAACAGTTCTATTTCAACTTAAATGTAGGTGGGCGTGGACAACAGGATACAGATTTCTTCAGAGAATTTTCAAGAGAAATGAAGACGGCAAACAAAGGATCTGAGCCTTCCAAGCAGAGGCGAGTAAGGGAGAAAAGAGCCTCAGATTGATATGCAGCTAGGGGTGTTCAGGAGACAGCCAGTCTGCAGCGGTGGGCATTTCATCTTGCTGGCTATTCATCACCTTCAGAAAAGTTTGCTGAAAGAAAAAGACAGCAAGGGACAGAAGAAAAACACACATTTACCAACTCACATGACTAGTCTCCTCTGAAAACGAAAGTAGCTATTCAACCCAAGATTCCATGTGCTCTGGTTAACAGAATAAAACAAAAACACAAGACGCTGTCTTCCATGGGGTTGAAGAAATGCTGGAACAAATGTCCTCAGAAATGAAAACCAGCAGACATTTAACAGTGTGTTAGGCGCTCTGGTTAACGTCTCAACAGGCAGATGGAGCTAGTCGCATTACGGATACTTTGTTCTCGGCCTAAAGGATCGATCCAGCAATTACAATTACATTACAGCAGCCAAAATTAAACCAGGTTTACATATGAGGGTTTTCCAAACGCAGGAAGGGAAGGAGGAGCCTCAGGAACTCAATACGTGGACAGTGGCTATGGGAGTTGAAGGATACCTGAAAGCCTTAGCATGGCTGTGTGAACATGTGTGTGTGTGTGTGTGTGTGTGTGTGTTAATGTGTGTTAGTCTAAGCACGTGAGTGTGTGTGTGTGTGAGAGAGAGAGATAGAGAGAGAGAAAGAGAGAGAGAGAAATAGAGAGAGTGAGTGTGTGGGCATGTGTCAAAGAGTGTGTGTATGTTTGTGAGTATGAGTGAATGTGTGTGTGTGTGTGTGTGTGTGTGTGTGTCTAAGAGTGAGTGGATGTATATGGGTATGAGTGTGTGTATGCACAGTCTAAAGGAATGGCATCTCGATCTGATATATTTAACTCTAACTTTTTAACCTGTTAAAATGAATTCCTGGCGGCCAATTCCTTACTACAGAGAATCACTGAGAACAACTTCAGGGAGAAGACGTGGAACAAAGACAGAGTGCACTGTTGAAAAATGGCTGCAATAGCGGCTGCCCTTCACGTGTTCTTCTGCAGTGTGATTTGTGATCACGCATGCATTTGTTTGTGGCGTGGTATCACTGTGTATCCCTGGCTAGCCTCAGACTTGTAATCTCAGAGTTGGGATGCAGGATGCTGTCATATTCCTAGCCTAGCAAGTGTGGCCTCGGTGTTCCCCCATCAATCTGGATGATTGCCACTGCTAAACACCAAGCTCACATCTAACATGGACTGCTGATCCTGAAGAGATGCCACCTTGAACTTCTAGCCAGTCGGGCCTTGAGATGTCTCTTAGCTAAGATGTCCTGACGCTGTCTCCTATCAGACCTTGAGAAGGAGTTGTGCCACTCAGCCAAGTCAATGCATAACACCATAAGAGGCAACAGCCCAGGCTCCAGACCTGTTCCATCTTGCACCATTCCCTATACAACAGCAGAAAATAGATGGGCGGCAAAATAAACCCACAGCCTTAAGAATCGAGACTGAGGTGGAGTTTGAAAGTGGGAAAGGAGTCTGTCCCCTTGGGGGGTTTCTAAATCCAAGTTGCCCTTCTCTGTTTACAAGAACCCTTCAGCATCAAAGCCCCCACTCTCCCTGAGAGAGACCCAGGTGGGGAAGGTGCCGGAAGCCTGCAGTAGGGGAATGTAAGTAAACTTCTCCCCAGTCACACTATTTCAGGGTGTTAAAGTCACTGTTCTGAGCCATGCCATGGGACAATCAAAAAAGAATGATCAGGATCTGAAATCTAAAAATGCCTCTTAAAACCTGCAACCACCCTTACCCTCTCTAAGTGCCTATTTTAAAGTAATAAGGGAGGCATTGGTCAAATGCATTGCCTCCAGCAGCAATCTAGAGAAAGCAATTAAGCTCCAGGAAAAGATACACACATGTTCACACCTGGCCAGCTGCTGCCTAAGAGGCCACACCCTTCCCCATTCCCCCCACTCACCCATATTTCCCTTTCTCAACTGTTTTTCTTCTCCCCAGTACTCAGTAAAGCCAAGAGAAAGGATCAAGTACAGCGCCCACAGTTATGCAACAGTCCTATCCAGACAAAACTGAAAAGGGGCCAGAGTTCATCTTAAGGGAAGAACACCAGAGACTAAGAGACTGCAGTTAGATCCCTCTCAGCATCTGCATGGATGCAGAACCTAGCGCTCTCGTAAATGACTGGGACAAAGTGTGTACTGTTCCCAACACACTAGATGTAGGGTCGAGAGAGTACCTCAGGTTCAAGAACCACAGATGTCCTCCAGGGTCAGACCACACAGCTTCACCTTGACCCTGAGCCCTCAGTGGTAGGGCTGAGTTTAGCCCGGGCCTTTAGTCCTCCTGGGTGTGAAAGTCACACTCTGTGTGTTCCGTGTTCACTTTTTCACTGAGTCTCACTTTCCTTCTACTGCACTCGGGGCTGAAGATGTGGGACTGGACAGGCCAGATCCTTCATTGTGTACATTTTCAAGTGGAAAAGACAAAACAAGAAGCAACCCCCTCATGACAAAACAGACAATTACAGGTTAATATAGGGGGAAAACGGGAACTGTTACCCAGAAGAGACCATATGGGAAAGGGCAAGTTTAGGATAGACAAGCATAGGAAAACTCACTTCAGCAGTCAACGATTAAGACACGACCTGCGGTGATGGGATTGCAGAGAAACAACACTCCAAACAGAGGACCCAGCATATGCAAAGGTTTTGGGGCTCAAAACAAACTTAGAATGTTCGAGAAGTTTTCAGGGACACCAGCAAGGCAAGAGAGAAGCAGCAAGTGGGTTTGAACGAAAGGAAGGTTGTGATTCAGAGTAGTAAAACATTCCATTTTTTGCCACGTGAACAATGGGAGGCTCCTGAACAGAAATCAGGAAAGTGAATAAAATAAGTTGATAAATTTAAAACTCAGCCCCCAAATTAGGACTAAGTTGTTACCTTTGACAGGAAGAGTGTGCAAGAGGGACCTATTAGAGAACTTGTACGGCCCCTTATTTTCATTCTTTTCCTAGATATCTGGGTTCTTAGGTAAGGAATGGAGCTTTTTAAGAAAGTAAACTAATAATCTAGTGAAGGGCAGGGGGCTGGAGAGCCTACATCCACGTCTGGAAAGGAAAGAAAACAGCAACTCTCCAAAGAAATCTGTACCCTTGATCCCCATGAGACTTGTTTACCTTTTGAGAAACCCGTTTTTCTAATTAGTCTGGAATGCCTAAATAACACAAGCGAAGACTGCACCAAAGCCCCGCAGCTCTTCTCTGTCACATCTATCCAGCTCTTGAAATGAGCGAGTCGTTATCAGACGCTCATGCTTGGCAGTCAACCTCAGCTTCAATCAAAACATAGCGGCAGTGAAAGGCGTACTTGCGCACCTCGGTTCAGTTATGAGAGAGGCTTCATCGTATCAGTAGACAGACATTTAACACGTCCCTAGACAAAAGTGTTCTCTTCCCACTTGCCAACCCTTGCCAGTGAGAAGTCCCCAAAACGCCAGCAAAAGGACCCGAAAAACTCAGCCAAATCCCGGGCCCACTGCTGGGATGTGTTGGGCAAGGAATGGCGCACCATGTGGCTTATAGTTTGGTGACATCTCTCAGGTCTCCGAAATGCAGGGAATGGCTTTCTTGGGTTGAGCAGGAGACAAAAGAGTGGAAACTCATGGAAACCGTACTTCAACGAACACACCCACGCTGGAAGACAGATTCATACATCCTCCCTCCAAAGTGTGCAAAGGGTGACTGAAGAGACAGACTGCGGGGTAGACACAGGGTGCCTTGGTGCTCGGAGAGAACAGACTGGAACTTTCCCTGGGGGTTACTGAGAACACACTTGGCCTTGAAATCCTAAAGGCGCTCATTTCCTTCTTTCCATTCTGCCCCAGGTTAAGTAATATAAAGGGGGCCGAAGGGTCAGGAAACCAGATAAAGAAATAATGAGAATCAAGACTACATAGAAAGACAGGATGGGGGAAGAGAGGAAGTCAGGAGAATGGAGCCTCGCCTTCAAAGTGAGACCCTAGGATACCTGGATTGAAAAGGGATGGAAATAAAATCAGAGTGGACTACAATAAATCTCTACTAGTTTGAATGAATCTTCGCAGCCTCAGAAAGTTTTGGTTTGATCAGTGAATTGAACAAATCAAAAGCTGAGCAGACATGAGCACAACTTCCATTAACCCTGCAGGTCCTGAGGAGGCTTTTGAAACGAGGAGAGTCGCCAATTTCTCCAGGCCTGATGCTGGAGTTTGCACGCAACTCGTTCATGATATAAATGTGTCCCCTGCTTTAATTAAACTCCTTCTCTCATCAAGGGAAGGAGAAATAATCCCAATCTAACGTCTCATCCATGATGAACTTTGCTGTCTCTCTTCTGTTTCCAAATGAATTTGGCTTATTAAAAAAGTAATGAGCTATTAATTAACTTTGCGCTCATACAAAGCTGTTTAATTCTCAATCTAATTAGTAGCAATCTGTTGAAGGATTCTAACGATTATTTTAAATTTGCTAACAGAAACATCTTTTTACTTTTCATAAGTTATTTATAGACAGAGCTCACATTGGATCTTGCCTGGTTTTTAATTTGATAACAGTTTTCTGAGGTACTTGGCTCATCTACCATCTCTGTCTGACAGAGTTTAGAACTGTCACCATCAAGAAAGCCCAAAATAGTATCAATGTCTGTGACACGGTCTGGACAGGGCTTCTTTCTGTCTCTGACAGAGCCTCAAATGGTGAGGTGCAGGAGGTGGGGAAAGAAGAACCATGTCCTGACATTATTCCCGCTGAAGGAAAACTCAACTCTGACCCAGATAGACGGAAGGTAGAAGATGTGGAATTATTGCTGGATCCGAGTTCGGAAAGAGAGAAGTATTCCACAGTCCTCAGTAGAGTGGCCCTTTTGGGACTGATCTAACAATGAACGTTCCAAAACCTCTTATTTAAGAAATAACACACACTAGTCTGGGGAAAGGCTTAGCAGGTAAAATGTTTACCATGCAAGCTGTACGACACAAGGCTGGTTCCCAGAACTGACATAAAGAAGCCTTGCAGGGTGGTGTAATCCCAGAGCGGGTGAGACAGAGACAGGCAGATCCCTGGAGCTCACGGGTCATCTAACCTAGTCTTAATTGGCAAATCCCAGGCCAGAGATAGACCCTGTATTGTGCACAGAGGTTTTGCTAGACATACTACAGTAAAATATGAAACTATCCCACCCTATTTTACACTTTTACATTTTAGGATGTGTATTTTATAGACGCCACAAGCTTATATGTATGTATTAATGCCAAGGGTTGTGTGTTCCAAACCATGGACTTGGTGAACACACACACACACACACACACACACACACACACACACACACACACGCAAGAGGCTCACAGAAGATGAAAGTGTACAGAAGCATTTCGATTCTTCCTCTGTAATATCACAAATTCGATTACTGACAGTCTGGTCTTCCCCCCCAAGATCGAATGTGAGATAAGCTTATTTTATTAGCGTCATTGCCACACCCAAGCACCTAAGGAGGGATGAGCAGCCATTTCCTGGCCCTACCTGTCACCTGAAGAGGCAATGTGCACAGTGGTTTATAAAGCCAGGTAGTAAACCAATTGGTCTTGAACCTTGCTGTGTATTCCTTTGCTATGAGCCTCAGTCAAAGTCTATACATTTTCTATACCTCAGTTTCCTCCTCCGAATATGAAATAGTTACAGCCTTACATGGTTACTACAAAGATTAATGAATTAATATCTCTAAAACTCTTAGAACAGAGCAACACATAATCCACACTCGCTACTGATAAGGGAAATTAATATTAGCTGCACATTTCCCCCATAAGATACATAGACTCGGGGACACAGCAATGCTATTATCCCACTAATCACAAAGTAAGAAGTTCGAGTTATAGAGAACATTTGATCACATATGTAGGCATTGTTTTTCCTGTCCCCTTCTTGAAAAAAAAAAACACACAAGGAACATTACATTAAATGGCACCCATTTTGAGGCCTTGCCAGTATTATTATTTATTAAATGTCATTAGTCATTAAGATACTAATAATTCATTGGGTTTTTTTAAAAAAAAATAAACACAGGACCTCGAAAAAATTAAATTTAAATAAGTTGAATACTAATAGTGTGGAAGCCTGGGGGAGTGTTATTCCCAAATCTATTTATTTATTTATTTTACAGAAAAGAACGAGCCATTTATAAATAGTATTAATAATAATGGTAATAACAGCCAGCATTTAGTAAGCATTTCCCACACGCCAGGCACTCTGCTGAGCGGGTTTTGAGCAGAACAACATGTCAATGTGTGTGTTGCTGGAGGAAGTAATATTCACTTCTCTCTGGAGAACTTCTCCCCACACCCCTCTCCTGAGTTGCTACCCCATGTAGCCAATGCCCCCTGAGAAGGATGACTGGAGGTGGGGGAAAGCCCCATTACTGTATCTCTGTCTTCCAAGGTCAACCAGAAATGGAGAAGGTGCCAAGAATACAGAAGCTACCAAGCAAAGCAGAAAGACCAAACACGGTAGAGTTGGAGACCAAGGTCTTCTTTGTATTCTGGTCAGGCAAGGTGAGAAAACCCAAGGCACCTAAAAGCAATGCCCACATGGGAGGTGACCTGGCAGTTCCCACTCTGTACAAGGCTCCTCTTGTTTGCCACCAATAACACCATTAAGCATAGTTCTCAGCCAGTAGACAAGTTCATCCTCTGGTGGGCTCTTGTCAATGCCTGGAGGCATTCTGGGCCTTCTCACCTGGGGAATGGATTGTATCACAAAAGTTCAGTGTATGGAAAGGAAACATAGATGCTATTAAGTGTCCTATACAGCTTGAAATGGGCTCTCATAAGAAGGGCTCCTTAGGAAAAAAAAAAAGTCAAAATTCCATTTCTTGTGTAATCCAAGAATGAGCAGAGCAGGCTGAAATGATTGACAACCAGTTAGTCCATGAGTCCAGACAGACCCCACCATGGCTCTACCATAAGCAGCTGAGTGAGTCAATCACTGAGCTTTGCTTTTTTTCTTCGTCAAGAGAGGAGTTTAAGACCATCATCTGAACAAGCCGCAATACGGCACAGCACGCTCAGCAGTTGTGGCCGCCAGCGGTTTGTCCTCAAAGCAGTTCTGATACCACTTCAGTCTCCATTTCCCATTTAATGCCAGCTCTAGATCCTGGCTGCAAACTATGCCTTTGGGTAATGAGTTTCAAACCAGGAATGGAATTGGTCCTTGCAGGGGACAGAACGCACAACTTTGGCCTCATTAGTGCCACAGATACAAACTACTGAGCTGGCCCAGATAGAGCTACAGAAGAGTCACTTTTCTGATTGGGAACATCTGGCATCTGGCCCCACACAATCACAACACATCAACCAAAGGGCAGACCCCGCAAAATCAAGAGTCTCAACATCTATGACACCATCAGCTCTCAGACTCCCCCTGGTGGAACAGAGACCACGGGGAGTTAGAGGGGATTAGAAACCAGAACACACAGGTAGGGAGATGAAAAGAGATCAGAAAAGCAAGTCACTCAAGGTCTTTCCTTAGACAACGCTCATTGGAGCAATATCAATATCTATATAAGACTACACTGGAATTCAACATCTGTGTACTGGACTTACCTGCACAGAAAGAAACACTATCAATGTTCTCACCCGCCTTTCCTATCCACTTGCATTAAAGACACCACCGTCACCTCCTGGAAATCTTACCTGATGGATATCCACCCTGGGAGGATACCCCTCTCTCTTCCCACATTCCCCTGGCTTTCTGCCATTGCTGCTGAATTCCCCTGGGACTATTATTATCTTTTAATTTTTTTCACCAAAAGCTTGCATGCTCATAGTGGTAGGGAAAATATTTTTGTTCATGCCTGTGATACAGTGAACAAAATCTAGAACAAAATCTGTCAACTGGGCTATAAATAATGGCTCTGTGGTTAAGAGCACAAGCTGTTCTTCCATGGGACAAAGGTCCAGTTCCCAGCACCCACATGGTCACTCACAACCATCTGTAACTCTAGCTCCTGATGGATCGGATGTCCTCTTTGGAACTCCACAGGCACCAGACATGCACATGGCACACAAATACACATTCAGGCAAAATACCCATACACATAAAATAAATAAAAAGAAATAGGAAATCCATCAACTGTGAAATCCATGTGGGTTGATAAACATTGTATCATATAACTTGTTACACCAAGCACTGGTCCCAAACTCGGTGACTAAAACACATCATAAATCTGCACTCAGGTGTCTGGATGCTACAGATCTAGGTGGGGTCCATCTGGGCTCTGCTTAGATTTTGAGTCTGTTTCACTTGACTCTACTCCTCCTTGGAACAGTGAACCAGGGGAGTCTGATCATTTCAAGGAAATAACCAAAGCACAAGGTCCCAGCAGAAACACATGCTGCTTCTTAGGTTGGGCACAGACACCTCCACATGACATGCACAGCCTACACAAGTCATGGGGAGAATTCCAGCTCACGAGGTGGAGAGATTTGTTTCATCTCTCCTGGAAAGAAATGCAGTCATGAACTAGAGACAGGAATTGGTGACTACCATCTATGTGAAACACCTTCTCCTATGAAAGACTTCCCATCCAAGCAAGTGACCATTTTTACACACTTTTGAAATCTGTGTTTCACTATTGACAGTCAATGCCTGCTTGACTTGGTTATAATGCACAGCGCTGTGCCTGGATGCCCTGCTTATTAACCCAAAAGGAAATGGCAAGGGATGGATAGAAACTGATGATTATCCGTAGCCATTTCCTGACACCCTCAAATCAAGGCAGAAAACACAGTCCTTTGAGTTATGCCCCAAACATAATTTTCTTTCTAAAACATAATTTTTGGAGGGAGGGGCTAGACAGAAGGCTCAGTGATAAAGACTGCATACTTCTTTCATAGAGAACATAACTTCAGTTCCCAGTACCCATGGACAAGGAAGCTCACAACCACCTGTATCTCCAGTTCTAAAGGATATGGTGCCCTCTTTTGGCCTCCACAAGCACCTGCACTCAAATGCACATACTCCCACCCTACCCTGCACCACCAGACACATGCACATGAATTAAAACTAAATAAATCTTCAAAACATAATTTTGAAGCATTAGCATCAGTAGGACATAGACTAAAGAAATATGATCCATATATAGGCAGGGGTGGAGAGAAGAGGCAAGAGCCAGCTCCACCCACATCCCTACCCGTACCATGAAAGGACAAAGTGATAGACCATTCTACAAGCCAAGTTCAAGGCATTCTGACCCAAAACCAGCTATAGGAAAATAGGTTTATTTTACTCCGAGAACAGAAAGCTAGCCTTGCACTTTGTGACAAATGCTCCTAAAACAGTCTTGCTGAAACTTCAACCCGAATGATGCCAGGCATGGCTCTAACATGAAGATAACACAGAGATTTCACTCCCACTTAAGGGCAACCTAAAGATGGAAGATCTGGAAGAGCAATATGTCAAACAGAATATGAGAGTCATGTAAGAGCAATATGTCAATCAGAATGTGATAGTCGTGCCTTCTTCCTTCTTTTATGACACTAAGCAGTGTCCATATGTGACAGAGCCAGCTCCGCCATGCATAGCTTGGCTCTATCTTCTATCACAGGGAAACAAATGGTTTCAGAAATACAACGCATTTATCTCTCATGAGCTCAGAAATAAATATTTTATGGTTGATCTGAAGCAGGAGTCAGCAAACTTTTTTTTCTTGAAAGGGCCATAAAATAAGAATTTTTTAGCTTGCTGCTGTCACAAGAAAGGCACAAGGCTGTGCTCCAATAAAATTTTACTCACAACAGCAGGAGGCAAAGTGGATTTGGCCCATGGGTCATATTTTGTTGATCCTTGATCTAAAAGGATGAATATGCATTTATCTAAAACTCTAGAATAAGCTCTGGAAAAAAATTAAAAACTCATGTTGGCCTGCAGCGAGAGTGGAATGCTCTCATTCTGTGCTGCTTGTCCTTTGGAACAAAACCTGACCATCTCCAGGGGTTGCTTTGCAGAGAATGTGTCTGAACCACCTGCCACACCTCCAAGAAGTCCAACAAAATGTCTTAAAATTAGGTCATTCTCTGGCAAGGGTGGGTTTAAATGATACTTCCTTGCCATCTAATTTCTCGATTAATCCTCTTTGTAGGTCAGTGGACTGGAAAATTGAGTCCCATTTTACAGACAGGGATATTGAGGCTTTCTGAGCATGGTCATTCATCTAAGACCATATAGCTGGCACATAGTAGAACCAGGATCCCAAGCAAGGCTGTGTGGATTCTAACCTAGGTGTTTTCAAGCTTCATAATGGATGTTAAGCAGCAATGGTTATAAAAATGCCAGTTTTCATTCATGAAATGTCAGAAAATGCCAGTTTGGGTCTAAGGAAATCGTTAGTGATGACTTAAAATTTTCAAGCATGCTGTTCATTAAAGTCCATGAAATATCTGAAGTTAGACATCCAGTATTAAAGGTAAGGTTGAACAAACTCAGATACAACTATCAGAACTCATGTTCAGGGGCTAGGTAGATGATCAGTGGGTAGAGTGTTTGTCATGTAGGACAGAAACAGGAGTTCTGGTCCTTGGAACCCATGTAAAAGGTGGGCAGGCATGACACCCATAAGTAATCCCAGCACTACCAGGCAGACATAACATCCAAGTTTAATCCTAGCACTCCCGGGCAGACAGGACACCCATCTCTAATTCTAACACTGCTGGGCAGACAGGGCACCCATCTCTAATTCCAGCCCTTAGGAAGCAGAGACAAGGGATCTCCAAAGCAAGCTGGCTACCTAGACCAGCCAAGCCCAAAGCTCCGAGTACAGAGAGAGAGAGACCCTGCCTCAATAAATAGAGAGAAGTGTGACCATGGATGATACTTAATTGGTGTGAGAGAACTGTCTGTATTCTGTCAATCATGTTTTAAATAAACGTTGATTGGCCAGGCAGGAAGTATAGGTGGGAAAATCAGACAGGAAGTAGAAATGATGCAATGAGAACAGGAGAATTCTGGGAAGGAGGAAGTTGATTCCTCCCAGTCCTGTGTAGACCACCGAGGAAGCAGGATGTGACCTGCCAGCTGAGAAAGGTACTGAGCCATGTGGCTAAAATAGATCAGAATAATGGGTTAATATAAGTCATAAGAGTAAACAAGAAGCCTGACCTAATGGGCCAATAAGTTTTATAACTTATAGAGATCTCTGTGTGATTTTCTTTTGGGCTTGCAGGCTGTGGGGAACCGGGAAGAACAGAAACCCCCAACAAGCCAGGCCTTCATGTTACACTTAATGTCAACTTCAGAACTCTACACACCTGTGCACATGTGTGTAAATGCACACACACACACACACACACACACATGCCCCCACATAAGAACATGCATACATACCTGAATGCATACCACACACATGAGGACATGCAAAAGTAAACAAAATAATGCTCATATAAATTTTCAATGGTAGCAGAAAATAATCACTCTAATGCTGCTTTTCAAAACCCTGAGGGCAACATGGTATTGATAGCTGGGCCCTGCTTCACCAGGTCTATTAAATATATAAAAAGCTATGGAAGAAACTGTAATTCTTTATGATTACTGAAGTTCCTATGTCCTGGGGATAACAAGCAATTTGGATATTTTCCAAACTTCACTCAATATACATATTTGGCTTTTCCGATCTGACTAATTCATTTAAAAGCAATCTTTTAATGAATTTTTTATCCTTAATTATTTTCTAATCTCTCTCCACCAGTATTCTACTATATGTCTTTTCTGCTTGGGCATAAATTACTCACAAAAGAACATTTTAAAAGCAACCATTCCATCTTCCGATTATCTTCCTTGACTGCAGGCTACCCCACAGCCCTTTAGAGAACTGAAGCAATGCTCTCTGGATGTTTTGAGCCAGCTCCCTAAGAACGAGGGTGCCCATGTTATAGGTCCTGCTGAGTGAGAAGGAACCTCTGGTTCTATTGTCTATCCCTTCCACGACTATTGACCAGGAGTAGGGAACAAGCCTTGCCTCTACTATTATGTCCAGTATGGCAATACTATTTGCAGCTTTTCTGCCAAGTCCTGCCAGGTTCGCAGCACCTAACAAAGAAGCAAAGAGTATGGTACTAGCTAGCAATGTTAAAGCACCAGGCACCAGGCAAATCAGGCTTTCATCCCCAAAAAGAACATGTTGGGAGCTGGGAACCCATGGTTCAGCAAAAGTCAAGAAAACTCACCCTATTTTAACTCCCTCGTGCTTCGACTAAGATGAGTAACTATGTTTTCAAGATGCATCAGAGACACAACGAGATCTAATGAGAAAAAAATGAAATCACAAACCACATCTCCAAAGGTTTCCCTCTCTTTGCTTCCAGCAATGACACAAGGATATTCCCTCCCTATCACGTCCAGGACTGGATGTTAGGGAATGATTGCCCTGAGAATGCTGTTTTACTCTGTAATGAAAAAAAGACACTCGTGTGTGTGTGTGTGTGTGTGTGTGTGTGTGTGTGTGTGTGTGTTACCTATGTAATGAAAAGATACTCTGTGTGTGTGTGTTAATTCTGTAAAGAAAAAAAGACACTCTGTGTGTTGTGCGTGTATGTGTGCGTGTGTGTATGTGTGTGTACGTGTGTGTGTGTCTGTGTGCATGTGTTACTTCTGTGTGGAAAAAAGACACTCTGTGTGTGTATGTATGTATGTGTGTGTGTCTGTGTGTGTGTGTGTCTGTGTGTCTGTGTGTTATCTCTGTAATGGAAAAAAGACACTCTGTGTGTATGTGTGTGTATGTATGCTCATGTGTGTGTATGTGTTGCTCTGTATATTGTGATCCTTGTCTTACTTGGCAATGGGAGTCAAAGATACGGGAAAATGATTGACATTCTTCTAGTTCCTGCCAATCCTCTGGCTTCCCTCAATAACACTTTTCACTTTTCTATAAACATTTTAGATGTTATTACATAGATATTTCAAGCAAACTTTTGTGCTGAAATGTTATATCGATGTGTATCAACACACATACACAAAAGTACAAGATATAAACTGCTTACTAAATTTTCATAAACACACTATGATCATCTCCAATTATATATTCCATACACACACACACACACACACACACACACACATATCATCAGTGTTAGGATTATGCTGACCTTCCCTGTCACCTGGCAGGATGAATCCAGACAGCAGCCTGTCCCTTTAAGAAACAAGTTTTGCCCACTCCCAATCTCTCCCTTCCAGCTGGTCTAGCCCCCCCCCCCCCACTGTTCTGAAGAGGCCATTCTCTGTTTCTCCCCCCTCCACTTCTCTCTCCTTATCTCTCTCTTTCTGTCTGTCTGTCTCTCTCTATCTGTCTATCTCTCACTTCCTCCCCACTACCCTCCCAATATCCTCTTCCTAAATAAAACCTCACACACCCCAAGCTCTCTCTGCACGGTGTATTCTGTTTCCCACCTGCGTTCCTCATGCACCATGGGACCCACAAAGGTCGCAACTCACACCATAATCTTTCAAGCAGTATGACTGTAGGGATATTCACTCAACACCCAGCCCCAAGATAATGAGTGTCCTGACTGCTATATCAAAGACTGTTTAGATTGGGTTTAAAATATGTGCTTGCAGGGCCATAAACCATTTTATCCCCCGTGTCTGGATTCTCACATACAAGTTGACTGAGCAAAGCCCATTCTGTTGAATGAAGTCATTCATTATCTTGGCTGGATAGTATCTTTTGCTTGCATAAATCACAAATTAACCATTCTACAGGGAGTTTCTGACCAGCTTCTGGGCTTCAGTCTTACAAATAATGCTGCGATCATCACTCAGGTGTCTATGAGAAACCATGCTTGGCCACTTCCGTTTACCTATACATCAAGGCATAAGGTGGTTCTTCATAAAAGATGCATGGATTCAGCTTATTAGGCTTGCTAAGTTTATGCTTCCAGTCACTGCTTATGGAATCTCAGCGGCCTGATGTCTCCACCAACATTTGGCCTACTGTCCTTATCATTTAATGAATCTGGTGAATGCAGGGCAATTTCGCTGTGGCTTTAATTTTCACCTCCTGGTGACTAATGAGATGCAGATAATTTGCATATGCACAGTATCCGTCCGAATGTCCTCTCTGGTAAATGCTTTTTTAAGACTCTTAGCATCACACTTTACATTTTAAAGGCAATTCTTAATTATCTCCAGCAAGACAGGAAGGACTAACAGGAAGAAGTAAAAACACACACACAAAAAAAGATAGATGCTTTGGAAAAAAATGTAAATATCTCTTTGGGGGCTGGGGAGATGGCTTGGGGGGTACAGTACTTGCTGCACTAGCATGGGGACACGAGTGAGGATCCCCCAAACTCAGACTGCATTACTGAAAGCACATCTGTCATCCCAAGTTTTCTACTGAGAGGGACAGTAGAGACAGGAGAATTCCCAGACGCCCACAGGCCAACGAGCATGAAGTGCACAGAAACAAAGAGCTTATCTTAAAGAAGTGGAGGCCAGGACCAGCACCCAAGGTCCTCAGACCTCCACATGCACACTGTGGCCTGTGCATGCATTAACACACAGAGAGAGAAAGACACAGAGAAACAGACAGACAGACAGACAGACAGACAGGCAGATAGACAGAGACTTTAAAAATGTCTTTGCATTTCTGTTGCATACTTGTCTTAGTTGTGATCTATGGTTGTGAAGAGACACCATGACCATGGTAACTCATAAAAGAAAGCATTTAATTGAGGTTTGCTTATAGTTTCCGAAGTTTAGTACATTTTTATCATAGTAGGGAACATGGTGGCATGCAGGCAAGCGTAAATGAGACTTAGTTGAGGGTTCTACATCTAGATCCTCAGGCAGCAGAAAGAGACACTGGGACTGGCCTGGGCTTTTAAAATCCCAAAGCCCACTCCCAGTGACACACTTCCTCCAACAAGGTCATACTTACTCCAAGGACACAAGGGGTGTCCCTTCCTGATGACCAAGCATGCAAACATGTGAGTCTATGGAGAGCGAGCGTTCTCATCCAAACCACCACAATCCAGATAGTAGAATGTGAATTCCCTTGATGGTCCCTGATGGTGATGTCATCCCCAGCGAGGCTCAGAAAGATAATGGAGCTGACATTCACTGAGCACCAAGTGCTAAGCATCCTGTCAGCCCGTGTCACTCTCAGGGTATGAGGACGCTGAGGTGTCAGAGAAGCTGAAGCACTTGACCAACCCTGCAAAGCTACTGAGAGAATCGGAATTCAGATCCAGCTGAGGGCAGGGGGGTGGGGAATTCCAAACCTTGTGGTATTTCTCATCATTGTAAGAGTCACAATCACTTCTGCAGGCTTCAGAATCCTCCGCAGAGATTTTATTGAAAGACAGTTCCTGATCTAAGACACAGAGGAGCAGAGAATTTACATTTCTCACAAGTTCCCAGGTGACAATGCCCCTGATGCTAGTCCAAGGGCTACACTTTAAATGCCACTGTCAGAAAGAGAACAACATGCCTTGTTCGTCTCTGTATGCAAAGGAACTGCCTGGCCCTGTGCCTGGCAGACACCCAACAGGCAAACAACTGGTGAGTGACCCCTATTTCCTCTTGGCCCTCCGCACTGGCATAAAACACTGTGTGTCTTAGGCAATGGCAAGGCTAGCACAGGCGGGCCCCCATGCTACCTCTGCATTGGTCAGAGCCTATAGAGTGGTCACAGAAGGACCTCTTCTAGACAGAGAAATCCACGATGTTCAGGGAACAACTGACTTTCTCCCTCCCTAGCCTCCTTTTAATCAAGATACAGATAAATCCACATACAGCGAGAGCAATGAATTTCCCAAGTTGCACACTGGCCCTGGCAATGAAGACATTCAGTGTCCAGAGTACCCTGGAGAGCACCCTGGGCTGACTGCATTCAAGCAAACATATACCAAGGACCTTGCCTATGTCAGCCCTTGCACCCTGTCTTTTGGAATACATGTTGCAGCAGAAACTCTTGATTGTCCTCTTGAATCTGGTTTTCCCTTATTGACAGAGAAAAAGCCCAGTTTTTAACCAGACACTATTACCCAAAGAAGACAGCTTTCCAATGGACCTTACACTTTGATATATGCACACAATTAAGCTCTGACCAATAAAATACATAGAGAGGTACGAAAAGGAAATATTCCTAAAAGAGAGGGAAGGGGTGGCGACATGGCTCAGCTGGTAAAGGTGCTTGCCATTAAGCCTGCTGACCTGAGTTCAATCCTCAGAACCCACACGATAAGAGAACCAGTTCCCAAAGGTGGTCCTCTGACCTCAGCACATGTACTGTGGACTACGCACGTGTGCAAACACAAACAATAAATAAGACTTAAAGGGGAAGGGATGTGGTCTTCCCTGTGGCTCCTTTCACCCTCCCTCGCCACATGCAATGGCTGGAACTCAAGCAGCCACCTTAGGCCACATATTTAGAGTCTCAAACTCTAAAAGTAGACAAGAAATCTCAAAGGAGGCTGGGACTCTTTCAACTTTGTCCTCCCACGGGCCAGGTGGACTCCCTTTGTTCCGACAACTTGTATAAAATGCAGTAGTCATGTCTATCTTGCTTAATACACTATTATGTTTAGGCTTCCTATCTGGAGAGGGCCACAACCCCACCTAGCACATGAATATGAAGAGGTCCTGAGATCCTACTAACTGACCAATAGGTGAGGGCTAGCCTACTAACTGACCAATAGGTGAGGGCTAGCCTTCCTCTCCTGTGGCATCACCTATTTTGAGTTACTTCAGTTCTCTGAGCCTCAGTTTCCCCATCTACAAAGCAAGGAGAAAACAGTGTGTGGTAATTTTCCATATGGCTTGTAAGAGCCACGAATACTGAGTAGTTCAGATAATGAAATACAAAAAAATGGAAAGAACTCTTTTTTCCCACAAACAGACGTTTCAAAGAGAAAATGGAGTTAGAGAAAGTACCAGCTGAGACATCCCTTTCAGTTACGGAGAAGGGACACAATGACAGCCACCTCCTACCCAGTCCTGCCACGCCACCTCCTCTCCCCTGCTCTCTCCAGGTCATTCCTATTTTCTAAATGAGAATTTAATTTTCCTCTAACACCATTATTACATCTAAATTAAATATTTATTGGGCTGAATATCAATTGACTTTTAGAAATAAAGATTTGAAATTTATGAGCGAACATGGAGTAATTCAATAATTGTAAATTTCACAACGGAGCTCTGTAATCAATTACTGCTTGATAATGATATAAACATGTGTGGTTCTCCAGAGACCGTGGTCAACTATAAATTAGATTCTGCACACACAACAATCTGGCAACATCTCCATACTGGCTTTGTCTCTTTTGAGAAATAACAGAGGCCAGAGATTAATCCCGGGCAGGCTCTCCCTGGCCACACATCTGGACCCCGGTTTGCTCATCAGTCAGTCTGTTTTCAGACTAGACTTAATGAGAGCTCGCACGAAACGTAATTCCCAAGATAAATCACCTGGGAATGAAGCAAGCACCATGCTCCAACTCCAACAGATGCCCTACCATGGGTGGACGGCAGACAATTATCTACGCAGTCACTGTCCCCCAAATAGCTACCAAGACCCTGTCCTATCATGAGAGGAAATGGATGCATGAGCAAATGATTATCCTAATTTTATAAATAAAGAAATAAGGGCATAAGGCTAGGGAAACAGACTGGTTGACAAAATGTTTGCCATGAATGTTTGAGGACCCAAGCTCAATCCTCATTATCCATGAAAAAGCTGAGCACAGTGAAATAAACTTGAAATCCCAGAACCAGGATGAGAGAAATAAACAAATCCCTGAGGCTCACTGGCCAGCCAGCCTAGCCGTCAATACATGTTGGGTCCCAGTAAGAAACTCTGTCTCAAAGTGGATTTCTGGCCTCTGCATCTGTACACACACACACACACACACACACAAGGGGGAGAAGAAGACCAAATTATATTTGGGATTTGAACTCAGACCTTTCTAGTGCCAAATGCCACGCTGTGTCTGTCACCCACACTGAGTGGGCAAATGAATGAATGAGCCAGCTTGGACCTTATGTCTCACTGGCCGCAGGCCAAGCCTTGTTAGTAAACTCCCCCCCCCTCACCAACCCCCAGAATGTTAAGGACCCTCCAATTGAGAAGACAAGCCGAAGATTAAAGGAACAGCCCAGCTGGACACCAGTGTCTCCATCCCCATTGTCACGCTCAGACCCAGACTTAGCTTGTGAAAATTTTCCATTTTAATTTCAATGTCATAAATTTTGTCATTATTTTTATGTAAAAGAACCTTCAAGCAATTGTGCAAATCCTTGTTCACTTGAAAGCCATTCTTTGTCTTGGCAGACCTGGGTCACTCTACAAAGATGCATTCTAAATATGGCTCTTTTCGAACCAAGTAAGTTCCAGTAGAATTCTGAAGCTCTGGGGGAGGACCTCTGTCCCAAAGTCACATGTCCTTAATTGATTAAAAGAGCCTTTAAGTGAGCTCAATGAATACATTTTGAATTCTTCTATATTAATTATTAAAGGCAAATTATGTTGTTGAAAGGGGAGGCCATGGAAAGATGGTAGCTTAATGAAATAGGTTAGGAGGCATTCCGAATGCAGTAATTGATTTAAAAAGTGAAAGGCATTTGGGAGGTTCGTCAAAAATGGAATTAAATAACCAAGAACTGTGAACCTCCTCATTGTGTGCTTCATGAAGCTGAAAAGAAGGCCGTTGAGAATCTGATAGAGTCTGACCTGGTCTGAAAGAACACGTGACAGGTAATTTCATTGCCAACTTGATTGGATTCAGAAGTGCCTAGGGAACTAACAAGCACACCTCCAGAGGTGTCTGTAATGGGGGGTCTTCTGAGGTGGCTACATCATGGGGGCTCTGACCTAAGGGGCAGATTAACCCTTGATGGAAGTGGCGAAAGGCCGGATGGGGGCCACAGTTGGAGGAAGAAGTTTGCTGCGAGTGTGACTCTGGGGACTATATCCTGCCCAGGCCCTTTATGTGTCCTCCGAAGTGTCCTATTCTCCATGAAGTATAGACGCTCCTCTGCCACGCCCTTCCACAGGCTGTGCACTGGCCCAGGGGACCCAGAATGAACCTAAGAACCAGCCTCACTCTCTTTTAAGATTAAAATATATCTTGCTACAACGCCAACATAAGTTCATTCCTGTTTTCTGTAAAACTTGGATTTGACCAGGTCTTGACCCAATATCTGGAATTTGACATATTCCACACCCTATAACCCAACCTACGCCCTGACAAGGTAAAATGTTCTGCCAAATAGTTTTGAGATATTCTGCCAAGTTCCTATGTAACAAAAAAAAAAAAAAAAAAAAAAAAAAACATTGGAAACTCCATATAGTTTTTTGTTTTTAGAAACCGTACAATTTTTGGGACTATATAAGCCCCACTTTTTCCATGTTCAATGCTGTTTTCTCAAACTCCACTTAAGGGAGATAGTCCTGTCTGACAAAAAATAAAGTTTGGCCAAAGAATGTGGGTAATGGTCTTTACTTTTGTTCAATGGGATTAACAGAACCTGTGAAATCTTGAGTCAAAGTGAATCTTTTCTGCCTGAAGTTGTTCTTTTGGGTACTAGGGTCACAGTTCTGAGAAAGAGAATGGGCAGAGACAGGGAGCCTGGTTCTATTGCAAATAAGCACACACCCTGGATCTCTGCATCCTTTCTTGGAATCTTTAATGGAAGAGTTCACATGCAAAAGGAAAGGAGCTCACCTGAAAGCTGTCATTTTTATGGAAGTTGCTGTAGGAATTCCTACAGCTGGTAACCTTTAAGTTACCCATTGGGCGTGGCCTCTCATACTATTTATGCCCATGTAAAGTGCCTCTCTTTTTTCCGGCTGCAGGATTTGGTTGCTGTCCCCCGTTCCAGCAGAGGATATTGATCTGTGAGTCTACCCCTAAATAAATAACCCTCTAGTCTTCTCATTTCTGAGCTGGTGTGAAATTTCTTTTAAGTGTTCTTCCTCAGGAAGTCATGTTCTAAGGAAGATGCTGTCCTGGTTTGCTTTCTATGGCTGTGATCAGCGCCATGACCAAAAGCATCATGGAGAGGAAAGGGTTTGCTTGGCTTACAGTTTCCTGTCCCCATTCACCACTAGATGAAATCAGGGAAGGAACTGAAGCGGCAGTCAAGAAGGTGCTGCTTACTGGCTTACTCTCCAGGGCTTGCTCAGACTGCTTTCTTACACACTCAAGGCTGCCCATAGGGAGACACTGCCCACAATGGGCTGGACCCTCCCACAACAATCATTGGTCAAGAAAATGTTTCATGTTGTTGCCCACGGGCCAGTCTGATGGAGGCATTTCTCCAGTTAAGGTTCCTTCCTCCCAGATGACTTTAGTTGTGTCCAGTTGACAACAGACTAACCAAAAGCATTTTGGGAAGGAAAGGGTTTATTTTACTCACAGTTCCATATAGCAAACAGTCCATCATCAGAAGCAGTGAGGGCAGGAACTCAAGCAGTAAGAAACCTGGAGGCAGCAGCTGAGGCTGAGCCTGTCATTGGCTTGCTTCCCATAATTTGCTTAGCCTGCTTCCTTAGAGTACCCAAGACCACAGCCCAGGGGTGGGCCCTCACCCTCCCACATCAATCACTAATTTAAAAAATGCCCTACAGACTTATCTACAGCTCGATCTCATGGAGGCATTTTCTCAATCAAGCCTCCTTCCTCTCTGATGACTCTAACTTGTGTCAAGTTGACATAAAACTCATCAGGACAGTGGCCAAGGAGCTTCTGAGGAAAGACGGGTCTTTAGTCTCCCACTGGCTCCTGTTAATGTACCAGGTACAGTAGAGCAGCTGACTCACCTTGGCTCTGACTACTGATTAACCTCTTCTGAATACATTTCCCCACCTAGGGATGAGGAGTAATGCGAAGGGCAGAGAACTGGCTCACAACCATAGCTGACTTTTGTGCTGCAGATATTTCTCCATTCTTCACACCAGTGGAGAAGAAGGAACAGAAAGAATAATCTAGAAGGATTGGCCATGTAGAACCATGGAGAGCAGCTATGATTACTGGTGATTCTGGGAGCCAGGCTCCAAGGAAGGGTGCAATGCACGCTTCTTGTTACCAGAAAGCATCATGGAGAGGTGAAGCCACATTCTTCTTGTTACTTCTGTTTCTGCTACCAGATGCTCCTTAGCATGTTGAGACTCTGAACAAGGGTTGTAGATAACCAGTGAGAGTGCTATTGTTGTACAAAAGCTTGTGTTTCAGCATTTAAATAACATAAATTGCTTAATAAATCAGTTATTTTAAATTTTTAGAAATCTACTAGATTTTATTCATATTACATACAACTTATAAATATTATAAGTTAGTCAATGATAGTTTCAGAGCTCTCATCCTTGTTACATCTTTCCTTGCTGATGAGAAGTTTGGGCGCCTGTGCAGGTTCATTTTTTGACACAAGATAAACTCTCTGGGCAGAGAGAACCTCAACTGAGAAAATATCTCTCCATCAGACTGGCTTGTGAGAAAATCTGTAGAGGCATTTTCCTGATTAATAAGTACCCAGCCACCCCTGGGAAGGTGTCCTGAGTTGTATAAGAAAGCAGGCTAAGGAAGCCACGTGAAGCAAGCCAATCGCGGCTTTCCTCCCTCATAGTTCCCACATCTAGGCTTGATTCCTGCCCTGCCTTTCCTCAGTGATGGATTGTGATGCGGAAATGTAAAACAAATAAACCCTTTCCTCTCCATGTTGTCTTTGGTCGTGGCATTTATCACAGCAGCAAAGGAGCTCTCCCTGTGACTGCAGCTGTGACCATCGGCGAAAGAGGCTGGACCACTGTTCTAAGATACAACACAGGGTGGAAGTGGCTTCTTTGGTCACACTTGACCCAAAGAGAGTAAGAAGAGCCAGACTGAGGATTGTGAGGATGCCCTTTCCTCTTGGGGGTTCCAATGAGAGATTTACACAAGGAGGGCACAGCCTGTGGTAACAGCGCCTGGAGCCTAGCTCTGTTTCTGAGAGCTAGTGCCTAACTGGTCTTGGCATACCTCTGCCTTCCCCGTGGCTCCCCTCCACAGTCCCCGTGGCACGCCTCCACAGTCCCCGTGGCACGCCTCCACCATCCCCATGGCTTATCTCCACAGTCCCCATGACACTCCTCCGCCTTCCCGTGGTTGCAGATCTAGATACCCTGAGCTCTTTGATGCTGACCGCTGCTTTGGAAGAAGCTGTGTTTCAGGTTCTTATCAAGCTGATAGGGATGACCATGGGTGGAATCACACCGTATTTTCAAGCATGACCACTGGAGAGACACGCTAGTCAGATCAGACACTTGGAAGGGACAGGAAAATCCTCTCTTACTGATCTCTCTATCAAATCAACATGTCAGAAGCAGATGAAGGCAGCCCAAGGCCCTACCTGGGGCCTACAATTGAACATGTTTATGGGCAGTCACAAGGAAATATAAATAGGCTCAAAAATGTCAGAGAAGATGGAATAAGAAAAGATTTAAGAATGGCCAGTTGTTGACTAAACTGCACTCCGTCTTTTCCTGTATCAGTTGCTGTCTGTCCGTCTCAGAGTACACATGCTGGGTTCTAAGAGGTTCACCTCCTCCTAAGAAATCAGGAAGCTTGCTGCTCTTGACAATCTTGGTGTCATCAAACTACTCATTCTCTCTGACCTAGCATAGCCATTAAGGGGACCCCAAAAATAGGGGTCACACAAAACAAACGACAGAACAGTAAGTACTTCCCCTGAATAAGGAACCAGAAAACAGAGCCCAGCTAACAGAGCCATCTAAACAGAAAAGAGGGAGGACCACATCAGGCTTCCCATTTTAACCACTCCACCTGAGAACTGCAGGTACCAGCTGTGCCAGTCAGTGGCCTCCAACACATCTGAAGACAGCTGAACACCAGCTCACAGGCTGTCAGCTGTAAGCCCACAGTGCCAGCCAGACCTCCCTGGGGCTGTGAGGGTCATTTGGCTCTTCCTCCCATGGACCGCTGAGTTGTAAGTCTAAATCAGTGGTCCCTATTCCTTTTAGAACCACATATATATCAAGGTAAGTTCCCGTTCACCACAATCTTAAATTCATAGATGTTTGAATTGTGTGTGTGTGTGTGTGTGTGTGTGTATGTAAATTATGTTGGGAAAGATATCATAGAATGGCATTTATAGATATTCAAAAGTCTCAAAAATAATCAACTAAAAAGTGAACATTAAAAATAAGACATTTTAGTAAAAGTAGAAGTAAAAAAATTAGTATAGTAATTTTTACTCATAGTAATTCGTACTCCATGAGTAACTATATACAGAAAAGTGATACCCATACTTTCAGAAGAATACAATTGAAAAATATTTCAGAATAAATCTTAAAACCCATTCTTATTACCACAGAGTTTGCTAGAAGACAAAAACAGAATCCCTGGGTCCACTGAATATGTTGTTCTTGGATGCTCTGTGACATCCAATTTTGTAACACTGTTGAGGTAATCCCTATCAAAAATCCCAATTGATGAGCCAGAGAAACACGGCTCCAAAAGTCACCTGGAAGAATGAACTCAGCAAGAACAGTGGGGGGCCAAGTGTGAAAATACAATTACTTTAAGGATTTGGGGTGACTTGTCCTGCCAAATAATAAAACATTATATTATTGTAGTATGGGGGGAAGGAGTGTAACAAGAGAACTACTCAGGCATAAATGCAAGTTTATACAGAAATCTGATACAAATTGAAAGAGTCATCTCAAATCAGAAAGGAGCATAGGAAACAATGAATGAAGCTATGATAACTAGCTAATCACTTAGACAACTTGGAGATTTAAGATATATATGTTAAAAGATATGGGTGTATACATGTGAGAAAGTATTTTATCCTCCTGGAATAGATAATGTAATTCTTAATATGAAATCAAGTTCAAAAACCATGACTAAAATAAATGACTATTTTGGTTACATTAGAAATAAGTAGTGGAGAAAGAGACAGCATCAACATAGTTTAAACTCTTCTGTGGAGCGAGCGTGGAAATGGGTATCAACCAGGGGAGGTGGGAGGGATGAGTCTGGAAATGTTTTATACCCTGGTCTGGATGGGAGATGCATGGGTGTAGACATATGTAAAATTCATTGAGCTGTAAGTTAAGATTTGTGCATTTTATCATGTGTAAATTATGCCTCAATAAAAACAGGAAAATAATAGGGGGGATAAATCAAGCATTTATCCTGTCTCCCCCACAAAGATTATAATTCAGAGTCAGCCAGGACTCAAGATGGAAGGAAAATGCTTCACACAAGAGTTACAACCGAAAAAAAAAATACAGAATCAGTGAGAGAAATGGAAACTCACTGTTTTGCAGCAGCTCCCGAAATTACTAGAAGGAGCAACACTACTGGCTCTAGCCACCACACACCACAGTTTGGAGCACAGCACTACTAACTCTAGCCACCACACACCACAGTTTGGAGCACAAGAATTCGCATTTCTTACAAATTCTTAGATGATGGTGAGCCAGTCCCCTTGTACCAGACAAACCCATGCACCAGACATTAGGTCACTAGGGTATTTATAACTAGTAAATCAAACTGCCAACACCTGAATTTACTGTACACCTGCTTGGTCTGACCTTTCAATTCACAGGAAGGAGCGGAACAGAGGAACAGGGAGATGTTTTCAGCCAAATCCAGTGTGGGAAACTCTACACAACAAATGGCCCAAGCATCTTCAACAAATAAACACTATTGAGAAAAAAAGTGGGTGGATGTCTTGACAGATGAAGAGAAATTAAAAGAATGTCTTGAGTAATGACTCAATCTGGCTATTTTTTTTTTGAATTGTTATTCAAACAGAAGAGTTACCAGGGGCTAGAGGGGAAGGGGAAGATGAGTAGGAGGCCAGATGACAGCCCACATGATAGAATTAGTCATGAGGACTACGATCTAGGTTCCTACAGGACAATAGAGCGGTTGTAGATTATAACAACCTATTCTGTTTTTATAAAGAACTAGAAGAAAGAAGGCTCCAAACACAAGAAAATAATGAGATGAAATGTTAATTACCATGATTTGATCTTTGTGTATTGTATACATGGATTAAATTATCACACTGTGTAACTATGGGAAATTATGCCAATTAGGAGGAAAACAGGAAAATAAACATAAGTAAATAATTGAGATGTTAAATAAAACTTGGTGATAGAAAAAGGCCTGTTTTGTTTCCTGGGATAACAGAACTATGTTTATGCCTTTTGTGGTCCTGACCCTGTTATACTCCGGGTTTCTTAACATGCAAGTTGCTGACACATGGGGCCAGATAATATTTTTTGCTAAAAGTGGACAGCTTGTACATTTCAAGATGCATCAGCATCCCTGCTCTGTACTGCCGGATGCCAGTAACACCCACTGCCACCTTCATCTCTAGCTGTAAGAACCAGAATGTCCCCAGATGTTGTCAATGTCCCTTGGGGTGGGGTGTAGAATGGAGATTGCCCCCGCTTGAAAACCACTGTGAGAGAAATAGTTACTGAAATATTTGTAAGTAAAGTGATGATACATCTGGGATTTTAGTTTTCAAATGCTACAAAAAATACAATGGGGGACTAGCAGGCAGTTGGCTGGCACAATATTGGCAATTGTTGATGCTGAGTATTAAGTACATGGCTGACATTATTCATTTCTTTACATATGTTTAATATATAAACATATATATGGCTTTAATATATGTTCCAACACTTTTGAAAAAAAGGGTTTTATAAAAACATGTGCACACACATAAGGAACCACAAGCACGTTTTAACAGATGCTCATGATATTGAGTGGAAAAATGAACAGACCATACGATGTGTACACCATGACCCTCATTTTGATAGAAAAAAGTCTCAGAGAGCTACTCAGAGAAGATATGAATCCAAATTATCACATTAAGTGTCTCCGTGTGGTAGAATTATAGGTAATGGTTTCTTCTTCTAGGTTGCAGTTCTCAGATCATGTTCGTGAATATAAAATTCTTAATGTAAACAAACAAATAAAATAAAAAGCTAATAGAGAGGGATTGCCACAGAGAGGAAGGATGCTGGCTAGGAAGGAAGACTATTCAAAGTAAATACAAGCTCTCAAAAGGCACAATAATTACAGGCCACTGAGAACAAGGGCAAAGATATCAGACAGCCCCTAAGGAAACGCTATGACAGTGTGTGTGCACGTGTATGTGTGAGTGCCTGTGTTGGTGGTGGGGGAGGTCCTGATTCTGACCTTGAGGCATCTGAATTTCATTTACTCTCTTCTTTTATTTCAAAAGACAAAGTCACATGGAATAAATTGCAGAAACCCTTCTGAGTAAAAAATTTCTTCCGCAATTTCTCTGCTAGGGAAATGTTTAAGCTAGTTAAAGTTTTAAAGAATAAGTATTTGAGTGCTAATACCTAAAGCCAATTGGGAAACTCTGCTATTAAGCTAGGTGCCTGCCCCAAATATTCTAGGTAGCTGGGGTGTTGCTTTCTCCTTCTCAGAGCCAAATAAAAATTAGTTGCTCATCAGTATGGCTCACCTAAGCAGCTGTGCCCTAGCCTTGGTGCAAGTCATTAAGAGGGAGCCAGAATTCCTGTTTTATGGTTCACCTTACAACATCTAGGTTAAAGTTTAGCTTCCTTTCCATCGTCACTCCCCCCAAGAACTGTTATAATATAATTTCCACAGAAGTCCACAAATACAAAGCAGCTCCCTTCAATCCAGTGTCCCAGCATCTAGAGAAGCACCTGGTGCAAAAGAGTTGCTCAGTAAGTTGAGTGTAGTTAACCTACTTCCCTTCCCTTTCTTAATCCTAGCCTTCCCAAAGCATGTGTTATTTCCAAATCTATCAAACACACTGCGGTACTAACAGCCTTGGATGCCATTTCCATGGAGTGCCAAGGGCTTACCCTCCCTCCAGTGAGTTAATGAAGGTGTAAATGCACACTTGCCCACCCTGGACATGCTAATACATATCCATGGCACGCACGTGCATGCATGTGCGCGCGCGCGCCCACACACACACACACACACACACACACACACACACACAGAATTTGCTGTCATTAACTATTCTCACGGTCCTATTAACAAGTTGATTCCTGACAAGGATCGGACCTCAACAGGCTGTCTATGTGAACATCAGCATCTGTAGCTGCTCCTGACACCCCCTAGCTGCAGACTTTGTGCCCCGTATTCAAAAGCTCAAGGTTTATTTAAAGAGGTTTCTTTGAGGGTACCCCTAGGGCCTCCACAGTGCACTCTGCTGCCATTTCAATGGTACTGCCCCGATCCTTCCTATGTTTGGCACGATATCTGGCATTAGATTCTAGAACCAAAGTTGGCTATCTGCTGACCCTTCCTACTCCTGTTGCCCTATCTATCTCTAGCACTTAAAATCCCCAAACTGTTGCTCCAAATCCTCCCCTGACCACTCCTTAGAGATCCAGTCTTGCCTCCTCCTGGGGACACAGCAAATGAGAAGCACATGACTGAGCTCTCCTGGCCCTTAAGAGCCCAGTTTCCTTTCTCAGACACAGGGGTCTGGCCTTCTGTCTATTTTATAAATAAAGTTTTATTGGAACACCGCCATGCCCATTCATTCCCATACTGCATGTGGCTGGTTTCAGTCCTAGCAGCCCAGACAAGTAACTGCAACAGACACAAACTCCAAATCTATAATAGTCACTGTCTCCTGTTTACAGAGGAGTTTGTTGGCTCCTGCCAGAAAGTGCAAAAGACCTGACAGGTTATGAGCTGAGGTGACCAGTTCCAAAGAAGGTTGAAGGACCACCTGGCAGGCCCAGTAATTTTCTGACCCTCTGTCCCATGCTGCTTTGCAGTTCCACACTGGCAAGCACCTATGGTTGTCTCAGCTACCACACACAGGTGTGCCGCGCACGCACACACATGCTCACTGCTATATCCTCCAGAAGTAGACCTGGAGTATTAAACTCAGGCTACTACAAAAGAGACCCCCTGAAGCCCACACACAGGTGAGACAGGCTACAAAAGACCATGAAAGCAAAAGGCCTCTTCCAGGTCCCTCACTGCCGCGGTGACATGGAATCCTCTGACTTCACAGAGTCTTTGAGTCTTTGTCAGTAAACTCAAGGTACCAAAGGTTCTGAAAATTTATTGAAGTCAATCATGGAGCTAGAGGTCTGAGAACAGGCCTGGCTCATGGTGAGCTGGAGTTAGAACCTATGGAGTGTGGTGTGGGTCTCTCCACAATGGGTCCAGAAAACTTTCTAACACCAGGCATTCCCAACATACATCTTTAGCCCAAGGACACCTGAGTTATTAGTACTGGACCCATTGATGTTCCCGCCATAAACAAGCCATTGTCGCCATCTGCAGTGACAACCCATTATCCTGGAAGAGCCCTTCACCATCTGACGAGAGTTACAGAGCCCTTTACCTGCCTCTAGGGCACTGACACCGTCTCCTGCTCCACCTGGACCAGTGGCCAACCAAGCATCCCTCTTACCTGACCCAGCCCAGCTGTGCCGTCATCAGTACCCAGCCACACCTCCACACTACCTCCTATCCACAGCTTGACATCAACACTGATATCACATTGTAGGTTTTCACCAATAAGAGACTCCCAGACGATCACACCAACCACCAGAAGCAGAGGTGGATAGCAGGCCCCTGCAGATCCATCCCATCCTTGTTCCCTTGGCTCTTTCCTGCACAACCTGGGGAAGGCTACTCATTCGCTCTCTCTGGACACAAACTTGATCATTTGTAAAACACAGGCTTTTGCCTCTTTCTGAGTGGAGGAAGGGTAGATGCTGCCGGAAGGAGACAGATGCGAGGTGGGTGGGGGAGGGAACGGGAGAAGAGGGGAAACTTTGGTATGTAAAATAAATGAAAATTTTTAACAAAAAAAATACAAAAAATATACAGGTTTTGAGTTTGCTATTCAGTCATGTTTCTCCTTCACCTTGAAAATGACTTCTGCTGTGGAGTGGTGACAAAGCCAGCCTACATATCCCACTGAAATGACAATTTCCACCAACATAAATCCCGTAATCTAACAATCATCCGTACTAGTACAAACACAAAGCCTCATTTTTGCCAAGCAGGCCATGAACAAACTCATCTGGACCCTGTGAACTAGTTGGTAGCCCTGGTTCCCACAGACCTCTCTCAACCTTTTCCCCACCTCTCTTTCTCTCCACTTAGTGTCTTTCAGTCCTTACTTTATCTGTTTTTCTTCACGGAACCACGAGGCTTTCCCAGCTCCCCTGCCCACTGCCTACTTCTTCACACTGCTAGGACTCCAGGTTTGTTTGCTTCTCCCTGAGAATTAAAGGCCCACGGGGGGTGAGGGAGAGGGTCTTCTGTGAGGTGAAGTAACTCAGAAAGCACCTGCCGAGACCCCAGTCCCCAGCTCAGCGTCCTCCAGCCCACTCTTGGTGTGGCTGCCCTTAAAGCTGAAGAGCCTTCCCACTCAAGGACAGCCCACTGTGTGTTCAAACCTTTCTAAGGACTGGAAAATTCTAATTGGCCAATGGACTCCCCCTCAATGTCACCAGGACAGCGGCATTGAGGTATGCACCCAAGACAGACACTGAACTTTCCATGAGGAAGGGAGGGAGGCCATTGTTTCCCCCTTGCCTCCCAAGTGCAAATACCCAATGTGGTCTCAGATAGAAAACCATCATATGCGACCAAGAAGCCACCAAAGTGTCCCTGAGTGAAGGTCTCAAACCTCTGCCACGTAGGAATTTGGGGTTCTTTTGCCAAGAGTCTTAAACTAGAACACTGGCAACAGGTCAACTAGAAGCCACTGTGGGAGGATGGAGTTGAGCTTACAGGATCTCAGGATGCCCAAGAAGCCGGTCAATACCTCCTAAGACCTTTTAATAAAGACACTCTGGAAGCAGAGGTCGAAACACACCTGTATGGAATGAGCATCCTCCTAGCCCTGACAACAGGCTCCCCAGCCCCACCTTTGCAGTAACTCTGGCCACTGCCTGCTCTCCTTTTGTCAGTGTTTCCACATATAAGTTTACACACATGTAAATGTGTCTGTCCTTTCTCTAGCCAACTGACAATTCACCGGACGAAGGTACACACCCAGATTTCTTTTATTAATAGATCTTAGATATTGTCCCATAGATAAAGACCTTTCACAGTACTGCCGTGCATGCCTTTCCATGGTATTCCAGTCCATGCAAGGATGAGAAAAGATGCGACAATCATCTCATTACGTACACGCCCTGCAAGTGCACTCACACTTGCATGCATATCACACACACACACACACACACACACACACACACAAACACACACACATACACTGTATCAGTCCTGGCTGCACATACTACAGCTGGCCTGGAGCTCAGCCCACTTCATTCCATCCTCTTGTCCCGAGTTTGCCGTTCCTCAGTGCCGGCCGCACGTGCGCTTATTAGCGCTACATTCAGGATTTCCTATTCACAAGAGTTTCTTAATCCAGTTTACTTTCTTGAGCCTTAATACCCTCGTGGAGTCACCGCGTGTGAAATTATCTTTTACAATGCTGAATCCGAGCAGTTTATAGTTTTCAGTCAATTACTCCCAACCAGCAGAGCTGTGCTCAGGATAACGCTGCAGTTAAATTTTTCACTTCTTGGATCATGAATTCTCGGATATGGCTAATCCCGTGTCTGGTGAGCGCACATATTCGGGTTCACACTCAGACCAGAGACTCCAGGGAAACTTGGGAATCCACATGCAAGAAGCCAGGATAAAAAAACTGGATGCCAGCTCCCAGCTCCTAATAAAAAGTTAACTTGAAGCTGCAAGTGGTGGTATGTATCTTTAGCCCAGAATTTCGGGGGGGGGGGGGCAAAGGTAGGGAAATTGAGAGTTTCAGGCTAGAGAGGCCCGCCCACTTCCTTGTGTTGGTGGGCAGGTGGACGATGAGCAGGTATACAATGGAGAGGTGGGAGAAAGAGAGCAATGACGAGGTTTGTGTGCTGTGGAGAAAAGGGGAACCCGAGTGGCAATGCGGGTGAGAAACAGGCTGCCGTGGGAGGCCATGGTGATGTCAGGGCCATTGCTGTTGCCAAAGGCCATGTTCGTGGTCCTACTATCTGTGGTGATGTCTGTGGCTCATGCCACCCGCAAAGGCTATGCAGATGTCCATGATATGGACTGATACCCGAAGCAATGTGGATGTCTGAGGGCCATGCTGAGCTGGCCCTGCCCTCACCGTGAGGGAGGAGGGGGGCTGACCAACTCAGCCACCATCCAGGCCCAGACCCAGGGCTTTGAGTTGACTCCATCCCAACATCTACGCCATCTACCCTCCTGGAGCACACAAAGAGGCAAGTCCTGCAGAACCATAGCAGCATGTTCTCCATGACCCGTGGCAACAGCAGGATATCCCTAGAAGAGTCTCCGTGAGGATCCAGTATTGGTGGGTAGCAGAAACTAGAGCCCTTGAACCAGACCAATGACTCATTGCAATGAACATTTGCAAGGAAAGCTGTTTGGGCAAAAGGGTAGATTCCACGGCACAATGTGGCTCCCAGTGCCACTACAACCGACTATATGACAGAGAGAAGAGAAAGGCGGGGTGGGGTGGGGTGGAGGGAATGGTACCCGCGTGATGGAACTGGAGACGCCAGAGCTGCAACAGCTGAGAGAGAGGCTGAGGTTGATAGAGGTGCAGGTCATTGCCCAGAGGATCAGCGAGATAGTTTGGTTTTTTTTATTATTATTAATATTTTATTTTTGCAGGGAGGTTATAGGGGTGAAAGGTAGATATGGAAGGACTGGGAAATAAATGAGATTGGGGTTAATGATGCAAAATTCACAAAGAATCAATTATATATAAATATATATATATATATATATTAAAAAATTTAAAAAGGAGTTCCAGGCCAGCCTGGGCTACCAAGTGAATTCTAGACCAACTTTGGCAATAAAATCCAAAGTTTTACAAAATAAATAAAAATAAATTTTAAAAAGTGGGTTTTTTTGAAGAAATTCTGTAGCAAATTTATTTGTAATTTACTTTTGTAATCTCTTTGGTTAGCTAAAAAGTATTAATTAGATTTTGGCTCTGTTGTATCAGTTAGCTTCACTGTGTAACAAACTGCCTCCCAACACTTAGAGGCTTCATACAACTACTACGTGTTTACTTATGACTCTGTAAGTCAGCTCTGGAGCTGGGCTCAGGTGAGCAGTTCTGATCTCTGCCAGACTCCGCGGTGATCAACCGCTGCTCAACTGGGTGGCTCTAATCGAGAGGGTCTGGTTATCGGGTGTGGGAAAGTGGACACCTCACTGTGCCGCATGTGTGTGGTTGGCAACTAGCTAATCCACACATAAATAGCAACAGAGACTCCTAGAACCCGACGAGCAGAGAGTAAGGCTGGTGCCCAAGTGTTCTGTGTCCCATTTGGTTGTCACAGAAATCCAAGCACAGATTCAAAAGTAGACAAAGAGACTCCATCTCCTGATGGAAGGATCTGGGAACCTGCACTGTGGGACACAGACGAGGGGCCAGGGAAGAATAAATGGCCATTTTTATAACTTGTCACATCGACGATTTATAAATTCATCGAGTTGCACGAATATTTTATAAAACGGCTTTCACGTACCCAGGACAACGTCCTGAGACAAGATTCACATAAATCAGACTACAAAGAGAGAAGTTCCAGTGCCGTGGCCTATCGGGTGGTGTTCAGGTACCCTTGCTCTGGAGCTAGAAGCTGTCGGAAGGGCTTCCCTCAAGGTCACAAGGGCACAAAATGACATCCATTTGAAACACACAAGACTCAGCCCTGCACTCCTCAAACAAGCAGCTTTGAATCTGCGCTCTGCACCCCTTCACATGCCCGTGGGACTGTCAGGAGCAATGCAAAACTCGCTAAGCAGATTTGAAGGAAATGGCTGTGTGCCTGTGCCCCAGGCACGTTCAAGTGCCTGACATTGCATGAGGAGACCTTGAAGTAGTGAACCGGGCCCAAAGTTCTAAGAGGACTCAAATGCCCAAATAAAAATGACAGATGTGCACGGGAGGCTGCAAGGAAGGCAAAGGCTATGAGGCAGCAAATAGAGAAACAGTGAATGGGGACACAGAGCACTGGGCCCCCCTCTGGCCAGCCACCGTGTGT
Organism: Myodes glareolus; assembly: GCF_982192425.1. NCBI lineage: Eukaryota > Metazoa > Chordata > Mammalia > Rodentia > Cricetidae > Myodes > Myodes glareolus. Next base: position 16,561,887 of record NC_142035.1, on the reverse strand, counting down.
CTTCCAAGCCCTCTACAGTTGGCTGAGGCTTGGCTCCCCACCGAATGGCCCTCTCCTCAGAGGAAAATGACTCCTCTCCTGTGTCTCTGCTAGGAAAATAGGCCTATCTGGTAAAAGATGAGCTTGTATCTACGTGACCCCCATCTAAGCTGAGAGAATCGCCCTGCCTGTTGTCTAGAGCAGGTGACAGCCCTCCCCCCGCACCACATTTTACAGTCAAGGTAAATTGCAAGAATGGTAGCTACAGTGTACTGAGCGGCATCCATATGGCAGAAACCATGCCAGTCGGCCTACCTCCGTTAATTAGCGTTCATGCCATGAGCATGTCCTTGGTGACTTGTGCCTGTTATGTTCTCAGTGCCACAGGATGGGCTGCTGAGGCATTCTGGGGGTGTGCCAGCTATACTGCCTGGCCACGGGGCTTTCAAGGTCTGGTCACAGCTGCTAATGTGACCTCCCAAAGGACACCCATCAGGAAGCATACTTGTCCAAGAACTCAAAGCCTATGTGGTTTTCCATCAGGAGCATCTTCAGGAGGCCCTGTCCTCCTCTCTGCCCCATCAGGAGAGGACCTGATGGGTATGGCAGATTCCGGAGTCTCTCTCCTTCCCACTCTGACTGGTTTACAACAATCCACCCAGTTGTTCTTCTGAAGCTTGGCACAAGGGCAAGGGGTGTCCATTTCTGCCTGCTCTCTCTTTCTCCTTCCTTTCCACTTTCGTGAGTCTTCAGCAAATTGACCTAATAGAAATTCAACAGCTCACTGCCTCCAAACCTCAGCTCTGGCTCTTTATCTGCCTAAAGGGCTCACAGGGCTGCTAACTCGGCACTTGAATAAAATCTAACACTTACACATTCATGCATTCACTTATTCATTCAACAAAAACTTACCAAGCCCTGCCAAATGCCAGGCCCAACATGTGAGCACGGAACAGATGTGATGGAGTTTGTGCGCAGGTGGAAAGAGCAACACTTACGAAGCAAGGCTGCAGAGGCCATGGCAGAGATTACGGGTTGGCATTCCAACACATGCTAGCCTGGGTACCGATGGCAAAAACTGGCATGATCTAGGTCTTAGAAGAAGAGTCTCGGAGGGAGATGCAGATCTGGGAGAACCTGCCTTGGAAATGTGCTAGGTGTGGGTGAGGTAGAGTCAGGGGAGTAGTTTAGTCCAGCTACCTTGGCAGAAGGGCTTTGCTCGGACCCAGAGGTTCAGGCCAGCCTCCCAGAGCAGGACTAGATGCTTGCTGCTTACAAAGGTTTGCCCTGGAGCCTTCCATTTCACACACACACACACACACACACACACACACACACACACACACACACACATGCGTGCACGCGCACACACACACACACAAACCACAAAGGGCACCAGATGAAGAAGGGTTGTCTGGGAGAGAAAGGATGCCACACAATGGATGACATCAATGGTCAAGGGGGATAGAGGTGGGGGTGACTGATGTGGTGATAAGGAAGTGGGGACTGTGTCCAAAAAGATGCACAGATGAACAGAGGTGGGAGCTGGACTTGGCATAGGGAGGAGGGGGGAGGAAAGACAGCTGAGACAATCTCTGAGAAATCTGGCTGTGAAGAACACTGGCAGCTCAGGGCCTTCCTTTGAGGCTGAGAATAGGGAGGCATATATCAATGCTGGCGGGGAACTGTCTTGTGGCCCAGAGCAGCCCTGTGTTCTGTGATTGGCTGAGTGCATTTACCCGGCTCAGTGAAGACCAGATCCCCGTGCAAAGGTGCAATCCAGAAAAAGACACAGTCAAATCTGTAAAGGCAAGAGACGTAAGGAATCAAGAATGGAGAAAAAGGAATGGGTACACATACCCAGAGTCTTTGGGGGAATTACACAGGGCTAGCTCTGCCTACATGGAGCTATGACCACATGCAATGGGCTACCTGCCAACGAAGCTCATTAGAAACTCATGTGCAAGATTTTCACTGGGAGCTGGTCACATAAACATCCTGTACCTAGTGTGTACTGACAATCCAGACTCTCCAATTAAAGCAAGTGGTCATCACTGACATTGCCTGTCCCATGATCCAATCAGATTCCTTCTGGGAATGTTAGAAACTCCGATAACCAGGTTTCCAATACCCGAGTTAAGGCACAATTCTACCAGCAGGCTTTTGTAAGAATAACAGCACTGGGCCAGCTATGTCAACCATTCTCTGCAGAGGACTTGCAGGCTTGAAGCTAAACACACACCAAAATGGCAGGGGAATATTGAAGAAGAACCCATTGAAGACCACAGAAGTGCACAGCCCACTGCCATTACAGAGCAGGTGGGATACCTGTCCTCTGAAGTCAGTGTTGGAAAAGAGAAGTCAGTTGCTATCTGATGACCAATGTATGAGAGGAGAGAGCTCTCTGCCAAGCATCGAGAAAGTTAGTGAACTACAGGGAAGATGAGAACGGTAGCTAGACAGCAGGGGATAATGCTTGAACTAGACTCGGGCCCAAATGAAGCAAGGTCCCCTCCAGGTACTGTGACCAGGGAGCTCAAGCCTGGGCATTATTTACTCCAACACTGTACAGCCATCTGATACAAGAGGGGAATAAAAAGGGTCATTTGTCTGTATATCAAGAGGCAGATAGGAAAGGACCTGCAGTCCCAAGAATGAGCGGGGTGGCCATGATGCCTGTGAGATCCTTACTACCGAGTTTCAGCATCACTGTGCCCAGGATACTTGGTAATAACAACTTATGGGGCAGATCAATTCAGGCTTATAGTTCAGATGGTTAGACCTGCTGAATTAGATTTGCTGATTTGGGCCTGTTGAAGGGTTAGAACGTTGTGGTCACGGGAGCATATAGAGCAATTCATTGCAGATAGGAAGCAGAGACAGGATGTGACCAGGTATAAAACAAACCATGCCCCCATCCCAAGAACCCACCCCCAATGACTGATTTCCTGCAGCCCCAACCACCTCCTAAATTTTCAGCACATCTCAAATTAGTGCCATCAACTGGTAATCAACTGTTCAACACAAGAGTTTCTGGGGGACATTTCAAAATACAAGCTGACTTGGGACAGCATCAGTCACATAAGTCAACAGATAAATGGCAAACTAACCAGAGAGCCCCTAGCATAGACTCCACCACCAAAAAAAATCATGCTCTAAGTGACCGAACCAATACAATAGGCAGGACATGTCTAAAAGGCCCATAGCTCCAATCCCACCTAATGCATGAACATCTTCTACTCCTGGAAACATTGTCACAGCTCTCTGCCTGAATCCATGTCACTTCCCAACAATAGTACTTTCAGGAATTTATACCCATGTAAAAGTTCCCCCATCCAACACCAAAGGAGTAACCACCCACTAATACTTCGGGATGCTGAGTCTGCTGTTGACAAGTACACAAACAGTCCAGGACAGGACATCCCATCAACACTTCAAACAGACCAGTGTTGGGTTGATGTTAATAAGACTCTTCCTACTATACAAGTGTCTATCCACTACCAGGATTCAGTGCCTATCTGTGTACAAACAGCACCAAGCTCTAAAATCCCCTCTTCTCCATGCTTTACATTATCATGGTCTCTCAGACACCCTACTGCAGCATCTCATAACCATTCACACTCTGGATGTCTATAAACTTGAATCTGTGTCCTAACCCCAACAGCTAAATGCCCTGATCAGAGGATGAATCTGACCCATTCACAGTCGGATATCACCTTTGATTCTCTCTCCCTAAAACATCTATATAACTCCCTGATGCATCCTCAGTGTGTTCTGAGGTCCAGCTACTCAACCCTTCCTCTCCCAAATGCCATAACCTCCATCACCCCTCTCAAAGGTGTCATCTAACCAGCCTCCTGTCCACCATCTTTTTCTCCACCATCTACTTCCCAAGCACAGAAGTGAAAGTAATGCTGTCAAAAATCAAAGTTGCTCATAGCACATCTGTGATTAAAACTAACCTACGGCTCCTGCTGGCCTAGAGAAGGAGCTACAGGATGTCCTATGATCCCTGTTTCTCTGCAGAGTGACCATCACCTCTCGGCTTCACCACTGACATGGCAGCCCACCCTCCAACTTAATGGTCTAGCCATAACTAAATGGTTTGTTCCTTCCTCCAATGTGCCGGAGCTGACTGTCCCCTCACCCCTACTCCTGGCTTCTAAAGGACGCAGGACTCTCCCTCTCACCGTTTCTCTTGCTGCTTTGTGATTATCTCTCCACTTATCTGCCTCCTTGCGAAGTCCCTGATCATCAAGGAAAGACACTTATGACGCTCATCAGTCTTTCCCTCATTCTGACCCAATAAGAAGTCCTCAACAAATGCTTGCTGGAAAAAAAAAACAAACAAACTTTTTCAAATAACTGGTTTCCTAAATACACGCCCCCAAATGACATGGTCCACTTAAGCTACCGCAGTTCAGTCCAGATGCATATATAATTTCCTCTTGACTGAGCACCTTAAGAAAGGTTGTCTCCATTCCTTACTGTTAAGCCAAGTCATCTCCATCTCAGACCTGAGCAACTTCCCAATGCAAACACTTGTACCAAGAGTTTCTTATGTAGGCAAAAAGAGGGGAACCCACTTTCAGGGTCCATGTGGGAATGTGCACAGTCCTGGTGTGCACTTGCCTCTGGCTCTCCCCTGGCTCACAGATAATTCCTGGCATGCTGCAAAGCCCAGTGCCAGGGTGAAGAGCCGCCTCCGACTCCCCAGAGCCAGCAAGAATCACTGTCTCCATAATCGTCCATTTTACAATGTGCCTAATTATAACTGAATAAATTACTTCTGTCATTCTGCAGAAATACTTAAAATAAATATCGTTCTTTCCTTGAATTAAAATCATCGTCCTTTGTTCCCTGTTTTCTGTTCCATGAAGGAACAGAGCCTGTTGATTAAAGATCATTTATAGGACTTGGTTTTCAATCTATTTGATGATATCACTTTAAAATACCCCAAATATTCAGCTGTGAGAAGGGATAGAAACTACTGAAAATTAGCTCTTTGAGATGCGTTGATGAGAAATGAAGCTGGGGATGTAACTTCCAGTGAATGAACATATATTAGAAAAGTCTATTTTAATAACTACTCGGTTCTTCTCCTTTGAAATTTTCTCTACTCAACTTCCTATATTTTTCTTGAGATTACAGCATAATCCCCTCTGACACACTAAATATTACCTCTCTGTATTGAATGGATGACACAGAGACAATAACTCACTTTGAGCTAACACAATATGCCAAGCAGACCCAGCTAAGCCAAATATTTGATGAAAGACATACAAACTGAAATTTAGCAAGGCAGGAACATTCTAAGAGTTATGTCCAGAATATCAACCATGGCCAGACCTTCTATAGTGAAAAAAATAGATGTCCAGACATGTCATGTTGAGACACGGATGATGGTCCTCTGTCTAGAGCACAGCAGACATTTCCAAGAGACATGGAAAGAGGGTATGATTATCCATCTCCCGTTCCAAAAAATTAAAAATCACCCATGAACTTCACTGTTTATTTGAAGAGATACAAATTAATTCTGATTTCAATGAAAAAGATCTGACTGGGAAGAGGTTAAAGCCCTTGCCATGCAAGCATGAGGACCAGAGTTCAGATTCCCAGAACCCACACAAATGTCAGATGGGCACCATGGCCCACCTGTAATTCCAGTCTTCGACCAATGAGACAGGGTATCCCACCAGTAGGCTGACGAGAAGATTAGTCTTACAGGTGAGACTTCAGATTAATTAAGAGACTTTACATCAACGGATAAAGTGAAAGAGCAATGGATTGAAAATTATTCCTGGGATCCATGTCGGTCCTTCACAGGCATAAATGCAGACACACACACACACACACACACACACAGAGAGAGAGAGAGAGAGAGAGAGAGAGAGAGAGAGAGAGAGAGGGAGACATACACACAGACACACACACACACACACACAGACACACACACACACACACACACACACACACTCTGGAGGGGCAGACCATCCAGGGAAGATTTTGCGTGCTGACACTCCAGAGCTATTCATGTGCATGACTCCCTTTCAAGATCTTCCATCTGTGTTTGCATTTGAAATGTTTCACTCTTTCGGCAACAGGCTCCTAAGTTGCACAGGGTTCGCAGAAACCTACTGGGACTTCTTCACACAAGTTCCAAAAGAACTTCAGAGATGCTTTTGATGATCAGTAAGCCAATAGTCCCTGTCATCCTAGCCCTCTAAAAGGAGAATAGTTTCAACCAGAATCCAAGACCTTCCCAGAGTGGCCCAGACAAAGCTCTATGACTCCTGGGGTTACCACCCCTCACCTTTTACCCAGTGCACCAATAACTGAAAGTCATTTTCATCATGGTCGACTTTACTCATTCTGGAACCCTCAATCTAACATCATTTGTAACAAACTTTTCCTGGAGAGACACAATACATATGTTTACTTTCCCCACCCCAGATAAGGACCCGGCAACAGACCTAAGATACCAACAGAATCTGCCTTGGTGAACCAAAGACTCTTATTCAGGTTACTTGCAGGAATACGGATGCGGGGTTACTAGCAGGAGCAGAAATAACTCAGAGAGCTGCATCACCAAAACCCACCCCAGTATGGAGGACAGCTCAGGCTGAGGGGTTTAACTGAGAGTGTCTTTCCTCTTCACTATCCACTCTGGAGCGGGGCGTTCAGTGGATCTGATCAGTTTCAGGGACTTCTGGAAGCGCTTCCCAGCTGTTTACTTCCTGCGCTGACCAGATTCCCTGCAGTATTTGACCTCACACTAGAACACTCTGTTGTTTCATCTCCCTGTAAACTTGTCTTTAGAAGTTTCTCTCCAAGATGAAAAGGGTTTTAATGTTGGGAAAAACTGCTACACAGCACACATTCTTCCCTCTGACACTCTCCACATCTCCTTCCTCCTCCAAAACTCGAGGGGTACCATCTGGCCAACAGGAAGAAGCCTTTCCTGGTGAAGGACCCCAGGCTAAACTGATTGCATTGTCTCCTGATCACTGTCATCTTCACCATCTTCATCATGTTTCTAGACATTTTCCGGTCAAAAATCCCTCAAACTCTCTCCTCATTCTTCCTCCATTTCCCTCCCCTACCACACACAGAGGCCAAGGGCTTCTTCATAGCAGAGATGGAAACTTGAGCCCTGAGCCTGCTACTCTATAAATGTCTGCTGAACACAAGTGCTATTTATACTTGGACGAACACACTCTTCAGCCTTGTGTTTCCTAACACTTAAAGTCTAGGTGGGAGAATCTGATGAAAGCAGGAAGCTGATGGAAGTGGGAGCAGAGCAAGGTAGCGCTACAACATGTTTCTTTGTATATTCCTGGAGCCTCTGTCTCCATCATGGGCTTAGAGAAGCCCAAGGTTGCCAGATGGCTACCAAAGAGAACCACCAAGACAGTTACATTACCTTGCTCAGCTTGTGGAGTGATCTCCAAGAGGCCTGCAGGAGAGGCTCCTTCCATCTGCTGTGAGGCACAGCAAGAGTACAAGACCAGCATTCTTATCTCCAGCTATTAACATATACACACTTGGAGTAGCTAGATACGTTCTGGCATGGTAGACACCATGAGCAATTCCATGTCCATGAGAAGCGTTTACATCTACAGACTCTTTCCTCCAGGGCTCATAACAATGGCTTGATAAAGCACTTGCCAAGCAGAACCTGAGAGCGAGTTCCCAGATTCCACGTACACACAAAGCCTGTGTGGCAGCTGCCCAGTAATTCTAGCACTCAGAAGGCAGAGGCAGGAGAGGCTAATCGGAACAGCAAACTCTGGATTCAACCGACAGATACTGCCTCGACGAATATGGTGGAGAGTGTTCAAGAAGACTTCCAGTGTCTGCCACAGGCCTCTATGTATATGCATGGACACCAACTCACACATCTGAACAATACGCAAACATTCATACACACATGCTCACCACACACACAAGACATGCAAAAGAAAAGATGTCTTGCAGATCAATTCCCAAACACCATCTAAAAATGCAGATCACTGTTATTTTCCACACTGCAAGCTGGCAGGGGAGGGTCTGCCTCCATGTTCAACAATGCACTCACAACCCCCACCCCCAGCACTGCTGGGTACCCAAGCACCACAAGATACCTCATTCATCCATACCTCACTGTCCGGGCACATGGCATCTGACTGGATTGTGTCCTCATCCACCCACCACCCCATTTCTGGCAAGAGCTATCCCCCTGGGATCATTTCTACCTGCATCTTCTAAATTCATCCTCACCCTCCAAGTTCATCTGGATTCCCCCCCATTTCTTGTCATATGCTCTTTAGCCCTTTTATTCATGATTCTCCTGACCACCATATTTTATCATCTCCACAACCCCGGGGCCAGCACAGATGCAAACAGCAGGTGCTCCACACATGGCTGATAAATGAAGGAATCAATGATAATCTTCTGCTGGGGTCAATGGCTTATATTTCCCATATCTCAAAATCATGAGAGTCCATATTAAAGGGTAGATTTGCACAGCCTATTGAAAGTGAGAAGCAGTGGTAACAACCATCCCAAGATCCTTTATGGCAACAGATGGATGGAGCCAAGTAGTGTTGCCTTCCAGCTTCACACCAAGTCTATGTCAGTCAAAGTACCCTTGGAGCACAGTGACTCTGAGATGGATTGGGTCTCTAGACAGCACCGTGGTGAGTGGCAACAGTCCATGGTAACCAGGCCCTACCTTCTGCTGTGGTGTCAGTGGGGCTAGCATTGCCTTCCCTCAGAAGTCTCTGCTGTCCCGTCTGTTGTTGTGACCTTTACTACTCCCCTCTGCTTAATCCTTTAGTCCATTAGAGAATATGTATCCCTTGGCTGTTGATGGTGGTAAACACCCATATCAAGGCTGAGGCAGAAGGATCATGAGTTCAAGGCTATTCTGAGATAAATAGTGAGATCATGTCTTGATTAAAACAACAAGATTAGCAAGATGGTTCAGTAGGTAATGGCATTTGCCACTAAGCCTGACAATTTGAGCTTCATATCTAGAACCCATGTCATGGAAGAAGAGAAAAAGAAACTTCCTCAAGCAGAAGGAGGAAGAACATGAAAAAGAAAATCAGGACTGCGAGGGATGCTATCACCCACTGATACAAGGGAACGGATCTAATGAGAGTTTACCAAGGCCAGTTAGACTGGGATTGAACGAGGACGTGATCTAACCAGATTCTCGGAATTTGGCCGGATTCTCTGAATGTGGCTGGCCCGAAGTCTTTCTGAAAAGCCATTGACTATGATACTGGGACTTGTTTCCTCTGCATATACCGGATTTTGGGGATCCAGTCTGTTTGGATACTCACCTGCCTGGACCTAGAGGGAGGGGGGAGGAACTTGAACTTCCCACAGGGCAGGAAACCCTGACTGCCCTAAGGGACAAAGAGGGAGGAGGAGAGGGAGTGGGGGAGTGGGAGGGTGTTGGGAAGAGGGGCGGAAATGGAAACTTTTATAATTTAATAAAATTTACTCTCAAAAAAAAAAACAACAAAAAAAGAAACTTCCTCAAGCTATGCTCAAGTTATGCTCTCCATATATGCACCATGGCATCTATATACCCCACCACACACACATATACATACACACATGCATGTACATACACACACACATACACACACACACACACACACCTACAATAAATAAATGTAACAATTCTTAGAAAAGAAGATAAAGAACATGTGTTACTACCCAATAGGTCATGAGCATCATCCCCCAAACCGGGCTGGTTATCTTTCCAGAAGCCATAAAGAGTATGGCAGCTTGCTTTTGTTGTTGTTGGTAGTGGTGGTGATGGTGCTGATAATGATGATGCTAATGCTGCTGTTGCTACTGTTGTGGTTGTTGCTGTTGCTGCTGCTGCTGTTGTTTGTTGTTGTTGCTGTTGTTGTTGTTGCTGCTGTCAAGTTATCCACAGCAGACCCACTCTGCAGGTGCAGTGATAGCAGCAGTACAGCCTCAGCATCCCTACAAAAGGTACTGTTTGCTACATTTTCTTTTGCAGGCAAGAAAAAATAAATCAGTGGAAGTGAAGAAATAGATAGGCTTTTCTCTCACCTCCAAGATTGCAAGATAACAGCACTGTCTGCTTGAGATGTCTTTAAAGTGCCCGAGGTAGATCAGGGATGTTTTCAAAAATATTGTGCATTATTCTTACTTCTGAGAGACAAATTAAAGCTGCAGAATAACCAGGGGAAGATAGGGAAAATCTTGATTCATGCTCTCTTGGAATGCAGTTTGCTGTAATTGTTTTCTCATGTAATTACATATATTACCAGTGTAATTACAAATAATACACGTGTTTGATTTGTGCAATTATAGAATAGTATATAATTTTTAAATGTGCAGCATTTCTTTCTCCACAAGATCCTTTTGTGAAGGAAATGATTTATCGTCTCTAAAAATATGCCCTTGTGTATTATGGTTTAATAAAGGAAAAATTAGTAAATATTTGCATTCCTTTTCTATTTCACCAAAATAAACTCTGCCATGAAAATTTGGGTTTAAGAAGTCTCATTATCTACTTGGGAAAACTGCTCGCACTGGGCTAAATCGACCCACTGGCAAAAAGCCAACCAAACAATATGATTACCAAGAATGGTAATTATAGGGGACCTACTATGATCAAGACCCAGTCCAAGGAGGCATGTGTGAAAGCCTAGGGTTGGAGGAAATAACCCCTCCGTGGATTCATGAAGAGCCACCTTGTGTGGAGTGGAATACTCCGATGACAAAGTCTGTCTCTGTCCCTGTCAGCTGCACGTCCTTGAACTACTAGAGAACCTCACAACGCTTTCATAAAGTGGAGGTAATATACTGCCTTGCTCATCACTTGGTCATGAGGATTAAATGAGCTAGCCCCCACAAGAGGCGCTAGTATAGGCTCAGTGAGCACACACAGCAAGCAGTGGGAGCCTCCCATTGTGGCAAATACATCTTGACCCACATTTACTATTTTTTCTGCAAGATCACAGGTCACCTGAGCTGACACATGACACCTGTAATGTTGCATTCTCTTAGTCTCTCATGACAACAACTGGACTCGTTTAAGCAGCAAAAGGATGGCGAAGGGCCTGAGGGTGCTATGTGAACATCTCTCGGATGCGGAGAGGAATGCGGACTCCTAGACTCTAAGGCGAATTTGCAGACAATCCCTGACAAACAAGTGACCTACACTTAGGTTTCTCTGTGTCTATGCAAAATAATAATTTTAAAACTTAACCAACATTTCAAATAATTTCTAACCAGGCTGCTGAACACAGAAAGTTCTGGCAAGACCGAATCCAAAATTGTTTGCTGCAGGAGTACCTTCCGCTGCTTCAGCCAATAGTCGCTGAAGCACGAGCCCAAGGTGCTGTGAGAGCGCCTTCCACTCCGTCAGCCAATAGCCGCTGAAATACCAGCCCACTGGGGTGTGGTATATTTCTCTTTTAAAAAGAGCCACAAGTCTCAGCTCGGGTCTCTTGGTTCCAGCGCTTGGTTCTGGCTCCTGCTCCCAGCTCCTGCTCCAGCGACTAGGCTCCCTTCCTGACAGTTTATGGTGTATGTAAGTTTTACCCCCAAAACAAATACCCCCTTAAAACATGATTGGTGTGGGATTGATTCACACTATCTGGCACCCGAAAGTGTGGGGTTTTCCCCCCTCATGGCGTGGGTCAAGCAACCAGAGATGCACACTGCTACTGGCTCTTGACTGGCCCCAACCTCAGGCGGATCAGGGAGGGAACTTTTTGGCTTCTGCTACCCATATCGGGCACTGTCTTCCCCGCTGCACGGCTGAGTCCTGCGCTTGACCTGCGCCGGAGCACACGATCTGTGAATTTAACCTCTGGATTTGAGTGTATATATTTTAGAGTTTACATTCTGAATTGATGCCATTGCCACGTGGATTCAGGTGCGCCCCCGCCACCTACTGGCAGGCAGCGGTCATTACAGGTAAGATTTTTCTTTTCGGTTGAAAATAAATAAATACATACATACACACATACAAGTACAATTTCTTTTGATTGACAATGTCAGAAAATAATACTATCCAAAAGTTCAATGGTTTTTTTAATTGCGCTATGGAGGATATGCTGAAGGATGTCTCTGATATTCCTCTTACTTGGTTATTCCTGGGATCTGTCGCTTTTCTGGTGTTTGGCTATTTTATAAGGATGATACAGTCCTTACAGACCAAATCCACAATGCTGAGGGTGGAGATTAAAACCTTAAGGACAATTCAGATTGACACCAACCTCCTCAAAAAAGAGTTTGGAGTTCTCAAGGAGGAGACTAGATCTTTGTCTGATATGACTCGGTCAACTGACCAAAATATCAAGAAGGTACAGTCTGATATTGCTTCTTTAGAAGGGAGCTTCACTGCTCTGGAGGAGGGGACAACCAAAATGACTCGTAACCTCCAGTCCATGACTGTAAGTGCTGAAACATTAGCTGAGAGGATTATAACCATTGAATGTGAAAATCGGACTTTATCAAAAGGGTATTATAAATTAATAGACAGGATTTCCATACAAGAAGGCACAGTACATGCCATGAGGATTATGTCCAAGGAGGATATGGTATCTCTAATGGTAAGCTCCACGCCTTAGAATTATCAATGAAGGCGATAGTGTCCAAGGAGGAAATGGTGTCTCTGACGGACAAGCTCCATGCCTTAGAATCGTTAATGAAGGCTTTGGAGCATAATACTGGACAGGAGAGTCAGGACTTACAGAAGGCAATGGTGAGCAGATTTAATAAGATTGAGGAAATCATAGACTCTGATGAACAGGAGCAAAAGGTAGAAAGGCAACATTCACCTCAAAAAACTCTCAGTCTACATAGAGTTATACCTGCCTTTCCAGTAATAACATCAGAAAAGATAACCGGCTCCAAAAACCCTAAGATCATTAAAGAACATACATGGGAGCCTATACGTATGAATGATCTGAAAGAATTTAAACAAGCAATTATGAATTCTGGACTACATTCATCCTTTGTTAGGGAGATGTTAAAATCCTGGGCTCTGGGCAGCAGGGCCACCTCTCAAGATTGGAATCAATTAACGTCAGCTGTCCTCGAGAATGAACCTTTATGGCATTTTAAATGCCTATTCAAACAAGAGGCCAGACTTTTACAACAACAAGAATCAGCGAAAGGAATTGAGGTTTCTCTAGATCAAATTCTAGGGGAAGGACTTTACTCTGATCCTCAGGAACAAGCTCTTTATGATGGAAACATTTTATCCATATGTGCTACAGCAGCTCTAAGGGCCTGGGACAGGGATCAAGACTCAGGTCAGAGAGTAGAATCGTATATCAGGATCAAACAGGGTCAGAGAGAACCCTTTAGTGACTTTTTACAAAGACTAACTAAGGCTGTACAAATAGGGATACCTGATCCAGAAGCAAGAAATATAGTAATTGAGTCTTTGGCTTATGAGAATGCCAATGTAGAATGCAAAAGGATCCTGGGGCCTTTAAAGATCAGATCAGCGCCTTTGGATGAATGGGTTTTACATACAATGAATGTTGATACATTTGATTATGGCAATGAAACATGGGTGCAAGAAGCAATTTCCAAAGGTAAAAGGAGACATCAGATAACAAAATGCTTTCATTGTGGCAAAATGGGACACATGAAAAGGGACTGCAGACAATGGAATTCCAGGAATAATGCCTCTTCTAGGAATAACAGGAATAGGAGGACTCAGCCTTCAGGTTTATGTAGGAGATGTGGAAAGGGCAGGCATTGGACGAATGAGTGTAGGTCAACAAGAGATAAACAGGGAAACTCGCTGCCATCGGGAAACTCAATGGGGGTCCTCACACAGGTCCCCATGGCAAATGTGGTCCAGTCATTTCCGATCACTGCAGAGAACATGCCTCTTCAGGGAAATTAGAATGCCCCATGCCTGCTGTTAAAAGCAATAACGGCCTGAAGGATGAGTTAAATGTGGTGAATGAATCAAGAAATCAAAGAGGACAAAGTAAACGTATATTCTGGCAGACTTCTATAAATGAACAAAGACCACAGCTAAGAGTATGTGTAAATGGCAAATTTATTACTGGCTTACTGGACACAGGTGCAGATGTAAGAATCATTACTCCAGAATCTTGGCATCCGCATTGGCCTCTTCAGGAGGTAGATATTCAGTTCTTAGGAATTGGAACCCTATCTTGAGTAAGACAAAGCACGAGATGGGTCAATTGTATAGGTCCAGATGGACAAATAGGAAAACTAAGGGCATATTTAGCCAATATTGCAGTGAATTTATGGGGCCGTGACCTATTGCAGCAATGGAATACCCAAATTACCATTCCTACTGCTTCCAGAGCCTATATTTCTGAGGACAATATTACAAGATATTACAGATGGCAGAAACCAGCCATTAGAGCTATACAAGAACACAACACAATTGATGGCCCTTCAGAGGTACCAACAGCCATGCCTCTACAATGGTTGACTGAGAAACCAATATGGACTAAACAGTGGCCTTTAGCTGAGGAAAAGTTACAGGCTTTAGAACAGCTGGTACAAGAGTAATTAGATGCTGGACATATAGAAGAATCTATCAGCCCTTGGAACTCTCCTGTATTTGTTGTTAAGAAAAAAATATGGTAAATGGAGAATGGTGACAGATCTTAGAGCTATCAACAAGGTTATTCAACCTATGGGCCCTCTGCAATCTGGAATTCCTCTGCCCTCCCTGTTACCAAAGGGATGGCCTCTTATAGTTATTGATCTGAAAGATTGTTTCTTCACTATACCATTACAAGAAAAAGATAGAGAAAAGTTTGCCTTCACAGTGCCTACTTATAATAACTCTCAGCCTGCAAGGAGGTACCAGTGGACCGTCCTCCCACAGGGAATGTTGAACTCTCCCACCCTGTGCCAATATTTTGTAAGCCAACCATTGAAAATTATACACAATTTCCTAAGTCCATAATATACCACTATATGGATGATATCCTGATATCTGATTAAAACAAAGACACCTTAGAAAGGCTGTTTGAAGAAGTAAAAATAGTATTACCTAAATGGGGATTGCAAATTGCTCCTGAAAAATTTCAGAGAGGCGATTCTGTTAATTATTTAGGTTATAAAATAGGCTTACAAAGAATTAAGACTCAAAAGGCACAAATCAGGAGAGACCGGTTATGAACTCTTAATGACTTTCAAAGATTATTAAGAGACATCTCCAGCCTACGACCGGCTGTTGGGATAACACCTGATCTAATAATTCATTTAAACAAGACCTTGGATGGTGATAAAGACTTAAACAGTCCCAGAGAATTAACAGCCGAAGCAGAAAAAGAACTGACAATGGTTGAGGAAAAATTACAGGAGGCTCATGTGGACAGGGTAAATCCAAAGCTTAGTTGTATTCTCGTCATATTGCCTTCCAGAATTTCTCCTACAGGAATCTTGATGCAAAGAGATGATATTATCTTGGAATGGATCTTTTTACCGCACAAACCAAGTAAAAAAATAAAAACTTATGTGGAAAAAGTCTCTGAATTGATTATAAAAGGAAAATTGAGACTTCATCAATTAGCAGGTATAGACCCAGCAGAAATTATAGTGCCTTTCACTGCTGATGAGATAAAAAAAAAAAGTTGTGGGAAGACAATGAACCATGGCAAAGAGCTTGTGCTAATTTTTTTGGGAGAAATCAATAACAATTACCCAAAAAGCAAGAGACTTAACTTTATAAAGAGAACTTCTTGGATCCTCCCTCGAATTGTCCGTGATGCTCCAATAACCGGAGCCTGTATATTTTATACCGATGCTAATAAATCAGGGAAAGCAGGTTACAAATCAGAAGAATTGAGTAAAGTGGAACAAAGTCCTTATGATTCTGTCCAGAAGGCAGAATTATATGCCATCCTTATGGTGCTTAGGGATTTTAAAGAACCTCTTAATATAATTACTGACTCACAATATGCAGAAAGAGTTATTTTGCATATTGAAACTGCTGAATTTATACCTGATGATACAGAACTGACCTCATTGTTTATCCAGGTACAAGACATGATCAGGAACAGGCTCTGCCCTATGTATATAACACATATCCGATCCCATATGGGTCTGCCAGGTCCTCTAGCACAAGGTAATGCAGATATTGATCAATTATTGATTGGTAGTGTGCTGCAGGCAACTGAATTTCATAAAAAACATCATGTCAATAGCAAAGGCTTGAAAAAAGAGTTTTCTATTACATGGCAACAAGCTAAGGAGATTGTAAAGAAATGCCCTACTTGCTCTTTTTATAACCAAACACCATTGCCTGCAGGGACTAATCCAAAGGGTATTAAAAGGAATGAAATTTGGCAGATGGATGTGTTCCACTTTGAAGAATTTGGAAAATTAAAATATGTACATCACACCATTGACACTTATTCAGACTTTCAGTGGGCAACTGCTTTAAGCTCAGAAAAAGCTGACTCAGTAATCACACATTTATTAGAAGTTATGGCCATTATGGGTATACCTGCACAAATAAAAACAGTTAATGGTCCAGCTTATGTATCTAGGAAAATGAAACGGTTTTTTGCTTATTATAATATTAAGCATGTTACAGGTATACCATACAATCCTACAGGTCAAGCAGTCATAGAAAGATCAAATCGAACTATAAAGGATATGTTAAATAAACAGAAGGGGGTGGAAAAATGCCCCCAGAAATAGATTACATAATGCCTTATTAACCTTGAATTTTCTTAACGCTAATGAGAAGGGAACAACAGCAGCAGAAAGACATTGGATAATGGAAAAGTCTGCTGAACTAAATCAACCGGTTTATATCAAGGATGTGCTGACCTCTCAATGGAAGCCAGGAGATGTGCTACGTTGGGGAAGGGGTTTTGATCTTGTTTCCACAGGAGAATAAAAATTGTGAATACCATCAAAATTAATAAAGGTTAGATCTGAAGAGAAGAAACCTCTTGGAAAGGAGAAATGACAGCATCTACAATGATGATGACCATACAGGTGGTAAGAAACATAAAATGGGGGCAGGGTTCTGTTCTTGTCTCCACAGGAAAACACTTGTCTTTGAAAAATTCAAAGGACCCTGGATGTTTGAATACTGACAGATGGAAAAATAACTACCCAATATGGATTATCAAGAAAACTGAATAGGTTCTGTGAGTATGAAGCTCTGGAATATACTAAATCATATTTCTGAATTTACAGAGCTGGTTTTTGAGTTGGACTCTTGGCTTGGTCCCTCTCTAATTCCAAGCCTGTTGTTAGGAGAAAAACCCAGAGTTTCTGGAGTTTCTGTCTTATGTCAAGAGCCATGATATGAGACAGAAAGAAATATGAGTTTAGAAAACATCTTTGCTTTTCTTCATATCTATCATACTTTTCATTGAATATGTCTATCATGCCTTTCATTGAATATATGTTTGTATATGTCTATATAATTAATGTTTAAGTTTTCCACAATGAACAATGAGTTTTTCGTGCACTGACTTTTGAAGTTTCCAGGAAGAAGATGGGACCCCCATAACAACAACTCCACTCAGTTGATATGACATCATGATACTGATAGTGCTGCTACAAGTCCTGTTCCGGGTATCAGCTACACAGATGATTCCAACTTGGTTAGCTGAAATGGTGCACATCTTGAACAACATTCTGGCCAGACCTCCACAAGATACTCAGAGACTATTTGCAATTTTAAAAAACATTGATCTTGAAATTTAACCATCATTTTACTTTCACAAGATCCTCCAGAAAGAACCTCACCCCCATGACAGCTGGAAGTAATTCTAGAGGACGATGTCCCCTCTCTCAGCAAAGTTTGTCCTCAGGTTTAGTAACAATATTTAGGGATTGATTATAATTAGTATATGGTTGAGAGTTGGGAAAGGAATTT
Organism: Myodes glareolus; assembly: GCF_982192425.1. Lineage (NCBI taxonomy): Eukaryota > Metazoa > Chordata > Mammalia > Rodentia > Cricetidae > Myodes > Myodes glareolus. The sequence continues at coordinate 16,544,021 of NC_142035.1, read as the reverse complement.
TATAAGCTCAGGGATCTTTTGGGGAAAAAAAGGATAATTGGATAAATAATAATGGTATTTGTGAGTTATTGTTTATAGATAATTACATCGGCATAGATTTTTGTATATGGATACAAAGTTAAATTATATTGAATATTGTATGTATGCATGCTTCTACCTGTTTAAAACATTTTTTATGTATTTATATATATTGTATTGATATATGTATACCATATTGCAGTGTACATTTCTACCTCTGATTAAGATACTCATATATTGTTTATGTATTGATATTTATTGTTTACATTTGGAGGTCATTGTCCTCATTTATTGCACAGTTGTTTATTCTCTTAGTCTTTAAGTTAGATACATGTTAAGAATTGTAGATCAATAGTCATATTTATGGTTAGACTAATCAGGTTCTTTAGATGCATAGAGATTATATATAAATAGTCTTCAACCTCTTCGAAGAGCTGTAGAAAATGGCATTTAATTTAATCTTAGAGTTCTGTGTAGTGAGACACACAATCACTCCTGGCAACACCGACCTATTCCCGAGAGATTGTTGAGCACCAAAGACACTCCACTTGGAGCTTGTCTTCTTGACAAAACTGGCCTCTGGGTAAGGAACTGCCCATACCTCAACTACTGACAAATACACAGTATCCAGAAATGGATAAACAGAACTGTCAAATCTTGCCAAGACAGGGTAAGACAGTTTTGAAAAATCTCTTGCCTGTTAAAATCCGGAAATGGATAAACAGAACTGTTAAATCTTGCCAAGACAGGGTAAGATGGTTTTGAAAAATCTCTTGCCTGTTAAAAATAATCTGTCAGTTATTCTAGGCCTTAGTCAAAGTTGGTTGCTTCAACGCTGCAAACAGGTCTTTGGTGATTGCCCAGGTAGCCAGTTGTCTCTGTGATTTGTTGCATGTTTTGGACGTTCTTTGATTGCACTTCCTAATCACTCAGGTAACATTATTTCCCTTCTCGGATCTTCTATGGGGTTGAAGACTAGATAGATGTAGCTACTTTCCTCTCATGACTTGGTCAAGTTATTTATTATACAAGACTTTAGCTAGTTAGAATAGGATATTTGTACTTATTGTATATAATTGTGTAGGTTTGTACTTACTGTATATAATTTCATAGTAGGCTTAGAACTCTCTTACTTAAACAAAAGGGGGAGGTGCTGCGTGAGTACCTTCCACTGCTTCAGCCAATAGTCACTGAAGCAAGAGCCCAAGGTGCTGCGTGAGCACCTTCCGCTCCGTCAGCCAATAGCCGCTGAAATACCAGCCCACTGGGGCATGGTATATTTCTCTTTTAAAAAGAGCCGCAAGTCTCGGCTTGGGCCTCTTGGTTCCAGCGCTTGGTTCTGGCTACTGCTCCCAGCTCCTGCTTCAGCAACTAGGCTCCCTTCCTGACGGTTTATGGTGTATGTAAGTTTTACCCCCCAAAATAAATATCCCCTTAAAACATAATTGGTGTGGGATTGATTCACCATTAATTGTTCATGACCACAACTGCCTGAAGTCAAGGAGTAGCATCTTCCAGTTAGCCAGATCCTGCAGGCTGCCCTCCCCAGCATCCATTATCTGTATCAGCTAAGGAACCACTGGAGTCCCAAAGACCTGAGATGGATCTTTAGACAACACCAAAGTGGCCAGTAATGTATGTGTTCTAGGGCCCCAACTGGCCCGCCAGAAAGCACAACTGTACTTGGTGTACTGACCTCACAGAGTCTTCTAGTGGCTGAACCTTTCTCAGCCCCAGCAAGAGAAGGTACTGGGGGTGGAGGGGTGCAGAATACCACAGCAGTAGCTAAATGGAATGCTCCTCCTCCCTAGAGAGGAGGACAGCTATGACTACCATAGGTCTGAGTATTCTAAAGATTCCCCACCTAAATATTCAAAATCACATATAAGGCCTCAATGGGGGCGAAGAGGACATGGCCACCAAGGCATGGGACAGAAATGCCCTGATATGGCAAGATCATAAAGTATTTCAAGAAAAAGAAAAGCACATGAAGGGACGGGGAGAGGGCAGGAGAGGAGGGGAAGTAAGGGCAAGGAGGCAAGAAAAAGAAAGACTTTCTCCTGATGAGAAAACTGAGTGTCGGGAAGTTTCCTGCACACATCTAAGAAGTGAGAATTGACTCAAGGAACTCTGGGTCCAGGTGTGAACAACCACAGCGCACAGTCTTCCTCTTTGAGTTACTTCAACCAACAGAGACTTCCAAACGTTAAACACCAAGAACCCAAAGACTAGGGCATACAGGAATTATAACCACAACACATCAGCAAAGAGAAGCGATCCCCACAGGTAGCCTGCCTGATGGCATCCATCATCTGGTTGAGTGAGAACCCCTACCAAGGATTTGAACTTCCTTCACATCTTTCACCCTGGCGTCACTGTTCATTGCAGAAGTAGCCACCTCATCAAATGCCAAAAGCGTTCAGGAAAAGCCGGTATCCTATTCAGGCTTAACAACATATTCAAAGACGAGACAGATACATGCTTAACAACATCTCGAAGTGCCCAAGAGAGATGGAAAAGAAATGCACTGGAATACAAAGGTGCCTAACCCTATGCTGTAAGGTCCCTGAAGGAAGTTTTGCTTTTGTCTTTTTATTCCTGTAGGTGAACTTGAATTCATAGCTAAAAATAATATATAACTATTTAAGAAAATTAAGACAGATCCCAGCTTCCATCCAGAGGGCCTTCGGAGTGGTGAGTTGATTCGGGCCCGCGGCAGGGGCCCGGCGAGGGGGAGCTAGGACTTTCCCCGACCCCATAGACTCCCAGGTCAGCCTGCTCTGCTGGCTCCACCCTGCTAGCTTCCCTGCCAGCCATCCCAGCTTCCATCCAGAGGGCCTTCAGAGTGGTGAGTTGATTCGGGCCCGCGGCAGGGGCCCGGCGAGGAGGAGCTAGGACTTTCCCCGACCCCATAGACTCCCAGGTCAGCCTGCTCTGCTGGCTCCACCCTGCTAGGCTCTCCCGCCTGCCATCCCAGCTTCCATCCAGGTACAAATTTCTATATTTCTCCCCTCCCACTGAGGCCATAAAATTTCCCCAGTTCAGCTGCCTTGCACACTGGGCCTGCTCTGTAGGGGCATCCCGGAAAGAGGGAGTGCCTGTGCTTCAATACCCTGCCTGGGGAAAGGTAGGCATTCTATCAGTGAACTCCCTGCCCAACAAGGGAACCTGACCCGATACCAGAAGTTCCAATAGAGAGCATTTGATCGAAGAGATGGGCAGACACCAAGGCAAGACCTCCTCCAACAATCTGAAAAACAACATGAAAATATCAGATCCCAACGACCCTACAACAGAAGGATTTGAACACTCTAACCCAGATGAAGTGGAAAAAAGTGCCATTATGAAAGCAATAGAGTCCCTTAAACAGGATATGAATAACTCCCTTAAGGAACTGGTCGAGAAGTATAACAAAAAGTTTGAAGAAATGAGTATAGAAATGGATGAGAAATATAACAAAAAGTTTGAAGAAATAAGTAAATCCGTGAGTGATACCCTGAGAAACCAAGAAAAAGCAATCAAACAAGTAAAGGAAACAGTCCAAGAATTGAAAACTGAAATGGAGGCAATGAAGAAAACACAAAATGAGAACCGGCTGGATATGGAAAACCTAGGTAAACGAGCGGAGACTACAGAATCAAGCATAACCAATAGAATACAAGAGATAGAAGAATGAATCTCAGATTCTGAAGATACCATAGAGAAAATAAATGCTCTGGTCAGAGAAAACGGCAAATCCAACAAATTCTCTTCACAAAACATTCAGGAAATCTGGGACACAATAAAAAAACCAAATCTAAGAATAATAGGGATTGAAGAAGGAGAAGAACTGCAGATCAAAGGCCCAGAAAATATATTCAACAAAATTATAGAAGAAAACTTTCCCAACCTAAAGAATGATATTCCTATGAAGGTTCAAGAAGCATACAGAACACCGAATAGATTGGATCAGAAAAAAACATCCCCGCGCCATATAATAATCAAAACACAAAACATAAATATTAAAGAAAAAATTTTAAGAGCTGCAAAGGAAAAAGGTCAAGTAACTTATAAAGGTAAACCTATCAGGCTTACACCGGATTTCTCTATGGAAACCATGAAAGCCAGAAGATCCTGGATAGAGGTACTGCAGAAACTAAGAGACCATGGATGCAAACCCAGACTAATATACCCAGCCAAGCTATTGTTCACTATCAACGGAGAAAACAAAATATTCCAGGATAAAAACAAATTTAAACAATACGTAGCTACTAATCCAGCCTTACAGAGAATATTAGAAGGAAAATCACTACCGAAGGAATCCAACATTCCCAACACGGCCTACAATAACTCGAACATCTAGCGACCATTCACAAGCACAAATCAAAGAAGAAAAACACATACACTCTACTACCTAAAAAAAAAAAAAAATGACCGGAGTCAACAACCACTGGTCATTAATATCACTTAATATCAATGGACTCAATTCACCTATAAAGAGGCACAGACTTAGAGATTGGATACGAAAACAGGATCCAACATTCTGCTGTTTACAAGAAACACACCTCAACCACAAAGACAGACACTTACTCAGAGTAAAGGGTTGGGAAAAGGTTTTCCAAGCAAATGGACCTAAGAAACAAGCGGGCATGGCCATTCTAATATCTAACAAAATCGACTTCAAACTAAAATCAATCAGAAGAAATGGAGATGGACATTTCATACTCATAACTGGAACAATTCATCAGGAGGAAGTCTCAATCCTGAATATCTATGCTCCTAATATAAAGGCACCCACATATGTAAAAGAAACTCTTCTAGAACTCAAGGCGGTCATCAAACCACACACACTAATAGTAGGAGACTTCAACACTCCTCTCTCACCAATGGACAGGTCAATCAGACAGAAACCAAACAGAGAATTGAGAGACCTATTGGAGGTATTGAATCAAATGGACTTAACAGACATCTATAGAACACTCCACCCAAATAGGAAAGAATATACCTTCTTCTCTGCAGCTCATGGAACCTTCTCGAAAATTGACCACATACTCGGTAACAAAGCAAACTTCCACAGATACAAAAAAATATTAGTAACTACTTGTGTCTTGTCAGATCACCATGGACTAAAATTAGAATTCAACAACAATGCTCCCCCCAGGAAGCCAACAAACTCATGGAAACTGAACAGTCAACTACTAAATCACCCCTGGGTCAAGGAAGAATTAAAGAAAGAAATTAAACTCTTCCTTGAATTTAATGAAAACAAAGACACAACATACTCAAACCTATGGGACACTATGAAAGCAGTGCTAAGAGGAAAGTTCATAGCACTAAGTGCCCAATTAAAGAAAGCGGAGAAAGCACACATTGGAGACTTAACAGCACACTTGAAAGATCTAGAAAAAAAAGAAGTTGATTCACCCAGGAGGTCTAGAAGACTGGAAATAATCAAACTGAGGGCTGAAATCAACAAAATAGAAATAGAGAAAACAATCCAAAGAATCAATGAATCAAAAAGCTGGTTCTTGGAGAAAATCAACAAGATTGACAAACCCCTATCCAAGTTAATCAAACGGCAGAGAGAGAACATGCAAATTAATAAGATCAGAAATGAAAAGGGGGACATAACCACAGACACAGAGGAAATTCAGAGAATCATTAGATCTTACTATGAAAGTTTATATGCCACAAAGTTGGAAAATGTAAAAGAAATGGACATTTTTTTTAGATAAGTACCATATACCAAAGTTTAACCAAGAACAGGTGAACAATCTAAATAGACCTGTTAGTCGCAAAGAATTAGAAGCTGTTATCAAAAATCTCCCTACCAAAAAAAGCCCAGGACCAGATGGTTTCAATGCAGAATTCTACCAGAACTTCCAGGAAGAGCTAATACCTATACTCCTTAACGTATTCCACAATATAGAAACAGAAGAGTCATTGCCTAACTCCTTTTATGAAGCTACAGTTACCCTAATAACAAAACCACACAAAGACACAACCAAGAAAGAGAATTACAGGCCAATCTCACTCATGAACATCGACGCGAAAATTCTCAATAAAATACTGGCAAACCGAATCCAAGAGCACATTAGAAAAATTATCCATTATGATCAAGTCGGCTTCTTTCCAGAGATGCAGGGCTGGTTCAACATACGCAAATCTATCAATGTAATCCATCATATAAATAAACTGAAAGAAAAAAACCATATGATCATCTCACTAGATGCTGAAAAAGCATTTGACAAAATTCAACACCCATTTATGATAAAGGTGTTGGAGAGACTGGGGATACAAGGATCATACCTAAATATAATAAAAGCAATATACACCAAGCCGACAGCTAACATCAAACTGAATGGAGAGAAACTCAAAGCCTTTCCACTAAAATCAGGAACGCGACAAGGCTGTCCACTCTCTCCATACCTCTTCAATATAGTGCTTGAAGTTCTAGCAATAGCAATAAGACAACATAAGGAGATCAAGGGGATTCATATTGGAAAGGATGAAGTTAAACTTTCGTTATTTGCTGACAATATGATAGTTTACATAAGTGACCCCAAAAACTTTACCAAAGAACTCCTACAGCTGATAAACACCTTTAGTAACGTGGCAGGATACAAGATCAACTCCAAAAAATCAGTGGCCCTCCTATACACAAAGGATAAAGAAGCAGAGAGGGAAATCAGAGAAGCATCACCTTTCATGATAGCCACAAATAGCATAAAATATCTTGGGGTTACTCTAACCAAGGAAGTGAAAGACCTATTTGACAAAAACTTTAAGTCTTTGAAGAAAGAAATTGAGGAGGATACCAGAAAATGGAAAGACCTCCCCTGCTCTTGGATTGGGAGAATCAACATAGTAAAAATGGCAATTCTACCAAAAGCAATCTATAGATTCAATGCAATCCCCATCAAAATCCCATCAAACTTCTTCACAGACCTTGAGAGAACAATAATCAAGTTTATATGGCAAAACAAAAAACCCAGGATAGCCAAAACAATCTTATACAATAAAAGAACTTCTGGAGGCATTACCATCCCTGACTTCAAACTCTATTATAGAGCTACAGTATTGAAAACAGCTTGGTATTGGCATAAGAACAGAGAAGTCGACCTATGGAATCGAATAGAAGACCCAGATATTAACCCACAAACTTATGAACACCTAATTTTCGACAAGGGAGCTAAAGGTATACAATGGAAGAAGGAAAGCATCTTTAACAAATGGTGCTGGCATAACTGGATGTCAACCTGTAAAAAAATGAAAGTAGATCCATATCTATCACCATGCACAAAACTCAAGTCCAAATGGATTAAAGACATCAACATTAATCCGTCCACTTTGAACCTGATAGAAGAGAAAGTGGGAAGTAGTCTACAAGATTTAGGCACAGGAGGCCTCTTCCTAAGTAGGACCCCAGCAGCACAGACAATAAGAGAAACAATGAATAAATGGGATCTACTGAAACTGGGAAGCTTCTGTAAAGCAAAGGACACTGTCAGTAGGACAAAAAGGCTGCCTTCTGACTGGGAGAAGATCTTCACCAACCCCTCATCAGACAAAGGTCTGATCTCCAAAATATACAAAGAACTCAAGAAACTAGGCACTAAAACTCTAATTAACCCAATTAAAAAATGGGGTACTGAACTTAACAGAGAATTCACAACAGAAGAACTTCGAATGGCCAGAAGACACTTAAGGTCATGCTCAACCTCCTTAGCGATCAGGGAAATGCAAATCAAAACCACTTTGAGATACCATCTTACACCTGTCAGAATAGCTAAAGTCAAAAACACCAACGATAGCCTATGCTGGAGAGGATGTGGGGTGAGGGGAACACTCATCCATTGTTGGTGGGAATGCAAACTCGTGCAGCCACTGTGGAAATCAGTGTGGCGGTTTCTCAGGAAACTGGGAGTCAACCTCCCTCAGGACCCAGCAATTCCACTCTTGGGAATATACCCTAAAGATTCCCTAATATACTACAAAAGCATTTGTTCTACTATGTTCATAGCAGCACTATTTGTAATAGCCAGAACCTGGAAACAGCCTATGTGCCCCTCAATAGAAGAATGGTTAAAAAAGGTGTGGAACATATACACATTAGAGTTTTACTCAGCGGTAAAAAACAATGACATCTTGAATTTTGCATGCAAATGGATGGAAATAGAAAACGCTTTACTGAGTGAGGTAAGCCAGACCCAAAAGAGGAACACGGTATGTATTCACTCATAAGTGGATTCTAACCATAATTAAAGGTCTTTGAGCCTATTATTCGTGATCCTAGAGAAGTTAAATAAGAAGATGAACCTGATGAAGATTATTTAGCTATCCACCAGGAGATCCTTCATCTGGCGAAGGACGGCGATACAGTCGGAGACCCACATTGGAGCACCGGACTGAGCCCCCCGAGGTCCAAATGAGGAGCAGAAGGAGGAAGAACATGAAAAACGAAATCAGTACTGCGAGGGATGCTATCACCCACTGATACAAGGGAACGGATCTGATGAGAGTTTACCAAGGCCAGTTGGACTGGGACTGAACGAGGACGTGATCTAACCAGATTCTCGGAATTTGGCCGGATTCTCTGAATGTGGCTGGCCCGAAGTCTTTCTGAAAAGCCATTGACTATGACACTGGGACCTGTTTCCTCTACATATACTGGATTTTGGGGATCCAGTCTGTTTGGACACTCACCTTCCTGGACCTGGAGGGAGGGGGAAGGAACTGGAACTTCCCACAGGGCAGAAAACCCTGACTGCCCTGGGGGACGAAGAGGGAGGAGGAGGGGGAGTGGGGGGAGTGGGAGGGTGTTGGGAGGGGGGGCGGAAATGGAAACTTTTATAATTTATTAAAATTTACTTAAAAAAAAAGAAGAAAATTAAGACATATAGGTGAGTTCCACACAAGTGAGGAAGGGGAGTTAGGTACTCTGTCCTGATTTAAAGCCAAAGGTCAGGGGGAGAGGGCATCTCAGGGTCAGGTAGAAACCTGGAGCCAGGGAACTCCCACGAATCTACAAGGATGATCCTAGCTAAGGCTCCTAGCAATAGTGGATAGGTAGCCTGAACTGGCCATCTCCTATGAGCAGACTGGTGACTACTCTGTCATCAGAGAGCCTTCATCCAATATCTAAAGTAAACAGATGCAGACCCACAGTCAAACATTGGGCCGAGCTCGGGGAATCCTGCTGAAGAGAGGGAGGAAGGATTGTATGAGCCAGAGGGGTCGAGGACATCACAAAAAACCCACAGCATCAACTAACCTGAGCTCATAGGAACTCACAGAGTCTGAACCAACAACTAGGGAGCTTGCATGGGACCAACATAGGCACTCTACATATATGTAGCAGTTATGTAGTCTGGTCTACTTATGGGACCCCTAACAATGGGAGCAGGGGCTGTCGCTAACACTTTGACTGGCTCTTTGGAACTTATTCCTCAGGCTTAATTGCCTTGCCCAGCCTTAATATAAGCAGGTGCTTAGTCTTTATGGCAACTGGAAATGCCATGCTTTGTCGCTACCCATGGGAGGCTAACATAGGTATTGACTGCCAATTAGTGATCAGAAACAGAGAAGCATTGGGTTGGTGGGGGAATGAAAAAAATATAAATAAATAAATCCCAAGGTCTGTCTTAGCGCAGCTCAGCCTATGGCTCCATCTACTCTGTCCCCTGACAGACTACATGAGGCTCCTGCAATGCCTGCCATCCCATTACATTCTCAGCGTGGGCAGCAAAGTCCCCAGCACATAGTAGGTATGCAATCAACCTGTGTTAAATGAGTACAGTCCCAGCACGCTGCATTTCCCTTCACCTGTTCCTTCTCAGGAACTATCAATTCAGAGGGTGACATGGGTGACTGATATCTCCTGGAAGAGTCCATACGATTAATTACCCTTGTAACCTCAGAAATCATATTTGAAATCAAATCTGCACAAGTGACAAGTGGGGGACATAAAAAATGGCACTCTCCCCGGTCTCTTAATTACACACTATATATCAACCCTCTCCCAGGCTCTGAAAACGTCCCATTTAACATTCTGCGCTTGGCTCTCAATTCCAACACCTGAAATAGAGATCGTATTACTTAAACATTTCCCTGATTTTTTTTCACTTCCCTGTTTCCTATTTTTTCCCCCTCAATCAGGTTTTATCTACTCACCATTTCTCGCTCATGCTGCTACGCACTGGCCAAGAAAATTTAGAGGAAGACTCGGAGTTGTGCAAAATCAGATCCCTTCGCTCTCCAAAGCACAAGGGGCCTTTGCCTCACAGCAAACGTGAGCCGAGTGGAGAGAGGATGCTGAGGGCTCACTGAAGCATCGCTCAGAATGTCCCTCTCTATGGAGCTTCACACTGCCACGTGGAGAGGACACTGGAGACTCATTTGCAAAGCATAAATGCAACTGTGTCGACCAAGTAAGAAAGAGCAAATGTGCTCATGCATGTGAGTGTCTCTGTGTGTGTGTGTGTACACTCAGAGAACATGCATAAGTTTGTATGCCCATAGAAAATGTAAAAACAAATGCACACATGACAGCAAAAAAGAATATACACATGACAGCCAATACTTAGCCATAGAAGCTAGAGAGAAAGAAGGCTCAACTGTCAAGAGCACTGCTACACCGGCAGAAAGCAGAGTTTGGATCCCAAAACCCATGTAAAAACCAAACATGGTCTCACACAGGCCTGTAACTCCAGCAGGGAAGGAGGCGCACAGAAGCTGGAGCCTGTTAGCCTAGCTGAAAAACACAACGTTCAGTTTCCACAAGATACGCTGCCTCAAAGGAACAAAGTGGAGAGCGACAGGGACACCCAACCCCTCTGCTGGCCTCCAAAAGCAGGCACAGCTGTTTGCACCCACACGCACATACACACCCACCTTCACACACACACACACACACACACACACACACATACATGGAATAAGTAATAATAATTAGCCATGCATACGATAAAATGGAAAACCCAGTTGGCTAAGGAGAAAAAAAAATCCTTATTTTCTACAAGGTCAGGAAAGGTAGGCTGGCCATGATCAAATACATGCAGCGTAGATAGGTTAAGTGATAGAATGGTGGATGACTTAGGTTTTTATGTTTACCTTACTTTCTTCAAATAAATAAGTTGATATGACAATGTGCATGTCTGTGTAAAGGTCATCTTCTTGCTTTTAAGACTGAAAGTAAACACAGACAAGACGTGAACATATTATGAGAAGACACAGTAGAGACTTGAAGCTGACCTTGGCGATTCTACCTGAGGAGGCCTTACCTTCCAGAGTCACGGACACTCCCCAGAGCCTCTTCCCAAACCACGGCTCCAGGATCCCATTGTTTTACCATTGTCCTTTCATGTCTCCTGCTCCTCCTTGGTTGACTTCATTGGAAATACCTTCTGGCCAGATGCCCTAGAAAGATGTTTTCAGCCGTGTGTGGTGGGAAACACAACTAGAGTGACTTAAGACACTGAAAAGTTTTCTCGGTGCATACCCCCAGAAGGGCTGAAGATGTATGCGCTCCCAGAGCCAATAATTCAGACTGTCTCCTTGTTCTCCTGTGTGGCTCAACATCATGCTGAGCTGATCCCGCCTCACACGTATGGACCGAATGGGTACAATACCATGATCCACACTGTATAAGCGAGCCTTATGTGTGCACTGCAACATCAGATGTCTTTCTCAAGGGCTCAAGACAGAGTCTGTCACTGAAACTGGAACCCACAAATTTGGCTAGACTATCTGGCAGCAAACTCCAGGGTTAGGCTCATTTCTGTCACCACCCATTCACCCATTGCCGAGATGACTAGGGGACATAGCTGTGCCTGGACTTTATGGATTTGGGGATTGAAACTCAGATCTCTGTGTGTGAATGGTGGGCACTCTACCCACCGAGACATGTCTCCAGCCCCAGAACTACACTTCCCTGATCTGAACCATTCCACACTCTTCCCCTCACTTACACTGTTGATGATGAATTTGACCTTTCAAACCCACCTTTCACCAGTCACAACAGCAATTACTTTTAAAAGCAAGTTAAATGATGTCACTCACTTACGCAGAACATTCCCGTGACTTCCTCTGGCCCTCGGGACTCTTTGGTGGCATTCAGTAGCAGGGCCTTTCAGAGTGAGTTAGCCATGCCTGGATCTCCATGTGATCATTTCTGATCACATCCATTAAACACCCTCTATACAAGTCTGCTCACACATGGGTCCTTGAAGCTGCCAGACTAAGTCCCAGAGCTGCATCTTTGAGCAATTCCTTCTGGTTCTGATTTTCTCGTCCTTCGTGATGAAGAAATCTTGGTTCTGCTTTAAGATCAAGACCCCCTAACTCAGCCCACCCTCAACAGAGATGACCAGTCCCTCATCCGTGTTACTTCTAGACCCAGAGGATCCTAAAAATTGAGACAAGCTGCAGTTCTCTGCCTACCTCTTGCTCTGGTTTTATTTCGGTTCAGACTCATCACAGGCAAAACATTAATGAATGGGGAGGGGGAATCAAATAAGTAGAGGAGCTTTAACAAGGAGAGAGAAATTCATCCTTCTTCAAATAATGGAAAGTAGTTTCAGACAATACAGCCCTCATGAACGCCTTGCTAAGAGTCACGTGCCACGCTGCCTCTATGCGGGTACTTGGCTTCATTTGTTTAAGGGGTTGAATAAAAAGATTATAGTGATCAGTCACGGTGATTTCAATGGGACTGAATTGCTAGGGAGGCCGGGAACACGCTCAGCACAGAGCAGACAAGGGGATAAATGAATTAAGTGAAGTACGCGAGGTTCACAGGCTCCAGGGTGAAGTCAGCCCCTCAGAGCCTGGTAACTTGTGGAGCTACTTCCGGAGATGGTCCCGCCTCTGCATGCTCAGAGCTGAGGAGGAAGGAGAGAGCATCCATTCCTGCTCTCCTGCAGGAGGGGTAGTCCTCATAACTCGACTTCAAAACTTACACCAACTGCTGGCTCCTTAGGAATTATCAGGCTGAGCCCTCAGCACAAGACTTCACCACACAATGGGGCCCAGTCACTCACCAGGTTCCTCTCTGCAGAAGCAACCTCCATGGCCACCACCCCTCTGAGGAAGCTCTTCAAAACCTCTTCATCCGAGACCATTACATGTCTGTACCACACCCAGGCAACAGTGAACGTGACTGGGGCTGGGGAGAGCTTCTCAGGCCTCTATCCAGGGAAGGCGTCCACTTATCCCTGTCTTACAACCGGTAAAGGTCCTATTTTCTGTGAGCATTGGGGTCTGGCAGCACCCACCTCACAGACAAGGGAAGTGAGAACCAAGTGAGGAAGATGAACCATAATACCATCCATGTCAGACACACACCTGTGCCATGAGAGAGCTGGGGTACCAGTCTTCCCGTTCCTGGATCACTGTCCAGGGCCACTTGTTGAGAGCTGCTTGCAGAGGTCGGGGAGGGGTGTGTTCTTTCTGGTTTGGAAGAGACCCAGTGGGCAATCAATCTGCCATTCTACTGGTCACACTGCGAGGGAAGGCCCCCCAAGGATGTAGGCAGGCATCCCATAACTTCTACAACACTATCACTAAGGAGGCTCTGTGGGCAACATGGGGGCAATACATCCCTCCTCTCTCAACTGCAAGGTTTCCGCCTGCAAAACAGCAGGACTGTCTCCCCCTCAGAGCCAGTTACCTTGATGATTTTGCAGAGAAATGTTTGCCAGAGCCTCGGGCAGGATCCTGGCCATGAAGAACGGCAGTTCCCTTTCTCCCTCTCATCTCCCCCAACTCCAGTCTCCCTCCCGACATAAAGGGAAATAATGGCGGCTCGCCTGCCCTTTGACAGCGCACATTCTGGTTTATGGCGTTGTACGCCAGCTGCAGAGCGCCTCTTCCCTGTAATACACTCAGCAATGTCTGATAATGACCCTCAGAATATTCCTTTCTGGATAGAGAAGTGGAGGTGCTTTGAGCGTAAGGGAGACAATTCATGGCCCCGAGGCATGTTTCACTCCACGGCTGTGGTTTATTGCACCCAGGTCAAAACCTCCTTGGTCAAGATGGCTTCAGTCCTAATCTGATTCCACTCAGCACTGCTGTGCATATTGCTGGACCGCTAGCAATGGATCTATAGAGGAGCTACCCCTCCCCCCGACTCCCTGCCCTCCCTCCCCTGCATGAAAAATCCCATCCCCGATCCCCTGCAGGAAGCAGGCCTGCCCGGTGCAACCTGCCAGCCGGCCCAGCAGTGCCGCCTCAGCCCAGAGACAAGTGCCTATGTGTAAGCAAGAAGCCCCCAGAATACCAACGAGCTGGGAGGTCCCCCATGCCAGGAATCCCCCACAAGGGCCATTTGTTTTGTGTCCTGGGAAAGCCGTACAGCAACTGAGTCCTCACAGAGGTAGCCAGCATGGATCTGAGAGAAGGTGACCACGCTGAGGCTGGCCAGACTCGGTTACCAACACATGGTGAGGCCTGATGATTATACCTGTTATGTGTAGCGTGAATCGCAGGTCCAGAGGCAACACTCTGTCACACACAGAGGCATAAGAAAAATAGGAAATCAGACAGGTTCTGTCTAGGACAGAGTTGAGCATCTCACACACAGTATCCTATTGATTATTCTGAGTAGACCAGCGCAAGCCAGCTAGTCCCACTTTGCTGTAAATGAACTGAAGCTCAAAGGACATCAACAACCTGACTGTAACATAAATCCAACGCACGGGTAAGCCCACACTAGCTACCCGTCAAGGCCGTCTCATGAGAACAAGATTTTAGGGGAGAGCCTAATGTTCCCTTCTACAGGATTTAATGCAATCCAAAATACACCATGTTTAGACGCCAGAACAGTGGTTACTTCAGATTATAAGGAGAGGTAGCACGTGGGCAGGGCTTTACAGATCTTTAAGACCCTGATCTGGGGCCAGCGAGAAGGCTGGGAGAAGGAGAGAATTGGCTCTCACAAGCTGTGCTCTAACTTACACACACAGGTTTGGCACACACATTACACACGCACAACTAAACAATTAAATAGAATCCTTCTTTACTTTTAAAACAGCGGTGCTCTTCTGCTCCCCAGCCTTAGCGTGAGGTTTATGGGAAGGTCGCTGTATGATAACAATCCATTGAGAAGGACGGTTGATTCACTTGCTCTTCTTCCTCCGCCTCCCCTCCCCGCTCCTTCTCTATCTCTTCCTCCACATCCACCTCCATCGTCTAGGACAAGACCTCACTGTACAGCCCAAGTTTGTCTCACACTCTCAGTCGCCCAGCCTCATGCTCCCAAAGGCTGGGATTACAGGCATGAACCATCACACCAGAACCGATTTACTGCGGTGTATACTACCACCAACGGACAGATCCGAAAACCATGGGCCTCTGGCCAGCTTCCCACTTTACAAAATTGTATTGAATTATAACCAAGTTCCCTTGTTTACACTTCTTTTCTGTGGCTACTAATCTGACCCTTTATGGGAAATTTTTGCTGAGTCCTGAGACACTCTGTTCACAGAACACAAAGCTTGACAAATCTGTCTTTCTAGTTGCATTCTCCCTAGCTAAACTTGCAAATGAGTTTGCAGGCTTTAGGGACACATCAAGTGACATGAAAGGGGATGAGCACTGGGTTCATTAGATAATTTCCAAGTTAGAGATGGGGGAGACGGCTCAATAAAGTGCTGGCCATGCGAGCACAAAGACCCAAGCTTGAGCCCAGAACACACACAACAATTCTGGGCCAAGAGAGATGCCTTCAGTAGGAAATTGCCTGCCATACAAGCACAAGGACCCTGAATTACAAGCACAAGGGCCCTGAATTTGAATCCTCAAAAACCTACATACTAGCCAGACATGGCAGTACATGTACATCAGTGTTGGGACAACAGAGACATGTCACTACAGCTCTTGGACCAGCCAGCCTAGCCAAATAGTGAGGTCCTGGTTCCATGAGAAACCCTGCCTCAGAAATTAACATGGAGGAAACTGAGGAAGACTACTGACATCTATCTCTGGCCACACTTGCATGCACACACACACACAAATGCATGTACACACTCACACGGGCACACACACGTACTACATAAACACAAAGACAACACACAAAAGAACCGTAAATTAGCTTCTAAAAGCACGTGAGCCACTGAGAAGATTAGCAGGGAAGTCAGAGAGAGAATTAAGACCAAAGGGAATGACAGGTATTTCAGAAATCACCCACTGTGACTCCATGCACGATTACTAAGATTGATCCTGAGTCTTCTGGATGCTTTTGCAAAACTGCGCCACAGGCAGCCCAAACCAAATGTTCATGGTGTCAGGACACTATGCCAATCTTCCACACTCGCTACACCATGGCCAGAGATCCTCAACCCTGCGTGCAACCAAAAGTTGGCTGCTCTTGATAAAAAAGCACCTTTACCCCATTTTTCCTGCAAAAAGGCAACTCATTTTTTGCTCTGATGGACACAAAATCCCCTCAGGAGCCTGCCCCTTGCCAACTGCCATGTGGCACTGCCCACTCCCATCTGGGCGGCTGGCACAGACCCCAGCAAGCTGAGCAGGAGGCCCCAGGAGGGTCCTCAGATCACGGCTCCATCACAATGACCTACTTGGGATTAGAACATTTTAAAATGTAACTATGCTTTATGGGTCATAAATATTGCACAGATGTTTCTTATTTACACAGACGTGGTAGGTTATTACTGCCACATTACCATGCTAATATGGTGACTCCTACTTGGGAGACTAGAGTGCAGCAAGCTGGGAGATGCAATTAAATAACCATGCTACACATGGGGGTGGGGGCGGAGGCGGGGTTGATAAAACCAAACAGAACAGAAACACACACTGAGACTTTTAGTTTCACTGCATAAATGACACTTGATGTCATGAGTTGAAATCTTCATAAGACATCATTTGTGGGCATGAGAGGGCAACGACTTAGCTAATGGTGATAACGGTTGACATTGGACACATGTTACATGATTCATCTAGGTATCGACTCTCTTCATCCCATATCAGTTTTATGGGTGGCTCTTGTCATTAGATCCTTTGGACATATAAGAAAATCAAGGCATGAGCCAGAAATCTATAGGTGACAGAGCCAACACCTGACTCCAAATCACCTGTTCTCTTCCTAACCATTATACATGAGCAGCAGACTTAGAGCAGCCCTGGGCATCTGCAGAAGCGAAAGGTGTTTTGTGCTCGCCCAGCCTGGGTCACTGAAGTGCGCATCAAGCAATGCCCCAAAGCAATCTGAGCCACCCCTGGAAAGCATGACCTTGCTTCTCTGCATGGACAGATGGTTACGGGCAGTCTCCAAGGTTCCTCACTTCAGAAGCAGCGAGGATATAAGTCTTGGGATTCTAGACTGGTGCTGCCATGTTTTACCCTCCTCCCCTCCCACCACTGGAGGTTAGTCTGGATGGTTCCCATCACACCAAAGGGCTAAGCTTTCTATGATGGCCACTGGATTCCAGCTCAGTCCAAGCAGCCATACTTCCCCTTCCTTAAGCACAATCAAGCGTCAGGGCTGCTAGAAACATCCCTGACTAGAGGCAAATGCACTATGCCCCCCCCAACACCACCACTAAGGCAAACCCTTGAAGCTGCAACTTAAATCTGTCATCTCTGCATGGTGACAGTCAGGCACTTCCTAGACAGCAATCAAAAAAGGAATTTTATTTGTCTATTTTATTTTCAAGTGGGATAAGCAAGCCAGTAAGGCAAGAAAGGCATTGAGGGAAGAGATGCTACTAACCAAAGAACATCACAAGAAAATGGGAAGAGCAAACAAAAAATAAATATCTGGATAGAGATGAAGAAGGATGAGGAGAAGGACAGTCTGAAGATAAGGCTCTACGGAGAGGGTCTACTGGTCCTGCTCCACGGAGGACCCGAGTTTGGTTCCCAATGCCCAAGATAAGCAGCTCACACCCTCCTGCAATTGGTTCCAGTGGACCTGACACCCTCTTCTGGCCTCTGTCGGTACCTGCACACATGTCACCCAGACAGACACACAGACAGACAGACAGACCACATACACATACATACATACATACACACACATACATAAATAAAAGTAATACTATATCTAAAATGAAGACCAAACAGAACACAGAGTGAAAGCCCTGAGGTAGTCACAGGCTTCCTGAGAGAGAAAGACACCCACTGGTATAAGAGCATAGCCTAGACACCCTTCTTTACGGAAGGCCAGGCTACAGTCACTGTAACCTTTGCAGCTTGCTTGGTTTTCACTGTAGACCTCAGCTACACCATCCAACACGAAAGCAGCCACAGAGGATGCAGAAGCAAATGGCAATGAGCTGTAATGCTCCCGTGTGTGTTTTTTTTTACAGACATTGAAATTCAAAGTTCATATAATCTCCATAACCCCTGAAGATAGAAACACTATTCTTCATTCCCATGTAATACAGAAACAGACAACAAGCCAGACGGGGCCCCTGGGATGCAGTCTGCTCTCCTCTGGGTTCAACCCAATCAAATGAGTGAATGGCAGAAGCAGAGTGGCGGGGGACATTACCAAGAACTAGATCTAACAGACAGAAGGCCGTGGTTGGGGCTGAGACCTTTGTATCGGAGTGCATAGCAGAATGATTTGAAATAGAGGAGGAGTCTGGGCTGATTTATGCTTTCAAAAATCCTTTGCCAGTGATGTGGCAGTTCTGATGGTGTCATCAGCTTCCTTCAAATGTGTCAATAGGGAGTAGGACAGTGCCCCCTTGATTAAGGGGTCTGGAGCAAGTCATCCCCCTGCCACAAGCTCTATGGCTCTGCTGATCTCTCTGCCTTTGACTCGCAGAAGGTTTTCATGTTTCCCCAGTGTTGCTTCTCCAGCCCTGATTTTAAGATTTCGCACTTCCCACCATCGCTAAACTTGGCCTTGGGAGAATGAAGCTGGAAGATGCACTTCCAGTACTTCGTGTGTGTCCTTTCATTTCGTTTCCCTCACAACCGAAGCGTCTGAGCAGTAACCAATTCCAGCTACGCAGTCAACACTTTCCGTGCATCGGGCAGCCTCCATCTTTGCCCCCGCACGATCACCACGAGTACCTGCATTTTCATATTTCCATTTCCCACTCATTTCTATCGTCTAAGAGAAAACTGAAAGAATTCCAATCACAGCTGTGCAGACAAAGGTGGTAGGAGAGAAAAAAAAAAAACTGGCCTTGTAGTTGGCAGGCGGCGGAGTACAATGGCTTCAATTGGTTTTGCAAAGTCCAAATTCAGTGCTGTGGGGGAGACGTGAATGAATAATGGCAAAAAGCACAGCTCTCGCCAGTCCTGCCCTAGATGAGAGAAAGGAGACTCTGCTCTTAGCTAACCCCTCCCTACTTTGTCTCCAATCCCCTGAATTCCAACATCCACCCTGGAACCTAGGCTGACCTCTGTATCTGCTCATGCTGTACCTTGATATCTTGATATTCGGCCTAGACTGCTGGTTCAGCCCCGCTTAACCCCCTCCCCAGCAGACCGGAAGTGCCACCGTGTCAGTGAACCCACCAAAACCTTTACTCTCAGTGCCTGTAGACATCTTTAAAATCCAACCGTTTTGAACCCTTGTGAGACTGGCGGAGATTCAAGCTTGTTTCTGAATCTCGATTCCTTTCCCTGTTCTAAGAAATAGCAACTACTTCTGGGATAGAGCGATACTAACAGAAAGTCACATATTTCAAGGCCTTCATAGGATACCTAAGAAACTTCAGGAAGTATATCAGGATATTCTGCTCCCCTCTTTCAGTCTTCCCATTAAACTTCAACTTTTCTTGTACCTAAAGACACAAAACCTTTAGGAGCCAGGGTCTAATGTATGCTAAGGGAAGTCTGGAATGTGAGTCTACAGAACAAAGGCTCCAAGAACATCCCAGTGATTACCCCACAGCACTCATTGTATGTTTAGAACCCTTCCCTTCCACGTGGGAGGTACTAAGAGCTAGCCACTAGCAAGTGAACATGGTCAGAGGAATGCATTTTCTGTTACTTCTGGGTGGGAGTATAAAGTCAGGCACTAGGTTGGAGAGATCCCTGTGGCAAGGAACTGAAGGCGTCTTCTAGCTAACAACGCCAAGGAGTCAAGGGTCTCAAGCCAGGAGCCTGCCAGAGAAATTGGTGTAGCCATCAACACCCTGAACACAAAACCAGGTCCTTCACCAATGCATCAGATGCGCTCATAGCCCAGGCTGACACCTTGAACAAAGCCTTGTGAGACTCAAAAGCGAAAGATCCAGGTGAGTTATTCTCAGATCACTGGCTCACAGGATTGAGAGATTATAAATGAGTATTAAGTGACTGATTTGGTAGACTTTGCTATGCAGGGATAGTTAATGAATGCTGAGTTGAAACTGTCATTTCAATTTCGATTTCTCAAATCATCCAATCTAGAAGTCACGATGTCAACTGTCTACACACCTCTTACTTCACCGCCTTAAGAGTGCACACATTTAGAAGGCTGGGGAGGTAGTTCAGCTGACAAGAGTCCTTGTCTAGCATCCATAAAGCCTTCAATCCCTAGCACCACAGAAAACAGTGCGGCAGCTCAAATCTATAATCTCTGCAGTCAAGAATGCAGGCACGTTTCAGAAGTTCAAGGTCATTCTCGGTTATATAGGAAGTTCAAGGTCAGTCAGGGCTACACAAGACCTTGCAAAAGAGAGAGAGAGAGAGAGAGAGATTATTTGCTGTGTATGATAGGGCTGTTGTACATATCAACCTACAGCACACACAAGACCTGCCCAAGATCAAGCCAATCCAACTCCCAGCATAGGCAGAGTAGGAGCTCATGATCTCCCTCCCCTAGCTGAAAAGCTATTGGAGACCTATGGCTGCTAGGAGAGGAGGGGATACAGCTACTGGAAGGATGCTCGTGCTCCATCAGATGGTCCTACATCCCTACCACCCACACCATACAGGCAGCACTGAGTGTATTTGCTGGATTAGAGAAAGGGAGGGAGAGAGAGACAGAGAGATAAACAAAGACAGGGACAGACAGGGAGACAGAGAGGTAGAGAGAATATGAAGTTGGGAGGAAAAGATAGATTGGGAGATGAGAGAAATCAGAGAGGTGATGGGGAATAGATTTGACCAAAACACATTATATGTATGTATAAAATTCTCAATAAAATTTTTGCACATTTGAAATATATTGAAGGCTGATTTTATTTAAAGAAAAAAAAAGCTCTACATTAACCCAATCTGTAGCCCTTTCTTGTTAAACACTTCGCCTGCTAAGTCTCTCCCTTTGATGCAAATGACAAAGAGAAACATCAAACTGTTTCAGACATCTCTAAGTTGGGAGGCAGAGGTCATGGCAGAACCTGGCCTGGTGTGCACCACAACCAGACTGCAGTTAAGAAGTTCCGCACCACGACTTCCCCAGACCATTTGAATCGCGGTGACATCCAGAGACAGAACGTGCCCCCTCGCAGTCACCACCTCATTGTTGGCTGTCCAAACACCAGGGATTGCTTGAATGCATTTCCCATGGGGAATAAAGATTCCTTTGAACGAAGACCCTAGGCTGCAAACTTGCTCCTTGATGAGTTAGTTCAAGTTAAATTTTTAAAGGCCAGAAGAAGGAGAGAGGAAGCCTTGATGTCCAAGGAAACGGATACAGCCACGCCCAGTGAGCATGTCCGTGTGCTGGATGCCGTCCAGACTCCCTGCTCTCTCCCTCTGACTTACAATCCTTTGTGCACCATCTCCTCTTGCTCCTCATTCAGCTGCTATGCCTCCATTCAAGCTACTCCTACGAAAACTTGACTCTACGACAACAGAACTCTCCAGAAAGCTGTAGTTTATCCTTTACGCCTCCAAACACTTGGATCCAAGGTCTTGTGTCTGAAGACATCATGCCAAGCGCCAGACAATCTGTTCAGGAAAGCCACTAAAAAGGATCCACATGCTTTGTTGTCCTGTCCCATGACATAAGGGGGCAACAGTGGGCACCCCAGGAACAGGGTCTGAACAACAGGTTGAGAGTCTTCTCAACCCTCAGCTCCCATAGGACCTTGGGTTGGTCCTGTCACCGAAGACTCGCCAGCCATTGAGAAGAGCAAGGGTCTGCATGGGATGAACTGCCTGAAAGGGAAGCATTACCAAAGAGAATCATGGGAGTCTGACAAAATAATCCAGTCACCTCTTATAAGTCAAGGTTAGGAAAAATGAGTTAGTGTATTAAAATCTCACACCTGTTTTCTCCCCTGGCACCAAGGTCATGACTGCCAGGATCTTGGCAAAGCAATAAGGTGTGGTCTCGGGGGCACCCCTGCCCTCAGAGCCAGCAGCTCAGGCTATCAGGTTTATTGGAACTTCACTACTGTGTCTTTTAGTTTTCCTTCCTCCTCTCTCGCAGTCAGGCTATTGTTCCTCCTATTTACCTCCCCAGAAAACCCATTTCCCTGAAACAGCACGTTGCCCTCCTTTTAAACCCTCTGAGCTCAGGGAATCAGATAAAAATGTGTTAAAAAGTTTTTATAAAACTTCAGCCACTGGAGGAGAGTCTAGGGCAGAAAAGACAAGAGGTCTCCTTGTGGGCTCAGCATCACTTTGACCACCTCCTAGGATCTGCACGGTGTAAGAGAAGGCAAGCCTCCTAAACAGCAGGACTCGAGAAAATGAGAAAGGAGTTTTGAAGGGGTAACTGGTTATCTTACCATTCCCAGATAGGACCATGCCTGGTACCTACCAATTCAGGCACATATCTGTGCGTCAATAGACGAACAGCAGTGAGACATTGCCATATGTGTACACCAGAGGAAATTCACACTTAGCATGACCATAATTTTTGCACTATCTTTACATTATGCTCACAATCATCTAATGGGATAAGCACAATTGTCCTCATTTTCTGATGACGAAATGAGAAACTCAGAAAAAAAGGGATAAATTATTTTTCCCCAGGATACGCAGAGAGAAAGGAGGATGATAAGAATTCCAGTCCAGATGGGAATTGAAATGTCTCCAGGGATTGTGGGGGTCTAACAAGTTTCCCTAACAAAGAAAAGTGAACTCAGATCTGTGCATGACATTGAGGTTTATCATATAACTTACGTATTAATTACCAATTCTCTGTAAGACAATAGAACCACCAAAGCGACTACCCCATGCCAACTATTCGATGCGTCATCCAAAACCTCACAAGTCTCCTGCCAGCTGGTAGAATCACCGACAGACACACGGTAAACCAAGGCTCAGAAAGGCAGAGTAACTTGCCGGAGATCATACAGACTTAGCTCAGCTCTCTCTGGGCTCCACTGTCTATTTCCTTTCCAACATGCTGGGTGACCGCAGATAAAATATATTTAAGGTCAAACTAGTCCTTTACGATGCACTCGATCTTTACAATCCAGAGGACTCTTTTGAATCTTGCACAACGTTGAAATGAAAAGGACACTGGCCTGCAAGTGGATGGAAGCTAGGCTGAAGCCCAGGTGAGGCCAGTGAACAGTCATCTGGGAGAGTCGTCCGCATAGCCTCGGGAATACTGGGTACACTTCCACAGAGTGGTGCAGGCTCAGAGGGATTCCCTGGAGACTAAATGGGACACTGGTGACACAGACACATTGTGCCATGGCTTCTGGTACATGCTGGGATACTTGAGGCATTCTTTCTATAAATCATTTCATTTCATTTTCTTTCAAAAATGGAAACACTACTGCGGATGTGTTATTTGGTGGCTGTAAGTTAAATCGACTATTACTGTAAAAGACAGAACACATAGTATTCAATTCCAGTCTGAAATCGTGACTTATTCACCCACAGTAAGCTCACACTATGTATAGCAATTGTGGACGGGACAAGAAATCAGCAGTGGATAGGACAAAAGCCCAACCCACTTGGTACATGAATTCTAATAGAAATAATTACAAAAACCAACACCAAGATACATAAGCCAATTATCTCAAAGTGCTGTGACTGAAGACAGCAAAGCTCTCTGATCAAGTGACCTGGAAGTACGACACACCTACATACCAAGCGGCACCTGAATGGCCACAGGGTCCCCATGGCGGATGACGTATCTTCGCTTTCTAGGCCAGTGGCTTTCAAATTTCCATATCATCAAAGTCACCTTGAAGAGGGGGAGTCATTGAAACACAAGTTGCTGAGCTCCAGCCTACAGGTTTTAATTCAATAATTCTATGGTGAATCCCAAAAGTCTAAATCTCTGGACAGTCCCATGCAAAGTTCACGCTCCTCTCTAGGGACTACACACGGAGGAAGACTTCCGTTGAGAAACTTATCATGCCAAGAAAGCCACAGTGAGACTGAAGAGGGACAGGACAAAGAACCCAGCCAACTCCTCTTGCCAGACAGGCTTCTGTCTACTCTCCCTTCCAAGAACTCAGGAACCATATCAGACCTCCGTACCTCAACCAGAGGGCCAAGGAGTCAGTCACTCATGCAGCCTCCTGAACCTCAGGACTCCACTAGGCCAGCTCTTTGCTGGCTCATTACAGGTTAAAGCTGATGACGGTGCCCCAGTGCTCCGAGGCCCCTAGGAACCTCAGCATCCCTTGTAGGATCCCATAACCTCAACCCTACTGCCATGAATCACCTCTTTGACGGTCTCTTTAGACACTGATATTAAAATATGTTTTCCTTTAGTAACAAATTTTTCAGAAATGAACAGAAAGCTATTCTAAGTGCAAGTCAAATGCCTGCTAATCATCTTTACTCACAGAAATATGACTTTCAAATGCAATTTTCAGACATTACATAGCATGTGTCCGGGTGGTCACTCTAAACAGAGTTTGAGGCTTTAAATAGGCCTTAAGAGTAGATGGCTCACTATGTATACTCAGTATGTATACTCAGTATGTATACTCAAAATTGCTGGGTTTTATAGACAATTAGGGTCCCATATCTGGGGAAATACCTCCATCCTAGACAAATG
The DNA here is from genome assembly GCF_982192425.1 of Myodes glareolus. Lineage (NCBI taxonomy): Eukaryota > Metazoa > Chordata > Mammalia > Rodentia > Cricetidae > Myodes > Myodes glareolus. Next base: position 16,519,138 of record NC_142035.1, on the reverse strand, counting down.
GTGCAGTGGTTTGAACAAGCATGGCTCCCATAGGCTCATATATTTACATGCTTTGTCCTCAATGGGACTGTTTGGCGAGGAAGAGGAGATGTGGCCTTGAAGGAGGTGTGTCACTGAGGGTGGGCTTTGAGGTTTCAAAAGTCCTGGCTAACTCTCTCCACCTTCAACTTGTGGCTAAGATACAAGCTCTCGGCTACTGCCACAGCCTCCTGCCTGCTTGTCTGCTGGCCTCTCTCTTCCACAATGGCCATGGACTCGCCATCAAAACTTCAGGCCCCAGATGTAAATGCTTTAGTATAAGTTGCGTTGGTCATGGTGTTTTGTCACAGGAAATGAAGAGTAACTAAGACAAGTGAAAACAACTGGCCAACCTAGTTCTTCTTGTGCTTTCTTGCAGGAGCAGGGCTCTGCTGAGTTCCAGAATCCATAAAACCACCAAGAATGGACAGAAATGTCTGAGTGCTTTCCATGAGCCTGGCCCTCCACTGAGCTCTCTGCCTGTGTCGCCTCAGGGATCTGTCACCACCACCACTGACAGCTCATCACCATTAGCCTCATTTCATAGATGACCAGAAGGAGACATTCTGAGGGCTCAAAGTGTTCAAGGTCATAGTGTATGACTGAGACAACCGTGGAGCCCAAAGTCAGAACTCTGAGCTGAGCCTGCTCCTTACACGCCTGTGTGCTTCTTCTTAGAACAGAGACGCCATCTGCATCTGACTCAATTCCACAAGGAAGACTTGTCTTGGAACCAAAAGGCATATTAGGGATGATGTTTTAACCCTGTGGTCACAGGACTGAAACTGAGAAAGGATCCTGTCCTTTATTGCCAGCCTCACAGTGCAAGAGTCAACAAAATAGAGAAGAGATTAGGCATCTTTAGAAAGTCAAAGATAAAATTCTGTGGACCCCTCATCTCAGAATTAGAGACTTTAACAGAAAAAAAAGCCACAACATTCAACACTAGACACATCCGTGAACTCAAAAGCAACCCCACCTGATGGTGTGAGCATCAACTTCACCCCCAGTGACTTGTAAGAGCAATCTCCTGTTCAAGAAAAAAATATTTTTCTCTAGACTGTGGGATCTTCTGGGGCCACAGAGAGGCAAAGGGCACAGCCTGAGGTTTGGGGGCACAGCTGCCCTGAGCTGCAAGGTCTCTTGCCCAAACAGCATCCTCTCTCCCATACTTCTTGTTGTCAGAAGAATAGCCTAGCATTCAGTACAGTACCACACTAGGTTAGGAACCCGAACTCTTGCATGAATGAGTTCACAGCCAAATCCTTGAATCTCCACAAAATCAAATTTATTACGTAATCTATGGGACTACCATGTCTTCCTGGCGGGATTATAAAATGTAAATGGCATCCTAAAACTCTCCCCAAAAATGTTCCCATGGAGGTTTCCAAAGGCAGGTTTTCCATCCGGGCTTAGTATTGATGACTATGCTCTTCAATGTGGATCACAAATGTGCCCACATCCTAAGACTGTTAAGGAGACGGGGTGAGTGACAATTAGTACAGCCCTGACAACTGCCTGGCTCATCTGAAGTACCTAAAGGATACAAGTGTGTCACCACTTTCTATTTGGCAGTCATTCCCCTCATGCATTTATTCCCGGGAGGTTCGCTATGAATCCTTCAAGCTCTGAGACACACCCTGGTGCACCTGTGTTTTTCCTAACTCTTGCGTCGGGTCCCTATTATTATCCCTCTCCCAACCATCATTTCGCCACACAGCCTGGCATCTCGTGTTTTCTACTTCCCATTCCGACAGCAGCCAACTGCTCTTCTCTTCTATACACTCTGAGTGGTTGGAAACCATCCTTCCAAGAGACCCTGCGCCCCTCCTGTCACATGCTAATGCCGCCTGTTCTGACGGAGCTGCAGCTAAAAATGAGCAAACCTGGAAACATTCTGTTCCATGTCCTGGTCCTAGAGATTCCATAACTCGTTCTCTTTGAGGGAAAAAATGGATAGTATCAAAGAACTAAATAGTTCAATAGAAAAAAAGATAGTTTTTTAAATATACTTCCATCAAAGCCTTTAAGTGATTTTATTTTCATGACAAAGTTTTTTCTCTAAATCCCAAGGTCAAGAATCAACAATAATACATGGAATTCGAGGGGTTCAGGTGATGCCTCTGCAGTTAAGAGCACTGTTGGTCGTCCAGAGGACCCGGGCTGGGTCCCAGCACCCACATGGAGGCTCCCAACCATTTGTGGCTCTAGTTTCAGGGGAGTCAACAGCCTCTTTTCATCTTTACGGCACAGCACAAAAGGGGCACACAGACATACATACAAGCAGAAATATTCACACGCAGAGAAAATAAAATTTTAAAGGAAATTTAAACATGGACGCTAAGCCAGACATAGTAGCTCACGTTTAATTTCAGCTCCTGGGAAGCAGAGGCAGGAGGATTACACGTGCAAGACCAACAGGGGACTGCATAGTGAGTTCTAGGTTTGTCTAAGCTACAAAATGGAATCCTTTCTCCAAAATAAATCATAAAAACCCAGAAGGGAGCCAGGGTGATGGTCCAATTGTTAAAGTGCTTGCTACACAAACATGAAGACTGGAGTTCAGATCCTTAGCACCTACCTAAAGAGAATAAATCCAGGTGCAATGGTGTGCATCTGTAACCCCAACATTGAGGGGGTGGGGTAGAGAAGGGTAGATCCCTGGGGCTTCCTGGTCAGTCAGTCTAGCCAAATCTCTACAGTCCAGGTCGAAGGAGAGACGCTGGGTCAATAATTAAGGTGGAGAGCGACTTGGGAAGAAATTCAACATTGACCTGTAGCCTATGCGCATGCGCGCGCACACACACACACACGCATGCATACACTAGCCTCCACATGTGTGTGTCCAAGAATATACACATACTACCCTCCACATGTGTTTGTCAACATACACACATAGACATACACACATGCACTTACACACACATGCATACACTAGCCTCCACATGTCTGTGTCCAAATACACACTCACACTGCCCTCCACATGTGTGTGTCCACATGCACACATGCACTTACACACGAGAGAGAGAAAGAGAGAGAGAGAGAGAGAGAGAGAGAGAGAGAGAGAACAGAAAAGAAACAAACAAACATAGAAGTCACCAGGTCATTAACAGATGCAAAAGCTGCCCAGCTTTACAGCATCAAACAACAAGGAGACTGAGTCAAAAAGCCTTATTAGGACCCGGATGATCCCAGAGCCAAACGCTGTCCCATCTGCTATGTCTAAACAGTGATGACATCTGTTCCGTGGAGGTGCTGAGAGAGAAGTGGGTAGAAAGAGAGGACAGCTGTTGCACCTCATAAGCTCCCCACAGACCACCATGGAGTCATACTGTCTCCATGTTCCTACAACAGGTTCTACCTCTCTCCTGAGCTGATGCGGCAATACTGGAACACACTCCCCATGCCCCCCAGAAACCAACATTACAACCTTAAAATGAGGCTTTCAACATAGGAAACAAAATCCAAATTGATTTTTGAAAAGATGATGGGAGAAAACAGTAAATGTACTCTAAATCCTTATCAACTGTTGTTCTAACAGATTTTAAACTCCACAGACATCATTTAAGATTCATTTTTATTCCTGAGTCAGTGTATATGACTGGGTGTTAGCATGTGCATGTGCATGCAGTGCCCTTGCAGGCCAGAAGAGGGCATAAGATCCCCTGGAACTGGAGTCACAGGAAGTTGTGAGAGGCCTGGTGAGGGTTTGGGGGAAGTAAAATGGGGTCCCCTGCAAGAGCAGCAAATCCACTTGCCCACTGAGCCATCTCTCCAGCCAGCCACTCCCCAGTATTACTTCTTACGAGGCTAATTTCGGTCTTGAGCTACTATAAAGAAAAGTGTAATTAACACCTATCTTCTTCCCTATCAAAAATTATCAACTTGTTTTTAACAAATCTATTTTGAATACATTTCCCTTTTCAGAAAGAAATAATATTACAGACAAATCCAAAATGCCCTTAGCCAGTATCCTACTTCCATTTCTTTCCTGTCTCTTCTAAGAGATAAAGCCATCTATCTGCTTCTAGTACTTGAATTATTTTAACACACTTCAATAATTACTACTTATCTGACTGTTTCACCCATAAGATCAGCTGTTGTCTGCCCGCAGGGGAGGATGCAGACTTGTAGATGCCGAGTTTGGTCCATAAACCAGAAGAACCTGTTGTCTATAATATTGCTTAAGTAAATGCTCAAATTATTGCCATGAAACCACCCACAATGCCGCTGTAACAAGGCAATGGCATCTGGGCGGTGGTGGCACACGCCTTTCATCTCAGGACTCAGGGGGAGGCAGAGGCAGGCTGACCTCTGGGTGTTTGAAGCCAGCCTGGTCTACAGAGCTAGTTTTAAGACAGTCTGGGCTACACAGAGAAACCCTGTCTCAAAAAAAAAAAGGGGAAAGAAAGAAAGAAAGAAAGAAAGAAAGAAAGAAAGAAAGAAAGAAAGAAAGAAAGAAAGAAAGAAAGAAGAGAAAGAAAGAAAGAAAGAAAGAAAGAAAGAAAGAAAGAAAGAAGAGAAAGAAACAAGAAAGAAAAGCAAAGCAAAGCTAAACACTGGCTGCAGCTACAGTATAAAAAGGGCTGACCCAGTGATGATGTCATGCATAGCTATGCATACCAGAAAAGGCCAGACCAAAGTAGACTTCACCTCTCTTAGCTTCAGTGGGCACCTTACTTTTAAGAAAATATGCTTTGGAACTTAATAAAGAACTGGTAGAAATTTTGGTAACAAGCACACAGACTTGGTGAAACAGCTCTACAACCATGCCACTGGCATCTGAAACAGGACGACAACAAAGGGCACACCCTAATACCCAGATGCCCATCAAGAATCTCTGTGCCAAGGCAGAAATCAATGAGATAACCTGTCTAAAACATGAGAAACATAGGAGAAGCTGAGTCTCATGGAGTTTATCTGCTGTCCTCAATCTAACCACTGGGACTAGCATGATTTAAAAAATAATAAAAGTCTGAGCCTAAGGCAATGAGCCCAAGGCAAAGTTCCTAGACTCTTCTGTGTGAGATAAAGCAAGGAGTAGGATAAAAGATCTCCAAGAAAGCCAAAGCCCTCAAAGAGATGTCTGAGGCTGAAGCCAAAAGCCCATGGGTCATAAAGATGCTTCTGGATAAACATCTGGAAAGGACGCCTTGGAAGGAGGCAGTAACCAGGACCCTGAGCCCCAGAAGGAGCAGATGACCAGCATTTCTTCTGGGATAAATGATAGCTGTCAAGGTTTTCCAGGTGAGAGGAAACAGAACTGAGAAACGCATCTGCAATAGCAATATGGAGAGTACACGCAAGGGGATTGAAATATGCTTTTTATACAGGGGAAGGTAAAGACAACAAAGACAAGAAACTTGAATTCATCTAGTTCTCCTCAAAAATGACTCAGGTTACAGTTTTCAACTAATGAACATTTTAAAATACATGTACAGTTTTCAGAGGCAGCAGTGACCTTGAGGCTATGGAGTTTGTTCAAATTAGTGACATTCTACCACCAGAAATGGTGTCGGGGAGGTCAAGTCCAGAAATGCTACTTTGCTACTAGGAATAGATACCGTCTGAGTAGAAAATGTAAAAGTCACATTGGGAAGTCTATCAGATAAACACACACATACACACACACATGTGCACACACACGTATACACATATGTATACATATACAAATGTGTGTATATGCATGTATATGCGCATATACATGTGTATATACATGTGTGTGTTATATGTGTTTATATGTGCATATACATATATGTGTATATGACTTGTGTTTGAAGCAAAGAGTAGTCCCACACTTAGATGCAGTTAAGGGTTTTTGCACTGCTAAGCTGTGCATCTCAAGAGTTAAAAGCTCTGCCTTCCCTCACCTCTAGTAGGTTCCATAGTTCCCGAGTAAACCTAATTATAACAGCCTCAAGACAACACAATGAAAGCACCAGAGAGCTGGCCCCTGCTTTGTTCCACACGATTTTGTTTAGGGAACGATAACCATCCTGAAGCAGAGCCAGCTGAGATGTGGGGCGACAGTTGGCAACGCCTAGCTTCTCGAAGGCTCGAAGCTTCGGGAAGATAACTGGTCACCCTTCCCACCCCCACCCCACTCTGGTGTGAGACAGTCTAATCTTGGCCTGGTGTCTTCCCCACATGACCACTCACACACTCCCTGTCACAAGAGGTAAAATTAAAGAGATGATAAACACGCATCAAACAGAAGAAAGGTGGACGGAATAAGTTAATAACAGCTAAGGCAGTCAGAGCTCAACAAAACGGGGAAAGGATTAGCCACGGAAATGACTGTGACCTCAACATTGATATGGCAGAGCAGGGCAGCACCCTTGACAGAGGTGTGGTATGGACAGCTGTACAGGCTTTGTGTAACCGCATGCAGCATCCTTAACCTAGACATCACAGAACCATAAGAGGAGGAGCATCTCTACAGTCAGATTTAGACGGACTGAAGAAAACAGGAAAGCAACAAGAAATTGCTCTAAAATTCCAGCATCCCAAAGGGAAGACTAACCAAGCAACTCCTGAGACACACAACTTAAGGCATCTGAGAGCATGCCTTCTCTGGGGTCATTTCCTGCTATCCTGCTTGAAGATAGCAAGTAACACCTGCCAGTCTCCATAACAACGTGAGCCAATTCCTATGCTAAATCTCCAAATATAACATCTGTATATGTATATATATAGAATATATTGTAGTATGATGTATATTAATAACAATTGTAACTATATTATGTGAAATAGTAGTTACTGATGTTAATACAATTTTAGTATAGTATAATAATGTCACAAGTAATTTTTAGATAATTTAGTTAAATATGACTATAGATGATAATATATAATTATAAAATAATGAATATATGTAAATAAAAATATGTAGGATAAATGTACATAGAGAGAGCCTATCATATATCTTCTAGTATATTCTATTGATTCTCTGTCTTTGGAGGGACCTGACTAATTCAACTCCTTTGTGCAGTTTCCTCTCCTTGAGTGTAGGTTGGACCCAGCTTCTTGTCTCTTTCAAAAGAACGCAGTAAAAATAGTGGGATGTCACTTCCAAAATTAGGTTACAAAAGACTGTAGCTTCCACCTTAAAGAGGCGCTCTCCTGCCCTAGCCACTCAATCAATCTGCCCAAGCCAGCTGCCGAGCTGCGAGCTGTCCCACGCCAAGAGTGGCCCACATGGGAAGGGCTGGAGCACAGCCTCCAGCACAGGAGAAACCAAGCTTGCCAGGCAGTGGTTCAATCCCACAGCAACCTTCTGGGAAACCCAGGAAGCAGAGCCTCTTCCACGGAAGTTCAATTCCAGAAGCTATCACTGATACCTTGACTGAATCAACAGAGAGGAGAGGGCGCAGCCATGCACACAGATTCTTGTTGCATAAAGAAATGGGGAGACAACAAACCCGGCCTGGTTCGCAGCAGCAAATGACACAGTTCCCTCTTAGGGTGAGACTTACGAGTTTTCCTTCTTTCCTGAAAGTTTTGGCACCCAGTGAACACTGGCAGGGGTCCCCAGCACCAGACTCAAGCATGGAGGGGCCGGTTCCTAGATGCCTAAGGAAAAAAGAAGCTGTGGCGTCAATTTCTAGGCTATACTAATTTAAGCACAGAGTGTGACAATGTGACAAACATTTTAATTAGATTAATAAGTTCTCACATTTAAACCAACTTTATAAAATCCAAGAGATAAATGATTGTGGGTATGTTTAGATGTCTTTCTTCTCGATTCCTGACTTTACCAGATGTCTATCTGTTTTATCCTGTTCTAGGCTAGAGTTCAAACAAAAATCACAAATGTGCATCCCATGTTTTGATGTCTTCAGGACTCTTTAAATAACACCCAGAGTCAGACTACCTAGAAGTGAACCTGAGACCCAGCCTACCATCACAGAAAAATAAGGGCTGTCAAAGATGTCTGCAGATCGTGAGAAAAGATTCCCTGCCCAAACTGTGGTCATGTAAGCAGAAAAAGCCATCATTATTGTCATTTGAGGAGGTCAAGATCATCCAACATCAGGTACTTTTTAATTTTTTTTTCTGTTTGCTGATATGGGTTTGTTTATGAATTCACTTATTCATCTTCACTCAATAATAGAGAGACAAATGAATGGCACCCCTGAGATGAATCCACCACCACCTGCCATGCAAGACCAATGACTCAGAAAAACAAGTTCTGGTCTCATGACCATTTTCAGACCCAAGGGAACCAAAGAGGAGGGAGACGGAATCTGGGCTGTTCTGGGAAACTGACTTGAAGGATTGTCTGAAGCAAGAGCTGGGGATGAGCCCCATCCTGCCTGAGGTGAGTTCAGAACAGCAAAATGGCCAAAACTGATTTCAGATCAGCATACGAATCAGACGTGGTGGATGGAGAAGAGGAAGGTCTACCGCTTGGGCTATAGAGACAGATCCTATATCCAAAACCATGGGTTGGGGATGTAGTTCAGTGATGGATCACTTGCCTAGCATGTGCAAGGCCCTGGGTTTGATCCCTAGAACACACATACATAGAGAGAGAGGAAGAGAGAGAGAGAGAGAGAGAGAGAGAGAGAGAGAGAGAGAGAGAGCATTCTTCCAGAGAGTTGATGGAAGCCCCTAAAAAAGATAGGCAGGAAATCAATATGGAGCTCACTTTCTCAGCTCTGTAGCTGTTTATCTTGGCTGGAAACCTAGGGGCCAAAACGCTCTACACCTGTCCTTATCTGGTGAGCATATACACTCCTGCTAAATGGCCGTATCCTTGGCTCAGTACGGAAGGAAATGCCTGAACGATTATCTCCCCTTGGCCACCCATATCCCACCACCAAACCACAACACCTACAAAGGACCAGCATCTTCATTGTCGGTTGGCATTGCCAAGCAGTGTTCGAAGAGGCTGCTTCAACCTTCACTACCCAACAATGCACAGAGCCATCTAATCGTTCGGGTTCTTTGCCAAAACTTGATTGCTTTAACTATTTTAACTGTTGCCAAAGCAATGAGTAGGGAGGCAACTAGTTCAGAGATTTGATTCACAGATTGGAGAGAATAAAAGGGGCAGACCTTGCAAATAGCCCATGCAGCAGTGTGTTTTGGAAACTGATGAGAGAGAAGTCACACCAAGACCATGATCCTCTTGGGCACCCAGTGTCATTCCCATTTTACAGATGTGGAAGCAGAGGAATGGCTCCTCAAGGTCACACTACACATTTGGGCAAAATTGAATGCTCCTGGCTTAACAATTTTATTCTACAACATTCTGCCCACTGTAAGTATATTATACTAACATCTTCCATTAGTTCCTAGAGTTGAACGACCATGGCCATCTCCCAGGGATCACGTATTTCCACCATTCCAAAATGTTCTCTCACATCAACGTGCTGGAAACCCTTTCTCGTGCCCAACCTGGGCAACCAATGTTCTCAGTCTCCATAGGTTTGCCTTTTCTGAGCCTCCCATACAATATGAAAGACATCTAGACACTTTAACTTGGTGTACAATTTCTGATATATGCCCTATCATCTATCTGAAATTGGTTCCCTTTATTATAGCAACACCCGATTCCATGGATTTGCCAGTCACATGGGTTACTTTCCATTCAGGGTGACTATGAATAATACTTCTGTGAGCATGCACGGTCCCATCTTTCTCTGGACATATTTTCATCCTAAAAGTGTGGGAGCTTCATCCTACGGCAGGTGCAGGTTTAATGTTTTAAAGAAAATGCCAAACTCCTCACCAAAATGCTTTTTACTGCTTTTCATTGCCTCCAGCACCCAATAAAACAATTTAAGGCGAATAGTCAAAAAGCACAAAGGCCTGTGCGCACACGCCACTCACGTGCAGTGGCTGGATGTGCAAGTGAGACACATTCTGTCCACAACCCTGCAGGCCCATGAGCATTTATTAGTGACTCACCGGAGATCGATCCAACGGGGCTCCTGAGCAGCCCTCCTTGTGTATGCTTACAGGGAAAGCCAAGTGACACCCCACTGAAATCTGAGGGCAAAACAGCCCTAGCGGTCATTATTTATTGCACACATTGCTCCCGTCCATCTCTCTGCTCTATTTATTCCAATAGATTTGAGATAGGTCCACTGCAGGGGGATCTGTGTCCAGAATCCTACTTGACCTTCTGTGTTTTCTTTATGACATGAAACTCTTAGTCATAGGCAATAAATTCTTCTCTCTCTCTCTCTCTCTCTCTCTCTCTCTCTCTCTCTCTCTCTCTCCGCCCCCCCAGGTAAATAAAAGCACTCAGCAAGCTCATACAAGTTCTATGACCCCTACCTAGTCCCCCTGACTCACCTGAACTCAATGCAACAGATCAGAGTTTACCGCCGTCCCTTTCAACTACATCTTATTGCTATTAATCCTTTCAAAGCCTTCCCCACCCCCTCTTACAGATGCCATAAGATGCCCTAACTGCTTTCTCATATTCACACAGCGCTGGCTTCTAAACCTAACTCTATTATGAGTTTGCAAATCTCATAACACCTGTTGGACAGGGCTTGTTTCCATATGCTTTTTTTTTTAATTTTCTCTTTGTGATACCCCAGCCTACTACATGTTTTCTTAGCCTTGGCAAATTTATCGGCTTCCCAAACTGTCTTCTCCTCACCTCCACCCCGGCCCACCAAGCACCAGGCACTTTATTTCTAGGGTTGACAGAAGATAAGAACAGAGACAGGGGCTGAGCCTGACCTCAAAGGAGGGACGTGTGTGCAAGGTGCAAGGTGGTGAGGGGAACAGTGACACGTCCGCACACACAGCTGGATTTTTAAACGGATGCCCATTAAAGGCAACATGTGCTTAAAACTGAACGCTTCTTTCACAAACCTTGGGACGACCAAAGTGGCTAGTGTCCTCTGCTGGAAAGTTCCATTTGAAATCGCTTTCTGAAAACAGTAGCAGGGAATCGAGGAGCCCCCCCCCCCACTTTAAAAAAATAAATAAAGGAAGGAAAACTAAAAAGCATCACGAAAATCCAGCCACCTCTGTGTCGAGCTTCATTTAGCTTGGCAGAAGCATCCCAGTCCAACTTGGGCACACACCGAAACCCACACCAATGCCAAGGGAGAGTAATGGACTCAGCTCCCATTCTGGACGGAGAACCCACTCTTCCCTGGCTCTTCATGCATCTCCACACTAGTCCTCACAGGATCCAGCGAGGCAGCTCTAATTACCCGTACTTTGCAGATAAGAAGCTGAAGGTTCGAGAAGATAAACAACCTGTCCAATCTTGGCACTGCTAGCTCAAAGGGCAGAAGTGGGATTCCAACCACGAATGCCAGGCGCCAACCCTCACTCTTTCCCCCCAGGTCCCATCGGCTCCCAAACACAATCCCCCCCTTCCCCATCCTGGTTGCTTCAGGACCCTGCCATCTCTTCATCATCATCGATAAATATTTATCAAGGACCACTGCCGACATAGCAAGGCTCTTGTTTCCACAGCAACACGCAGTCAGAGAGTCATGGGAGTATCCCGTGCTTGAAAGAATGATGCTGTAATGTCCTCTGATCGTGGCTCGGAAAGGTGACAGTTACACTACTTCAGGCGACACAGTCTCAGCTGGCAATGTGAAGCCTGTGGAAACTGCTTAGAATAAACAAGAAGGAACTGAAATGGAAGAGAAGGAGACGGGCTGTAAGGTGGTCTGCATTTATTTCATGTTTGCTATTGTTGGCGGAACAGAATCAAAGCCAGGTTTTCACATTAATTGTTCTTTTATTAGGAAACAAATCCAGCAATCCAGAACAGAACGCAAAATTCAGCTGAACTGAAAACGGTTCCCCAGAGGTGTCTGGCAGCGACTATGAAGTTAAATGACTACATTGTTTCCAACTGCCACCGTGAGTCAGTCCCCTTTAAGATCTGGGTTTAACTCACAATACTGATAATAAATAGACTAATTATCCCCTTATCTGTTTACTTAATCGTCTACTTCCCTCGTGCCAAATCGGGTTTGCTGTTTACTATTATTATAATATTATAATACTTTTTCTTTTACTATCATCCCTCACCCCCCCCCCAAAAAAAAGTGGTGGCTCATGAAACATATCAGCGCGAGGAAGGAGTAAATTGCCTTTGATGACAGCTTCCGACTCTGGCTTTTGGACACTGTGACCAACAGTCACAGCAAAACCCATCATCCCTCTGTGTCCTAGATGTAAGCTTACAAATGGAAATTGCTTTCGAGACCAGGGATCTTCAGATCAAAGGAATATGGAGAACACACTACTGGGTTTTAAAATGCATTATTTACTCAGACTTGCCGAAAGTTTAAAATAAGATGCTTCAAAAGAGACCAAAGTTATAATCATAGCAAATTTGGATTCCAACAATACTACAATGAGAAATAAAACAAGAAGATAAGTCCGCTCTAACGGGTGAACAGTTGCAAAACAACGCATCGAGAATTACAGATGTTCATAAGGAAAACCCGGGAAGAATCTAGTTTAAAACGATCTAGTTAGCATTAACGTAGAGAGAGGATGAGACTTGTATAGAAAACAGATCCCCATTTCCATAAAAGAGCGGGGCTTGGTATGCACCAAGTCACCAAGACAAGCTAATCCCACTCCTTTAAGGAGCCCGGGAACAGCGCAGCCGCTTGCTAAATATATGCTATTGTAGCTTTGCAAAAGCTATGGGCCCAGGTAGAACCAAAGGAAACATATGGCGCCTTCACAGTCGATTTCTTTCCCAAACTGTACTCCACGATTGCTTTTCTTCCCCGTGTGTTCCTAACAGCAAACAAAGAAAAGGTGCTTCCTTCTCACACTTCCCTAAATGTTTTAACAAAAGGCTGCTGAATAAACACATTACTCATTTAAAAATTGAACCGAAGTTCTGTCCCTGAGATGAAAGCAGCTCGATTTGCATTTAACAGCTGTGGGCGAGCGCCACCTTGCGGGAGTAGGAGGAACGGGCGCGCATTCAGCCCTGGACAGCTTTCTGGAGCTGGTTCTGGGTTTACAGCTGCTAACCCAAAAAAGGTCTGAGACTCGTGGTGGAATGTTTTCGATTCGGTTCCTGCTGCGGCAATGTGAGTACTCGTGCGGCTGGACAGCCAAGCCTTGGAGAATACTTTAATCAGAATCATAAAATCATACCCGGGTCCTCAGGACTGCCCCCAAGCATCCTTCTGCCACCTCCCTAACACAGCACACCTAAGGCAGACCCCAAAGTGAGGGAAAGGAGCTGTGCAGCATCTTCAGAATAGTGCTGCGGCTGCCTCTCTTCTCTCCCTTGTCCCTGCCTCTCAGCATCACACATCTTAAAAAAAGAGTCTTCCTCAACCAACTTCCCTGGCACGGAAACAATCCGTCCTTTCTCAAACATCCTGTGCCCAGTTTCCATTTTAGCATTAAGCCAGGGAAGAAAACCTAAGACATTTCCAACGGAGCATCGCTCCGGAAGGTCTTATTTCAAACGCAGCCCCTTTAAAGACCTTCACTTCCAGCAGGTTCTCTGTCTTTCCTTTCTCTTTCTTCCGTCCCTGATTTCTTATGTGAGCACAGCTGTTGCTTAGCAATCCCAAAGGAGCCCTTTCCTAAGTCCGGCGGACTTGCCTCAACCTGTCCCGACCCTGCAACATCAGCTTAATGTGGTCCTTTTAAAACCAAAGATGCTAAGAAACTTCGAGGTGATTTTGAATTCGGAGGCATGCCTACATCGCCTCCCATCTCTCCTTCCCTCTTTGGGGGACTCCGGGGTGGAAGCCCTACCAGTGGAATTTTCGTGATTAGATAGACCCTCGGTACTGCTCTTCTCAGCTTAACTCACCACTAGGAAGACACCGGAAAGACTCTAGGGAACTAGCTGCCTGCCTATGGGCAAACCAAAACACAGTGTCCCGAAGTTTTCAGAAACCCATTAGCTCACTGATCAAAGCCACTCGACTTAAAGGACCTTAGTAATGTAACCCATTACTCTGGATAGCGCCACGAGGTGAAGTGGGGCTTTGCTGTGCGGGTCACTCACAGAAAGGCTCCCATGGGAACCTCCGGCGGCTAAGGACAGGCTAAGGGGAGCAGCGTGTTTAGAAAAAGACTGGATGTTCTTCAGTGTCTCCGAGGAGAAAGAAAAAGCCACCGCCCTGGCAGCCTGGGCCTGCTAGGGAACCTGTGTTCCCCACTCCAAGAGCGCGCGCAGCCCGAGAAGCTGCCAGGGTGACAGTGCTCCCCGCCGGGAGAAAAGCGGCGCCTCATCCCGCCGCCCCAAAACACTCGAGTGACAGGTTCCGACAAGTGGGAGGCAGCAAGTGGAAATATTCGCAACAACCGCGGAAAGTTACTCCCGCCCGGGGGTGGGGGAGAGAGGCAGGAAAGTAAGGCGACAAGGGGACCGGGGGAAACTGGCGCAGGACCTGGCACGCCTGGTCGAAGCAACTGCGTTCGGAGGCTGGGACCGGACTCGGGCCACTCGGTCCCAACCTCTCCTGCCCATCGTACCCAACTTTCTCCTCCGAGGCTGCAGGAAAGGGCGCGGGGCCCGAGGGGAGCCGGGCGGTCGCACTCACCTGCGGCGCTCTGCGCTCGGGCGCCGGGCAGCGGCGACCGCTGCAGCCCCAGGAGCAGGAGCCGGAGCAGGCAGAGGGCAAGCGCACCGAGGCTCCCCATCCGGACGGCGAGCAGCTCAGCCCCTACCCGCGGGCGCCGGGGCCGGGACTCGAGCGGGCACGGGGTGGCCCCGCATCGCCGGCGCGGCTGCAGCCAGTGCGCGCCGCTGGGCTCCCCGGGCTGCCTCAGCTCTGTCTGCAGGAGCCAGCGCTGCTGCGCTCCGAGCCCAGGCGCGGCGCGAACTGAGGCGCGAGGCTGGGCGGGGGCGGGACGCGGGGGCCGGGGGGCGGTGTCCCCCGAGTCCTAACGCCGCCGCCGTCGCCGCCGCCCGCCCGGGCGCTCCGCCTCGGACGCGCACACACACCCTCGCGCGCACGCCCGCGCCTGGCACACGCCCGCGGCTGCCACTCGCGGACTCCCCCACGCACCCTCTCCCAGGCTGGCCGACTCAGGGCCGTTCGCGCAGTCACGCGCGTACACACATCGCTCCTGCACCCACAGGATCCGCGGGGTACTCGCCGCTTTGCCCTACACCACGCCGCCCAGCCGAGCATCCTCCACAGGCTACCCTGCGGGGGCGCAGGTACGAGGCGATGGGGGAGGAGAGAAACCTGGAACAGCCTTTGAAGTAGGGGTGGGGGAACAGGTGACGGGGGGGGGGGTACAGTGAGAAATGAAGGGGAAGAGGGCGGCTGATCAACTCTAGATGCGGCGGGGCTGTGAATTTCGGGAGGGGGGTGCTTCTTGGCAAAGCTGGGGACCGCTGTTGAAGGGTCTCTGGCACACCCTGAGATTCTCCCTTATATTCATATTCTCTCTCCTTTTCTTTCCCTTTCTCTCTTTTCCTCCCTCTCTTTCCTCTTTCCTATCATCTAGTCAGCAGTTCAACACACCCCACCGTAATCACAGCATCTCTTTCTCTTGTCCCTAACCCCGCACCACCCCCACACGGGTGTGGGGACATCACCCCCTTCTCTAGCTGCCTCCCATATTCTTCCCTTCTTAAGAAATAGAACCATATAGCTTTTCCCTTTTTTTGTCCTTGTCTGAACAAAGACCTGGTTGGGGCTGAAAACCTAAAGCCATAGATCATAGGGCAATGCCTGTCACAGCCCACAGGCCAGGGCTCAGGGATCCCATGGCAGAGACTGCCACCAGGGTAAGGGTGTGAGTCTTGTATCTAAAAGCCAGGAGGACACCCAGAGATGCTGAAGGGACTCCCACTTTGTAAGGACTTTGCTACCTGTCCAAAGCCTTCCTTCCCCTCCACTCCTTTGCATCCCAAATCACAAGAGGGAGCTGAGAGATGGACTTTAACCCAGAATCCCTGGTACCCCACTTTTGGGGTCCCTCCCCGGCTACATTCAACTTCCAGGGGCTCTGGGTTGGAGTTACTTTGGTAGTGAACGTGCACAAAGCCTCGCTGGTACCCAGGTCTGCCTAGAAAGGCAATTTTATTGAACATGAGCTCATTTATGCCTCCTGGCCCACACTTGTAATTCCAGGCAAAGGCTTCCCCCAGGCTCAGAACCACCTCCCCCACCTCCCCAGCCATCACTTCCCTGAAGATACTAACCTATCCAATGACCAGCTCCTCCCTCACTTGTCTGGTCAAAGCACTCTCCCAGGGGCGAGAACCCACTTCCTCACCCCAAATCCTGCTTCTCAGGCCTCACTCCAGGGAAAGGGGTATGTTATCTGTCTGTGCAGGGAGCCTAGGAATTAGACCTTTTGCAAGCCGCCTTGGAGGTCCCTAAAATTTTTGCTAATATTGATGATGCACTTGGCTGGGTACCACAGCCTTTGCTAGTTTCTGATGCCACAGGATGCTTGGCCCCTGGGAACGATGGGAAGGAGGATCCCCTCTGCTCAGAGCTAAACCACCAACTGTTTGATCCAGCCAACCTCTGTGGAGGCCTCGCCTTAGGTGGATGAGTTATAATACAGCCTCTGGAAAGAAACCTGACTCCATCCCACATCCGTGATTCAGTCCTGGCTGATGGCAGAGACTGACCCAGAAGAGATGGAGGCGGTCTCTAAGCCACAAGGGAGTTTGGTGTCATGCCTATAACTTGTCCCAGCTCCCTTGGGCTCCTGCCAACTCATTTCTCTCTTGGACATTCTAAGTAGAAAATAGCAGTTCTCGGGACCTCTTCCAGGCACACACCCTCCCTCTCCTGCCTGAGCCTATCCTGCAGGAAGTTCTATCACTATAACCAAGGTTCCAAAGTCTGAATGGGGGTCACATGGCCCCCAAGGAAAATAATTCTATTTCTTGGTGACAGACTAATGGAACATGACCTGGCTTGCCCAGATCTTGCTTGCCCAGGTACAGGATCACAAACCAGGGTCCTCTTGCTGTTTCATTCACTGCTCTGGTTCTCAGGCCCTGTGCTCCACCTACTGACTGGTGAGCTTTGGCATCTGGCCTCACTGCAACACTGTGCCAACCATGCCCTCTGCCTGGAAGATCCATCCTGCCTCACTTCCCTGGTAAACTCACCCACAGATGTAAGTTTCTCCTTGAGAAATTTGGTCAGCAGACCTGTTGTCAAGGCCCCCTGTGTGCACCACCTGGGAGAGGCCATCTCTCCACTCATCTGCCCAGGAGGACAGTTCCCAAAATGCATCTGTATGCCTCACAGAGGGCTGTGGGCATAGGAGCTTGAAGGAAGGGGTATAGCAGGAGCTGGTCCCCAGGCAATGGTGCTTTAAGTATTTTTCCTAGAACCAATTTCTCAGAGGGCCAGGGTTCAGAGAGCTCCAGGGTCGACTCCAGACTTCCTGCATGGGCAGCCACAGAGAGGTGAGGGGTATCAGGTTAGGAAGGAAAAGCACCAATTGACTCCATCAGCCTGCCCAGCCACAGTGTGCCTTCATCTTGGCCCCTAGCTCAAGGCAGACTCTGTACCAGTGCTGAAGAAAGGGTGGGGCCTTGAAGGTGTCTTGTAATGGTAGAGGGAGGGGACAGTCCACTGAGCTCACCTCCCAGTGCTGCTCACTTGGCCTCTTGGCCTCTGGGCCATTATTCCATCAGCCCCACAGGATGCTTAGCAAGGCCTTTAGAAGCCTTGGCTTCCCTATCTTCACAGTGACTTGCCTTCCAACCCTAGCAGGGCTCAACTGAGTCCGTCCAGATATTGTCCCTTCAGGTCCCTTCTTCTGGGCAGTTTCCAAGAAGTGGGAAACCTGGTGCACCTGAGGGGCACCTGCCCTGAGCGCTGGGTCCCATGGGGCTGCGCTGCAGTCTGAGCAACAGGTGTGACTTCTGCCCTCCTGGATAAAGAGAACCCAAAGAAGACAGTAACACACGGAAACGGGTTCATCTCCAGCCTCGGCTGACCCCAATGCCGCCCAGCCCACCAGTGAAAAGGCGAGTGATGTGGCTCATGTCTTATCCCCATTTTACAGATGAGAAAACTGAGACAAGGAGAACAAAAGCCTTGTGGAAAGAGATGCTAGATGTCCCCACACACGCCATGAATAGCTGCACTCCTCTTTCTCAGACATGAGTAGTCACTGGCTACTTACGTTAGAAATCATAATTTCAGTCTGAACCTCTCTAATTTCAGGTTCTCAGAGGCTACAAATGTTAGCAGCTGCCAAATGCCACAACTATAGAAAACTCTATAGCTCTATGACAGAGGTTGCCACAACTCTCCAAAATCTGACCCATTATCCATGTTGTAAAGTTTGTGTGTGTGTGTGTGTGTGTGTGTGTGTGTGTGTGTCATAGCCATACATAGTTCCTTACACACTACCTATAGATACTTTTTTTTAAACATAAATGTCTGTTAGCACTGCTATAGAGCAGAGGTGAGCAAACCACAGGCCATGACTCATATCTGACCTACTGCTTACTTTTATTAATAAAGTTTTATTGGCACACAAACTCATTTATTTGTTGGCATATTGCATTTGCCTGCTCCTATTTTGCATAGGCAGCCATGCCATTACTGTCCTTACCTTTAGAGAAAAAAAAAGGTATGCCTCTCTTTAGATAAAAGTCTCACAGGAGAGTCTGACACCATTGACCTAAAACTCATTTGCAAATGGGGAACATCTCTCTCTTCCCCTCCCTCCCCCCCTCTCCGGGGAACACTTTTATTACAAGTGTTCAAGCCCCACCCTAACCCCACGGAAATACTTGGAGTGGAGCCTGAGAATCTTGGCGTTGGACAGCCTGCCAGGGGATTCTGATACATGCTCAGATTGGGAATCTCTGTTTTAACACACTCTCAAAGGAAGTGCCAGTAAGCTCGGATGCTCATGGACTCCCATGGGTAATAGAAAACTTGAGAACAATGTCAGCAGAGAGGCCATACGCTGTTTGCTCTTCCTGGAATGAACCTCTGACAGCCCGAACACAGACCTGTGCCAACCAAGAGATACCCATGTGGGTGCCCAGGCCCCACCGCCTGCGGGTCCCACCCTCCCGAGGAGTTGTCAGCGCCTTTGGAGCAGCCTCCACACATAAATTCATGGACCAGCTGTCTCTTTTAATCTGGTTGCAAGATGAAACCATTAATAGATGTCAGACATATTGGCAATGATCTCTTCATTAATAATTTCCTCCTTTCCGAGGGAAAAAAAATTAGTAACAAGCAATCATCAATAATTCAGAAATACAAGTTAACCTTTCTATTAGCGGAGTCGCCGTGCACACAGTACACACTCAGAGCCAGGAGTTCTGGCTGGAGCTGTGTTTTGATGGTAGAGATATTAATATGCATTAATGCTGTCTGTTAAGACCAAATATAAATAAGCCAACTGCAGCTTAGAACTCACAAGCATGCTTCAAGCGTGACCTCCTGACCCAGCCATTGGGTTCTGGAAAGGGGTGGATCAGTCAGTTGTCTTGCTGTCTAAGAGAAGGCCTTTATGAAGAAACCCATGTTTAGCTGGAGACCCCTGTGGGTAGAACGATCTCCCCTAGACCGGACTAGCCATGCTGCGGTATGATCTCCCCCTCCTAAGTTGGCTCTTCCCCCTGAGAACACTCAGTCCAGACACAGGTAAACACTCTTGGAGTCCACATCCGCTTCCTTTGGCTGTCATCCCCAGGACTGCCTTACCTGGCTCCTCTTCTCAGTGGCTGCATTTGCATGCCGCCCTCTCCAGGGAGGTCTCAGCATCTACCCACTCCTCACATCTCCATTCATTACCACAAACCCGCCGCTTTCCCTCTCCAAATCTGTTTTCCCATCTGTGAAATCGGAGTGATTATCCTCACCTCACTAAGCTGATGGTGAGAATTAAGTAAGGCATGAACGTAAACACACCTAGAATACGGCCTGGCCTACTCAAGGGATCCTTTCCCGCCCTTTCTTCCTTCTCCAAGTCTGAGGGTTACCATCCCAGCCTTGACTCCCAGACACCTGGATGGCAGCTTAGCATGGAGAGCCAGATGCTTGCTCTTCGAGCCAAAACACCGGTACATGGGTCCAGACCATTGGCAAGTAGACCCGGGCATCCTGAATTTATAGCTCGGACTGCATCTCTGCATCCTGCCCAAGGGGAGTCTGTGAAGCAGCTGCTTCTCTTAATTAAAAAGGAAGCTGAGAAATGTACCATGGACACTCACCACTCACATTGGCCTGGACACTGCTGGACAGTGGGGGATGTCCCCACCCACAGGTGACTCCATCCTCAGCTCATGCTGAGAGGCCATGCAGCATGCTGGGGACAGGGCGGTACTCAAGTCTGAGTCTTGTTTCTAGCCAAGTGGCTTTCCTGATTAAGTTAGGGAGAAAACGCCAGTGCTCACACAGTTGGAGCCTGGAGCCCTGGAGTTGGATATGCCCCATTTAGTGTGTGTGTGTGTGTGTGTGTGTGTGTGTGTGTGTGTGTGTGTTTGATTTGGGTTTTTTGTTGTTGTATTTATTTATTTGTTTTGAGACAGGCCTTCTCTATGTGGCCCCTGCTTATTCTGGAATTCACTCTGTAGGCCATGCTGTCCTTGAACTCAGAGATTCACCTGCTTCTACCTCTCAAATGCTGGGATTAAAGGCTTCGCCACCACCACTTGGCATGTATCTTTTTAGAGCCTAAAAGTTTCTTGGGATTCTCAGTCCTTTTACAAGCTCCTAACTAGAAATCCAGATTCCAGAAGGTTCCAGATAGGGATGGAACTCATCACAATGAATCCTGAATGTGTTACTCCTCTCTGTCTACTAAAATTCTACCTTTAGCTCCTTGTTGCCTCTATGGTTATCCTGCCCAACCCTTCTCCAAACAGAAGCCATGATGGTTGTTTAGAAGATGCTCCACAAGTGTTCACTTACCAGCTTAGAACCCACACTACTGCCCTGCTGCCCACAGCATGAAGTCCACAACCCTAACCACAACCAGCAGGACCCTCCAGTGGCTGGGCAGCCTTCCTGTGCCCAACTCTCCCTAATACCCCCACCCAGGAAAGTCTTCATCAAATAGAGAAGGAAGGACATTCAGGGAACTGGAATAGCCTAGGCAAATGCTTGGAGACCTGAAAGACTATGTGTTCAAAGAGACCAAGACATGCTTGGCAGTGGTGGTGCATGCCTTTAATCCCAGCACTCGGAAGGCAGAGGCAGGTGAGTTCGAGACCAGCCTGGTTTACAAGAGCTAGTTCCAGGACAGGCTCCAAAGCTACAGAAAAACCCTGTCTTGGAAAAAGAAAGAAAGACGGAGAGAGACACAGAGACAGAGAAAAAGAAAGAAAAAGAAAGGAAGGAAGGAAGGAATGAAAGAAGGAAGGAAGGAAGGAAGGAAGGAAGGAAGGAAGGAAGGAAGGAAGGCAGGCAGGCAGGCAGGCAGGCCAGGACATACTAAAGGCCTTTAGTGATGGTTGTTGCTCCGGTTTTATTTGCTGTATACCTTGTTCAAACATGCCCTTTACTCCAAGCCGCATGAGACAGATTCCCATTCCTCCCTCTGTGCTTTTGCCTGTGCAGCCCACTCTCTCTGGGACTCCAGAGTCAAAATCTTTATCTGGTCATCTGGTACCTTCAAGGATCAGCTTTGGGCAGCATCATCCATGGGCTAGGCTGTTTGAATCTCCCTCCACCTCCTTGCAGTAGTCTCCCATCTCTACAAATGTGGCGGTATCTGAGAGACCAAGACAGTGTCTCTTACACCTTCAGCTCTCCAAACCAGACCCAGCTAACACTCAGTAACTGACGCTTAGGACCATAGCCAAGTTTACCTGCCAACAGCAAATACATTCAGCATGAATTATCCCTCCCTCCAATAGCCATGCCCGTTTATGAAGATCTGCAAGGAGGCAAATGCATTCGAAAGGACCCATAGTCTGGCTCTCAGGTATAAAGGATGAGTTCCAGAGCGACACTTTCCAGCTGCCCCAAGTCCTAGGAATCAAATATTCTTGGTAAGGATCCAAGAGTTCTCAGTCACCTCATGCTCACAAACCCAGGACTTTGCCCTGTGTATCAGGCTGAGCCCAGGGAACTCTCATTAAAGAACATTGAGAGGCTGACTCTGTTCAGGATGACAGACACAACGAGGACTTTACTGAGGTCAGACTCTCAAAAGCACCTCCCGGAGAACAGCCATGATGAAGGGGTCAGAGATTGAGGCTGAGTCTTTCCCCTCCCCCCCCCGCTCCCTCCCCCTCCGCCTCACTCTTCCTCTTCCCTTTCCCTTCCCCTCCTTTTTCTTTCTTCCCTTTTCTCTCCTGTCTTAGCTATCCTTCTCCGGGTGAGTAGTTTGAGAAACTGAACAATGACCTCTCTGAATATCATCTTCACAGATTGGTACCCTCATCAAGAAATGCAACCTTCCGGGGATGGAAAGATGGCTCCCTCGGTGTTGCAAGCCCAAGAACCTGAGCTACATATTCAGAGTCCACATTTAGAAAAACAAAGCCAGGTGTCGGGGCTGGTGCAAAGGCTCAGTGGGTAAAGGCACTTGCCTTGCCTGGAGGTCTGAATTTGATCCGAAGAATCCATATAAAAGTGAGAAGAGCCGACTGCACATCCTAAGTCATTGTCCACCTCTGTGTATAGACAGCCTCTATGACAACTGAGCCCAGAAGACTGAGAGGAGCAGGGAGGGTGTTTTTCTCCCAGTGTTCCTAGACATCGATTAAGTCGCATGACAAGATGCCCCTGAACCTCTGCAGTATGTGACCAAAGCAACCTAGTCAGCTACCCAGGGTCTGCACCCTCTGTCTCCTCTTCTCCGTGTAACATCCATCCATACTCACAAAGACTGTATGATTTCTACACAGCCTCCCTTTTCTCTAGCCAAACCCTGTATGTTATCTTTTCAAACATGGCTTTAACTAGTCAGTGACGCCACAGCTAACCCAGTAGAACAAATATAATTCTTAAGTTCCAGGAAACAGGTTTTTCCTCCTTATGGACTATTTTATTGTACTGTGTAGAAATACATTTCACCCAGAATCCTGCCAGTGAAGTCATCACCTGTCCACGTGACCCAACTGGGAGAAAGGTGGAGAAGTCTCAAGCTCACGGAGATGGCTCACAAGTATCACAGGTCAGGCTCCCCACATTTATTCAGTCAGTCTCCTGCCACATAAAATGTTGACAAACCACTATGTGTACAAGCTAAAACTTCCTAATAACTGGAGGCAACTGGTTGAAATGGCCGTGAAGAATTGAGGTTGCCAACTTGGCATATAGAGACACACAAACACCTGCTACCTGGGAACAGAGATGGGCTACCTTATCTGCAAGCCTGTCTCCAGAATGACATGTTCGGTGATTGGCTGGAGGACAGAGTGCCCTGTGTTCTGAGGAGGGGGCTGAAAGACCGGGCAGGGGTGTGCAATATTCCTTTACTGAAAACATTGCAATCGCTCTCTGACGCTGGGGGCCTAAACATGGCTCCTCAGTGTTGGTTTTGCTCCCACTCCATTGTTACTGATGGTCAGGAGTTTCTGTGTGCTTTCTCTGAGCCATGTGGTCATCATCAGCCCCATACTCCACCTGCTCTTTCCATGTACTGGTGGGGAAACTGAGGCACAGGACATCCGGTGACTAGGAACTGCTGCTGGTTTGAAGTGTTATTTTCCTTTCCTCAGGTCCTGGACCTTCTAAGTCACTGGGATTGCATCTCCCAATCATGGGCCAAGAGCATTTGAGTCAGCGGGGATCTCAGAGCCCTTCAATCTCAAGCCCCCTTTTATTTTACAGACGTTTCTACAGAACCTGAGCAATATGCAAAAAACAGATATGATCCAGTTCACCCAGCAGCCAGAACCCCTGTAATAAGTTCTGAGCCCTCTTTTCCCGAGAGCAGGAGAATGCGCAGTCATGACTTGAACTGATTCTGTTTTTCCTCGGCCCTTGCTTTCTGGATGCCTCAGCCCTCACAGATGCACAACAGTATCCTCCCAAACAACCACCATCTTCCTAGAACAACAGTGTCTGATCATCACAGCTGGGCTGACTGCTGACCTTCTCTCGCTGAAGCAGGGGAGGGGGGGGGGGAGTTACTGGACTCTCAGCTTCCATCCCCTCCCAGACATTGTAATGCAATTTAGCCTTAACTACACATGGCCTTGAAGTACATAGGCTGGGGACTAGGGGAGGGGGCTCTATCTGTGCAACCATGGGGGATCCATCATCTCTGCTAGGTTTAAATTTCCTAATCCATCTGCTCTGGAATCACCCACATTCCCGTGTGTAACCCCTTACCATACAAAAGTCAAATAAACTCCTCGTCTCCCAGTGGGTGAATTTGGTGGGGGTCATGCCTTGGGTTGTTGTTGAGACATTCACCTCTCCCTTGGGAAAAGAATTTTAGCAATACTCACCTACCCCACAGACAATTGAGACATGATCATGATCACGGAAAGCACCCGGTACCAAAACACGTCCCCAGGTTGACAAGGGTCAATGCCTCCCCAGGACTTGGTGGAGTCAAAGTCTTTCCTTCTGGAGCCTGGGTTTGAGACTGATCAGTCTATCTAATTCTTGTTTCCTGGGAGAAGAACGTCAGTGTCCCCATGAATGTCTTAAAATGAAACACGTGAAATTGTGCAACCTCTCCATAATTGGGCTTCTGTATCCAGATGGGATTCCAGAAACAATCAGCAATTGACAAACGTTAAATATTTCCTCACAGCTAATAATGTGCCCCGCCCCATCCCCGTCTCTTTCCTTCTCTAACTCTTCTCACATGAATTTATTTTCTATTTGAAAGCCAATCTCGCTGGTTATTAGATATTCTCCCTGCTGTCACTATCAGTAAATTATTAAACAGCTGACCAAGCTTTGTTTTAAAATGATTCTCTTATGAAGCTCGGTGATATATTTGCCATGAATACTGAATGGCGCCCAGGTCTCTAAGGACACGGGAATGATTTCTATTTACTACCTTTTGCAAAATGTGTAGCAATTAGCAGCAAGAGCTTGACTTGGATCACAGTGAGTAGAAATGCCTGTAGCTCACTTCCCGTGGCTTCCTTCCTTCCTGATGATCCTGGCTGGGAGAAGCATGTTCAGCACTGAAGCCATGTCAAGACTGTGTATCCTTGCCTTCCTCATTCCTCACGTTCTTTCCAGACTTGCCACAACTGTAGGAATCCTTGCCTGAGTCAATTTCCATTTTAAGAAAGGGAACCGGAACTGGAGAGGTGACTGGGTGGGTGATTAAGAGCTCTTGTTGCTCTTCCGGAGGTCCCAAGTTTGATTCCCAGCACCACATCAAGTAGCTTAAAACCCTCTGTAACTCCAGCTCCAGGGAATTTGATGCCCTCTTCTGAGCCTCCTGGGCATGCATAAACTCATCACACACACACACACACACACACACACACACACACACACAACTAAATATTTTTAAAAGGGAAGAAGTCTGATGGAGAGCAAGAAAACAGTTGCCCTGTCTGTATATCTGTTGTTCCAACTGCAGGGCAGAAGTCCTCAAGGACTCTAGTGAAAACAGAGTAGGGGAAAAAGGAACTGGCATCCAGTTAGTTTCTTACTTCCCACTGACCACTGCGTCTGTCCAGATGGGCTGTGTTATGAGCAACAGAGACCTAAGCCAAAGAGGAAATGTGTTGACTTCCCTCGCCAAACAGCAGTCGATGAGTGAAGGCCTAACCGTGGAAAATAGACGTGCTTCGGGTCCTGACAACAGAGGCCATGCAATGCAGGAAAGTAGTTACAAGGATGGCAAGGGGAGTGAGAGGCTGGCAGGAGACTGGCAGGTAACCTAGATGTGTCAGGGTTGCTGGGCTGGCCTGAAGCTAAGAAGGGGTTAAAGCATGCCTAAAACCCTGGACTTTCTCACCCTGTGAGCAGCAGGAGTTTCACTGTTCCCCTGCCTTGCTGGATGTCACCAGGCTCCAGCAGGTAGCCTTCTCCTGCCAAGGACGTGCCCCACTGCATATAGCAAGCAATCATGAACTCATGCATCTCCAAGGCTGCAAGGACTGGCGGACTGGTTGCTGTTAATCTGATCGCTGAAATGTCCTGGGCTGGACTTCCTTTCTTTTCTGTGTGACCTTTGAAGATTCCTTTCCGTGGCCCCTGTTGCTTCTGAGTATGCAAATGAGGCACCTTCCATATTCTTGCCCCAACCAATAACATACCACCCCATGGATCCAACCGGCCATTCTCCCTGGGGTGTAACTCTTCCCTGCCCCCTCCTAATAAACCAGCTGTCCGCCAGCAGGGTCTCCCATCTTGCCACTTCTCAGGATTGTCCTTCAGCCCCACGACCCCCAGCTGTGCTTGGTCCTGCTTTGCTCTGCCGCCCCCACCCCCAGCTCAGTGTGCAGTAGTCTGACTATACCAGGACAAAGCCGTACTCAAACCTGGCAAGGGGAAAAGAAGTTAAGAATGAAAGTCTGGGAGCCCAGAAGGTATTAATGAATGGAAACTGGCACCTCACCAGGTGTGCCCAGGGGAAACTGAAATCAATGAGGCTCTCCGTTGGTCAAAGCACCGGAAGCCAGCTTACAAGGCAGTCTGGGGAAAGTCAACAGCAGGGGCTAGTCCCTCTGCACATGGAGCCATGCAGGACAAAAGGTAAGGTGTGGGACTGAAGACAAAAAGGCCTGAGACCAAACTGGATGCCAAGGACAGTGGTACAGCCATGGAGAGCAGCAAGTCTTAGCCGGGATCCCCTGCTGCTTCCCTTTGCTCTATACATTAGTTGTGTCTTCCAGCTCTGCTTAACTACCAAGGAGTGGAGTGCATGGCTGAGTACACTTCCATCCTCCCAACTCCATAGCCAGGGAGACAGTACTTTCCCCCTTCACCATTACTAGGAAGAATCCCAGTTGGTCACATGGCCATCCCTTGAACAATGGCTATTGAATGATGAACCGCCAGGATTTGCCTAACTTGAATCATATGCTCATCCCAGTGGTCATAGAGGCTAAATTTGTTCTGCGAATCGGGGAACTTGTAGAGAATAAAGACCATGAGTATCGTCCAGACAGAGTGAGTCTATTTTCCCTGAGAAATACAATGGGAAATTAAGAGAGTGTGGCAACCATTATCCCTGTGCTTTGAGTATTTACAGTTCTTCGTCCAGGGGCATTTGCCTATACCCTTGACCTGAACTATGACTCATTAACTTCCTTTGGCCACCAAATCCTTCCAGACGGAAGCTCTGCAGGCAACGATAGGTCATTCCTCTGTCTAGTTTTGCCATCTTTCAGATGGGCTATCCCATCAGTCTCAGCCCCAGATTGAGAAAGACATTGTATAGAGCTTCCTGCCAATCCCAAGTAGCCATGTGGCATGAGCCAATAAATAAACCTTTGTTCTTTCAGCCACAGCAGTCTGGGAATACTTTACTACTGCAGCCTAACTTAGATTATCCTTACTGGTTCTGTAAGAAGGGAACTATCTGTTTAGCCAGAGAGCAGGGCATCTGCCAGTCAAAGCAGCCCTAAACGATCTTGCCAAACAGCCATAGATTAGTGGAAGCCACAGGAAGGAATTATACACTGTTTTTTATTCTTGGAGTTATCAACTGCGAAGTCACTGTCCCCATCTTCCTCCCAACAATGTTTTTGCCCAGCTTGATAATGATAGCTGTAGTTAAAAACTGCCATTCATTGGTCATTTGTCGTATGTTGTGCACCATATGAAGTGTATTCTGTTTGCAGATCTATGTGACATTCACTCTTGTCCTCAGATGCAGACATAAAAACCAAAACACAGAGCATCAACCTAACGCACCCAAAGCCATATGGTACCCTGCTCCAGAGCAAACATTCTTAACTGCCATGAAATTATGTCCTTCACACCATCCCACAAACATCTCCCCACAAAACAACCTGCTCCCATTGGGCCACAGGGGCATCATTCTTCTTTCCCCAGATACTGTGGTCAGCCCTGTCCTTGATCACAAAGGATGCAAGGGACCTTGGTTGGAGGTTACTGTGTCAGCTGACAGATCAATCTGATTGCTGACCTCATGAAGGCTCTGAATATCTGAATGCTATTTTGGGGCCCTTCTGACCATGCTCTTGGCTACTTTCGTAGGTCTAGAAATTAGACCCTGCCTCACACTCTAATGCAGTGGTCCTCAACCTTACTAATGCTGTGAACCTTTAATATAGTTCCTCATGTTCTTATGCTAATAGGATTATTATGTAATTATATACTATATATTATATATAATAATATAATAATTCCATAAAATTATTTTCATAACTGTAATTTTGCTACTGCTATGAGTTGTAAAATATTTTGGAGCTAGAGGTTTACCAAGAGTTGAAAGCCGCAATTTGAGAGCCAGCACTCTACTGCCTGAGTTCCTGCTTTAAATCTATGCTTCTAACTCTGAGCTTCATCCTCTAGTAGACTCCTGGGTCTGTCTGATCACTCCATTCCAGCTGCAGCTACTTTGGCCCCTACCACAGCCAACTAGATTCACTTCTGATGGATTCCCTGTGGACTGGATAGTGTTTTATCAAGTTGACATAAGCTGGAGTCATCTGAGAAGAGGGAAGCTCGGCTGAGAAAATGCTCTCAGCAGAGCGGCCTGTAGGTGGGAGCATTTTCTTCACTAATGATTGAAGTGGGAGAGCCTAGATCACTGAGCGTGGTACCACCCGTCTGCAGGTGGTCCTGGATTACATAAAACAAAACCAGTCTGAGCAAGCAAGACCTAGGGGTGAAGACCATGAGCAGCACTCCTCCATGGCTTCTGCTTCAGTTCCTGCCTCCAGATTCCTGCCCTGACTTCCTCTACTGGTGGACTATGATGCTATAAGCTGAAGTAAACCCTTTCCTCCCTGAGTTGCTTTTGATCGTGGTGCTTTATCGCAGCAACAGAAGCCTAACTAAGACACCAATGGGAATTTTTGTTTCTTTATTAACTTTGGCAGGTCTTGCTATGTCGCCAGGCTGCCCTGAAACTAACAATAGTCCTGCCTCTGTTTCCCATGTCTTACTCACTTTTTTATTGCTGGGAAGAGACACCGTGACCAAGGCAACTCTTAGAAAAGAAAGTGTTTAATCAGGGCTTGCTTACAGCTTCAGAGGTTTAGTTCATTACCATCATGGCAGGAGCATGGCACCGTAGAAGTAGCTAAGAGCCACATCCTGACTCACTCACTGGCCAAGACAGAGAGATTGGGTCTGCCATGGGCCTTTGAAAGTGCAACCCTAGTGACACCTTCCTCCAGCAAGGCCACACCTCCTAATCCTTCTAATTCTTCTCAAATGGTGCCACTCCCTGATGACTAAACATTCAAATATATGAGGCTATGAGGACCATTCTTATTCAAATCACCACACACAGTATTACTGAACTCTTCCAGTTGCGTGGCCCCTACCCTCACAGCTCCAAGGACTCTGCTTTTCTGCCCTTGCTGTCCTGAGCCGTTACTGTTTAGAGTAGAGGTGAACTACACTTCCACACTGTGCCAGTGTGCATTGCTGTCTAACAGTATCCAAGCCCAAGAGTCAGTTTCTTTATTTGCCATGCCTTGTTTTTCAGTGAGAGATAAGTTAAAGATGGTGGCATAAAGGCAATGGGATCCCAGACACATTGAAAAAGAAAAAAAAAAGAGCATGCAGATGGAAGAGTTGACTTGAAGAGGACACAGTCGTCATGACAACTCCGTGGCTAATACAAATAGACATCTGGGTGTTGTAGTGGCACATGCCTTTGATCCCAATGTTTGGGAGGCAGAGACAGGAAGATCTCTGTAAGTTCAAGGCTAACCTGGTCTACAGAGGGAGTTTTAGGTCAGCCAGGACTACACAGTGAGACCCTGCCTCAAAAGAGAAAACTTAGGAAAGCCCACATCAACTGGTGAGCCATAGCTGAGATCACTAACTATATAATGTGTTTGCTGTTCTAACTATATAAAGTGTATTTGGAATTAAAAGGGACCTTATTTCCCTGACAATGGTTAGAATTGTCTTTTACAAAAGCTACCAATTTACATGATCAAGTCCCATCACAAAATTTGACTCCTTTATAACTAGCAGAGGATGGAATAAAATCCTGGTGAAGGTCTGTAAATACACACATCTATCTACTTTAAACTACATAGGTAGCTCCCTAATTTTCCAAGCTCTGCAACTGTGTGTTAAAATACACACACAAAAAGAAGGAGGAGGAGAAGGGGGAAGGAGAAGGAAGAGGAGAGGAGGAGGAGAAGAAGAAGGGGAGGAGGAGGAAGGAGAAGGAGAAGGAGGAGAAGGAGAAGAAGAAGAAGAAGAAGAAGAAGAAGAAGAAGAAGAAGAAGAAGAAGAAGAAGAAGAAGAAGAAGAAGAAGAAGAAGAAGAAGAAAGCAGCAACGTTAGAAAGTAGAAAATCCGAGTGACTTTATCATGTTGGAATTAGAACCTCATATTCCCCTACCCCCATGGTCCTTCTGATGTATTTTGCTTCCTGGAACTGCCTATCACGGTTCTGTGAAGCCATATGAATCCAGCCTGAAGTCAAAGCTAAGGTGCCTGGCACTAGAAGAACCCCGTGGCACTTGGGTGGCAAGCTCTGTCATTGCCTCTGCTTCTCGGAGACACATCTGTGATCCCAGGACTTGGGAGGCTAAGACGGGATGACTGTGAGATGGGGGGGGGGGTCTGTCTAGACAACATAGTAGAGCGTGTCTTACAAAAATATTAAGAAAACCAAATGTCCAGTTGGAAAGATGGCCTCTCAAAGGCCCCTAGGACAGAGTCTGGTTCCAACAAGTCAATCCAATATTTTAATTAATGATCACATTTACAGATGGCTCTGGAAGCCAGGAATAAAAGACAATATATCCACCCAGTGGGAGGAGAGAAGCTTCTATAGAGATTTGGTGCTATTCAACTTCCAAGGACCTGGCTGCATAGCAATTGCTCCCTTCTCAACTTCTGAATCTGGGAAACCTCGAGTGGAAGCATTTTCTATCACTGAGAAAGTGTTCTGTTCCATGGAATCAGTTTCTCGATAAGACAGTAATTACTGGAGCAATTTTAGTAGGTACAAAAGCATTTTTAACAGTTTTAATTATTCAAAAGCCTGATTAATTATCTAGTCCGCGGATCAGAGGCCAAAGGGAAATAAACCGAATGAAAATGGTTACCATGGCAGGGAGAAGGGAGAATTCAGCCAACTTTGAACAGGAATCTTCCCTGTGACTTTGTAGTTAGGACTGTGCCCTGCTGTGCTTGCCAGGGATGGACCTTGGAGACCTAGAGTCCAGGCCTGATGCACCACTGACCTTACGTCCTAGGCCCATGGACTTTCCCTTGTCACTATTAAATGATCAGAATGGATAGAGGTATGCCACGTGGCTCTGGAACTCTGTCCGGAGATGATATGCTATAGTTCTGTAGAGCTGGGTGTGGATGTGTGTGTGTGTGTGTGTGTGTGTGTGTGTTAGTGCCCTCCAAGGCTGAAGTTCCAGGGGTTTGTGAGCTGCCAAACCTAGATACTAGCGCTCAGGTCCGTTGACGGAATAACACATGCTCTTAACCCCTGAGCAACCTCTCCAGCCCCAGGACTTTCTTAAAGTATAAACTTCATTGATTTCCCCCACCCTTGGGGCAGTGAAAACCTAGAGGAAGTACCTGAACTTGGAAGAGCATTGGTCATAGCTGAATACAAAGAGTTGGACAGCGTGTGGGGTGGATTAGCATGGGGATGACTGGCAGGGTGACATCACTTATCTGGTAATGAGCATATTCCTCTATGAATGCCCACTCTGGGGTGACATAAACAAGCCTCTCTAATTGGTTGAACTTTTATTGAAAACTCTAGGTAAGGGGTGACTTTCTCATGCTGGAACTAACCTCAGCCTGCCCCCTTCTACCTCCCCAAGACCCACAGTCCTTCAGTTGCATTTTGCTTTCCACGGTGGAGGAGAATATCTTGTGTGTTTTGGAGCCACGCAAGGGGTTTGAGAGTTGAGTGGCTAAATCTGACATGGGTATAATTAAGCACAATATGGGGCAGACAGTGGCCCACCGTGGAGGAACTCGAAGCGTTCAGAAAGTTATTTTTTTAAAAAAAAAAAGATTATTGTAGACTTGAGAGAACAAGAAAAGCCTGCAGACAGGGGGAACTTATAAGGAAGACGGCAGTGTTTCAAGTCAAGAGAAACCTGGAAGCATGAAGCTGGGGAGCTTTGCTTAGCACCATCCCCTCTGCGTTGGGTCTCATGCCAGGTGCTAAGGATGCAGCTGTGATTCTCCATCTCACCCTCCCCAGCCTGTCTTCAGTGAGTGCAAAGTCCAGACTCAGTGAAGAGAGGCAACAAGAATGGTGCTGATGCTTGCCCATCCACAAAGACCCAGGTGCGGATGCTTGCCCATCCATGAAGACCCAGGGCCTGTCTGTTATACAGCACAGCAAGACTCGACTGACCGCCCACACTGAACGAAGTGCCCATTCAGTGACAACTTGACATAATGATAAGCAGGTCATTTGTCATATTAGCCACATGGTGGCATTCCATCTGATGGAAACTATCAATACACCTGATCCATATTTATAGAATTATCTTCTAAGAAACCACTTGGACCTCTAGCGACCAGGATGGTGCCAAGGTCTTAAAAAGCTTCCATTGTCTCAGAGAAAAGAGTTAAAAAACGAAGAAGACCCAGCCTGGCATAAGGCATCGCAAAGCACAGTGATCTCACCTCAATGCCAGTCCTGCTTCTTAACAGGTACTCGTTTTGTGGCAGTGATTTTGCTGAGTGTGGTTGTGATGGTTCGAAAGAAAATGGCCCCTGAGGAGGCAGTGGCATTATTAGGAAATATGGCCTTGTTGGAGTAGGTGTGGTCCTCTTGGAGGAAGTGTATCACTGTGGAGGTGAACCTGGAGGCCTCACATATGCTCAAGCCACACCCAGTAAGATAGACCACTTCCTGTTGCCTTCAAGTCAAGATGTAGGACACTCAGCTACTTCTCCAGCACCGTGTCTGTCTGCACGCTGCTATGTCATGTCATGAGCATAATGGACTGAGCTGTAAACAAGCCACCCCAATTAAATGTGCTTCCTTTATAAGAGCGTCATGGTGTCTCTTCATAGCAATAGACATGCTAATAACTCAGACAGTGGTAGAATGAGAAGTTCAATTAATCTTACTGCCTGGAGATGTCCTGTGTGCGGCCCTTCACTACCTGATGTCCACCTCTCAGTCCCTGCTTCGCTTTGCCTATGAGTTTTCTCTACCTTCCAGAGTCCGCTTTGATGGCACTCCATGAGTTCCAGACACGGAAACACCTCTCCCTTCTTACACTTGCTCTGTTGCACACACACACACACACAGGCAGACACTCACACATTTATTTCTAATGAACGAAGCAGCCATCAATAGAGGATGAGTGAGGTCTGGTATACAAACAACCCACTCTGTGAGACAACACAGAGTTCCCCAATGTCCTCAGCAGGAGTAAGTTCCAGTCACTCAAGGCCTTAGCTAACTAGCTATAGCTCCATTTAATAACCATTCTCTTCCTGCTTCCCCATATGTTCTATCTTCATCTCCCAGGTGGCCATCTGTCTTCAAACTTGTGCTTCAGGGTCTTTCCCCCAGAGCCAGACACTACCCTATGAGGAAGTAAGGTATTTTATTAACACCTAATTTTAGGCCAGAAAGAAATGGAACCAGAGAAAGATTGAATAATTTGCCCAAGACCACAGAAGCAAACTTTGGCATCAAACTCAAGCTCTTAAGTCTGAATGGTGAAATCACCGCTGCTAGAACTACGCCAGCCACAGAGAGCCCCAGCAGCAGTTCCCTGGGAGACAGAATGCAGGACCAGGTGGATGAGCACACATTCTCCCCGACTCATCTCCAGCCCCATCTTAGAAATTCCAGTGCATAATTTCTGAAGTGTGCTTGAACAGGCATTTGATGTGATTTTCGATGCAGGGGCAGCCACAGGGTGATCCATCAGCCAGCTCTCTTTGACAGAGAATTGATCTCCAGGGTCAGGAAGTAAACCTCCCGTTTACATAGGATGCACTTGGCATGCGCCCTCTGAGTAGCACACGGAAGATAAAGCACAGTCAATGACAGTCCTTGTCAATGAGTTTGTTATGGCGAGAGGGGCCACGCGAGGAGCTCAGCTAGCACTCAGGATATCTGCCCTGCGTTTTCCTTTCTCTCTGTTCTGTATTATAAACACTTTATCTGTCTTCTCTTTCACATTTCCCGGGACTCTTCTGATCCAAGCATCTTAATCCAGAATCACAGAAGCAGGGTGAACACTTACCTGCTTCTCTGGCCATCCACCATTTTTCTTTCCCGAGGATCTCCCTGAATTTTCTATTTTGTTTCACGTCTGTCTGAGTAATTTCAGAACCGCAGACTGGTAAAGACTGAGTTTCTCTAGGCTTTCCTTTCCCTGCACAGAAAGAAAAAGTCTATTGTAGGAAACTGTCTGTGAGATTCATTGACTGTTGGCACTAATGAAAAGGAAAAAAAGAAAAAGAAAACACTTTTTTCCTTAAAGCTATTTCAAAGATCTTGGATCCTGATAGCAGAAAATAATCCCCCAAAATGGGAAGAGTAAGATGCAAAAGTTTAACATCAGGTCTATTTTGTCATCATAAAATCTTACCCACTTTGCATTTGGAGTGAAATTGGAGCTGTTATTATGAAAGCCAAGGAAAGTAGTGATGTTTCCCTAAAGATTATAATGTTTCCTAAACCCATTTTTTAACTATGGCAAGGTTTTCTACACTTTATTCATACCTAAAACAAATCAAAATCATATTTCTTCTTTCTTCCTGCCTTTCATGTTGACAAACAGGTACAACAAGATTTTGAAAAAGCTAGGATGGAGGGGGAAAAAAGGGGATGAAGGGAGAAAGATGGAGGGAAAGAAAGAAAGGAATAAGAGAAGGGAAGAAAAACTGTACCCAGAGAAAGGTCTTTGGGCTCCCAAACTGGACCTACACCCTTGATCATATGGGATTAAGAATGCAGCTGGCATCCAATGCCTCAAGCGCATCTGAGTCAATCGCTCATGGGATGACTTTATTCCAGGACACACCCGTCTTCCTCTTTCCAGCATCCCAGGGACTGAATGTTGATGAGTGTAAGACACAGGGCTTCTTGGTGCACTTCATGCGTCACTGTAGCCTGGGGTTCTGATTCATCAAACCTGAGTTCTGCGGGGCCCAGAAGGTGAGTTGTGACTTGCGTACTGTGTTCTCCAACAGAGGCTGATTTGACTGATCTGTGCTGTACAATGACCCCCAAACACTGAGGTTCTGAACAGCCAAAGTGTATGTCCTGTTCATGTTGTTTGCCTGTTGTAAAAATATTGTTGCTTCAACGGGTCCTCACTCAGGGACCCTGACTGCCAGGAAGTGGGGACCTGAAGAGTTCTATACTGTCCCTTACAGATTTACATCGGCATGTAACACAGGTCACTCACATCTCATTAGCCAAGCAAGCCTCAGAGTTAACTGAGTCAAAGGAGGTAGGGAATCATGGTTCAGAAGAAATAACAATTGAAATATTGAGGGGTCAGAAGCTGCTAGCCACCATATTCTTGACATGAAGGAACATGCTATCTTTTAAAGATGGTAATAGCAAATAAATAAGAACTTGGTAATTCCCTGGTATTGCTATTTATTTTATCATTTTATTAAAAAATAAAACTTGGGATTAAATATTAGGAAATAAACCTGAGAGATCCACGGAATGACGGAGACATGAACATGGATGTCTAGAGTAGAGATGGCTCTCTACTCTAGAGCCACTACAACCTCTCAGCTCCTCCTTTTTCTCCTCCTTGTGTCCTTCTATTTCCCTCTGAGTTGGCCAGAAAGCTCTATGCTCCACTCCAGGCAGCCAAAAATGGACTCCACCCTGAGAACCGAGTTCGGACTCTATTGGTGGTCTCAGAGCAATCAACTCAAACAAATTTCCCCCAGCACCCTAGTGAAGAAAAAAATTAAAGGGCATAAATTTAAAGAAGTCAGAAACTTACCTAGGGAGCGGAATCTTTTCAAATGGGCAGAATTTGTCAGATGAGAGCATTGGGGAGAGTGAGGGCTCAAGCTCTAAATAAGACACAGCCTAGACCTTGGGGTACAGGAAAAGGTGAAGAAGACATGAGCTAGGCTGATGAGATGGCTCACACAAGCCTGTCACAGAAGCCTGATGTCCTGAGCTCAGCATCCCAGAGAGCACACACCTGTAATCCTAGCACCCGTAGGATGTGGGAGACAGAGACTGGAGACTCTCTCTAAAGCTCACAGGCCAGCTAGGCTAGCTCAGGCAGAGGCAAAGTGACTCTCTCAAACAAGTGAGAACTGATATCCAAAGGTTGTCCTCTGATCTCTACATATGTGCAGCGTGCATGTCTACACACACACACACACACACCCCAAAATCTGAGAAGTAGGTAGAGGTGGTGAAGGTGGATAACATGAGCCAAGCATGGTGATTCACACCTTTAATCCCAGCACTCAGTCAGAGGCAGGTGGATCTGTGAGTTCAAGGCCAGGCTAGCCTGGACTACATAGTGAGACCCAGGTCCATGTGAGCAACACAGTGAGACCCTGGGTTTTTTTGTTGTTGTTGTTATTTTTCTTTTTTTCTTTTGAGAGAGAGACAGTGGTCAAGGGGAGTTATCCCTCCATGCTTCCAGGATTCCCCAAAATAACGCCCCCACAAGTGCTCAAGTCCTGCATGTCAGACGGCATGGAGCTTGCACAGAACCCAGCACATGTGGTTCAAATGATATCTAGGTTACTTATAAAATTCTTCTACAAAGCAAAATCCATGTCAAAATCTTCATACTGTATTGTTTAGCAAATAATAGCAAGAAAAGAGCCTGTGGGTGTTCACGTAGATGCCCTATGTTTCTGGTGTGTTTCCATCCACGGTTGAAGCCATGGATGTAAAACTATGCATAGCATGGGGTCTATAGCTTGCTCTCTTCGAAGTCAAATGTGTACTTATGGATACATAAGGACTAATAATAGGGCTGGGAGAGATACATTAAAAATGCCTGCTAGGCTTCAGAGAATAGAGACCTTTTATCAACCTGAGTCATCATTCATTGATTCATTCATTCATTCAACAAATATGAATAAGAATATGAACGTGACCACACTAGGCTCAGCACAGAGCAGCACAGACGAGAGGACACGCGGCTCCAAAACTATGTTCAAGAGATTTGGAGCGACTGTCAATGCAGAATTTACAGGGACTGGGGCTGGGCACAAAGGAAACAGAGAGCATGTTGGAGCCTGACATCCAGAGCATTGGAAGACTCATGGCAGGACAGTTATGGACCCAGGATGGGGAGCTTTGAGATTAGCCTAGTTGAGCAGCCAAGACAAAGCCACCTTATCTGGGGTCCACCTCCACAGGGTTTCTGTGCAGGTTGTCAGGTGTATAGTGAGCCCTCTAGTGGATGATGTTGGAACTCATCCTGAGCCGCTCAGCCTATTAGCCAGCCACCAATGGTGGTGCTCACTGCTGCCTTCTGTAGGTGGAACACGCCCCTGGCCTTGGCCTTCAGCAGTCCACCTCTTGGGCTTTCTCTGCAAGCTGGCTTTGGGCTTTGGAACAACTCTGCTCACACAGAGATGTAAAAGTCCCAGTATCTGAGTGTCCCTACAGCAGATGTTACCAGCACCAGTGGACAGTGCACACAGGGTATAAAGATGCCGCTTTCCTGGCGCAGGGCATCCTATAGAGTTGCACTCAGGTTCCCCGTGTGGGACTTTGTCCTGAAGCCACACCCGGCTTGGCTCCCTCTGGTTCCGCAGCCATACTCACTTCTGTCTGTTTTTTCCCTGGGTGGCTCTCACGTCCAGACCCGGGCCCACTCCAGGCTCTGTTTCTCCAGGAAGTCCACACGCAGTGAGCCAGGACCTTTAAAGAACTCTGGGGATCCAGACACTGACTAAGACGCGGCCTGTTTTCCAAGGAGCGTATGTTGTTGTGAACCAGAAAACTGCATGCACAAACTATTCCGGGTTGTATGCGATAGTACCAGAGAGGGGACAAAAACAATGCCAAGGCTCTTCCTTCATCTAAGGTGGGGGTGGAAGGTCTTTATGTCAACCTGACACTAACTAGAGTCATCGGAGAGAAAGGGCCCTCTCTTGAGAGAGCACCTCCATAAGATCGGGCTATAGGCAAGGCTGTATGACCCATTCTACAATGGGCCCAGGCTCATTGTAGGTAAGGACACTCCTGGGATAGTGGTCCTGGGCTCTCCAAGAAAGCAGGCTGAACAAGCCATTAGGAGTAGGCCAGTAAGCAGCGCTCTTCCATGGCCTCTGTCTGCATCAGCTCCTGCCTCCAGGTTCCTGCCTGTTTTGAGTAGCTGTCCTGACTTCCTTAGATGGTGAACATGGATGTGAAAGTATAACCTTTCCTCCCCGCAACTTGCTTTGGTCATGGTGTTTCATCACAGCAATAGAAACCTTAACTAAGACAGCTGGAGCTGCAGGAGGCTGTGAGCCCCCTGCATGGGTCCTGGGAATTGAATTCTGTCCTCTAGAAGGGAAGGAAGGGCTCTCAGTCTCCAAGCATCACTCTATCTCCCAAAGAAATACATTGTTTTAAAGGCGTCTTGTCAGCACATCGGCCACTGTAGGCAACCAGAGCTTGAATCTTCTACAGAACCTGTTCAGCCCATGGGTCTCACATCTCGGGGACACGTCACCTGAAGTGCCTGACGTTGGGGGGCAATGCTGTGTAAATGTCTCGATCTCTACCCATCATTGGTTGATGGCAGCTTTAGGGACTGTGTTAAGTTCTCTGCTGGGGGTGGCAAGATCAACTCTGGCTTTTGGTGGAATTATCTGAAATTGTTAGCAGAGCTAGCAAACACAGAGGTGGCACCAATAGCATAAAAAGTGAGGCTCAAATCTTATGTTTTTCATATCTGGGGGTTTGGTCTGAGAGCTCACTATAGAGATACACTAAAAAAAAAAAAATATCCTGGACCATTGCAGAACCACGAGAGTGATCAGACGCATTTATTTTACAAAGAACACAGGGCTCGGGAAAGGAACCTGTGTCACACACACACACACACACACACACACACACACACACACACACACACCAGGAGCAGCTTGGGGACCAGGGCTAATGCCTCCTGAGCCTCAGACACGGCTCTTCCCATACAGCACTCATTTCAGCCACAGCTCATTTTCTCTATTTCACTCTCTCCCAGTTCCATTTCTCCACATTACCCTTCCTCTCCATGTCTGCCCCAATGACCTTTGCAGCCTGTCTCCCAGCACCAACCACTCTAAGATCTCCACGAGTCACAGATAATACCATTCTTTCCCCCATCTTCATCTAGCTCCTTTGACAAAACCTTTTACACACTGGCAAACAGTGACCAAAAGTATGAAAGCCAGGGGCGCGCACAGGGGAGGGTGATGTTGGAACAGTGCTGGGGAATGAAGTGTAAATACGACAGTCCGCATGGGCAACCTACTGGGCTGATAAAACAGCTTCCGCAAATTCAATATCAAGGGTCTGTTTCTAATGCAGCTGCCTATTGTTGTTGGTGTTTGAAGAGTATTCAAAAGGCACCGGGCTGCCTTAGACGCTAATGTGTGGATGTCTTAATTTACAAAAGCCACCGTGCATCCCGCAAAGCACTGCATCCTTGGAACCTGGCACTCTTTCCCGTACAAAATAAGTGCTCAATAAATGGTTGCTTAATGAATGAAGGGGGAAAAAACTCAAGGGCTCTTTACATCGCACCGCACCTTCCAGCTCAAACTGAAAGGCCAGCTTGAAAAATCTTCACACGCCAAAATGCAACGACATTCTAAAAATTGATCATGACTTCCTTGCCAATGATTTTTTTCCTTGAACTGTGCTGACAGGGGAAATGAAGATCATTTGCTCATTAAACAGGTATTTATGCAACGCTAACTCTACGTTGGGTGCTGGGATGTGATGTGAGAAAAAGGAAAAGAAAAAGGACTCTTCCTGTTTGAAGACGACAGTGGAAGCTGGTAGGAATCCATCATCGCGCGAGGGAAAGGTCAAGGCGCAGCAGAGAAAAGCAATGCTAGGGTTTTAAAGAGACAGACTCAACATTGTGATGCTCTTCCCTTCGGGAGAAGCTAGTTTCGCTTCCTGTGAGTGTGGGCTGACCCACTTCCAAGGAATAGAGATGGCGGCATGACATGTCAAAAAATAGTAGAAAAACAAAACAACCACATCTCCCATAGTGAGTCTATCTGCCTGTGGGTCCCTCTCTTCTGCCCCCTTTCTCTTCTCCCTCTGCCTCTTAAACACTTGCTTTGTGGAAGATCTTATTTAAGGGCTACTTGGTCTTCCACGATTCCCCACCCCCTGCCCGTCCAGCAACACCTGAGGCAGGTGGGAGAGCCGGTTCTGAGGGCAGAAGGGCAGGAAGGATGCTCCTGCCTGCCACCAGCTGAGAATAGGCCCTGCACCTCACCTGGGCAGCACAATAGAGCCAATGACAGAGGTGTTGGAGAGCCAGCCTCAATATTGTGAGCGTGAAAGAGCTGTCCCCAAGTCATGTGTCACAAGTCATGTGACAGCGTGGGTAGGAGGGAGATGCCCCTGCCAGTCCATCAAGCAGGTGGGAGAACCGTCCTTGAAGTCATAAAAACAGGAGAGCTGGCCCGGCCACTTCTCTACTGCAGCACTCCGAAGAGTGGCCCCTCTGTCACACCTGGGCAACACAGTAGAGCTGGCCCTGAAGCTGTGGGTGTGGGAGATCCAACCCTGGGGATGTGAAAGCAGGAGAACTGGCCCCGCCCCTTGCTCATTGTTGCAAGGGGTGTGCTAGCCAGGGCTGGAAAGCCCACTCGAGTGGCAAAGACAGGGGAGAGCTGGTGGGCTGACCAATCCTGCAACTATCCAGTCCCAGAACCAGTGTTATGTGTTGACCCACCCCAATATCCACCCAGCCCACTCTGGTGGCAAAGAAAAGGGCGAGCTGGTGGGCTGA
This sequence comes from Myodes glareolus, assembly GCF_982192425.1. Lineage (NCBI taxonomy): Eukaryota > Metazoa > Chordata > Mammalia > Rodentia > Cricetidae > Myodes > Myodes glareolus. The sequence continues at coordinate 16,478,193 of NC_142035.1, read as the reverse complement.
CCAACCCTGCAACTACCCAGGCCCAGAACCAGGGTTATATGTTGGCCCATCCCAATGGCCGCCCATCCATGATCTTCTGGAGCACATGAAAGGACTGGTCCTGGAGACCCAAAGCTGCAGGATCTCCACAACACAGAGCAACAGCAGGATATCCACGAGGAGCTCCAGTGAGGGCCCGGCATCGGTGGTGTAGCGGAAACCAGAGGCCTCAAACCAGACTGACAACTCCTTGCAAAGAACACTTGCAAGTAAAGATATACGGACAAAAGGGTTTACTGCGTGACTCACTGGGTCACACTACAGCTTCCGTGACAAGATCTGTAAGGGTAGAGGGCAGATACTAAAGCATGGGAAATGAATAGGATTGAGATGCATTACATAAAAGACATAAAGAATAAATAAAAAGTTCAAAAACGGCTACTTGGTAGGGTAGGAAGAAAGGGGGAGCACACACACTGGAGGAGGAGCTGAGGCCCTTCCACGACTGTGCACAAGGCCCTGGAGCACTTCCAAGCCACCTTCAGATGCCTGCTGGGACTGTGAGGCAATAAATGCTTGTTTTATACAGCCAAGTTGGCCCATTTGATACGCAGCACTAAGTCACCAGCTGGAAGAGGTGCAAGATGCTATGTGATGTGGAGTAAGGCGCACCCTTCTGGGCTAAACAGTGAGGAACACTTCCCTGAGGATGCAGTTGAGTGACAGAGGAGCAAGAAGGCGAGAAAGGACAATCCAGGAAAAAGGAGTGGCATGTGCAAAGGCCCTGAGGTAGGAAGCCATCTTCTCAGATATGCTAAGCACCACCACCAAGGAGGCTACAGAATGGATATCAAATGAGGCTGGTTTATAACGAAACTGACAAGAGAGCAAGCCTATCAGGGGGGGGCAACACATTGAGGACTGAGGTTCTTCCTTGGGAAATCAATGAGAAGTCTTCGAGGGTTTTAAAAAGGAAAATGATTTGATCACACTCAACGTTTCCTTCTGTCTTGTCAGCTGCTCTTTCTATCATGGCGTTCAGTTGACAGCTTCCTCTCGCTGGGCCGGTTTGTATGTCCACACAGACTCAAATCACAGTGGAAATTCAATGGGCAAGACCCTCACCATTTGCAATGCTAACTTCTTGTTAACTCCTATCCCATTCCAAGGCTTGCCAGTCTCTGGCTACAAACTCGGAGAGTGTTAGACAGGCAAGGTTTGGGGAACCTCAAGGTGAATTCCAAAAAACTGTTTCCTAATGCAGCTGTAATGTTGCATCTCATTCCTCTTGGGGAAAAAAGCCTAGGATTTTAACAGATTCCCAAGGGGATCTTGGGACCTTCAACACCTGAGCCTGAGACATGGATTCAGAAGTAGGTAAATTCTCGAGGAAAGAAACCATGAAAGGAGGGGGTAGAGAAAAAGGGCAGGGATGTAGCCAAATTGGTAGAATCCTTGTCTAGCATGCATAAAACCCTGTATTCTACCATCAGCATCACACAAAGCCACACATGGGGATGCGCACCTGTAATTCCAGCACTCTCTCAGGAGGTAGAGGCAAGAGAGTCAAAAGTTCAAGACCATCCTTAGCTATACATAGCAAGTTTCAAACCTCAGTGGGCTATGTAACACTGGAGGCGGGGCAGGAGGGGGGATAGGGTATGTTCTCAGGTGCCACCATGTCGTCCCAGCCTGTTCTGGGGGGGGGACACTGGAGTGTGAGCCACAGAGCTGTCCTCCTCCTGTGGCAAGAACCGACCCTCTGCTTCCCTCCCCTTCCTGTCAGTCATTAATTATGAGTTGTTTCCATTAGTCAGACAGTTCTCAGGAGAAGAGGGAGGATTTCCAGGCACATTAAATGCTTTTATCTGCTCAGTACAGCAACCTAAGAAGAAAGACAGTTAACGCTACTAGCAGCTGATGCTCACAGGAGCTGGGTAAGTAGAGAGGACAGCAGGAATTGGGGAACCCCAAAACAGTGTCTATCATGTACAACCCAGAAAAAGTTCCAAACCGACTATAGCAAAGAAATGCAGATTACCAATGACACCCTATGCAAATAGGATAGACTCCTTCCATGTGGAAGCCACCGTGTCTCTGCCATCCAATCATCAAAGAATATACACTAAAGTCCCCCTGCCACTCACCCAAGCCCAAAGCTCTCCACTCAACACAGTTCAGTATGGAGTCGCAGGGCTAAATCACTCTGAATATCATTATCTCAAGTTACTCAAAAATTCCCCTTGGGGTCACCCTGAAGGTTCAGATAGATGACCAGGAACCTTGTGGAACTTGAGTGAGGCGGAAGAATAGGAGCGAACTAAAACCAGACACTCAGCCCCATACTGTCTCATTTCAAATCCCAATATTCCTTCCTACTATGATTCTGAACTGTAGGCAGAGTCTTTTTTTTTAAGTGAAGCCCATATTTTTTTATTTCTCAGTTTCAAGAAAGAACCATGGATATCCAATAAAGGGAGAAACCTATATTATAACTATCATTCCCAGAAACTCTTGAGTTACAAATATGACATTTTCATTTTAAAAGTTTACTAAATATAAAATATATAGTAGAGTTTATGTGAGAAATTATGTATTCTAATATAATGCTATAGATTACGGGTTGAGATTATAAGGAGTGCTTTTTTCACTAATATGCTGAAATGTAATTATAAATGTAGGCAGAGTCTTGTTGGGACCACTGGCTTCCCAACAACCACACAGAGATGCATTATTAATTGTAAATGTTTGGTCAATAGCTTAGGCTTATTACTAATTAGCTCTTTCCACTTAACCCATATTTCTTATCTATGCTCTACTCGCAGCTGTACCTTTTCTCAGCACGGCGTGTTCATCCTGCTTCTCTCCACATCTCTCTTGTGACCCCGCCCTATTCTACCCCAGTGCTCTCTTTTTCCCAAAGGTCCCACTTAACCTTTTCCTGCATAGCTATTGGTCAGTCAGCTATTTATTAACCAACGAGAGTAACACATATTCAGAGTATACAAAAAAGACTGGTCCACAGCACTGGGCAAGCTGCAAAGTGTTTTAAGACTCAGTTTCCTGCCTGTAAAAGTGGGGTAATAATGATGGCCCTTGATTATCAGGTCCATATCAGTATGGGAACTATTGAGTTAATTCATATAAGCAGTGCCCACCTCAGAGTAAGTATCCATAAATATTAATAATTAAGATGGTTTCTGGAGATTTGGGAGATGGCTTGATAGAGAAAAATTGCTTGTCTCAAAAGCATGAGGATCAGAGTTCATATATGTAGGACCCATGAATACTGGGCAGGCATGGCCACCCATCTATAATTTCAGAACTCTGGAGACAAAACCAGAGAGGATCCCCAGGGCTAATCAGCTCGCTAGCCTAGTCGAGACAGTGAGCTCTAGGTTCAGTGAGAGGCCCTGCCTTAATATACAAGGTAGAAAGGGAGAAAGGGAGAGAATTGATGTCAACCTACACACACACACACACACACACACACACACACACACAAATATATGTTATTGAACTCTCAGAAAGAGAAGGCAGGACCTTCCAACCTGAAGCTCCCCAGATCACCCTCCCCCCACAATGCTGCAAGCATCCTTCATTCATCCAATATTCTGCTGTGTAGCACCCTCTGGCCATGAGCTCCCTGAGAACCAGATGTGAGGTGTTTCATCTTTGGTCAGCACTATGAGCACATTGTTGGTCTGATAAATAATTGATCAGTGGTTTCTACCACTGCCAGGAACTTCTCAAGGAAGCTCGCTGCGAAAGCAACGATCCAACTGAGACCCTCTTCGCTCTACATGTCTCAACAGCCCACGGCAGGTGGAGTACCTGCTGGAACATCTTCGTGCATGTGGGAAGGAGGTCAGTCTAATGCCTCCTCCTTCAGACCCAGAGGCCACACTAAGCATTTCATGGGCAGCCCCTCATTTAGTCACCTCAGCAGTCCTGTTGTGATTTCAGAGGTTGTACAGAGCAGGGAACTGAGGCTCTGCTACCTTCGCAGGGGCATGCAGTAGAAGATTCTCTTATTCTCAGGCCTGAGCCATACCCAGCAGGAAGGCCAGTCTCTTACCATTGCTGTCTAGCTCCTGAGATTTCAGGAATTATTATAAGGCAGGATTAGACACCAGAGCTAGGGAAGAGAAATCCCTTTGGCCAGACTTCCCTTGCCTTATACTCTCCAAAGCCAGCAAAGACCAAGGAAAAGACATTGCATGGTGCATGCCTGTCACCAGAATGAAGAAGCAAGGAAGAAAAGCTAACGCTACAAAAACACAGTCATAAATACTGTTTGCTGGGCACTTACCATATGCTTGGTGCTAAGCCCCATCTCAGTCGGGCTTCTACAAGCCAGATCTCGGAACAAAGGCGTGACAGTGGGGAGTTCACATGAGGTATGATCCTAGGAAGCACACAAGATGAGACAGGAAAGAGAACAAAGGCACCAGAATGAATAGTCACCCCTGGGGAAATGGGGGACCCTTTGAAGCTCTATGTTCACACTGAGAATTATCCCACAGAGCATGGGGAAGCTGGGGGTTTACCTGCTGACTCCCAATCCTATCGACTGGGAGTCATTTCTAGACATGAGTGACCTGGCCCTTGTAAATGCCCCATGCAGGGGCTCAGCATCCTCCTGTGATCAGAAGAATGCTTGGGCAGAGAGAATTACAGCTACTCTGGGGAAAGGGACATATGACATTTGCAAACATCCTGGAAAAGCTGCAGATGACAGATGGACAAAGGATCTCAAGGGGGCTTATGCAAATCCATAGCAGCCCCTCCCATGACTGTTCCATCAGCTACCTGGGAGAGTGACCATGGCTATGTCGATGTTATGGTTGAGTAAACTGAGACAAATACAGCCAAGGTCACCAAGCTGGGGAGGCAGCATGGGATCTAGACAGCTGAGCCCAGAGCCTGTGAGCTAAGGCAGCATCTTGCGTGGGCTCCTCTCCAAGGCTCTTTTTGCCCCACCAAGCAGGGCACAGCCACATGGAAGCCATGGTATTCCAGTCTACTTTATCCATGCCATTGTCTCAATTTAAGGTGTCTGATAGGATGTTTGGGGCTGGCTGATAGAGAAAAATAACAACATAGCCATCACTTCATGTGGTTACCCTTTTCTTATATGGGACAAGAGCACCTAAACTCTACTCTTCTATCCAAAACCTCAAATATAATTGAGCATTTTTGACCCCTGAACTCCTGGTTCACATCACCTACAGACTTGCTTATCCTGCATGCTACAAGTTTGATGAGCTATCTTTCACCTCGTTCCTTTCCTTCCTCCTCGGGTGTCCTTCATTATTCTGTAGATCTGTGCATTTGACTCCCTTGAACTCTGACCCCTGTGTATTTCTCACATCCCTCTCAGCCCACAGACTAATATCTTCAGGTAAGGTCTAGGGCTCCATAGCCCTGAAATGGAGGTAAACAGGACAGGGGTTGGCAGTTCTGTCATGACTGACAGATGCCAGCTCTGCCCAGCTTTTTATAAAGACTGACTAATGAGGCTGAGGAGAAAGCCTACTCCAGGTTACAAATATGATCCTCGTGTGTCATCTTTTAGACAACAGAGAGTGGTAATTCTAACTCCCCTCCATCAGGGTAAAGAACGTCACCTTTGCCTTAAGAAAGCCGTTCTATCTCTTTGATAGACACATTCAACCTTGCAGTCTTCACATGTGGGAAAAATGTTGTCCACATGGCATAGACGTTGGTCACACATTTTTACTTCATATCGTGTTTGCTATATCCAAGGAGTCTAGGAGGTGGGCAGGAAGAGAATCTTATCTCCACTCAGAAGGTAGAGGCAGGTGGATCTCTGTGAGTTCGAAGCCAGCCTGGTCTATAAAAGCTAGTTCTAGGACAGCCAGGGAGACACAAAGACGTCCTGTCTCAAAAAAATCCTCCTTTTCTTCTTTTTTATTGTTTTATTGAGTTATATATTTTTTCCACTCTCCCCTCTTCCCTTCTGCCTTCTCTCATAATCCCTATGCTCCCAATTTACTCAGGAAATCTTGTCTTTTTCTACTTCCCACGTAGAGTAGATCTATGTATGTCTCTCTTATGATTCTTTTTGTTGTATAGATTCTCTGGGATTGTGAATTGTAGGCTGGTTTTCTTTGCTTTATGTCTAAAAGCCACTTATGAGTGAATACATATTATATTTGTCTTTCTGAGTCTGGGTTATCTCACTCAATATGATGTTTTCTAGCTCCATCAATTTATCTGCAAATTTCAAAATGTCATTATTTTTTCTACTGTGTAGTACTCCATTGTGTAAATGTACCACATTTTCTTTATCCATTCTTCAGTCAAGGAGTATTTAGGTTGTTTTCAGATTCTGGCTATTAAAAACAATGCTGCTATGAACATAGTTGAGCACATGTTCTTGTGGTGTGTTGAGTATTTCTGGGTATATACCCAAAAGTGGTATTGTTGAGTCTTGAGGTAAGTTGCTTCCTAATTTTCTTAGAAATAGCCATACTGATTTCCAAAGTGGCTGTACCAGTTCTCACTCCCACCAGCAATGCATGAGTGTTCCCCTTACCCTATGTCCTCTCTAGTATAAGCTGACATCAGTGTTTTTGATCTTGGCCATTCTAACAGGTGTAAGATAGAATCTCAGATTGTTTTGATTTGCATTTCTCTGATAGCTAAGAATGTTGAGCATTTCCTTAAGTGTCTTTCAGTCATTTTAGGTTCATCTGTTGAGAGTTCTCTGTTTAGGTGTGTACCCCAATTTTATTGGATTATTTGTTCTTTTGATGACCAGTTTCTTGAGTTCTCTGTGTATTTTGGAGATCAGTCTTCTGTCTGATGTGGGGTTGTTGAAGAACTTTTCCCTTTTTGTAGGCTGCCATTTTGTCTTGTTGGCCATGTCCTTTGCTCTACAGAAGCTCACAGACACTGAGAACAACAATAAATAAATGGGACCTCCTGAAACTGAATAAATCTTCCATTTCAGATAAAGAAACTGAGACTCGATCTTTCTTAAAACCACAGAACTAGTGAGCAAAGAACTGTCTTAAGCATAGTAGGTCTTCAAATACAGTTCTGTGACCACAACAATCACTGAGCTGGCAGACCAAGCAGATACAACATAACCAAGCATGGCATTAGGCCCCTTGAAGCCAGGTTGGGACCTCTGCTTCTCTATTAGTGGAACTCGTGAAGAAGTCAAGCTTAACCTTGACAGAATCTCAGTGATGGCCAGCAAAGTTAACCCTCCTGTCTCTAGACCCTCTTTCTTCATTTCTGTATTTCTCTGTTTTCCTTCGCTAGAACTTTCTCTAACCAAGGCCGTCATTTCCTTGGTTGAGATATTATAACAGACTGACCTCACTTACAGAATGCTGTCGTCAAGAGTTCTGTCCATATCAATCGTGCTAAGCTGAGTAAACCCAGAGAACTGCAGCAGAAGGGAAGCTGGAAGGATTAAAGCATGCATGGGACCCCACCCACTGTTACCAAAGGGGTCCTCAGGGAATGCCAAAGACCAGCCCTTACCTGTCAGCCTGGGAGGACAGCAACCTCAGGGTTCCCCTTGCAAGAGCTGAATTCTGAAGACAAGCTGCAGGAACTTAGAACTTGATTCACCATCCTCCCCTGCCCCTGAGCTTCCAGGAGGGGTAACAGCCCTGGTGACACCTTGATCTCAGCCTTAAGGAGTTCTCTGTGGAGATTAGCAGAGTCATGCTGTCTGCAGACATCATCTCCAGAGAACTATGAGATGCTATGTGTGTGCATGTGCCATTCTCAGCTACTACATGTGTGGGACTTTGTTATGACAGCCATAAGTTGATGCAGACAATACTTACAACTGCTGGCACACGCTAGCTGTATAATGAATGTTTGGGTGGACAGGACACTCCTTGGAGGCTTAACTAAGATTTTATTTTTTGGGTGTGTTTTGGAATTACGCTCATATCCATCAGCTGCTGATGCACAACAAACATGCACAAGTGTGAGGGTAAACAACAACCGGAAGGGTTGTCTCCTTGTCCACTCAACTACAGTATCCCCTGGGGCCAGATGATTTGGGTCCACCAGGCTTGGCTCCTAGACTGAGCTGGATTCAGGTACACTGTAAATATCTCTCCTCTCCCTAACACCAGAAGCTGCTAATGTAGGTTCCTCTTATGGTGACAGGTGGCAACCCAGAGACACAAGCTACCCTGCAAGCACTCTCACTTCGAGTTGTACCCAGGAACCATCCCACTGACCAAGGCAAATTAAGTCAGTATATCTAGGTCAGAGTGGAAGGAGTACCTGCCTCCCACGCAGGCAAGTAAACAGTGGGAATATGTTCAGTAACGATTGCCTTCCTTAGTGGGCTGCACATGTGTTACTAGGACATTAAGAGATGTGATGAGAGTCAGGGAATGGAACATGGCAATGTGCTCCTCCAAGAATATTTGTAATGACAAATGAATCACTGGGAGACACAATCGTGGCATCAATCAATAATGGTTTGGATACCTTTTCCAGTATGTATCTGCCTCTCTGAGCTTCAGAAGCTTTCTCATCTGTCAAATGGGAATAATGATGACTCTTACCTCTTGGGACTCTTGTGGGTACGTGGCAATGCCACAAAGGTGGAGCTTTCAACATTGTGTATGGAGCACAGTCCGGGCTCATGGGTGCATGCACCCCTTGCCTCTCACAACGGGGCCTCCCTAATGCAATAATGGGGAAGGCAAGGGTGGGCGAGCCTTGAAATTGTGTGGAGACAGATCCAACTAGGACACAGTCAATGGCAGCCTATGAAGTGTGTGGCTGTGTGGTGGTGGGGGACGCGGAGTGGGCGTGGGTGGGTGGGTATACTACACTGCACGCAAAGCCCGTCCCCGCAGGCTCTCAACAATGATTACAAGTGATTCTGAAGCGTTCGCTGAAACATGTTATAAGCCTTGATTACAAAGAAAGAGTGATTTTCCTCAAGTGGATCCTCCATCTGCTGGAGGTAGCCAGACCCCATTGACATGGAAGATAAGCCCTGCTGCAGAGAAATTCCTAGAACTCCGCAGGCTCCGAATTTGCAGCAGAATGCATCATGCTTTCCCTGGCAAACTTGACTGACAGATGCCCCACCCCACCCCCCAAAAAGAAAAGCCCATCTAGCTATTCCCACCTTAGCCAGCTATTCACACCTTACCCACTCACTGTCATAGCCCATGGTGCAGCCTTGGAAATGGGCGATAAATGCTGCGCCTCTTTATTTATGAGCACTTCCTGCTCTGCGCATAATTCCCTCATTCTTTCCCCAGTTTGTGTGTAAACATCTCAAATAGGATCATTTTTAAAAGAGTCTCCGGACACAACGGAGCTCATACTGGCCTGCATTTCTTCAGAGTGAAGAAAAGAACACATGGAGGGGGCCCTTGGGCTCTAGAAGTTCGCAGCTAGGTGGCAACACGGCAACCCAAGGGTTCCGTCACACTGTGAGTAGCAATTTGGGGCACCTATAGCCACTTGGCCCCCGTGAGAGTCATTCACGTTTAAAAGAAGTCACCTGTTCCAAAGTCATCATGATGAAACTCAGTTAACCTTCACTAGGTCTGAGCTGTTGAGAAAACCTCCTCCCTGGAACGTTAGTTGCCTGAATCTCCATCCCAGGAAAAGCAGCCCGGCTACGCTCGAGCCAAGTCTTCTGATGCCAAGCCCAGAAGTCACTCTGCCGCTCCTTGTCAGGGTCCTTTCACACACTCTTCAGAGGACAGACCCAACACCTAACACGTCCAAGACCTGTCTCTGTTACTGCCCCAGAAATTCCTTCCCCTCTTTGGGCCTCTGGGTTTTTTGTTTGTTTGTTTGTTTGTTGTTGTTGGGGTTTTTATTTTTTTCGCATGTTTTCTTCCTGTGAGCCTCTCAAAGAAACAAACGTTGACTCGGAGAGTCAGGTACAAATGGCTGATTTGGCAAATAAAGACGCCAGCGTGAAAGTAGGGAAGACAAATGGAAGACGAACTATCTGTTGCTGTAGGACAAATGTACGCAAAACTCAGCGGCTTAAAGATAACACACGCAGTTTAACTCACAGTTCCTGTGGATCAGACGTCTCGGCCGAGCACAGCCAGATGCCCATAGCGTCAAGGTAGCAGACAAACTGTCATCTCTGGCTGCAATGTCACAGAAAGGCTCAGCTGGGAGCAGGTCGCTTCCAAGCTCACTTGCGTGGCTGTCACTGGATTCAGTACCTCACTGGCTGTTGGTCAGAGGCCGTCTCACATCCATGTCCCTCCATGGAGCAGTTGACAGCCACATCTCTCCAAATGACAGGCTGAGGGACAAAAGAGACATGGCCAAGATGAGAGTCACAGTCTTCTTACAACCGAATCTTGCAAGTAAAATCCCATTATTCCATGCATATTTTATTCATCAAAAATGGTTCAGTATGCCCCCACGTAAAGGAAGGTATCACACAGGCATGTCAGACATCATTGGGAGACAAGCCAGTGAAGGATTAACGCTGATTCTCCAGCACTTTGCCTTCCTGGGGAGTGAGGCTTTGGAGAAAGCCCCCAGGAAAAGAGATGCAATTGCTGGAGTGTCTGATTGGGGTAACAGGATCATTATACCTCAGTTCTCTCCTCCACAGAAAACTGTAAATTGGCCAAAACTCCTGGCTGGTACCCTCCCCGTGCTCCTCTCCTCTCCGGGGGTTTGAGCCTCACTTCCTGTTCCATGATAGGCTGCCAATGAAGGGTACATATCAAGCTACCTACCGAGCGCCCCAGGAACAGGTGTAGGACACACCTTAGAATCAGACATGGAAAGGGAGAGCGGACTGAGATAGCTCCGCATCAGTCCCCATCACACACCGATTCTGTGAATGAGATGTTCACAGGTCAAATGAACCCTTCTCTGGATTCCAGTCATTGCCTCTTCTTGTATCAGGGCTGGAGGGAGGAGAATTGGTGCTGTACTGTCCCTTGTTGGGGTTCCTAAGCCACCCCAACCTTGAGATTCCTTCGTTCCCCAAACTCTCCCCAAGCCACGGGTCTCGTGGAGGATGGGCTGACAGCTCCTTGGCTCTCTAGCACACCAGCAGGGTCCCTGTGTCCATCTGGGAAGCATCTCCACAGGTTTATTTCTTGCTGACGCTGCCCTTTTCACTCTGAAGCTTCAGTTCTTTCGGCTTATCCCCCATCCTTCTTCCATAGCACGAAGGGAACTAACCCCCATTTTTCACATTGCCTTGATTACGCTCCCCACTTTCTAAACTGGGAAATCCTATTTGGGAGTATGTGGTTTAAATTCATAATTTTCAGAAAGGCAAAGATATATTATGATGTCCTCATTGCTTCAGGCAGCACCAGGTACCCATGGCCATCTTAATTGCACATGGATCTGAACTAAACTAAACATCCATCAGTGCCTGAATGAACTGTGCAAATAACAGAGAAAGGTCAAGTTATGGCTACTAACGTGGGTCAAAGTTCAAACACTGAGTGGTTACTTGGCAACCAATACTGTTGGGAGGGTACCTGACAAGGCAAATAGACTTTACCTTTGCTGTCTCTTAGGCTTCAACTAATTATTTCTTACTACATGGAAATAATCTCATTATAACAAAGTCACCATGATCCCAAACAGAAGTTTTATTTTAAAAATATTAAATAGCAAATACGGCCTGGATAGGAGCAATCAGAACAGACTCCAGGAGGCTTGCTGCACGGGGAACGCTGGCTGAATATCAACCTTGGGTCTGGATCGCATGTGTCCCATTGTCCCCTAAAGCTTTCCACGAACTTTCCCGCTGCTGGCCAATCTCTGCTCTCCACAGGAAAGCAATCTGTTAGCATCCTTGTGAAACACTTTGTGAACTATGGGGAATTGTTTTCTACCACAGAGAGGTACCCTTCTGCTCCCTTCATACTTATCAGCAAGTCTGTGTTATTTAACCCGACATGATTTATTCTGTAGCTCTAATGTCAAAGGGTTAAGGTTAATAATTCATTGGCAAATCCATCCAAAATCACTATCCTTGCATTTGCTGCAATTCTAAAGCAACTGAGGAGCTTTCCTTTTCTTCCTGCACCACTGCCCCATCACCCCCACCAGCCCTGGCTCCGCTGTGTATTTCTGATGAATCTGACTTTTGATCTCTAGGCCCAGGGCCAGAGGCATGGGCTGACTCCCAGGGGCTGACCAGGCCTTTGCAGAGCTGAAAAAGAGAGCACCGCTTCCCAGTCTCAGAGCAGAAAGTAAAAGTGCTTTTTTTTGTTCTCATAATCTATTTTGAAAGGCCAGTACGATTTGTATTCTATTTCACAACCCTATATATGGAACTGAATTGCGCCAGGCTTCATCTCCGGTGCATTTCAAATCTAAACTCATTTACTCTTCAGAGCACCGTACGAGGCAGCCCCAGTCATTGTCCCCACTTTGAAGCAGGAAAATAAAACACAGATTGCTTAAGTAACTGCCTCCAAGTCACACAGCTAGTATTGGAAGGCCCAAGAGGGCTGTGCAGAGAGCTCGGGAGGCAAAGCGCTGCCACACAAGCATGGGGACCCAAGTTCAGTCCCCGGAACCCAGGTGACAAAGTCATGCCCCGGGTGTTCTTGTAATCCCAATACTGGGGAGGCATTGGGGTTTGTTTGCAATGCCAATCCTGAGGAAGTAGAGACATGCAGATCCCTAGAACAGGCTAGACAGGCTAGATAGGCAGTATGGCCTAATTGGCAAGTCCAAGACTAGTTGGCCATATCTCAAAAAAAAAAAGTCAAGGTATATGTGCTTAAGGAAGAACAATACCTGAGCTGTACTTTGACTTTCATATATACATGTATACACACACAACACAAACACATGTACACACATACACACACACACACACACACAGAGAGAGAGAGAGAGAGAGAGAGAGAGAGAAATAAAATAAAGTAAAATGGTAGATTTTCAACCTGATCTGGTCCAAGAACTACATTATACACATAAAAGGTTTTTTTATTATTGTTCAAGTAATTTTGTGTGGTCACTCACAAGGGAATTAGTACCTAACTTATGGCACTAGAAAACACCACATTCAATGAGTACCCACAATGCACCATGCTTTCTCACAGAGGTTCCACTGTGCCATTGTGTTGTCTCCCGGTAGTTTTAGGAGGCAGACCTTGTAGTCTCCAGCTTGTAACTGGACTCACTGAGTTTAAAAGCATAGCACAACGGAATCCTAGTACTGCAGATCGGTGGCCACCCAAGAAATTTTCAACTAGTTAATTAATGTATTAGTTACTTTTCTGTTGCTTTGATAAAACACCATAACCATGGCAACTTCCAGGAGGCAGGTGTGGTGGTTTGGATGTGATTGGCCCCCATGAGCTCATAAAGAGTGGCGCTATTAGGTGTGACTTTGTTGGAATAAGTATGGCCTTGTTGAAGGAAGTGTGTCACGGTGGGGGTGGGCTTTGTGGTCTCTTTCACTCAAGGTTTGCTGGATGTGACCTTCAGACCATTTCCTGTTGCCTCTAAGATATAGGACTCTCAGCTCCTTCTCCAGAACCCTGTCTGCCTGCATGTAGCAATGTTCCCAACATAATAGTAATGGACTGAACCTTAAACTATAAGCAAGCCCCACAACCCCCGCTCCATGCCCAGTTAAATGTTTTCCTTATAAGAGCTGCTGCGGTCATGGTTTCTCTTAGCAGCAATAGAAACCCTAACTAGAAGAGCAGGGTTCATTTGAGTTTGCAGTTGGAAGGGGAGGGTAAGAGTCCATTACCATCACTGTGGGGACACAGGGAAGCAGGTAGCCACTGGAACAGCAAGCTGAGAGCTCACCTCTTAAATCACAGGAGGAAGCAGAGAGAGTGAACTGGGAATGGCATCTGGCTTTGAAACCTTGAAGTCCTCCCCAAGTGACATATCTCCTCCAGCAAGGCCATCCCTCCTAAATTGCCCAAACAGAACCTCTAACTGGGCACTAAATACCCAAATGTCCTATACAATGGAGGGTATCTCATTCAAACCTCCATAATTAATTATGTCTAAAGAGACACAAGCTAATTACAATGGTGACAGAATTTGAGCCTAGACCTCTCTGACCTACCTTTCTGCAAGCTGTCAAGGATATCCCCAAGTAAGAACAGGGAGAGAGAAGTGTGGACCATGACTCATTTTTATGAAAATATAATTAACAGAAATACAAATATATTAAACTTTCAATATAAACATTGGTTAAAAATGGTAGTATAGATATTGACTAGTAATTATTGAGACTAATAAAAGATTCATTTTCAAACATTGCGTCTTTCAACCTTGATTTCTCGTGTTTGGTTGTGAAGGGTGTACATAACTCCCTGTCACTGTTGCTGAGAGAGATTTAATCCCAGGAAATTAATTTTGCTATGTGGTACAAATTATACCTTTAAAAATATAACAAAATCTCATATTTCTCCAAGTGGTTAGCTACTATCTTACTGTCTTTAACTGAATCCAGTATTTCCTTAACCACAGTCTTCATATGTGTGTGTGTGTGTGTGTGTGTGTGTGTGTGTGTGAATGCATGTGTACTTGTATATGCAGGTGTGTATGCATGTGTAAGCACATTTGTGAGAGCCAGAGGGTAGTTTCAGGTTTCATTTCTCAAGTGTGATCATCTTGCTTATTTAAGATAGGGTCTCCCCTGGTCTGGTATTTGCCGAAGAGGACCAGCCAACTCTTAGATCCCACCAATTTCTCTTCCCCAGCAATGAAATTATAAGCACACACTGTACTGTCTAGATCTTAAAGAAACGGATTCTAAGGGCCAAACTCAGATCCTCATGCCTGCAATGCAAGCGATTTACTGCCTGAGCCATCTTCCTATCCTGCCTCCCCACCTTATTCTTATATTTTGTTATATTCTTAAATTATTGTTCTGCTTTTAATTTGAAATAATTTTGACTTCTAGAAAACCAGCAGATAGAGAGAGGTTGAGGTAAAGAATGCCCATATACCTTTCACTCCCCTCCACTGTATAATGATTTAAAAACATAAAATTGATATTGCTACAATGCTGTGCACTAATCTATGTGTCTTACTTGATTTTTGCCAGCTTTCTCAATGATTTCCTTTCTCTGGTCTAGGACCCCATCCAAGGTCTTGCACTGAGTTGGCTTGTCGTATCTCCTCAGTGACCTTCATCTGACATTGCTTAACCCTTCCTACCTGCCCTGGCTATGACACTAGGGAGGATTCTGGTCAACTATTCAGTAGAACATGCCTTGGTTTGGTTTTGCCTAATGTTTTCTCTGTACTAAGGTTTTGCATTCGGGGCAAGAAAATCATAAAAGTGGTTTCCTATCTTATTGGTGCTCTCTCTCTCTCTCTCTCTCTCTCTCTCTCTCTCTCTCTCTGTGTGTGTGTGTGTGTGTGTGTGTGTGTGATATGTAAGAACCTCATTCCATGTGCCATTAACCTTGATCACTAGGTGAGGGTATTGGCTGCCAAGTTCCATCATTATTCTCTTATCCTTTTTCTATCAGCAATCGGTGAACATCTTATTGGGAAATTTGAGGGTACCATGCAAAATACCCAGTTACCCAACCCACTCCCCATTGTTAACTTTGGTCTCTATTTGTAGAAAACTATAAAAATCATTAGCATGGGGACGTTTGCCTGATGCAAGGTTCTGTTTCCACATTCCTCCACACTCACTCTCTGGCTTTCCTCTGCAAGGGGATGCTGTCTCTTCCCTCCCAATAAACACAATTATTTATTTATAACAGTTATAGGTCTGTGAATATTTATTTTACTCCAGAGATTATAATCCAATTCTTATGGTAAATTCTAATATGCCATTTTTCCTCCTTCTAAATTTACTCTTCTATTTCATTGATGTTTTTGTATATTCCTGTCCTGGTAATAACATTGTCTTAACCATTACAGCTTCATAATACATATCAGAGTCTGGACATTGAAGTTTTCTGCTCATTATTATTCTTGCAGAAAGTCCTTGGTGGGTTTCTCCTATTTATCTTTCCAGATGAGTTTTTGAATAATTTTTGTCAATTTACACGATAAATTCCTAAGGGCATTCGGTTGAAATTGCATTCAATTTATGAACTAACTTAGGGAAAATTGTTTTCTTTAAAATATTAAATCTCCCCATCTAAAAACATGATATGCCTCTCCATTTGTAAGCATCCACGTGCCTCTGTGAAAACTTGCCATTTACTTTGTACAGGCACTGTATGGTACCTTCTGGTTGGAAGATTCTCAGAATTCTCACCCCTAGGATTGTTTTGGTAATCAGACATCTAACCGTCTTGCTTGCTTTACATTTTAATTAGTTTATTTGTTTAATGGTCATTTGCTCAGTGCCTACCATGAGCCAAGCGCCACTGTTTTAAAAGATTGGGAGTTTTGTCCTGCACCCCCCACCATGGATCTCCATTTCATGGAGGAAAAGCAGACAGAGAGGAGACATGTAAGAGAGAGTGGACCTGTGGATATTGTTGCCCCAGAACGCAGTGGATTCCCAGCTCTCCACACCTACACTGTGGGAAAATTGATTGAGATAACACCAAAAGTGTTCTCAGGTCAGATCTGAAACACTAGCTTTCCCTCCATGAGAGCTGTCAGCCCTTTTCCAGCTAACAAGGAGTCAAACAAATATCTACAAGCAGAGACGATCCTCACAGCGCAAACTCCATACTCTGCTCATCATCAAAGTCGAGTAAGGAAATAGTGAAAGAACTGTGGGAAGGATTATGGCTATGTCACGTGCACTGGTGATACATGAGTGATACTTGATCCCAGAGTGGAGGGGAGAAAAAAAAGAAAAGAAGAATTAACCAAGAAACCATGTAGGCAAAAGAGTATTCACATGGGAAGAATAGCCTATGCAAAGGTACCTTGGAAGGAATGTTTGGTGGGTTCTAGTAAAGATGCCATAGATATCACCTAGATAGACCAGAAGTAGGAGGAGCTGTGGAATATTCAAAAGCAACCAGATTTGGGGTCTGTTTTTATAAGCGCAGAGTCAGCATAGCTAACAGATCGAAAGGTAGGGAAGGCAAGAGCGTTGGCATGAGCTGGGTCACACAGGTGGGCATCCTCAAGGACCCAAAGCAGCCAACGTGTTTCCAGTAACTCTTAGATGATCTGCACATAAGGTTTTAGCTCATAAAACAGACTGCTACTGAGCATCAGAAAAAGATGGAATGTCTTCTGAGCAGCTGGCAGACTGTCAGGCTCCCTCTCAGAATGCAGCCTCTCACCTCCAGTTAGCCAAGAGTTAACAGGTGTGTGGGGTTCGCTGAGGCGCTCCTCTATTATTCTTGTCAACGGAAACTCTCCCGAATGCAGTATATTTTATGGATGACTCAAGTACCCTTCAGGCTCAGGAAGGAGCCTGAAGGTCAGGATTATAATCTCTAATTAGTTCTGCTCTGGAGCTGGGAGGGAGGACTGGTTACCCAGAGTCTCAGGTATATGAGTTTCGGATAAGGAATTGCTGCCTCAATGGATGGAGAACAGAGCCTGCTCATTTGCAGAAGTACCTGGTAATTGTGACTAATTACCAGAGGGTGTGCTTTAGCCATCACTGACACATATAAATAACCATTTGTACCTTGACTCCAGGCTGTTAATACAGTCCCAGGGCTGTTCTGATAATGCCAGGAGAAGTGTGGGTCTGGAATCTTCCATGCGATTTCTGTTTGGCCTGACATCAGAGGATACCGGGAGAGAAAAAGAAAAAGGAAAAAAAAATCCGCTGGGATCTAAGCAAGCGTGAATTAGTTAAGGTTTGAGCAACTCACATCCATAATGAAAACTGCTTAAGGATAAAGTATTTTTGGAAGCCCCCTTTGCAAAGGATTATAAAAGACTCAAAACGCCGATGTCACAGAGTCGAAGCGGAGCCCCCTGCTGTCTTCAAAGAATTCTGTCTCATCAGTAAGGAGAGAAACATACTGGTGTTTACTGACTATCCTGGACCAGCCTGGGCCTGCTTCCTAGCAAAGACTCTTCTCCCTTCAGAGAGCAGGCTGCCTGCCCCCCCCCCCCCGCAACACACACATATACAGTTAACTCAGCACACACATATCCACCTCCACCCCCCACCCCACCCCCACAGTCCTGACCTGTGCATCCTCACCTCTGTGCCTAGGAGCTCTTCCCCAGATGCTCCGGAACAGTGATGCTTCCTGTTACTGTTGGAAATGTGGCCCTGATGCTAAAGTCCTGAACCCACGTCCCTCTCATTATTGAGTTCTTCTGGGAAGTCTTTGAAGATGTAATGAGTTAGGTGATGTCACACTGGATTAAGATGGGATCTGATTCTGATGGACTGATTGACTGATGAACTTATAAGAAAGAAAGACATTGATACACATGAGAAAGACCCTTATGGGACAACAGAGGTGGGAACTGTATTAACATCTCTAGAATTCAGGAAACACCAAGAACTGCAGGCCAGCCCAAAGGAAGTACCCTCCTTCACCTAATTTTCTTTCTATTTCTGTAATAAACACCATTGACCAAAACCAACTTAGGGAGACAAGAGTTTATTCTATTTTACGTTTTATAGTTTATCATAATGGGAAGTCAGGGCAGGAACTCAGGGCGGGAGTCTGGAGGCAGGCACTGAACAGAGGCCATGGGAGGGAGCTGCTTACTGACGTTTTCCTCTTGGCTTGCCCAGCCTGGTGTCTTATATCTCCCAGGATCACTTGTCCACAGTTGGCTTGGCTCTCCAACATCAATCATTAATCTAGAACATTCCCCCGCAGACTTTCCTGGAGAACATTCTGATGGGGGCATTTTCTCAATTAAGAGTCCCTCTCCCCAAATGACTCTGGTTTGTGTCAAACTGACAGAAAGCCACCAGCACAGTCCTCTAGAGCCTTTGAGATGGAGTGGTCCTCTAAACAGATTGTTTCATTGTTCTTGCCTTCAGAACTGTGAGAGAATGACGCAGCATTTAAAATTATCTCTCTGTGTGTATGTGTGTGCGTGTGTGTGTCCACATGCTGCATGTTTGTGGGTGAGGGTGTGTACATGCTGCATGTGTACACACATGTGTGTGGATGTGTGTGCCGCATGTGTGCATACTGGATGTGTGTGTGCATGTGTGTATGTCTGTGCATGTGCGTGTGGGTGTATATGTATGTGCATGAGTGTACGTGTGTGTGCATATATGTGCATGCTGCATGTGCATGCATATATGTATGTGCGTGTGTGCATGTGTACATAGGTATACTTGTGCCACAGTGCATATGCAGAGGCCAGAGTACAAGCTTGGGTATTGGTCCTCACCTTTTACCTTCCTTGAGACACATCTCATGCAGTTCCCCAGGGCACACTCCAGACTAGGCTGGCCCCCAAGTTCTCCCAAGTTCACCTCTACACAGGGGTGATGGGTGTGCCACAATGATCCAGTTTTATGTGGGTTCTAGAGATTGAACGCAGGTCCTCACACTTGCCCAGCCAGCAGTTTACACACTGAGCCACCCCGCCCCCACTACCCCAACATCATGTTTGAAGCCAGCCTGGTTTGTGCACGGATGCAGCAGAGCTTCGAAATTAGCCTTATCTGGTATGGGAAAATTATCTGTATTCTGTCAATCATATTTTAATAAAACGCTGATTGGCCAGGCAGGCAGTATAGGCAGGAAAGCCAGACAGGAAGTAGGGGTGGAGCAAAGAGACTGGGAGTATTCTGGAAGCAGAACCTCCCTTGCCACTCCTGCGCAGACCACCAAAGAGGCAGCATGTAACATGCCCAGCTGAAAAAGGTATGGAGCCATTATGGCTAACATAGTTGAGAATAATGGGTTAATATAAGTTATAAGAGTTAACAAGAAGCCTGACCTAATGAGCCAATCAGCTTTATAACTTATAGAGATCTCTGTATGGTTGATTTTCCTTGGGGTATGCCAGCTCTGGGGTACCGGGCGGGATGGAAACCCCAACAAGCCGGCCCCATCATGTTACACTTATCCGTGTAACACGGGTGTGTTCGACCCTTCCTGTTCAGTCATCATTTCAGATAATGGTTTACAAGGGACCTGGAGATGATCTGGGAGTGACTCGAACAGGGAGATGGGAGGATGGGCAGGAGCAAGGTCTTCTCAGTCTCCTCCTCCAAGAGCGTAAACATTCCTGACACCCCTCTGGTTGGATAAAGCATGCGCTAACACAGTAACTTGCAGGATGACTCTAGTAGGACCCTTCTTCCCTGGAGTTCAGGTTCACCTCCTCACCACCAGCTGGGACATCTGACCCATAGCTTTGCCTGTTGGAGCCCGTCATACATCTAACGAGGCAGCTGTTGGTGGAAATGAACTCTCTTCGCAAGGCACCATGGTCCTGTATTCCCCCCACCTAGATCCTACGTTGAAGCCCTGACCCCCAGGACTTTACTCTTTGAAGGTGAGACCCTCAAAGAGGTTAACTAATTAAAATGAGGTTATTAGGTTAGGCCTTAACCCAGGACAATTAGTGTCCTCAGAAGAAAGGATATCGAGACACAGACGTACCTCGGGGTTAGCCACAGGAGAACAAAGCCAGAAAGTTCCTGTTTGCAAGCCAAAAGAAAAGCCTCCTCCAGAGCAGAAAAATTATAAAGTTCTCTCTGTAACTCTCCCCTCTCCCCAACCTGCGGCGCTTTGCTACAGCAGACTTCCCCAAAACCTCCTGTTTCTATTCTGACTATCATCAAAACAACAAATGACGACAAATGACAGAGGGGATGTGGAAAAAGAGGAACCCCCTTTTTCTGTGGCTGGGAATGGAAACTGGTACAGGCACCCCGGAAATCAGTGTGGATGTTTCTAAAAGAGAACCTTAAAAATAACACCGCCATATTCCACGCCTGACTACGCAGGCTCAGTCCTCCCACACAGGTACCTGCACCTCTGTATTTATGGCTGCGCTCTTCACAATAACCAGGAAATGGAACCAGCCCACAGGCCCATCACCAGATGAGTAAGAAAAGGGTGACACATGCACTACAGAATGTTATGTGGCCGTGAAGGAAAATAAAGACATTAAGTTTTTCAGGAAAGCTGATGAATCTGGAAATTACTATAGAAGTGAGGTAACACAGACACCAAAAATAAATACATGTTCTCTCTTGTTCTCTCTCCTATATACATTGTGTGTGTGTGTGTGTGTGTGTGTGTGTGTGTGTGTGTGTGTGTGTGTAGAGAGAGAGAGGGGGGAGAAACAGAGGGGGAGAGAGAGAAATCTAGAAAGAGGACCACAGGAGGGGAAAAGAGATCTTAAGGGACAGATGAGAAATGGTATAAGAAAAGATGCAACATCAAAATGAAAAATAGGTCACTGGGGTTTGGAAGAGAACAAGCCAGCGAAGGGCCAGGAGGATGGGGAGGGAGGAGGGGGATCACCAAAAATAAGGTACTAGATGAAACCCACAACTCTGCTGCACACTAATTTAAAAAACCTGAATAACAAATCAGCAATAAACAAGTAAATAATAAACAGATAATAAATTTCTTTCCAGTTTTACATCTCAGACTCATATATCACATTTGATTAATTCTAGACAGACCTTCTGTCTCCATTTTTTACTTCTCTGAAATGTCTGCCAGGGAAGCCAGGCAGGCACCATGGTCTGGTATCTTCACTGTGTCCCCTCCCCTCAGGCTTTCTGAGGACTCTGACCGTGCACAGGCAACCCCCACATTGCAAGGACAGACTGGTTGGGAAGAGAAGACATGTCCTTGTCTGCTAATGCCTTGTAAACTGGAAACATCTCAGCATTGAGATTGGCGGAATGAGAAGCTGAGGGGGAGGGGCAGCTAGGCGTGAGAATGAAGAGTGCTTGCAAGGACCCTGGCACTGCTGCCATTGGTGGTGGTGGCATCAGCGGCAAATCCTTGGAGGAAAGCACAGATGCCGATGGCTGAGTCAAAACTGAGCCAGGGAACTTGAACTCTGAACCAGGAAGTTTAAAAATCTTTCCAGCAACTTGTTTCACTTCTGTGTTCCTTGGAACGTATGCAAAAGTGCGATCCATGATAGAATCTACATTCCCGCAAATTTTAAAGGCTCTTCCAATAAGCATAAAATAAAAATCCTAAGTGATAAAAAGCTACAGAGTCTAACATCTATGGCAACATTGTTTTTTCCTTCCTCATGCTACATCAGCTGAAAGTGCTGCTTCCTCAGTGGCCAGTCATTTTGCTCTGGATGAAGCGTGGAATGGCTTTGTTACAGTACAATCATAGGTAGGAAGCAATTTTATAGGTGAGAAACTGAGGTGTCTGGCCTTGGTGGCTTACATATGCACCCTCCCAACCTGGCTGTGGGCCACCCCTGTCAAACTCACCTCTGCTGCCCCCACTTACACCTGAATCCCAATCCAGGATCTAGCCTCCAGTGGGAAGTTCCTGCCAAGGAGTTAAATTAGTTGGTTTTTCATGCATATATAATGAACTCAACGCAATAAATAAGGCTTTATGGGTGGCAGATTTATCCATCTTTATGGTGCAAAAGTAGAACTCGCGGGGTGTGTACGTCAGACAGACACTGCCTCTCACCCCCACAGGTGTAAATCACAGTGGTCTGGGATGCTCACGTGGAGGACCTGCCTGGGGGCCTGGTTTACAAGACTGTCAATAATTACAGCCCCAGGAAGCCCGCAAGACACACAGGCAGAATCTGCTAGGAGCACAGAGAGGGACAATTTACTGGGCACACCATAGCTACTGCTGAGCCAAAAAGACGGTGCATCAGAGGATGAGTACGGTCCCCAGGACACAGGCCTGGAGTGTCTAACAAGCATGAAGGATGGACCAGAGAGAGGCCCTAAGCAAGAGTTCTGAAGCCTTCTAGACCAGTGCTGCGATCCAGAATCATCTGGAAGGCCGGTCAAAATACAGATTGTGACTGAAGAGAGACGGCTCAATCAGTGAACTGATTGCTAGGCAAGAGTGGGGATCTGAGTTCCATGCCCAGCGAGGCATGGCTACAGGCAAATGATTACCAGTCCAACTCCAGGGAGGCGGAGACAGGCTTCTTGGGGATCACCGGCTGACTAGCCAAGCCAAGTAAACAAGTTATAGGTCCCAGTGAGACAGTCTGTTTCAAAAACTAAGGCACGGCTCCTGAGGAAGAATGTTGCCCAAGTTTTACCTCTAGCCCATACGTGCACAAACACACACATGTGCACGAGGGCATGCTGGCACGCGTGGGTGTGCACACGCGCGTGCACTCACACATGCACAACCCTCAGACGTTCTGACTCAGAAGATCCAGGCTATGGCTGCAAAGTTTGCATTTATCCCAGGAAATGCTCAAACAGTCCATCTGTGGATAATTTTTTGAACACTGATGCCTAGATTATTTTTTAGCAAAGGCGCAAATATCTCTCCTATTACCCAGCGTCCTGAAATGACCCAAAGCTTCACTTGGGATGCAAATGACATGCTGTGCCCAAATGTAAGAGATGGCCTTCACATCTTGCCATTAAAAGCATGTACACTACAGGTCAGCATCCCTGAGATACTGAAAGCGAGTGGCTGCATTTCCCCGAGCCTCAGATTTTGTCTGATGAATGGGCTCATAACAGTGGCCATGAGATGAAGTCACTGTAATCAGTACTATAATAACTTGTATATGCATGTGTCCACATCACGTGGTACCACAGACTGAACCCAGGGCCTCAAGCACGCGAGGCAAGCACTCCACCACTGAGCTGTCCCCTACCCCTTATGTGAACTGTTTTAGGCACTACTTAGTAACTTAGTAACTGAGAAACTTCGTAGTACATTTATGAGGGTTGATTATACTGTCATTTTATAGACTGTGTACACTTTTTTTTCATAATAAAAGGTTTCCTTGAAAATACTACCTACATTCAACTCACAAAGTGCTCGCTTCTATGCCTCGGCCCCCTCCTGCCATCCGATGCTGACAACGGTGGCAGTGTGGAAATGGCCCCTCTAGACAGCAGTGTGTGTGAGGGAGAACTTGGGAAAGAATGGGCCAGCTGAAGTAACTGCTGTTTTTATTTGAATTTTATTCCATGTGCTTAAAAAATAGGCAGGAGAGGTGGGTGGGGGTTGGAAGTGGGCAGACCCTGTCCTGCAGAGCCCATTTCTATGTCTCCTCCTTGTTTGATCTCTGCAACTCTTTGTCCCTCCACCTCCCTCCCCTTTCCTTTTCCTCTCCTGCCTCTCTCCCCACACAACCTCA
The DNA here is from genome assembly GCF_982192425.1 of Myodes glareolus. Taxonomy (NCBI): domain Eukaryota; kingdom Metazoa; phylum Chordata; class Mammalia; order Rodentia; family Cricetidae; genus Myodes; species Myodes glareolus. The sequence continues at coordinate 16,454,046 of NC_142035.1, read as the reverse complement.
CTTGTCACATATGTGTCTGTGGAAGGGAACAAGCAATTTCAGAAAAGCAATTTTAGCTTCTACCTCAAGTGCTAGAATGTTCCTCAAAACAGTCTCAAGCTTACTTACTAAGTTTTGCAGTTTGGACTCCTGGGGTAGTGTGGTAGTTTGAATATAACTGGCTCCCACAATCTCATAGGGAGTGGCACTATTAGGAGGTGTGACTTCGTTGAAGCGGGTATGGCCTTGTTGGAGCAAGTGCGTCACTGTGGGGGCGGGCTTTGAGGTTTCCTATGCTCAGGATACTGCCCAATGTCTCGGTCGACTTCCTGTTGCCTGCAAGATGTAGGCCTCTCAGCTATTCATCTGCCTACATACCTGATGATAATGAACTGAACCTCTGAAACTGTAAGTGAACCACCCTAATTAAATGTTTTCTTTATATGAGTTACCATGTCTCTTCACAGAAATAAAAACCCTAAGAGAGGTGGTAGAAGGAGTCAAGACAGATCCGAACTTGAATCTCGTTTGGATCCTGGCCTGGCCTCTCACCATCTGTATGGCTCTGGCTCAGTATCCCCCAAGTGTCTATTTCCTCACCTTGCAGAAGATACAGAGGCCTGAGTAGTAGACATAATCCCACCTAATCTTCCCTGCCCACACTGACCTCCCAACCAGTAAGATAGATGAACCATTTGCTGAAGCAGCTTCAGAGAAGGGGTGACTTTTGGGAGCCTGGAGGAGAACCCTCACAGTGACACCAAGGGGCTCACAAAGTAACAAAGCACTAGAGGAAACACCCGCCTGTCCCATGTGACCAAGACTTCCTAGGGCTGCGCAACCTCCCCGCCCCTGTCTCTACTCCCCAGCTTCCACCGCCATCCCTATCGCCCATTCTACTCCCACCCCTTGTCTCGGGGCAGGATTCACAAAAGAGTGAACATCATTTCTGAGTCTCCGAGGGTGGGGTGGAGTCACCTCATAGAGATGAAAGGACACTGCAGGTCAACAAAGCTGATGGGACAATGGCATGCCCAGAGCAGCCGTCAGCAGACAGAGCCAAAGCCTTTGGGTTGCCTAAACTTCGTGGATTCATTGACTGGCTTGAACTGGGAACATTTTTCCCAGTGAAGTACCATTACTATTTCAGTCCCCAAACGAGGTTCAGAGGTGAGAGAGCTGTGTGAGGTAGCCAAGTCAGATGTCAGAAAGTAGCAAGAATACAAATGCAGACAATCAAACCTTCATGACCTTGCCCATGACTGTAATGCTGGAATAGCACTTTATAGACTACTACAAAACCACTCCATGGTAAAGAGCAGCTATACCCATTTTATAGATGATACAACAATGCTGAAGGTTTCATGACCTGTCGGGGTCACACGAGAAGTGGAGAAGCCAAAACACGAACCCCCACCTCCCAACCTTGGATGAAGGATGCCGCATCAAGAATCAGCAAGGGAGCTTCCCCCCTCTCTCTCAGCCCATGCTCTGCCCTGGTAGGGAGGCCTCTATATTTAGATGCTCACAAGGAGCTACTTTGAGAATGTCCTCAGGCTAGGGATTCAGCCTCACACAGAGATTCACTGCAGATCCAGGGACTCCAGGAATAAATGGGTGGGAGAAGGTTCTTGATTCCAAACAGAAACTGAGCTGATCAAACACAGCCACACACAAACAGGGGCTGCCAGAGGAAAGCCAGGTTTATCTCAAACCCTGTGTATTCAGGAGCCTTTCCCGGAACCCATAGCCCACTGGCAGGAAATTGTTGTTTCAAGCGTTTGTTTGTTTTTCCTGTGTATTTTACCAGGCTCCATGTCCTTATCTCTCCCGTCCAATCCCGCAGACTGTTCAGTTGAAAATAACCTCAAGATCATTCAGACCATGCCAGAGGCTGAGCTGTATCAGGAAGACTGCTGAGCATCCCCAGGCAAAGAAAGACAGGATTCACTCCTCAGCAACACTCACCGGGGCCTCCCTGGGAAGTCTGGGAAATCCCCCAGCCCCAGCTCTTCACCAAGATTCCCCTTTCTCTGAGCAGCTCAGCCCAAACAGAGACTACATTTCCTAGCTACTCTTGTCAATAAGTGAGGTCATGTGACCAATTCTCACCAATAAAATGTGAGCAGACCTATAAGTACCTCACTTGTTCGAGGCAACAAAGAAGCAATGTACTTTCTCCACGTTCTCCTTCTTCTACCCGCATGTAGACCAGAAAGAAATCATAGAGCCACAAGCTGGGAGGAACCTGGTACTTACATGAAGAGAAAAAAAGAAAACCTGTGCTGGGTTATTAAAATTATGAAGATTATTTGTTATAGCAGCATGCATAACGCAAACCAATATGGCTCCCTTACTTTCCCATCAGCTCCCTCTAGGGGCAGGCGTTGGAATTCTACTTCTTCTCTGAGGAGGGCAGTAATCTTTGGTGGCTCCCTGTTGTATTCAACCACCTCCTCACATCTGGGTTCTTGCTTCAGTTACCTCTAATAGATGACTAGGTTCCCTCAACACAAGACTGACCTTAATCCCCGGCCATCTGCCTTCCCAGGCTTGGCCAGCATCAAAAGAGACTGTAACTTAACTGTGGCAGCAGCAGTCCATCAGCACCTTGAGTCATGTGGTCATTCCCCAGTAGATCAGTTACATTTCTATTGCTGTGATAAAGCACCATGACCAAGGCAACACATGAAAGAAAGGGTTTAATTGAGCTTATGGTTCTAGAGTGTTAGAGTCCATGATGGCTGAGTGTAGGGATGGTGGCAGGGACAGCTGGGAGCTCACATCTCACATGGCAAACAGGAGTCAAAGAGACCATCGGATACGGCATGTAGCCTTTAAACCCTCAAAGTTCATCCTCAGTGACATACCCCTGCCGGCAACACCACACCTCCTCATCTTTTCCAAACAACTCCCCCAACTGGGGACCAAGGAGTCAAATAAAGGAGCCTGTGACAACCATTCTCATTCAAGTTACATACTCAGCAACCCAACTACCGCAATTTTCCCTGGAACAGGAGCTGGTGTGTTGGCACTGTGTGGGTTTAGGGTCAGACTCTCTGGCCTTACGGATGGCTCGAGTCCAGTCCCTTGAGGGAAGGACTCTCTAAGGCAGACGACCAATGCTGTAAAACCAGAAGACCCTCAAACCAGGCACATGCTATTCACAATGACAGTGTGCATCCCAGGGTCCTTGCCCACCTCTCAGGCTTCCCCACCTGCTCTCTGTGAACCTCCTTCTCCCAACAGCAGAGCACATTTTACTGCCCTGTGACCCACCGTGCATGCTAAATGGATGGGTCCAGCATCCAGAATGCCTTGCTTGCTTAAAATAGTAGTTCAGAGCCCAGCAGAAGCTCATTGCTCTTTCTACTGCTCAGTACCCCTTTGTTTTTCAGAAACATGAGGATCGCCTTTGGGAAGAACCTTATGAAGCTTAATGAGGGTCCATTCCACCATCGTCTGCACCAAAGAGGTGGTCATAATGTGTAGGACCTGACTCAGTAAACTTCATTTGTGGCCATGCCTCTTTCTTTCCATAAGCTGAACGGAAAGCTTAGCTTTAAATATTCAGTAGTCATCTTGCTCCGCTCTGAGAGTAGAATGGAGAGGAGCTCGGGAGTGAGGCAAGAGGCAGTGCCGAGCCACTGTTTGAATTACTTGGTGAAGATAATGTCAGTGTTCCACCCTGGTCCCAGCTACTAGGCCACACACCCACCCACAGTGTCTCCTGGGATTGATGGCTTCAGACACTTTCACCAGAGATTTGCCTCGGCCAGAGAAACACTTAGGTCCAGTGACTCCCAAGAGGTTGCATCTCTATTTGCAAGGCAATCCATGGCCAAGCCTGACTAATGTGGGCTGTAAACATCCAGGCTTTTTCTTCATGGCAGATTAGTCATATTCCAAAGCAGCCCACAGAAGCAAACTAGAGCCAAACTCTAGCTGCAATGCCTTTCCTTTTAGGCTTCCTTCATGGTACTTCTGACCCACAGAGCCATGCACCCAAAACTCCTCCTGAGATCACTCTCTCAGTATAAGGCTCGCATGAGTCCCCATGGCAAGCTCTGCTTTGGATGTCCAGTCTGAGAGATTCCTTGACCAAGATGTACTCACAACAAGAACCATGAACTTTCTGCCCACATTTTTCTCTTCCATCGAAGTTCCTTGGCCTTGAGTTTCTAGCCATTGCATTCGACCTTGAGTACCTGTGTGTGGTGAAAAACAATCTTTATGTGGCATTGCTTTTTCTTAACCTCATCTTCATCCTCACTGCAACTGCAACTGCGGACTCGCTCCCTGGGGAGCCATGTGTCTGGCTCCCACAGGCAGGCATATCCCGACACCCAGCACCACCATGCTGCGAACAGAACCGGTCACACCTCCCCACGCTTTATTCAAAGTGAGATTCTAAAAAAGGTTGCCGGGTCGGGCCAGATTTCAGTAGCAATAAAAAGGACCAACTGCTTAGTCTCTCTTTCATCTTCTGAGTACAAATAACACCTGTACTTGGCGTAAGATGTTTAGAGGAAGCAGCTTCGAGTCATCGGCTTGGAGAGCCACATGCCTTGCATGGAGTCTTGCCTCTGACTGTTATAATGCAGAGCTCACTGGCTATTAGGATCTGTCCTGAAATCCCCCAAGATGCTGGCACTGTATGGTATTAGAAAATTACAGTGCTTTGCTGTGTTGCCAGAAAAAAAAAAGATTAGACAGAAAGCAGGCTTAATAAATAAAGTTGAAGGTTGCTGAGCAGAGCAACTGTAACGGCTCTTCACTCCTGTGGCCAGTGCCTTAAGATGCCCAGAAGGAGTTACACCCACTCCACACCCGAGACCCCACTCACCCCCATAGTTTTAGTCCTCATCTGACTATGATTGGTTGTTATAAGTGACGTGATTGTTTTGGTTTTGCATTTTGGGTGTGTATGTGAGTGTTCACATGTGTGTGCATGCAGGAACATGTGCAGGCCCAAAGTCGATGCTAGGAGTCTTCCTCAACTGCTCTCCTCTCTTACTTACTGAAGCAGGGTCTCTCTATGGACCTAGAGCTTGCAGAGTCTGGCTAGTCTGGCTTGTCATCTTGCCCCAGAGATCACCTGGCTCTCTCTCCAGAGAATTACCAGAGGGCCACCATACTGCCCAAATTTTATCTGGAATCTAGGGCCCAAAATCTGTACTTTACCAGCCCAGTCAGCTTCCCAGTACCTGAATAGATTTCTAACATATGCAGTGGGTTTGGTTGACATGGGGTATCCATGGGGTTGTTGGATGTCCCAGTATGACCCTCCCAGGAGATGCTATGGGCTTTGTGGAGTAAAACTTTAGTCACTAGAAGCATGTGTGTCCTTAAAGGGTCTTCGGATCCCTGGGTTTTTCTTCTTTGTTTTTCAATTTTGTGTGTGTGTGTACACTCATGAATATGGTGTGTGTGTATGTGTGCGTGTGCATGTGTATATGTGTGTGTGTTCCTGTGTGAGAGTGCACATGAATGCACCATGAATCCTATGTGGAGGTCAGGGCCAACCTTCGGTGGTAATCATCACCTTCCATCTTATTCATTTTATTTGAGACAGTCTCTTGTTGCTTACCATCACACGTGAGCTTCCAGGGATTTTTCTGTCTCTATCTCTCAAGAAGGAGCACTGGCATTACAGATGCTCACTGTTACCCCCAGCTTTTAGCAGGTTCTGGGTATCTGGTTTGCTGTTGTGTGACAAGCACGTTACCTTTGTCTCATCCACTGGAGCCTGGTTGACCTACCATGGACCACTCCCTTAAGGAGAACTGACACTCCCTCACCTCTAAGCCATCTGTTGACCGAGTTTTTTGTCCCACCAGGTTCCACATCCATTTAGTTCCAAATAAACACACAGAGGCCTACAATAATTATAAACTGATTAGTCTATTAGCTCAGGCTTTTTATTAGCTCTTATAACTTATATTAGCCCATAATTCTTGGCTGTGTTAGCCACATGGCTTGGTACCTTTTTTGGCGAGGCAGTCACATCTGGCTTCCTCTGTGTCTGAATGATGGCTGCAAACTGATCCTTTCCTCTTCCCAGAATTCTCCTGTTCTTATCACCCCACCTCCATTTCCTGCCTGGTCACCCCACCTATACTTCCTGCCTGGCTACTGGCCAATCAGTGTTTTATTAAAAATAATACAAGTGACAGGATAAAAGACCATTGTCCCACAGCACTGCCCCTCTTTTTTTTCTCAAAGGGTCTTCCTTGGTCAAACCTGATTTTTCTTAACGCAAAATGAATTCAGTCTCTCATTTCCTACGGAAACAAAAACAAAACCTCTTCTCCAAAGTAACATATCTTATGACTTAACTTTTAAAGTCAAAGCACTATATATATATATATATATATATATATATATTATATATATTTATTGGACTAATCCAGCAGCATTTGTAATCAAATGCTTTTAGCAGCTGTTGCTCCTTCCTCAGTCATCAGACAATTCAAAGACAACACAATAACATACAGTATCTAGACTCTCTGTGTATTTTCCATCTTTGTGTGGCTTTATTTTAAAATCTATTTCTTTTATTTTAATTTTAATCTTTGACTTTTTGAGACAGGGTTTCTCTGTGTACCTTTGGCTCTTCTAGAACTCACTCTGTAGACCAGGCTGTCCTTGAACTCACAGATATCTGCCTGCCTCTGCCTCCCAAGTGTTGCCAACTACTCTCTTTCTTTTTTATTTTAAGGACTTTATCCTTTTTCTTTTATCTCACAAGCTAAGATTAAAGCCATGGCTTTGACGGCTGAATCCACCCCATTCCTTAACTTTCTGAGAGTCTAGCCTCCTGGCAGAGGTACCTGTCAGAGCCATGTTTATTGCCACGACTCTATGGAGTTTTAAGGTCCCTGCCACCACCAAAAAGCATGCTTTTTGACTATTCCATAAACACCATTTAAGTTCTCTGTGTCAGAGCCTTTTGAAAGGGCTGCAAGGTTTTTGCAGATAATGCTGAGTCAAGAAGCCTCTCTTAAATGAGATGTGCTTGTCTCCTGTAAACAGAGTTCATCTGAGAAAATGTTGGTACCAAGAAACCATGCTTAACTCTGTTCTTCTGTGTCTAGAATTACTTCCCAAGCTCTCTCAGGTTTCATATGGATACAGTTGTCCATGGTGCCATTCTGTTGACTGAGGTTTCTGCCCTACCCAGTCTCACAGCCATTTGGCTCCCAAAAAACACACAGAGGTCTACATTAATTATAAACTGACTGGCCTATTAGCTCAGGCTTCTTATTAACTCTTTTTTTTCATTTCATTTCATTTTATTTTATTAAACTATACATTTTTCTTTGCTCTCCTCCCTGTCTCTCCCCTCCCCTTCAACCCTCTCCCATGTTCCCCATGCTCCCAATTTACTCAGGAGATCTTATAACTTATATTAGCCCGTAATACTTGTCTGTGTTAGCCACATGGCCTGGTACCTTTTTTGGCAAGGCAGTCACATCTTGCTTCCTCTGTGTCTGGATGACAACTGCAGACTGACTCTTTCCTTTTCCCAGAATTCTCCTGTTTGCCTGGTTCTCCACCTCTACTTCCTGCCTGTTTGCCCCACCTCTACTTCCTGCCGGCTACTGGCCAATCAGCATTTTATTAAAATACAATTGACAGGGTACAGACCATTGTCCCACAGCAGCCATCAGCTGTCATCAACTACGAGTGGTGACTCCTGAGACCCTCTGTCCTCCATGCTGGATGTCGGTTGACTGGTCTTGTGCAGTGCAGGCAAGCATAGCTACTATGAGTTCATAAGTGCCGTAGGCCCTGTCATGTCCAGAAGACATTGTTTTGATCTGCTCCTCTTCAACCTGTTCTTACAGTCTTTTTGTCCCCTTTCCACAATGGTCCCTGAATCTTGCAGGGAAGATGTTTAATAGAGATACCCCATTTGTGGCTGACCATTCCAGAGATATTTATTTTCTGTACTTTGACCAGTTCTGAGTTTCTGCATTAACCAATGTCTACTGATACTGGTTGGTTCCCCAGGATGAGCCTTTCACAATCAAGTGGTCAAATGTCCTTAGAACCTGAATTTGCCTCATTCTGTTCCCCCAGGGTCAGCTGATACTGCAAGACTGGGGTGGTGGGCCAAATCTAACAAGGAAAGTCAAAAAGGAAAGATATGGCCACCACAGCTAACTTAAATAATTGTTCATGTGACATTAAAGTAGTTCTGTGGTGTGACCTGAAGGCCCAGTGTCTAATCTAATGTGGGCTATGTAAACAAGGCACAAAGGCCTCTACAGGGTGCAAACTTTAGAGCAGCAGGTACATGACCCAGGGGTCAGAGCCAAAATGCCTCATGACCTCGGAGTTCCTGCCACATCTGTACTTTCCAGCCTCCCAACAGTAAAATGGTCCCAATGCCTCCTTGGAAGTCTGTTTTGAGAGATAAACCATGTTACAGATGTGAGAGCTCCAGCAAGGTCTCTATCCTGTAAAAACTGTGTATCGTATCTATTTCTGCACCTAAGTCCGTGTGACACACCACTCACTCTACAGATGAAAACCCTGGTACCCAGAGATTGGCAGGGACTTGCCAAGGCCACCCAGCAAGCCTAGCTAGGGGCCTTTACAGCCCAGGCTTCCTTCTCTTCCTCATATGACTTTTCTTGCTGAATCTGGGACTGTGTGGGTTGTACCCAAAGAACTGAATTGCAGGACAGGTGTATCAACATTTCCCTGGGAAGATGGCTCGTACACAACCTCGGATTCTGAGCTGTGGGGAAAGGGAAGGAGAGGAGTGGCTCCCTTCAGCAGGAGTCTCCCCAGCTTCTTTCTTCTGGGGAAGGAATTCCGCCTGCCTCCTGCCAGTGCGACATCACCTGCTCCTTCAATGGCAGTTACCCCGATGGAGAAAAAGAGATGGTACACTCACTGGAGACAGGCTGCCTTCTCTCTGGAGCAGCGGTCTGTCAACAGAGGCCACTGTCCTAAGAACAGGACATCCCACTAGTCACAGATCTTGTGATTATAGAACCTTTAAAGCCAGCTTGTCCGTCAGTCAAGTTGGGGGCGGGGCCTGGCCCTCAGTCCCTGTCCCATCAGAGCCACCCCGAGCCAGGTCCACCAAGTGCTGGCCTTTCTACTCTGTCTCCACTGCACGCATCTTAACAACCTCTGGGCTCAAACCTCATTTCCATCCTGATTAAACTTCCTCTCCCTTCCATTGGCAATCATGTGCAGGGCTGTGAGTTTTGAAGCCCCATATAAATATGTGCTTTAGAATTAAACTGCTTCAGCAATTCCTGACAATGATCTCTCCAAAATTAAGCCCAGACAATTTGTTGAGCCAGAGCACAACATCTGAAACATGCATGATGGGGTGGGAAGGAATGTTCTCCGAGCCCAACAGTTTCCGAAACAAGGCTCCTCTGGAGGCAAAAGGCAGGCTCCATGGGCGCGTGCTGCCCCCTGGCAGCACTCAGGGTTAGTGTCATCCCGAAAAGTCACACACTATCCAAAGGAAGCAGAGCGTCACCACTCCTGAGTCGAGAGACTTGAGTAGTCGGGAGACTACTGAAACGGCAACTCTAAGAAAAAACCCATGAAAAGGACAAAATGGCACATGAACGCAGACCTGTAGAGCCCGTGTAGCTTCCACTGTGAACGTGAGATTAGAAAGGAATGAAGCATACATGCATGTTGGGTAAAGCGGGATCCCCCAGCATCATGTCAAGGGGACCTGGAAGGCCACAGCCTGTTCAACCCCATTTATCTTGTGTCCAGAACAGACAGGCATAGAAGAACAGAAAGTACATGAGTGGTAGCCAGACGCCTGGGAGAAAGAGGGCTCGCTGGGGAGAGCAGAAGGGAGGGGGTCATGGCTCATGGGGTTTCTGAATGTAAAGATGAGAATATCTTGGAACCAGACAATGATAAAAGAGTGTGCGTGTGTGGAATGCCACCAACTGCGCACATTAAAGTGGAAATTTTAGATAACCAAATGTCTAAAAATAAAAAATAAAATAGTAAATAAATTATAGGGCTCAATAGGTGAAGGAGCTTGACACCAAGCTTGACAACTTGAGCTGGATCCTGAGGCCCACATGGTAGAAGTAGAGAACCAACCCCTGCAGGTTATCCTCAGACCCCCATACACACACAGTGATTCTTCATCATCATCATCATTATTATTGTTATTATTGTATGCATACTTTATAGTCAAATTGACCACTGTGATAGTCAGTTCTGTCAAGTTGACAGAATCTGGAGTTGCCCAGGAGACAAGCGTCTGGGCATGCTTGTGAGGGTTAACTAGGTAGAAAGGCCATCCTTATGGGCGGCACCATCTCACATGGGTGGAGAGTCCTGAACTGGATGAGAAGGAAAAGACAAAGCAAGTATGTCGCTCCCTCTGCTTCCTGACAATTGATACAAACCAACCAGCTGCCTCCTGCTCCTGCCACCATACCTGCTGAACCATGATGGCCCCTGCCTTGGAACCGTGAGCCTAAAGCAGCCCTTCTTTCCTTAAATGGCTTTGGTCAGGTATTCCATTAAACAAGAAAGTGACTAGTAACAGTCACAAAAGCAAGCTCAGCCCTTTCCCACTGACCTTCCCATCCTCTCTCCCTCCCCTCAGGTGCCCCAGCCTATCTTAAAGCCACAACTTCAGAATATCCTCAGAGAACTCTTTTCTGCCAAGCAGGGTCACCAGTTCCTTCTCCCAGGATCAGCCTAGTGGTAGACCAGTCACAGGCCAAGAGTGGTGGCACTCTCCTCTAGTTCTGACTGGTACTCACATAAAGAGCATCCTCCTGGCTGGAGCCTGAGGCATGAAAACTACAGACACCCACTACTTGGCATCGAGAGGTTTTCTGGTTGTCTCTGTGTTATCTTTCCAGAGGTATGAGTGAGGCTGGGGACCCTCAACGACAGCATCTTCTCCATTCAACTTGCCATCCACAAGCTGGGCTTGCAGATCTAGGAAAATGCTCTCCAGAGGCATCTTAATTTAACCCATTTCCATTAATCTGTGTATCACCACGTGGCAGTGGCTTACCAGCTAAAGATGACGTGGCCTCAAGACCTGAGATGTTAATAAAGATAGTGTCTGTCGCTATGAAGTAATTATATGTAACATTTCAAACCAGCATCAGTGTGTTTCTCTTTGCATAAGGAAATGCTTCCATTCACAGATGGCTCTCCTCCATGCATGGCTCAGGGATCTAGGCTCCTTTTCTATGGGTACAGAAGCCATTTCCACAATCAACCCCAAACTCTCCACGATCCTCAGTTTAGCATTAGTAGAATGAGTGTAGGGGACAGTGACTGAGAATGTTGTGGGATTGACCTGGAAGTGGCAGCCGTCACTCTCTTTATATTTCATTGGCTGGAACCTATTATGTGGCCACACCTGATACACACAAGTCTGGGTGCCCAGATAAGAAGAGAAACATAGCCAGGCTTTGCCTAAAACATTCAAGGGGTGAAATGCTCCCTTCTGGTGAGAAACTACACTGTCCTCGGATAACTTACTCTAACCTCAGGTCCACATAGGATGCCAAAGTCATGTGAAACATTGCATAATTCTACTTTTTAAACCCTGGTTTCCCTTTTTACACTCCAGGATCCCCACAGCCCCAGTCTTCTCTTAGCCTTCCCACTAGCTGTCCCTACCCCAGCCATCTCATGCCCAAGCAGCATCAACAACAAATAACTTATGCAAAATCACACACCATGAGCCAGGAAGAAAGATGGGAAGAACTTCAGCTCAAATCCAAGCAGCAGCCACATCTCCGGGAGAAAACTACAATAGCTCATTTCTTTACTCCATTATTCCCTTACAGTAGCTATGACAGTTTCTTACACTTTTTTTCAGAGATTCAAACACTCCAAGGATCAGCAGTGGACAAGTTAATGAGAAACACAATCGTCGCTGTTAGAAGTAAAGAGCTGATCATGGTGAAACGTGAAGGAATTATTGCATTTATCTGGGGCTTGTCAACGTAAGTGCAGGAAGCTAATGTTGGGGAAACATAAATGGTCTTTGAACCAAGTGAATAACGCAGCTGCTTCTTCCTGCTAGTTTTTGTAACAGTGATTAAATTAAATACACATAAGTTCAAATGCCCCTGAGATAATATGTTGAATACCTTTGGGTAATAAGTCATACTTACATTTTGAAATGCCAATTTGAGTCTACCTTTAAATTCCTTTCCCCCAGTCTTCCAATAGAAATAAACCAAGAAATGTAAAGATTTAATTGAAAGAGTTTATATCCAGGCTAGAAAGCAAGGACAGTGGCTCTCAGCAAGCCAAGACCACTATGGCATATCTTAGGACATAATGTATGTGGTATTAGATTGAGGGGGACTATTACTCCACCCACAACTCAAAAAAAGAGGGAAGAAAGAAAACCTTACTCAGAAAATGTGCATGTCAGGCATGGTGGTACAGGCCTCTAATCCCAGCACTCAGAAGACTGAGGCAGACATATCTCTATGAGTTCAAAGCCAGTCTAGTCCATATAGTGAGTTCTAGACCAACCAGGGCTATATAGTGAAACTTCAAAACAAACAAACCAAAGCAAAGAGTATGAAAATCAGATCTCTGTTAGAACATATTCTCCATGCCCTACCAAAGGAAAAATACTCTGGGGTCAGCAGCAGTACAGAAAGGGAAAAGGAAATGCCTGTCAGAGGGGTAAGTATCAACTACTTACTGACAGCTGTAGAGGAACAGAGTAGATGTAGGAAGCTCATGGGGTCATCTTGGGACTCACCTATTCTCATGCATGCCAGTCTCACCTTTAACCTCTAGTCTTAGTTTGACAATGCATTCCGTCTGTTACCACCACAGGCAACTCTGTCCCTGGGAGGCAAACCAGAAGTCTCAAGGCTGTAAACAGGGTGTAAATATGGCAGCTCTCTCTCCTCCCAGGTGGGAGATCTCTGAGGCACATGCTGGGCCAGAGCTGCCCATTTGCGGTGAGCTCCATCATCCATGCAGGAACTTTCTGGATTGTGCACCTTGTGTGGGCTCCCTTTCCCTCCCTACTCCACTTCTTCTTCTTGGGGAAGATGGAATCGGTTCCCCAGCTATGTAAGGATCGCTTCTGAGGAAAGACAGAGTGAGGTACTGACTGAATCTTCTGAAGGGGGATTAGTAAACCCAAGAGTGTCGTCATTGCTATCGTGAGGTTGCAGAAGGAGTAGGGGGCCTTTTAGGGATAAGGCCTATGCTCATGTCAAATTAATCGGAATGTGACAAAGGATCCATCAACCAAGAATGGATTTAAGTCCTTTAAATGCCTCTACCCCATGATATTATTCTCTCTCTCTCTCTCTCTCTCTCTCTCTCTCTCTCTCTCTCTCTCTCACTCTCTCACCTAGATGCCACTTCCCTATTTTGAAGGAACATTAAAGCTGAAGTATAGTATCTGACAGAACTCACATTAATCTTGGACACCCAAAACTCTCTCAAAGAATAGGAACAGAGAATGTTTAAAAATTGCCTCCTGGGACCAGTGAGATGGATCAGCCGGTAATACAATTGCACATAAGACTGAAGACTTGGGTTTGATCCCCAGAGCCCATGTAACAGTGGCAGGGGAGAGCTGACTCCACAAAGTTGTCCTTGGACTCCCACATGTGTGCTGCAGCGCCCTTACCCACATATCACACTCACACGACAATAAATCAAATTTTAAAAATCACCTACTGTCAGTAAATATTTGGTGGTAAAACAATGCCCAGTTCTACATAATCCCTGCATACATTTTCCTGGAGAAACATATGAAGGGTCTTTAGGATCTCATTCTCAAATAGACGCCATAAGATCTAAACCACATTGCAGGGTGCGAATGCTAGGAGAAACAAGCGAAGGATGAGTGGAAACCCTCCAGAGCATCGTTGCACCTTTTCTAGAAATCTAACATCATTCCAAAGGAAAGCAAGACTCAGCAAAACAAACATCACCCCTGCAGTGGAACTATGTGATCTAGAGATATTATGAGCAGGAAAAGCAAATAGAATCATCAAAATATCCAAATTAGCAGAGGCCAGACCATGGATTAGATGCTGCCAAAACCCAAAGCAGTCATTTGGAAGATCAGTGTGAGCGACTTCTTCCGGCTCAGAGGAAAAGATGAAAATAGGGAGACAAGGCAGGAGAATGGAGAATGAACTGCAGAGGCCGATAAGCCCAGTTTTGAATTCTAGGAGGACTGAACAGACAGATGGAAGAGACAAATTCACGGACGAAGGAACAGATGGAAAATTCCCTCAATTGTAAGCAGTGGATTTCTTCCCAAGGATGGTGAGTAGCGCTGACTGGAAGAACCTGGGCAGAAGCTCAACCCAGGGGCCATGCCTACGTCCTGGGCATCCTTGCAACTCATGTGTCAGAGAAGTGTAAATGGTGTCGGCTTGTCCAGTGCCTACAACGGGGTAATTGAGACAAAGGAAAGCCCAGGATTCCTGGTGTGGTTCCTAGTGAACTGGGGGCTTACACAGGTTCAGCACATCTGAGGGACCATAAAGGAACCTGGTCAAGCTTGTCAACACAGCTCTGGGAAATGAGCAACTCCATGTTCTAAGGCAGAACATGGAGATGTGAGAGGTAGGGAAGTGGGGGTGGGGACTTGGCCCCATGCTTGTTTAACACTATCCCACCCATTTACCTGCCTGTCACACCTGTTCCCACCCTACTCTCACTCCACTGCTCGGCTGTTTGCTTTCCGAGGAGAAATCTTACCCACACTGAAGACCTGGCTTGAACTGCGCCCCAGCATGAGAATTTCCTGAGACTTCAGAATTAACCACCCTGTCCTCAGTGAGCTCCTTAGTCACTTTATGGATATTTGCTGCCTCAAATGGATGGCTTCCCTCATGTGGCTGTCCCCATGCCTAACAGAGGCTTAGATGTCAGTAGATTCAATAAAGTCCCCAAAAGTGAGCAGTTACAGCCCCACCCTCTGCAGTCACACAGAAGGAAATAACAAGATGTGTTTCAAAGCTAGCTCATTGAATTCTTTCACTAACCCTACAATTTTCTAGTTACATGCATTTCTACCAAGGTGTGAGCAGACACTCAGAAAAGCTAATATGCCTAAGGTACGACAGCTAAGAAGTGGCAGCCAGGATGAAATATAGGGATTTCCGTTTTGTCAATGGTTCCATATTTCCCATCAACCTCAGCAACAGCCCTTGACCGGTTTCCCTGAGTCTTCTCTTCCTTCATCTGGTTCGTCAATCTCAGTTCTTTCTCTCATCCTTGAGCCATGACTCATCACTGGCTTAAATACAGTGAAGAAGGCCACCATGGCTCAACCGCGGATTCCACTCCCACACTTGACCTCCTCCTGTTTCCCCGAAGGCAAATACTACTGATTGTATGGGAATGTAAGCTGAGGGGGGAATGAAGATTGCTCCATGTACTCCCATCTCCTCCATCAACTCCCCTCACTTCAGATAAAAGTCTATATCTTCACAAGCATCCTCTTTAAAATCAGTAGGAGCACCTGCTTATTCTGCATAGTTCCTGAGATGCACTGGCACATTGTGTGGCCTTTTGTATCTTCTTGGGGTTTAAGGAGGAGAGGAAAGTGAAGAGCTATTGCCAACAGGTATGGAACTGATAACCATATTCTAGAATTACCAGGGATGATTGTCCAATGTTAAAACAACTAAACCATGATTTTTAAATTGTTTTTATTGAGCTATACTTTTTTTCTCCACTCCCCTTCCTTCCTCCCCTCTCCCCTTCTACTCTGACCACCACACTCCCAATTTACTCAGGAGATTTTGTCTTTTTCACCTTCCTACATTGAACCATGCATGTCTCTCTTAGGGGTCCTCTTTGTTGTCAAGTTTCACTGGGGTTGTGGCCTGTAGGCTGGTTTTTCGTGGCTTTATGTCTAAAAGCTACTTATGAGTGAGTACATATTATATTTGTCTTTCTGAGTTTGGGTTATCTCACTCAATATGTTTTTTTCTAGATCCATCCATTTGCCTGAAAATTTCAAGATGTCATAATTTTTTCCACTGTGTAGCACTCCATTGTCTAAATGGACCATATTTTCTTTATCCATTCTTCAGTTGAGGAGCATCTAGGTTATTTCCAAGTTCTGTCTATAAGAGATAATGCTGCTATGAACATAGTTGAGCACATATCCTTGTGGTATGAATGAGCATTCTTTGGGTATATACCCAAAAGTGGTATTGCTGGGTCTTGAGGTGGATTGTTTCTTAATTTTCTTAGAAATAGCCATACTGATTTCCAAAGGAGCTGCACCAGCCTGCACTCCCATCAGCAATGCAGAAATGTTCCCATTACCCCACATCCTCTCTAGCATAAGCTGTCATCAGTGTTTTTGACCTTGGTCATTCTGACAGGTGTAAGATAGAATCTCAGAGCTGTTTTGATTTGCATTCCTCTGATGGCTAAGGATGTTGAACATTTCCTTAAGAGTCTTTCAGCCCTTTGAGATTTGTCTGTTGAGAGTTCCCTGTTTAGGACCTTACCTCATTTTTATTGAATTATTTGTTCTTTTGATGTCAGTTTCTTGAGTTCTTTGTATATTTTGGAGATCAGTCCTCTACTCAATGTGGGCTTGGTGAAGGCCTTTTCCCATTCTGTAAGCTGCCATTTTGTCTTCTTGACCATGTCCTTTGCTTTATAGAAACTTCTCAGTTCCAGGAGGTCTTATTAATTCATTGTTGCTCTCAGTGTCTGTGCTACTGGGGTTATATTTAGGAAGTGATCTCCCATGCCAATGCTTTCAAGTGTACTTCCCAGTTTCTCTTCTATGAGGTTTGGTATGGTTGGTTTTATGTTGAGGTCTTTGATCCTTTTGGACTTGAATTTTATGCATGGTGATAGATATGGATCTATTTTTATTCTTCTACATGTTGATATCCAGTTATTCCAACACTATTTGTTAAATATGTTTTCTTTTTTCTATTTTATATTTTTGGCTTTGTTGTCAAAAATCAGATGTTCATAAGTGTGTGGATTGATATCCGGATTTTTGATTCAATTCCATTGGTCCTCCTGTCTGTTTTTATGCCAATACCAGGCTGTTTTCATTACTGTATCTCTATAATAGAGTTTGAAGTCAGGGATTGTGATGCCTCCAGAATTCTTTTGTTGTACAGGATTGTTTTGATTATCTTGGCAAACCATGAATTTTAAGTTGTGGCCAAATGTGCATAACATAAAATTATAATTTAGTCACTGCCAAACATATAGTTCAGTGTCATTAAGAGGATTCACATGGTGCAGCCATGACCATTTTCCATCTCCAGAATGCTCTAATCTTCTCTGTGTCAATCATAATTCTACAAAGAAACAGGCAAATTGTGTGTGTGTGTGTGTGTGTGTGTGTGTGTGTGTGTGGACACATATAATAAGACAGTGATTGATTTATTGTAAGGAATTGACTCATGTGATTAGGGAGTTTAGGTTCTAACATCTGCAATGAACAAGCTAGAAGCCCAAGATAATAGATGATCCTGTTGTAATCCAAAGGCTGAAGACCAAATAAAGGCCAACATCCAAAAGCAGGGGATGAGTTTCCCACAAAGTCCCTGCCAAGGGAGTTTCTTGTTATTTGAGGAAGAGTTGACCTTTTATTCTATTAAGACCTTTGATTGATTACATGATACCCATTTAGGGAGGAAAATATGATCTACTCAGTCTGCTGAACCTGGTGTTGATCTCGCCCTCACCAGCATGCCTACAGGTGCTTGACCAAATAGCCGGGTACCCCATGGCTCACTGGCACATAAAACCATCCATCACATTTTCAAGCTGAAGTACCCCTTAAATAACTCCAATGCCACCTCCCTCCCTGTCCTTGGCAACCACAACTGTAGCTTCTGTCTCTCCAAATTTGACTATACTAGAACATAGTATAACAAGAGGCACACAGCATTCATCCCTTTTACCTGGCTTATTTCCCTCAGCACAAGAAAGGTCTGCGAGGCTCATCTACATTGCAGCAGGTATTAGCATCTCACTCCCTGCACCAGAGGACTACTATACCACTGTAGGCTATCTAGAACACCCTTTTATCCATCCGACCACCAATGGACATTTCAGTTGTTTCCCTTTGGGCTATTGTGACTGGTGCTTTCCTGACCACTGGTATGCAGATCCCTGTTCCACGCTATTCTTCCAAGTCTCTAGAGGCCTGTGTCCAAAATGTGTCCTAAGTGTGTGCGAATGTGAGTGTGCTCGCATGTGGGGGTAGCCAGAGAGCAACTTCAGGTGTTCGTCATCAGCTGCCATCCACTTTCTATTTGAGATGGGGTCTCTCATTTCCCTGGAACGTTAACAAATGGCTAGGCTAAGCTGTCCAGTGAACTTCCAGGTGCCCGTGCCTGCCCTTCAACTCTCTAGCACAGCGATTAAAAGTATGGACCATGGCACCTGGTTTTATACTTGGAAATCAAACTCAGGTACTCAAGCCTGTAAAGCAAGAAGTTTACTAAGCAATTCCCCCAACCTCAAGATGTGCATTTATGACTGGAAAATTTCATAGTATGTAAATTATATCCCAATAAAGAACATTGGGGGGCTGGAGAGAAGGCTCAGAGGTTAAGAGCACGGGATTGCTCTTCCAGAAGTCCTGAGTTCAATTCCCAGCAACCACATGGTGGCTCACAGCCATCTGTAATGAAATCTGGTGCCCTCTTCTGGCCTGCGGGCATACATGCAAACGGAACACTGTAAACAAAAATAAATAAATAAACAAATAAATAAATAAATAAACACTGAAGCAACACTGAGGGAAATATATGAGATGTTCCATAAAGTCACTAGCCTGGATGCTTCAAAGCATCAATGTGGTGAAAAATCAAAATCTCTGAGGATAGAATTCATAGAACAGCAGGGATTCATAAATACCTGTGCCCTGTGCTTTCTTGCTTCTCGCCTTCCTCCACTAGAAAGCGTCGCTTGGAAGCTTCCCTGTCACTCTTGCCGCGCAAGGTGAACCATGACGTCATCCCCGTCCAACAGAAGGCAGTGGAAATCTACTGAGCACCTCTGGAAATGCCTTTGCTTTCAGATCTCTCCCTTCTTCCTGTCTGAAAAGGCAGAGATGAAATGAGAAGTGAGGCAGCCACCTTGCACCCACAGGTAGCAAGCTCCAGGGGAGGGAGAAAAGAAGAAGGGGAGCACAGCCCCAAGTCCTCAGCGGTATCTTTGATCTGCCTCACTAAGCCCGGGATCCTGACCTCCAGCTTCTTGTTACATGAGACTTTGAAAAAAATAAAACACTTCAAGCTATTGTTAGAGTCTCTGCTGTTTGCAGCCAAGTCTTTCAAGGAGACTTCCAGAAAGATGACAAATGACTTTAACCTCTCTATGCCTCAGATTCCTCATCTATCTAATAAGAGTATTCAAGGGACTTGAGGAAGGCCATCATAGGGTTGATATGAAATGTAAGTACTTACTATTGATAAGACATTAGGGCTAGAGTTGATACTGACAAACCCAATATGCATCTGCTGTTATTTGAGTTATTACTATTACCAATACTATTAATGTAGAATAAGAAAATATTCATAAGACTCCAAACTCAGGGCTGTCAAATTAATCAAAAAGGAGCTAAAAGAAGAGAAAATTTTTCAGTAAAGACTCCAGAAAACATATGTAAACCCATCCAGATGCTGGCTCATGAGTTAAACACCCAAAAAGAGATACTGAGATACCGGGCAGCCATGTGGTTTAGTCTGTCCCTGTAATCATCTGGCTGGATTCAGGCCCTGGACTTTCCACTTAAAAGGTTGAAATGAAGCCAAGCATGATGGTGCATGCCTTTCATCCCAGCACTTAGGAGGTGGAGGCAGGTGGAGCTCTGAGTTTGAGACCAGCCTGTACTACAGAGCAAGTTCCAGGACAGCCAGGGCTACACATGGAAAACAAAACTTAGAAATGTCAGATGAGTCACTCAGCCTCTGTGTAGAGTAGAAGTCCTGCGTGAATGTGTGTTGTTGGCATGAGCCAACCATGTCAACGACCCTAGCACAAGAGCAGGCCAAGCAATACTTCAGCATGGAGGAGGAAAAGGCTCACAAAGGGGACACACTTGACTGAGGAGCTATTGGCAGTTGATGATGGTGGAAGAAAGAAATGGCTGGGGTTTTTTTTTCAGCAGTATGGCCCATGATAGGCTACTCATATTCTAGTGGATTACACACTACACCCATGTACACATGGGCAGCACTAACCGGACTCAGTGGGTTATAAAAAATGATGACGGGGAAGGGGAAGAGGAGGAAGCAAAAGAAGGAGAAAGGGAGACAGAGGGAGAAGGGGGAGAGCATGAAACTGAGTGGACGGTGTTGTTCGAAAGTCTCCAGGCAGTCTTTCAGGAGAGAAAAGGTGTGATCTAAATATATTATGTTGTATAAAACTGTCAAAGAATTAAAAAGAGTAAAAAATATGAAAGAAAGAAGGAAGGAAAAGAAACATGTTACTTTATGTACTGATTCAAAATAAAAATGAGAAGAATTCTTATCCCCTCCAAAATATATACATACCTAAATAGTCCATTAGTTTTTGGAGGACTACCAACCTCTGCACATACAGAAGCCCGCCCACACCTGCCTGTACTCCCTTCTCTGGCTGCACAGAGTGAAAAGAACCCCCGACCCACAGACTCTGTGCACACAGCCTCCTCCCCCTGCTGGAAATCATTTCTTTACAAAGCTCCAAAGAAAGATGATCTTGCCGGTGCCATGGGAATCACAGGTTGTCAGCACGTGTCGTTAGCGTATGTTCCCAGACTTCATTTATTTTTAATAATCAAGTTGCTGGGTTCCTCAGTCACCAGAGCCCAGAGCCATCTTTGAATCTCCTTGCTGGTGTCTGACAGAGAAAGGGGTCTCCTCTACCATTCTATCCCAAGCAAGCAGGTCATCCTCCACCAGATTGCACCGTAAATCATAATTAGCTGCTCCTTTCAAATGAGGGCACAGAGAGTGAGGGGCAGCCGAGCCCACAATGATCTCAGGCACCAAACAAGCCTCAGCCTGATGCACTGCAGAGTAATTACAGGGACCGGCAGAAGCTGGTGCTGGTGTTCCTCGAAAGTCAAGGAGGCTACAGGAACCTTCACACTCCATGATTCAAAAACTTATCTCTGAATTCCCACAGCGAGTTTGAGGGTCAATCACTCATTCCTGCCTAATAAGAGCATCTGCAGAGCACTTTGGTTCTACTGAGTAGAACAAGAAAGGATGTTACTGCTTCCTCAATGATTCCCCGGTGATTCCCTCTGGAGGGCAGAGAACTGGTGTTTTTAAATGTTGCCTACGCACTGCACTGCACAGAGCCTTCTGCATGGGTCTCTGCAGCTGAACCACACAACATCATGTGCGGAGAACCCTTTGCACAGGGGTGGAAGCTGAGCTCCAAAGCAGTGCCATGATTTTCCCCAGGCTCAGAGGGGACAAGGGGATCTACATGCATACGTATATGGCTTCAAAAGCAATATCAGCTCCCAGAAGCCCTCATGGTCATCTTGATGGTCACTTAGATCATCGACCTGTGGCTGATGGGAGCCTGGTCTGCCACATACCTGCCCTGTTACCCACAAGGGTGTCTGGTCATATGAGCCCTCTGTCCAAGCCAGAGGACTCTTAAACTGAGTTAACCTGGGGCTGCTACCCACAAGATCCCACTCAGGGTGTGTCAGAGTTTCAAGAGATGCCAAGATCACTCCGCTTCCTACAATATATATCGCTGGGCCCTGGTACCTTACTCTGTATTGTCTCCTAGCTCTGTGTAAGTCTAGCTGTGAGCTGTGGCTAAAGACTATGACCTCATTCTTGCCATCCCAGCCCTCTTTGGGTCCATGTCTTATGCCCGCCTTGATTTCCTTTTTCCATCTTAATACCCTGATCTACTGTATACCTTCTCAGAATCAGAATGTTAAGTGTTAGCAGTCTAAGAGGAACAATACAGTCACATACCTCACAAAGTCTTAAGGAGACATGTAGGATTGAAGATTGTACATTTCCAAATACTTCCTGTTCCAAGAGAGACACGTTGTAACACAAAAATCCAGCACAAAACCTAACACACCTCTTGTACTGTTAGTTAGCCCTCTAAAGGTGTCTGCAGGTATGTACTGCCATCCCCACATTACAGATAAAGAAGCTGAATCTCCAAGAAACCAAACCAAAGATCTCACAGTTAGCAAGTGGGTCCCCCAGGCAGCAGGCATCCAGAGGCCACACTTAGCCTCACCAGCTGCCAATAACATGCCCTCCAGGGCACACTAGGGTACCCAAAAGTCTCACTTACTTTGAACATGTTTAAAATATAAGCCAGACAGAGCCCAGCATGCTCACACTGCCAGACGTCGCCTTTAAAACCAGCTTGTATTTGCCAGTCAACAGGTATCTGGGTGGCCTCGGGCACAATCAGAACTCATTTTTTTGCCAGGAGTGAGAGCTCAAGAAGAGAAAGGTCTCCCCTGCAGCCCTTGGCAAGTAGCCTAATAGTGTCCCTAGCGAGAGGACAGCAAGGGCCATCCACTGGGAGTACACCAGGAATGAACAGCCCTATGATTGATTTCAGATATCTCTCCTCCCCCTCCCTCCCTTCCCTCTCCTCTCCTGCTCTCACCCAGATCCCAGCAATGCATCAATTACTGCGCACACATATCACAAACACGGGATAGCTATTACCTCGTGCATTTGCCACTGCCAAGCTGCATCCAGGTCCAGGCGCAGATGGAGGACAAGGGTGTGGGGTTAATTGATCAAACCCCACCGGCTCCTGTGTGCGGGCTGGCAGAAAATGGCTCATTTCACAGATGCACAGGCCGCTTCCTGGCCAGTCTCCTGAGATTAAACCCGGCCACTACCGTGCTTTTGAACAAACACACCCGAATTTGCATGTTCAGGTTCATCTTCGTCACCACCGAAGCGGTCATCATGGTATTTATTTTCCACCCACTCTTCTGCGTTCTGCAGACATACTCCCAACACCTATCAGACACAGAACTCAGCACTATTGTTGGGTGGTGGGGTCACAGTTCTGGGCAACTTGAATCATTTCAACCATGAAGATGCTATGGGAGAATTCGGAGGTTGAGAAAACAAGAATGGGATAGAGGAGAGCATGATAAAGAACCGCAGAAAACAGCAAGGATGTTGCAAGGATAGAGCAGGGTCAGAGGACAGATATTGGCCACAATAGAAGATTCTCACTGCTAATATTGGGGGTAAACAGTAGTTGGTGCCATTTTTGTGCCGTGTGCTCAGAAAAGCAAGAATTGTCACAATCGTTTTATTTTTTTCTGAATCACAGATGCCAGCTTTCTGACCATCCCTGTTTGTTCCCCCAGGACCTTGTGAAGGTCTCAAGACTCTTCCACATTAATATTTATGTCCTGGCTTCATTTCTGTTGCAGTGATAGTATCCTGACAAAAAGCAACACAAAGGAGGAAGCATTTATGTGTCTTTTATTGGAGGTTACAGTCCATTATTGCTGGGAAGTCATGGCAGGAACCTAAAGTGTCACATCCACAGCCAAGAACAGAGAGAATAAGCTCATGGATCCTCACCTGTTGGCTTGCTTTCTCCTCTCTTATAGTTCTCAGAATCCCAGTCGTGGGAAATGGAATCCCCCCCCAGGCGGCTGAGTCTTCTCACACCAATTAAGGGTCATAACAATTCCCCCACAGACATACCCACAGGCCAACACAAGGTACACAGTTCCTCAGTTGAGGTTCTCTTCCTGGTTGACACAAATTGTGTCAAGCTGACAGTAAACTGTCATTAAAACTAACCAACACAGTGACCAGCTTTGGGGTTGACCAGTAGTTATAGGTCCATAACCATCACCTTTGATAAAGCTGTTGTCCAAGTGATCAGGACACTACCTTCCAGAGCGTGAGCCCCAATACCTGGGGCTAAGAACTCCCCGATAGACATCTTTTCGGATGTGCTGTTATCCCAAAATTTTCTTCTTCTTCATATAACCCCAATAGCATGTTATTCATGGTTTCCAGAATGGCATTTCCCTCTCCCCATGTGAAAGGTCTGTCTCCTTCTCCACGTAGTCCCCAAAACCTTCACAGAAGTGACCTAAGCGTTAAGGAAAAACAGCTCTCTCTAAACAACATATGGGGTTTTTTTTTCACTATTGTTTATTTGGTTGGTTGGTTTGGTTTTGACTTAGGTTGGGATTTTGCTGTTATTGTTGTTGTTTGTTTTGAGACATGGTCTCACTATGTAGTCCGAACGAGCCTGGAACTTCCTTTGTAAGCCAAACTGGCCTCTAACTCAACAAAGATTCATTTGAATAGTGCTGGGAATTGTATGTACCTCCACACCCAACAACTTCTGTTTCTAAATGCAATAGTACAAGCCTCTTTTGCTAAGGAAATAAAAATAAAACTAAGAACAGACACTACAGGAACCTATAGAAACACAGCACAAATTAATGCATTAAGCCATCCCATCTGTCAAAGGAAAATCCAGTGACAGGAGTATTTAGAATGGAAAAATGAACCTGGGGAGGGTGTAAGGGAATGGGGCTTTGGAAAAACTGGCTCAAAAGATCTCAACCTTCACTGAAAGGAAAACAGTTGCAGGATCCTTGATACCTGAAGTTATATTCATCATCTGGTGGCATGAAAATGGCAGCTTTCTATATGGTCATCATATCCACAAGGGTTGCCACCTATCTCCATGGACCACCTATCTCCATGGACCACCTATCTCTATGGACCATCAATCTCCATGGACCATCAATCTCCATGGACCATCAATATCCATGGACCATCAATCTCCATGGACCATCAATATCCATGGACCATCAATATCCATGGACCACCTATCTCCAAAGACCATCAATCTCCATGGACCACCTATCTCCATGGACCATCAATCTCCATGAACCACCTATCTCCATGGACCATCAATCTCCATGGACCACCAATCTCCATGGACCACCTATCTCCATGGACCATCGATCTCCATGGACCATCAATCTCCATGGACCATCAATCTCCATGGACCATCAATCTCCATGGACCACCTATCTCCATGGACCATCAATCTCCATGGACCATCAATCTCCATGGACCATCAATCTCCATGGACCATCAATCTCCATGGACCACCTGTCTCCATGGACCACCTATCTCCAAGGACCATCAATCTCCATGGACCACCGATCTCCATGGACCACCTATCTCCATGGACCATCAATCTCCATGGACCACCTATCTCCATGGACCATCAATCTCCATGGACCATCAATCTCCATGGACCACCTATCTCCATGGACCACCTATCTCCATGGACCATCATTGTCCATGGACCACCTGTCTCCATGGACAATGCCTATCTCCATAGACATCCATCTCCAAGAACCACCATAGCAACAACTGGGGATAAAGCTCTTTGTTGAGGAGGCTAGGTTTAAGGGAAATATTCATGAGCTTATCGTTTGGGGGACCCTGCGAGTTTCAGTTAATCTCGGGTTTAGGAACATGGAGTTGTACTGATTCAGTGTCTCTTCCTCCTCCCCCAGTATATTATGTGAAGTGCTTAATCATATTGGAAGCAGAACAACGTGAGTGTTTTGGCTTCTACACCATATGATCTACAGAGAAAATGAAATAATTTTCTAAACTCGTTCATCAGAGGGAATGATGAAAGCATCACTAACAGATCCTAACTTGTGGGCAGCATCTAGGCACACTGAAGAAGAGCACAGACCCAAGAGTATGTTCACCAATCCGATGCCTCCCACTGGAGCCTGAGAGTGGGACCGGAAGTTGCAAGAACTGGTTCAAGGGCAGGGTGAGGACATGGTGGGTTTCTCTTCTATCTCAGCTGCCCAGATGTGCCAAGATGGCACTCTGACACTCGTCTCTGAATCCTGAAGCTTTAGACAGACGCAGGAACCATTTAACCCAACCTCTTCCAATACAGATGGTAAAACTGAGACCGAGGACTTGAGGTGTCCCACAGGAATTTCAATGACAACATTTGTGACCTTCAGCTAGACAGTAGAGGTGAAGCGATTTTTTCTAAAACACTTAAAAAGACATTCACAGCATGAGGGGGGCCGAAGCAAGAAAATTGTTGTGAGTTCAAGGTCAGCCTGGGCTGTGTCTATTTAGACTCTGTCTCCACCAACAAAACGTTGGAGTCAGATGTAGTTAATAATGCAGGAACCAAAGGTGAGCTTGCCACCAACACGTTTGCAAAAATAATCTTAAAGGACCATTTAAAATGTAAAGACAAGAACGAGAGCAATTTTCTTCCACTGAAGTAATCCCCTGGGGAGTCCAAACATTGTGATCAAAATGACGGGAGCGTTGGATGTTGCCTCCTTAAGGGGTCAATGCTCATTTTCGCGGTGACACTCTGGTTTTTTCCCCTTACTTCTACCTATTGCTGATTTTAATTAAAAACAATAATCTGTGCTCACAGTGAAACATCTCAACAATAAGGAAAGAAACAAAGGGAGGGCTCCTTTGAATAGTCAGTCCTGTCTCATTCTCCCTCCTGAAGAAAAACAATTTTAGCAGCTTAGTGTCTACCTTCGTGGGTGTTTATGCTCATCCGCCAATCTGTGTGCATACAAATACATTCAGGGCACTTATTGTTTTACCCAACATATTGTTCTACCTGTATTTTTTTTCATTTGACATCACAAACATCTTTTCATGTCATATATCTTGACCTTATTGTTTAAAACAGCTACAAAATATATTGTGTGGGTGTTCTATATCTGTGGCAGCTGCAATTTACTAATGAATATTCAAGCTGTTTTCAAGTTTCTTGCTAATACAAATAATGTCACAATGAACATATTTCTATACATATATATGCATATATCCTCCAGAACAGATTCCTGGATGTGAGACACTGAGTTAATGAATATGTATACTTTATGTTCTTGGCATCAGCACAATCTGAGATTCATTTTGTATTTCCTCGCTACATAAGCTATTAGTGACCTTTTGAGAATGTTTGTCAATTGGAAACGTGGGAAAGAGTATCACACTTAAAATCATATCTCCTTCATTAGGAGTGAAGCTGGATAGCTTTCCATTTGAGGCTCTCGTTGTAGTCAGTTTAGATTAGACCCTCTGAGAAGGAGATCACCAAGGTAGGATTCAATAATTCAGTGCTCTCCTGGGGACGGTGCCACTGGCTCAACTGAGAGGGGCCAGAAGACTGGGAGACTCTGGAGGCAAAGATGCATTTCAAACATTTGTGCAAGGAAACAATAGGTAGGATTCTCAGACTGTCAATAGTGACAGAGTCAGAGACACAGCTCCATGCTGCTCCCCTCAGCAGCTCGAGGAGTTCTCTCAATCTTTCCAGTGATCGGTGCTCCACAAAACCAGGAATCATGGATTGACTTCAGAAAAGAATTTCAAATTGAAGTAAAGTCAGGGTTTAATTATAGCTATTTTACTACAGACATTAAGTATGAAAGTGAGGAGAGAAAAAAGAAGCTCAAAAAAGGGGGGTAAGGCACACCCACAATGTGGGTGTGAGTCTTCTCAGAAAAGAGACACACTGCCCTGCCTTTACAATAGTCATACACAGGATACTGCTGCATCTAAAACCATGGCCTTTGGCGGTTTGCTGAGAAACCTAAATGTGATGACAGGGGGGTTCACAAGGGGCATCTGACAGAATTATAATTGCTAATCTGTAGATCACATATGTAATCTTGCTATGCTATGTTAAAACCTTCATTTTTATTTGAACAGAAAAGGGAAAGTGGTGTGGGAAAACCTTCTGTATATGTTTTGCTTTTATTGGTTAATGAATAAAGAAGCTACTTTGGCCTGTGATAGGGCAGAATAGAGCTAGACAGGAAAACTAAACTGAATTCTGGAAGAAAGAAGGCCCAGTCAGTGAGACGCCATGTAGCCACCAAAGGAGACAGAAGCCAGAACTTTGTCCAATAAGCCATGACCTCGTGGCAATACACAAATTGATAGAAATGGGTTAATTTAAGATATAAGTGTTAACTAGCAATCCACTTAAGTTATTGGCCAAGCAGCAATTTAATTAATATAGTTTCTGAGTGATTATTTTGGTTCTGGACAGCTGGGAAACAAATGAATAGCCTCTGTCTACAGGATCACTATTACTATAATGAAACACCATGACCAAAAGTGAATTAGAGAAGAAAGGGTTTATTTGATTTAAGCTTCCACATCCATAGTCTCTCACTAAAGATAGTCAGGACAGAAACTAAAACAGAGCAGGAACTTGGAGGCAGAAGCTGATGCAGAAGCCATGGGAGGGAGCTGCTTACTGGATTGCTCTCCATGGCTTGCTCAATCTGCTTTCCTATAGAATCCAGGACTACCAGCCCAGGGTGGCATTATACACCATGGGCTGGGCCCTCTCACATCAACCATCAACTAAGAAAACGCTCTACAGGCTTGTCCACAGCACAGTCTTTTGAAGACATTTTCTCAACTGAGGCTCCCTCCTCTCAGTTGACATAAAATTAGTCAGCATATCAGGGATACAAGAAAGTATCTATACTTTAGTTAATAGTCTTTTGGGGATCCCCAGAAGGTGCAGGAGAAAGAATAGGCGCCTACCCTGGTCCTTCTGTCTATGTGTTGCTTTTATTGGTTAGTGAATAAAGAACTGGTTTGGTCTACAGCATGGGAGGAGGAGGGTGGAGTCAGAGAGATGCCATGGAGCTGCCAGAGATAGAGGCCTGAAACTTTTCTTGGTAAGCCACAGCCTCATGGCGAAACACAGATTAATAGAAATGGATTGTATTTATATGTAAGAATTAGCCAATAAGAAGCTAGAGCTAATGGGGCCAGTGTTTTAGTTAATACAGTTTCTGTGTGGTTATTTTGGGGCTAAGCTAGCCAGGCGGCCAGGAACCAACAAGTGGGCCTCCTTCCAACACTACCCCAAATCATATAAATTCATACCTAGAACCTGATTCGTGACTATCCTAGCAAATCTATATACAAAATGAACATTAGCTGTATGTTGATAACCTTCATAGCACATGTTGTTTGTTAATTGTGCTGAGATTCTTGCTTCTCTGTGAGAGGCTGAAACCAGACCCTAGGCTGTGGGGCTCCTATTCCTCCCTTATCCCTGCAATTTTTATTGACTTTCTCTCCTGTCTCAAGACCACAATGCAATACTGGAAAAGCATCTACCAGACCAGTGTGGACTTCCTATGAGGTCCGCCTTCAGGACCTCATAACTCTTGATCTATTTGGGCACAGCCTATGGAGAATAGAACCTAGCAGACCTTCACAGCCATCCAAAGATGTGCTGGCTTCATGCTGTCAATCATCTCTTCTCCAGGTAGGAGGGGCTTCTGAAGACAGATCAGAACAGAAGACCCTCACAGCCACCATTACATCCAATATCTCCCCTCTTAAAAACCACTTGACTTTCCTCCTCATCTACTTTTCTGTGCCGTTTTTTTTTTCTTTTTTTTTTCTGGTAGATCTGCAGAAACTCTTGGTGTGCCTGGCAGTTTAACCCTTTGCTGTATGTGCTAAAAATATTCTCTGTCTTCATTACTGCTAACACTGGCTCTGTTTCACTGCGTGCAAGTTGTTTACATTTAAATTTTTCTGTAATAAAATCTGTTCATCTTTTCCTTTAAGGTTCTGTGTCTTACTTAAGAAAGTTGTCTTCTAACAGAAAAAAAAAGCAGAACCCATTACTTTATCTTATGTTTCCTGGCTGCACAGTACTTTATTGACCTAAATTTGGAATAAATGATTATATTATGCATCAACCAGGGCTTGATTCCATTTGCTTCTCATCATTTCCAGTTTTTTAACCACATAATTATTATGAAATATGTCTTCTTTTGAAATAAATAACTGGGCTCTATTTGTTCAAAGTCTACTCCTTCCCTTGCAATGTCATCTAGATGTTTGTAGAGCAGAACACAAAATCTGCATCCGAGGATGTGGGCAAAATTCAGCTTCTGAAAGAAGAGAGTGGTGTACTCTCCTGGTGATGCTCTGGTGGACCAGGCTTTGAGATGTGAGAGACCCCCAGGTGGCAGTAAGCTGTGAGGGAGAAAGAGGAGTCCAATAATAAAGCACCCACTTCTAACCCCAGGGAGCAGGAGAGCCGGACCCAAGGGTGGTGTGCACACCTGAGTCTCCCAGAGCTAGTCTCCACCTGGTCTGCTTGCCATTCACCATCTTGGAGAGGGAGGAATACCCACCCTGGAGGAAACAGACCAGTTGCCACCAAACAACCTCTTCCTACCACTTCTTCACTTTATCATGTTTTATTCACCGATGTGACTTACAGCCAGCTCCCTGTGGAGCCTGCAGAGATGCCCTGGTGTATCCCCAGATGCCCTCCATCACACCCGCCCTCCCTTGTTCTCTTCTAACTCTCCAGAGGCCACAGCAATTAGCTCCAGACAGTCTTCAAGATCTGGGGCTGTCTCGGGATCACATTTTGATGTCAGGGTGAATTTGGATTCTGAAGTTGATCTCCTTGTTGTGAAGATTTTATGAGGGAAAGATTAAATCGTCCTCTGATGTGTGTTTCATCAGAACCCAAACCCTTGCAGGGTTGTTAAGGCCCCCTCTCTGAAACACTCTCCATCTCTTCTTGACAGGTATCCGCAGGAATAGCTCATCATGATTTGGGAGTTGAACCAGTTGGGGAGCTCTGCCAAGCATGGATCTGCAGCAACCATTTGTGCCTGTCTCTTCTGAGGCTCGAGAAATCCCAAATCTAGGGAAGTAGCACAAAAGCCACTCTGAGTCTGTGAACTCTGCTCTTACCACGAGTACACAGCCACAGAGTTAAGCTGGAAACCAAGTAGGATTTAATCCATGGCCAGGGCACCAACTGGAGCCAAGGTCAAAGTTTGTTCTGGAAATAGAAACAGAGTTCACTATGGGACTAGCATTAGAGTTCAGTCCAGAGCAGGATCAGGATACAGAGTGAAAGAAAGGACAGAGATCACTCTGGAATTAAGAGGCTTCATCCTACGGCCAGAGTCAAGGCTCATTCTTGGAAGAGGGCCAAGGTTCAGAATAGAACCGGATTAAAGCCAATTCTGGAAGCAAGATTGTAGCTGGACATGGATCTATCCTCAGAATCTGCTCGCCAGCATGAGGGCTTAGTCTATGGTCAGGATGTGGGTCTAGTTTATGGTCTGGTCAGCTTAGGCAACAGCCAATCATTCATTCATTGACAGGTTCTGACCCAACATTAGCCCTACTTCAGCTCAGGGTATTGGGGTTTAATACTCCGCTTATGCACATGAAGCCTCGTTTGCTAGCATAGTTATTCCCAGACAGGATGTGCGGACAGTCACTGAGAGACTTCAACCATTTCACATTAGAGGAAGCAAACAGCAGCATCTGCAGGGGAGAGTCTGTACTGGAGCTCGGGTGGGAGGAGCTGAAGCAAAATTGAGAGGTCTGGAAGGTGGTTCGAGACACCATAAGGACTTAAGCTTCAAAATGCCAGGGAGAAGGAAAAGGGGCTGTACATTGCTTCCCATCCTTCCCTTCTTGCCTGTATTTCTAATGTCAGCAGCAAAAGGAACCAGAATCTTCGGGTGAAGGTCTTAGCTGGTGCCGGGTTTCCTTTTCACTGCGGCTAAAGGTGAGGAGGAAATGAGATTGATCTGCTCAGCACAAGGCACCCTGGACTTTCTATATAGTCATTGGCAAGTCCCTCTTTGATGGAGGAGGGTTATCTGTCTATTGTGTTATTTTCATTGGTCAATAAAGAGACTGCCTTGGCCCCTTGATAGGACAGAAAATTAGGTAGGCGGAGTAAACAGAACAAAATGCTGGGAAGAGGGCTATGAGCCAGATGCCATGGAGCCAGCCACCAGGTCAGACATGCTGAATCTTTCCCGGTAAGCCACACCTCGTAGGGCTATACAGATTATTAGAAATGGGTTAATATCAAGATATGAGAGTTAGTCAGTAACTAACTCTCTAGAGATAATGGGCCAGGCAGTGTTTAAATGAATATAACTTGTGTGTTATTATTTCTGGGGCTAAGCTAGCTGTGCGGGAGCCGGGCAGGATGAAAAGCAGGCCTGCCCGCAGCCCCTCATTACAACTCTTCCTCTCTGGACTTCAAAGTCCTCACCTAGAACGGGAGGGGGTGGAACGGCTCATGTCCCATGCCCTCTCTGTTCAGCCAGCTGAGAAGAGGGTTAGGAGGAGGAGGTTTGAAAAGGATCCAGGGAAGATGAGAACGAAGCCACCTCAGAAGCCTGGATAAAGTTTTATGTGGCTGGAAAGAGTGTGAGAGAAGACAGAGGGAGAGATGAGGTCAAGAGAGAGGCCATGTCTAAGCCTGCAGACACAATGAATGCAAAAAAACAGTTTTTAACCTGTGGACAACGAAGAGACTCGGGGTTTGTAAGAAGAGAATGAAAACCAACAGGTCCACATTGTAAACTGATTGCTGTATACAGGCTCATTAAAGGGGACTGGGTGAAG
This sequence comes from Myodes glareolus, assembly GCF_982192425.1. Taxonomy (NCBI): domain Eukaryota; kingdom Metazoa; phylum Chordata; class Mammalia; order Rodentia; family Cricetidae; genus Myodes; species Myodes glareolus. The sequence continues at coordinate 16,421,599 of NC_142035.1, read as the reverse complement.
GCATGGGAACTCTTACTAGGCTATGTAATCGCCCAGGTATGGAGGCCTGGGCTATAAAGTTGGGCAGAGCAAACGGCGAGAGAGAGACAGATTTGAGAGCGATCGGTGGGTCAGATCTAAAGTCAAGGGAGAAGCAGGTGAATTCTGAAGCTCTGGCTTGAAAAGGTCGGTGGAAACAATTCCCCAGGATGGAAAGATGAGAAGAACAGGGTTCGTGGTGGGAGAAGACAAATTCCTTTCTGTATATGTTCAACTCGGGCGGCTGTGGGAATCCAAGTGGGGATAAGCAAGAACGACTGGCCATACAATCAACAGTTAAAGTTAAGTGCAAAAACTGGGCTGACGTCACAGATGAGGGAGAACTCACCATTACCTTAGAATAATGTTTAAAAGACAAATAGAGGCAATGCTGTTGTTTGGATATGAAGTTTTCGCCCAAAGGCCCATGTGTTATAAAGACTTGGTCCATGGCTCACAGATCCAACAATTGAGTGGTGATTGAATCATGAATACTTTACTTTATCAATGGATTCATTCATTGACAGATTTGAATTTGGTGGGCTTATTGACAGGTGGTGGGAGGTGGGGCCTATTCTAAGGGATTCTATGTCCCAAGCCCCTTCCTAGCTCTAATTTGCTACCTTCTGCCCACAGTGAGGCTAAGCGCTTTTCTCTGCCACATGCCCCAACCATAATGCTCTAACTTATCCTGCAGTTGCCCAGAAGCAATAAAGCCAAGCGACCATGGCCTGAAACCTCTGAAACTGTGCGCCAAAACAAGCCATGCCTCCTAGGACAATTAACAGAAGAGGAGTCAGCAAGGAAGGAACTGATATGGTGGTGGGAAGAGACATGTTACCTGACGGTACACAGAAAACTAGAATGATCATGATGTTGGCTACAGCCCAGACACTGAGGAGGTAAGAATTCAACAGACTTGGTGATCACGGACCTTCCTAGGGACTTAGTGAGAACAATTGCTAGAACTTCTCCAGGGGTAGAAACCAAAGTGAATCCATCGGAATAGCTGATAAGGTAGAAGCAGGGACAACGTCTTAGGACAGGGTTGCTGAGAAACTACGGTGGGATCATAAGGAAAAAGATATGGAGTTGGGAGCAGACTGCGTGTCCGAAGATGAACTGACTTGGGTATGTATACACGCTACTGGAAAGGGTCCAAGTCAGGGAAGAAAAACACACAGGAAAGGAAGCTATTCCGGGAAAGAATGGGTCATCAGCCATCCACCATTTACCATCATCAGAGCACTTTCCATACACTTTTAATATTTAATTCTCGCAGCCCATCTGACACAACTGTGTCTGCTTCCTTCACAGCCCTTACCCCAGTCCCTGAACTGTTTTAATGACCCCTTGTTATCGGCTCTCTTTCCCACTATTCTCTAAGCTCTGACCAGGAACTTCCCAATCTTCATTACTTCCATCTTATCTTGCTTGACTTTTTACACTGCCTAATGCTGACAATACCATATTATGTGTTTGTTCAATGTCTTTCTAACCAAAAATGTAAACTCAAGGAGAGAGAGAATGAAGCCTGACTTATTGCCACAGCACCAAGTACTGTTTCAAGTTTATAACCGACACAATAAGTAGGGAGGGAGGGAGGGAGGGAGGAAGAAAGGGAGGAAGGGAGGGAGGGAGGGAAGGAAAGAGGAGCTACTAAAAAAAAAAACTTCTGAAAACTATAATGCTTTGTTCAAAAGTGAAGCATGGTGAGAGGCTAACATTTACCCAGCCAAAAGGATCCATGTGACTCCTAAACTCCATGACAGCTTTTTGAAGTAGGATTTGTCATTCCCTTTGCAGAAATGAGGAAATCGGGCTGTAGAGAGATTTTAAATACTGTTACAAGTCACGTTACCAACAGGTGATGGTGCCAGCGCTGGAGACCAGGGAGGTTGAGTTTTGCGTTGTTCTCGTTGGTTTGTTGTTTCTCCCCCGAAACTACAGCCAGATGGAAAGGATGAGCTCTGGGGATCTACCACACAGCTCACGATCATTTATTATGGGTTTCATAGAGAACGAGGGGAGAGTCTGCGTTCTCCATGCAGTGACACGTCTAATGTTTAAGAAGGGAATGCTGATGACTCTACTTTATCACCATAATGTGTCTACATGTAGCAAATTATCACACTGTACCCCATAAATACGTAGAAGTACCAGATATCTATTAAAAATAAGAATACATCATGAGTGTAGCTTCTTAGAGTGGGAGAAAGAATTTTCCCCCAAGGAAGAGCACACCAATTGGTTATCCAGTACCAAATGGTCAGCCCTGAAAACATACAAGTAGAAATAACTTTATATGGACTGAGCAGGTTATAATTATGCATGTAGGAATAGCAATTAAAGAAAAAGAGGTCATGAATTTGAAAGAGAGAAATGGGAGAAAATGGGAAAATTTGGAGGGAGGAGAATAGAAGGTGATACAATTATATTATAATCTCAAAAAATGTCTGCATAAAAGGGGGAGGGGGGAACTCAGTTTTCTTTAACGGGATGGCCACTGGGCATTTGACCATGCTCCACTGAGCATATGGACAACACAAATTGGACTTGGTTTCTTCTTCTTCTTCTTCTTCTTCTTCTTCTTCTTCTTCTTCTTCTTCTTCTTCTTCTTCTTCTTCTTCTTCTTCTTCTTCTTCTTCTTCCTCCTCCTCCTCCTCTTCCACCTCCTCCTCCTCCTCTTCTTCTCCTCTTCTTCCTCCTCCTCCTCCTCCTTCTCTTCTTCTCCTCCTTCTTCTTCCTCTTCTTTTTAAGAGAGGAAGGTCACAAAGGTGGGAGGATGAACCTGGGAGGACTGATAATGAGTGTGATTAGGGAGAATTATGTGAAATTCCCCCCAAAAAAATTATGCTAGAACAAAAAAAAAGGCTGAGCAGAGCAAAGTGCACCTGTATCCCAGCACTGGTGAAGCAAAGAGGAGGCTCCCAGTGGTTCACTCACCAGCCATGCTAGCTGGTAAGTGACCTCTAGGATCAGTGGTGAACCCTATTGCAAAAGAAAGATAAAGTGAACAGCTGACACTAATCTCTGACCTCCAAAATTGTCACATGCACAGCTGGGCAAACCCTACATACATACACACACCATGCACACATCAAACATACACATACCTCCTCTTTCTCTCTTTTTCTCTCTCTCACCCCCCACAAACATACATATCACATATCATACATATGCATAAATTAAAAAATGAAAATACAGTTATTTGAATGCAAAATTATTTACGCTTTTTTAGAGTTGTTGGTTTCTAGGTTAGAATACAAAGTAGCCAGCCCTGCTCTAGCAGGTTCCATTCCTCCCCCAGCTGGCTGCTTCCCTTCTGTAGTGTAGCATTATCCTTAAAATTTCTCACCTCCTGCAAGAGTTCTTCCTTCCCTCTTTGTAGATTCATGACCTAAGAACACACATATATAAACATACACATAGTTTATATTTATTTATATATTTACAAACAAATGTGACAAGATTTACATTTAGGTTTCACATATGAGACAAAGTTTGTCTTTCTGACTTTGACCTAGTTTAACATAATGGTTTCCAGTAGCACCCATTTTGCTACAAGTGTTGTGGTTTCGTTTTTCTTTTTAACTCTGTAATACCTCATCATGGGTATATACCACATCTTTATTACCCATTCATCTACTGATGGGTGTCTAAGCTGGTTACACGAAGTAGTTATTAAGAATACATCAGTCATAAACATTGATATTCAACAGTCCTTTAGGGATATTCCCAAGAGGCATAGCTGGGTCACAGGGTAGTTCTATTTGCAGGTATGTTTGGTTGGTTGGTTTGGTTTTTCAAAACAAGGTCTCTATAGTGGCATTTCATTTGTATTATAATAAATAAAGCTCGCTTGAGGATTGGAAAAGGAAACAGCCACACTGGCCAGTCTTACAGACCAGGCAGCAATGACACACACCTTTAATCCCAATAGCCACACTAGTTTGCCACAGAAACCAGTGGTAGTGGTGCATGCCTTTAATCCCAGCACTAGAGAGGAATATAAAATGGGAGTAGACAGCTCTCAGTCAGTCTCATTCTGAGATTCCTGGAGGCAGGATCACCATTTTGGACTGAGGTAGAGGTAAAAGCCAGTAGCTGACTGTTTTGCTTTTCTGACCTTCAAGTTGAACCCCAATTTCTGTCTCTGAGATTTTGGTAATCATACTTCAGGTTTCTCTGTGTAGCCCTGGCTGTCCTGAAACTCTCTTTGGTAGACCAGGCTGACCTTGAACTCAGAGATCTACCTGTCTCCGCCTCCCGAGTGCTGGGATTGAAGGCGAAGGTGTGCTGGATTGAAGGCATGCACCACCAGCAGCCTTGCACTTGCCACACAAGAGTTCTACCACCGAAGTAAAACCCCAACCCCGATTTTCAGAGTTTTGCTTTGATTTTTAACCACTGATCCATCTCTCTAGCCCTTATTTTTAGGTTTTTGATAGAATTTCCAAACCAATTTGCACAGCTTCACACATTTACTTTCCTACCACCAGTGAACGAGAACTCCTATTTCCTCACATCCTAACCAGCATTCTTTCTCGTTTGTTTTCTTGATGGATACCATTCTGACTGGGATGAGATAGAATTTCAAGGCAAATCTGATTTTCATTTCCCTAGTGGCTAAGGGTGCAGAACATTTTTAAAGTAGTTATTGTTCGTTTGTATTTCCTTTGAGAACAGCCTATCTGGTTCACCAGCGCATTTATTGACTGGGTAGTTCAGGGGGTTCTTTAATCTTTGTGGTCTTTATATCCTGCTGATTGTACATCTCTTGTCTGATGTGTAGTTGGCTAGTTTTTATTTTTACCATTTTTCGGGCATTTTCTTCACTCTGATACTTGTTTCCTTTGCTATGCTTGAGCTTCCCAATATTTTAATATTTGCACATGTATGTAATGTGTCTGGGTCAAATCTATCTTACACTCCCTCACCTCCAGTTCCTTCCCTATCTGTTTCTCCCCTCTATCCTCCCAACTTCCTGTTCTCTCTCTCTCTCTCTCTCTCTCTCTCTCTCTCTCTCTCTTTCTCTCTCTCTCTCTCTCTCTCTCACACACACACACACACACACACAATCTTTCTGTTTCCTCTTTTATGATGGTCCCTAGTCCTTGGTGGGAGGTATGATATAGATGCCCCATTTAGAGTTGAGCAATCCATAGTCTCTTATTCTCTACACAAAGACCGGCCCTGGGTTTCTATATTCATCATTATCTACTGCAACAAGAAGCTTCCCTGATGAGGGCTGAGAGATGCACTAATCTATGGGCATAAAGTTAAGAACCTATTGGGCAGTTTATTGCTATGTTCTTCTAGTAGAATAAATAGCACTAGATTCTTACCTAGGGCCTATGACCTAGCCAGCAGTAGATTCTTGACCCAGTTAACAGTACCAAGCAAAGCTCTCTTTGTGGGGAGTGGACTATAAATCCAATCAGAAAGTGGTTGATCATGGCCATAAGCTCCCTGCTCCTGTTGTACTGATGAGTAAGTTTTACTGGGTCAGTCATTATTGTAACTCACAGGGTTCACAGCTCAGTAAGATTGTTGATGGTTTTTTCTCCTCTGGTCCTATGAATGGAACTTTCCAGCACTATTAAGAATAATGCTTCCAGCTTGATTTCCCCATGTTCTATAACTTAGGTGTGTGGTGTTTTCAATAGCAGGGTCTTACCACCAAGTTCTGGAGGGTAACCAAAATCAGTGGCAATTGACTTGAAGGTTTGGAATGGGTCTGTGAGACTCCACTGACTAACAGTTCAAAACGAGGTAATGAATACTGGCCCTGAATTGTTATTTGATTATCTATGGTGTCTTAGGAAGGCATTGTTCCCTCCTTGTAGGACAACTCCCTTTAAATCTCGTGTGTGTGTGCATGCATGTGTCTGTATCTGTGTGTGTGTGTTAGGAAGTTCTATAGTCATAGATTTCCATATGGAATGTCCAACGGCCTTTAGTGCCGTGACCCCTGCTCACCCTGCCCTCCATGACCCACCCTATTTACCTTTTCCTATCTTATTGTTCCCTTTCCTCTTCCTGTCTCCTGTGTTCTACTCGACCCTACTTTTCTTGAAATCCCCCTCGCCAGTTCCTCACTAGTTTTCGGTCTTCGGTGTATACTCCAGTTTAAATATGCATATTTAAGATCCAGAACCAGCATACACATAGGAAAAAAACATGAAGCATTAGCTTTTCCAGGTCTGTTACCTCCCTCAGAATGCTTATTTCAAGCCCCATCAACTTGCCTACAGAGTTAGCCTTCTTATACACCAATGATAAATATGCTGAGAAAGAACCAGGGAAACAATCTGATTCATAACAGCCTCCCCAAAAACTCCTGGAATAAATCTAGTCGAGCAGTTGAAAGCCTTGCACAATGAAAACTTTTAATATGCTGAAGAAAGAAATTAAAGAAGATTCCAGAAGATGAAAAAACCTCCCGTACTCATGGGTTAGTGGGGTTAATTTTGTGGACGTGCTCATCCTACCGAAAGCAAAGGAATCTGCAGATACAAATTCAGTCCTCATCAAAATCCCAATCCAATTTTTCACAAAAATTGAAAAATTGATCTCGACATTTGTATTGAAACACAAAAGACTCTGGATCGTCCAAACAATCCTGAACAAGAAAGCACTTCTAGAGGAATCACCAATCCTGATTTTAAGTTATACCACAGAGCTCTAGTAATAAAAACATCATAGTACAGGCATAAAAAGGACAATGGAACATAAAGCAAGGAAAACCAGGCTGCAAATCACAATCCCAGAGAACCTGGACAACAATGAGAACCCTAAGAGAGACATACGTGGATCTAATCTACATGGGAAGTTCAAAAAGACAAGATCTCCTGAGTAAATTGGGAGCATGGGGACCATGAAGAAGGTTGAAGGTGAGAGTAGAGTAAGGGAGGGGAGCAAAGAAAAAATGTATAGCTCAATAAAAGAAAAACAATGACATCTTGAAATTTGCATGCAAATGGATGGAGCTAGAAAAAAAACATCCTGAGTGAGGTAACCCAGACCCAGAAAGATGAATATGGTATGTACTCATTCCAAAGTGAATACTAGCTATAAAGACATCATTTCCAACAAATGATGCTGGTCAGACTGGATGGCTACATGTAGAAGGATGAGACTTGTCTCTCAGCCTACATAAAATTCAACTCCAAGTGGATCAAGAACTTCAACATAAGACTTGACACCCGGAATGTAGTAAAAGAGAAAGTGGGGAGCATACTTCAATTTCTTGGCACAGGAAAGCACTTTGTGAGCCAGGCTGTGGTGGTGCAGACATCAAGACAAGCAGCTGACAAACAGGACTTCATGAGAGCTAGCAACTCTGTATGGCAAATAACATCACCGTACAAATGAAGAGGCAACCTACAGATGAGAAAAGAATTTTACCACTCATACATTGGACAGAGGCTTAGTGTGTAGAATATATAATAAACTCAAAAATCTGAACACCAAGGAAACAAACGATCCAATTGGAAATTGGGGCACAGGATTAAAAAGAGAGTTCTCAAAGAAGAAATACAAGTGACTGAAACTTAAAAAAAAAACTGTTCAACATTCTTAACCATCAAGAAAATGCAAATTAAAACTACCTTGAGATTTCTTTTGCCCCAATCAGAATGGCTAAGATTTTTAAAAAAAAACAAAACAAAACAAAGGAAGTAGTATGGGTATAAGAAAAGGGGAACATTTATTCACTGTTGGTAGGAGTAAAAACTTGCGCAAATACTAGGAAATCAGTGTGGAGATTCCTCAAAAAGCTAGACACAAACCTATTGTATGATCCTGAGCATGTGCCTTAAGAGCTCCATGTCCTACTACAGAGATACTGGCTCATCCATGTTGGCTGATGTTTTATCCACTATAGCCAAGAGCAAGAAACATCTTAGTTGTTCATTAACAGACAGACAGATAATAAAAGTATGGTGTATTTTCACAATGTAATATTATTCACTGCAAAGAAAAGTCAAATTATGAAACATGTGCAGAAGCCTTTTAATTCATGTAATCCATGTAATACATGCAGAAGCCATGTAATCCAATCTGTCAATTGTTGGGATTAATTCCTGTACAGAGTCCTGTCCAGAAAATCTTTGCCATGTCTATGTCATCTTTTAAAAGATTCGTTTTAAGTTTGTGTGGGCATACATGTGTGTATGCATGTGTCTGTGCCTGTGTACAAGGTGTATGCCCACGTGTGCTAGTGTATGCATGCATGTGTGTGTGCATGTGTGTATACCTGTGAGTGAAGCTGCTCACAGAGTCTAGAGTGTATGCATGTGTGTGCCCATGTGTGTTAGTGTATGCATGCATGTGTGTGTGCATGTGTGTATACCTGTGAGTGAAGATGCTCACGGAGTCTAGAGGTACCAGGTAGGATCCCCTGGAATCAGAGTTATACTTGAGTTCTGGGAATCAAACTTGGGTCCTCCACAGGAACAATATAGGCTCCTAACCACTGAGCCATCTCTCCAGCCCTTATACCTGCGTCTTGAAGTGGTTTGCCTATGTTTTCTTTGGCAATTTCAAGGTTTCAGCTCTTATATCAAGGTCTTTGACCCATTTTGAGATAATTTTTGTGCAGGAATATAGACCTAATTGCATTCTTCTGCATGTGGAAATCCAATTTTCTCAGCACCATTTGCTAAAGAGGTTATCTTTTTTCCAGTGTATGTTTTCAGCAGCCTTGTCAAAAATTTAGGCGTTTACACGGTTGAGAATGAGAGACATAGGAGGCTTCTGCGACAACTTCTCTCTCCCTCCTACGTTCCCCCCCCCCCGTAAAAAAAGAAACATTCCAGGCAGGAATCCATTGAAGAGAACTCTTTAAAATTGTGTCAGGATTCCTGAAGTGTAGCTCATCACAGGTGGTGGCTTCTGGCAGGGGTGGAGTGGGGAAGGCCTCAGTTTTCTTTAAGGGGCTGGCCACTGGGAGTTTGACTATACTCTAGTGAGTTTATAGGCAACATAAATTGGATTTGGTTGGGGTTTTTTCTTTTTTTTTCCTGTGGGGGAGATTACAAGGGTGGGGGTGAACCTGGGAAGACTGGAGGTGAATGTAATCAAGGAGCAGTGTGTGAAACTCCCAATTAAACAATAAAAATAATATATTGAGAAAAATGACCGAGTAATAAAAGCTTCCCACCAAAAGAGTACATCTATCCCAGTAGTGTGAAAATTTGCTTTAGTCTTTAATTAATGGTAAAAATTAAATATTTATGCCAAAGAATCTTTTTTAAAAATTCAGCATGATTATCAATAAATGTTTGATCTCAAAAAAATTAATTTTTTATTTTTAATTAAAAAATTTAATTGTGTGGGTTCTTTTTTAGGTGTTCTATTTCATTGGCCTAAATATCTCTTTTTGTGCCAGGATCATATAGTTTTTGTTACTATGGCTCTGTAATATAATTTGAGGTCTGGCATTGAGATACTTCCAGTCCTGCTTTATCTTTTAGGAATAGCTTTAGGGAGTTCTGTCTTTCTATATAAATTTTAGGGTTGTTTTTCTAATCCTGTGAAGGATGTTATTTGAATTCTTATAGGGGTCACCCTAAATATGTAGATTTATTTCAGTAATATAGCAATTTCCATAGTATTAATTCTACCCATCCATGAGCAAGGGTAGAATTTTCTTATCTTTTAGAAAGAAAATAGAGTTAAAGCAGGGAGGGAAAAGACAACAACCCTGGGCTCATTTGTCTGGCTCACATAAATTCCTTCCTCCGCCTTGTTCAGACCTACCTTTCTGCGTGTGTTCTAGGAGCACCCCTTTGGCTGCTCTCCTGCGGATGGAGGAGAAGATAGAGGGTAGGAAGTACATAAGAGCCCTTCAGAGAGGTCCTGCCTGGAGCTAAGTGCAAGGCTGGTTATGAGGTCTTACTTTTCTTCTGTTTTGTTTTACATTTATTTATTTGGGAGGAAAGATGCGGTGCGCATATGCTATTGAGGGCACAACTTTCAGGAGATGATTTTCTGTTCACATCATGTGGACTCTGGTCGCCAGACTCGGTGCCAAGTGCTTTATTCCCTGAGTCACCTCATCGACCTAGGATAAACAACTTAAAGGGAACAAGGTCAATAACTTTGGAGGGATGCAAATGGAAGAAGGTAAGACACCTAGAGTGAACAGTAGGGTTTGGGTTCAGGGAATGAGTGCCCAGACTTACCAATGGTTGGAACCAGGAAAGAATCAGGAAGGTAATTTCTGTCTGTGGCATGTTGTGTAGGTGGCATCTGGGTGAGATCTAAATGGTTATGTCTATTGTGAAACTCTAGGGAGAAATCTAGGTAAGGTTAGAAGTTTGGGAGTGGTCCAGACAGCCTGAACTTTTCTGAGGGCGTCACAGTGAGAAGACTGGGGTAGCCCAGGCATTGTCAGGCAAAGGGGTCCAACAAGGGATGCTGAAGGAGAAGCAGCCAGAATGATGGGAAGAAAGCCTCCTTTCTGCTCTAGTGGGGGTGAAGACAAAAGACAAGACAGATGGGCTTTTCTGTATGCATACTCGGCAGAATATCACACAGCCTCGCTGGATAAACAAGCTGTCATCTACCGCCCAAGCCCGTCAACTGCCACCGCTTGAGGAACCGATAACACTGTAGGTGTGGATATCATTGGCTGCTGAAGTCCAATTACTACAAACAAACCCAAAGTTGTAGGCACAGTGGGGCTTGCTGGTTGAGGAAGGGGAGCTGTCTGCCTACTCCGAAGGAAGGGAAGGAAGACAGACATGAATTTTGTTGAGCACCTACTGTGTGCCAGACTCTTGGCACCCGACATCTGTTTAATTCAGTTTAAGTGCTGTTTCCTTTTACGAGTGAGAAAACTGGGGCTCAGAGAAGGTGATACACTCAAGGAAATGAGCTCAGCAGGCTCTCACTGCCTGTTGGTCCAGGCTTGGTCCTTCTCCCCTTCTGTCCTACAGGGTCAACACAAATGCCATGCTCATAACTTTACTGTTCTGTCTGCTGAGCTTTTCCTGAGATATCCACCCATAAGATCTAAAACCATCAGGCACAGCCCCAGCGTGAAAACTCTCATTAGGGCAGCAATTTAAATCATAACATTACTATATATTCAAAAGCGCACTTTGACATCAATGGATAGTTTCAGAGGGGCCCAAACTCCCCCCTCTTGCTGCCCTCCCCACAGGCATGACTGTCCATTGTGAAATCAAGGGGAGGAGAGGGAGGAAGGAAGGCTCCCAGAGAACCTGGGACAGCAGAGAGGAGCTCATCCTCCATCAGGACACCAGCAGTCTTGATTCACGGCCCAGATCAGCTGATTCTGCCAGTGTTCTCCTCTTCCTGATCTTACAGATGGGGAGACAGACTCAGAGAGAAGCGGTAACCACATTAGGATGGGATTAAGCCCAATCCCTTGACTCTCATCAAAGAGATCCCCCACCACACAGCTCTATAACAGGTCAAGAAATTCAGTTATAAGGAAAATTACACACATAATTTTATGGCGTATATCCATTTAAGCTTTTTTTTTTTCAAAAAAAAAATCTGTGTGTGTGTCCATGTGTATAGTGTATGGTGGGTGTGCACGGATATGCACATGTGGAGATCGGAGGCCATCCTTGGTAGTTGGTTCTCATCTTCCACCTTGTTTAAAACGTGGGGGGCCGGAGCCTCTGAAACTGGAGTTACAGATAATTGGAGGGGGTTGTTCTGTTTTGCTTTGGTTTTTGTTTTTACATCCTGACCGAAGTTTTTCCTCTTTCCTCTCCGCCCAGTCCCCTTCCTGACCTCTCCTCTCCTACCCCTCTTCCTTTTCTTCTCAGAAAAGGGCAGGCCTCCCATGGATATCAACCAAACATGGCATATCAAGCCACAGTGAGACTAGACACCTCTTATATTAAGGATGGACAAGGCAACCCAGTAGGAGGAAAGGGCCCCAAAAGCAAGCACCAGAGTCAGACACGGCCCCTGCTTCCACTGGGAGGAGTCTCATAAGAAAACCAAGCTACACAACTGTAACATACATGCAGAGGGCCTAGGTCAGTACCATGCAGGCTCCCTGGTTGTGGTTTAGTATCTGTGAACCCTTATGAACCCAGGATAGTTGATTCTTTGGGTTTTCTGGTGATGTCCTTAACCCTTGTGGCTCCTACAATCCTTCCTCCCCTCTTCCTCAGGATTTCCCCTGAGATCTCTGCAGCTGTTTCCATCAGTTGCTAGGTGAAGCCTCTCTGATGACCACTGGGCTAGGCAACAATCCATGAGCATATCAGAATATCATGAGGAATCATTTCATTGTTTTTTTTTCTTTTATGCCAGTCATGTTTAGTTCTACTCTAGGTTCCTGGGCTGTCCTGCCTCTGGGTCGTGGCCCTTGATTTCATTGATCAACCTGTCTGTTTTTTATGTCAAAAATACCATGCGGTTTTTATTACTATAACTCTGTAGTAGAGCTTGAAATCAGGGATGGTGAGATTTCTGGAAGTTCGTTTAATGTAAAGAACTGTTTTAGCTATCCCGAGTGTTTTGCTGTTGTTGTTTTTATTTTTCCATATGAAGTTGAGTACTATTCTTTCAAGGTCTGTAAAGAATCGTGTTGGAATTTTGATGGGAAATGCATTAAATATGCAGATTGCTTTTGACAAGGTTAAAGCATGGTTTTGCCCATTTTCTTACTCCAGGCTAGCTGTCACATGAGATTCTGGACTTCCCCAGTCTTGCCTCCCATCTCACCATAGGAATATTGAGATTACAGATAGATGGATGGACGGACGGACGGACAGACAGATGGGTGCATGGATGGATGGACAGATGGACAGATATATGGGTGAATGGATGAACAGACAGGTGGATGGATGGATGGAAGGATGACCAGACAGGTGGATAGATGGATGAATGGATGGAAGGATGGATGGATGGATGGATGGATGGATGGATGGATGGATGGACGGACAGACGGACAGATGGAAGGATGGATGGAAGGATGGATAGATGGATGGATGGATGGACGGACGGACGGATGGAAGGATGGAAAGATGGATGGAAGGATGGATGGATGGACGGATGAACAGATAGGTGGATGGATGGATGGATGGATGGATGGATGGATGGATGGATGGATGGATGGACAGGCAGGTGGATAGATGGATGGATGGATGGACAGACGGACGGACGAACGGATGGAAGGACGGATGGACGGACGGATGGATGGATGGAAGGATGGAAGAATGGATGGAAGGATGCTACCATACCCAGCTTTACATGAGCTCTGGGACTCCAGATGCAGGTTCCTGTGCATTGCAGTCAACAACTTACCTTCTGAGCTGCCTCCCTAGTGCTAATTTAAGCTCTTTACTTAATAAAAAATAATCTCAATATATACATTATAATGCAAATAGGCAAAGGCTATTAATCTCCATATAAAGAGTATACCCAAGAACAAGAGTGTGCCCAGTTCTGACTTCCACAGTTAGCCTGCATGATGTTACACCACACACCAGCCATGATGGCCTTTTCCTTCTCCCAGCCCCTTACCTGATTCTGTATTAGGACTTTTCAATCACTCGCTCCTCTGTGGGTCCCGCATTTTTATATTTGAATCACGAACTCCTCTCATCACTGAGGTCTCAACTCAAATGCCACATACTCTCGGGAGCCTCCTAACCATCCTACTGCAGGAGACTACCTGGTTAATCTAACTGTGGACCTCGAACTTCAATACACAATTACATTCTTCTGTTTAAAATGCAGATTCCTAGGCACTGCATTCAGATTTCTAGTTCAATAGGCCTGAAGTGGGCCCTGAAAACTTAAAGCCTCAACAGTTCCCAGGTTGTGTTAATGCCATGTGTTCAGGAACCACACTTTGAAAACCCTGCCCTATAATTCTAGCCTGTTTCATTGCTACCATAGTGTTGGGTACAACTTGAAATTTTCATGATAATCTATTAAGGTAATTCATAGTCTGCCTTTCATACCAACTAGAAGCCCCCAAGAGTAAGTTACACAGCTTTTCTTGCTCAATGTGGTAGCACCCCAGGACCTACGACATAGCCAGGTACATAAGAGATGTCTAATAAATATTTGTCGAATAAATGAATCACTGAATGAATGTGTGTGAGGAAGAGAGAGGGGAGGGGAAGGAAGAATGGATGGAAGGGAGAATGGAAGGAGAAAGGAAGGGAGAGAGGGAGCAATAGGCAGATGATAGATGCATGAAGGAAGGATGGATGGATACACACATGGATGTCTCAACCACTGTGCTTATCTCTCTTTGTGTGCCATCTTCATGCTATATTAAGTTAATTTACTGGCAAAACCAATCTCACCCTTGATTTCCAAAATCCCACCAATAAACTCAAGACTGTGAAATATTCTGCCAAAAATGTTGGTGGGCCCTTGACAAGGAAACACATACCATAAAATGAAAAAAGGCGGAGAACGGCAGAGAGTCACACCTGACACTAAAGCTCTTTCTTCTGCTTCATCACCTTGGGGTCACCACCCCTCTGCCATACTGAAGCTTGCCTCTTGCTCTTCTTCTTCCTCTTTTTCCTCCCTCTCTTTATTCGTCTCCTTTTTGTAAAGTTGAAAAACAGCCCTTTCTCAAATTCCCATGAAGACCCCTTGACTATGACTTTTTTTCCATTGCTTCTGTTTCCCAAGCAGAACAATACACCTCCTCTCAAAATGTCCTACACCTCCACAGGGCTGGAGAGAGGGATTATCAGCTCACACAAATTTGCCACTCTTCCTGAAGACCCAATTTCAGTTGCCAGAACTCACATCAAGTGGCTCACAATGGCCTGGAACTCGTGTTCCAGGAGATCTAATGCCCTTCTCTAGACTCTGTGGACTCCTGCACCCACATGTGCACACATGCACACACACGCACACATGCACACACACACACATGCACACACATGCACACTTAGAAATCTAACAAATATTTTTAAACGTTTGAAGTCCTGAATCTCTGAACCTCAGACAAGTTATACTTCTCTCTTCACATCTTTGCTGTTCCTACTAAGAATCCCCTCATTCAATCAAGTCTTTAGCCTCAACTTTATCCTGCAGAAAACAGGCTAGCTCACGTTATGTAGCCAAAATGGTGGCGCACTAAGCTGGCTAGAGTTGAGTGCAAGTTGAGCTCTGGAGACCCGGAGCTGGTGTTGAGTAGGTTGAGGAACAGAGTAGAACATGAAGAGTCATACAAAGGCTTCTGTCCCACCATCACAGTCACCTTGTTAGTCCCCAGTGGCTTAACCTATAGGTGCTGTCTTCCAGTTCTACAGTCTAATGTAAATCAGCATCCTGTCCTCCCTCTGAAGGCTCTGGGGTCATCTGCTCTCTTACCTTTTCCAGATTCTTAAAGCCACCTGAGCTCCTTGGCTCATGGCCCCTTTATCCGGAGTCATCAGAGTAGCATGTTCAAAACCAACTCTCTTCTTCCCTCTTGCTTCTGTCAGATCTCTGCAAGGTGAGGCACTCACAGGTTGAAGGGAGGACCACAGGCATCTTTGGGAGGAGAGGCACATGATCCTCCCAGTGACTCCCTGGGAGAGCCACTAGCCACACTTTAGTATTATCTGGAGCTGCCTCCTCCAAAGGCAGAGCCCACATCGTACTCTCCCCTAACTCTTCTCAATCTTTCCTGCACGCCTAAGCATCCTCTGATAGCCACTCCTCGGTTTCATTAGGAGTTCAGGCCATCAGCCTCTCCCTTTCCTCCCTGTCCATCTTTTCTTTGCCCCTTTTCCTGAACTAGATCCTCTAGCTTATCCTGACTCATCTCCACCCCTTCTACCTCTCCATCACATCTGCCAGCGACAGCCCAGTCCTGGAGGAGTCAACCATACTCCTCCCCCGCAGTGCCATTGACAGATGAATTCACATCACAGTGACATCAGTCTTCTGAGCCCATACAATGGGAAGCCAATGAAGGGTTTTAAACTTAAAAATGACCAGAAGCAGAATTATATTGTGGAGAAATCATTGCTGTAACAGAGTTCAGGAAGAACTTGAGAAAGAAGGCAGGGAAGTGAGGATTGTTCTTCCTCTTCTCGACACCGCTGTCATAACCAAGGTCCCTCAGTTAATTCACAGTTGGCACAATTCCTTCTTCGTCTCTAAAATTCCCACAGTCCCTCCTGTCTCCTGCACATGTGCCTGTCTTCCTGCCTTCAAGGACAAGAAGTTTAGACAGAAGATCCAAATTCAAGCATAGTCTATTGATTTTCTGTGTGAACTTGGAGAAGTTATTTAACCTCTCTGAACTCCAATTTTGTAATCCACTCATGACCATGACATTCAACAAAATGGTACTGGATTAAATGTAAGTGGCCATCCAACATTCACAAAAAGTTCTTGCACACCGCACAACACCTCACATGTGTGATCTAATAGCCTTATACTTAGCTGCATTCCTTTGAGAGCAGAGCAGATAGATGAGTCCTTGTATCCATCCCTCCTTCCAAGGCCTCATGCATTGAAGGTCTACAAACATCTTGCAGGATAAACCATTGAGTTTCACGCTAATGGACATTTAAAGGTGGAATAAAATGTCGTCAACAGCCCATGTAGACTGCATCCCTCATGGAGTTTTGCTCTGATGTGACTTTTCTCTGCTCTGAGGAGTACACTCAAACCCATAGGAAGAAATGAGTTTGTTTACAAAGAGATGTCAAGCTCAGAAGTCCCAACAGGGAAGGCTTAAAGAACCTACTCAAATGTCAAGATCATGGGAATTTAGTTGCATTGCATCCAGAAAAATAATCATGACTTTTAGCTTAGGTAGCTTGGTAGACAGCGCTCTTCAAGATGGCTACCTTTAATTCTCTGGAGCCATCTGGTCACCTATGTCCTCCTATCATGCTCCTACTGCCCAGTCCCACCACCATTAACATAATATCACCTATTCAAACACTAAGCAAGAGCAGGGACTCTCAGCACTGCCCAAGCCACTCTTCTATACCTGGGTACAAATGTTTCCTTCGTTGAAACTACTTAACTTTAGGAGACATGAAGCACAGACACATCTGAGAGGTGGTCACACTATAAAATAAAAAAAAGCCCTAGAGAACAAACCATTTGTCCTGATAGTGAATGAAGAAGCAATAGGGTTCTATCAGCCCCCATCTCAGAAGCTGACCTCAGCAGCAAGGAGACTCAAGCCTGCTGAGTGTTATCATATCTGGGCACAATACCTCTGCATCTCCCAGACTTGGAGCCATTATTCAGAGGGACACTAAAGATGGAGGTTAATGGTCAGTTGCCATGGTGACCAACATAGTCATGTATGGTGGAAGCGGTGTGGAGAGTATAACCACCTCCTTGAGGATGTCTCTCATCCCTGGCCTTTAGGAACCTGTATGCCTCTCTCTCTAGAAACCTTGGACCAGCTAACACTCTGTGTAGCTAGCTTCCTTTCCTGAACATTAAAGTTCAAACAGAGCAACTATAACATCCTATCCCCTGTTCTTTCTCCTTTGCCCCCAGAGTTGCCGTTCTGCATCTTCTTCACCCCAGAGACTCAAAGAACTCCTACACCTCTGTTCCCTGAGTCATCCAGAGTTGACTTCTGAACCTTAGAATATAAACCTTAGGGAAATCATAACCACTTTCTCAAAATTCTCCTAGATGTTTCTCTAACATGTTCACATAGACACCTAGCAACATGTCTGACTCTTTGGAAACATCCACCCCAAGCAATATGAGACTTAACTGTCTTCCTTTACTTCCTTCAGCAGACACACACCAATGCACCTGGTGGGAAAAGAACTCTCCATCTCAAGTCCTTAGGAGGAGGGAAGTCAGTCAGAACTTCCACCTCTTGTCTTTGCCACACACACACAGCTCACTCCTACTATCAACTGTCCCAATAGTAAGCAAGGAGAGTGACTCTCAGAAAGAAAAACACCACTCAGGGACCTCAGCAGTCCCTGGAATATCAATCTGCACCTTTGAGATGTAACACACTGTGGAGTGTTGCAATGCACAGCTCTCAACCACAATGTGGTAGTTACCCAGAAGCCCTGAGCTCTTTCTGCTCTCAAGACACAATACAAAAGCCATGTAGGTGTGACTATTGTGATATACGTAGATGCAGCTCTGTCTGGCTCCCCAAATCCACATTTCTCTTGCCTGCGTAAAGAACCTCCAGTCTTCATCAGTGAGTTCTGAGTTGAAACAGAACCTTCCCCCTAGTAGGAAGCCTTCTTCTAAGGAAGTTCCCAAGACAGTTCATAGAACACTTCCCTACAGGGCACTGTGTCAACCAAAGCAGAAAGACCGATACAATAAACAAGCTCCAAGTTCCAAAGGCATGGTACAGAAGACTTTATTTCTCACATCACAATGTAATACAAGTCAGTTGGAGATGTGGGATTTCTGTTCTATATAGTCATTCAAGGACCCAGGCTCTTTCTATATTGTGGCTCTACATGCCCGGAGTTCTCTTCATTTAACCAGTTGATAGTAAATGAGATGAAGTTTTGAGAATAATGTAAGAGAGATTTATGGGCTATTCTAAGAACTAACCTATTTCACTTCTGCCCATATTTCATTGGTCAGAGTTCAGTCATGTGATCTCACTTAGCTGCAAGAGAGTCTTGGAAACATAGTGTTACTACATGTCCAGGATAAAAAGTTGTGGGACTTGGTAAATAAAGGAATACCAGCACTTCCCAGCAGTGGTGCTGCTATGAACGAGTGTCTGCTTTCTCTGGGATATCAATACCTCAAAAACAGAAACGAATTTCCTATTTGTCTTACTGGACCACGAACCCAGTCTAGCAACCCTGTCCAGAGACAGTAACAGAGAGGTAGAGCCCAAACCACAGCTGAGTGTACTGCAAATAAAACTTCCAAGTCCCTGAAGCTTACCAGGTGGTTGTGACAAAGGCTACCAGATGGAAACCCAGAGGGCCTGCAGTAGCAGTGGGAGCAGAGCCTAGGAGTGCTGCTCTATGCAGAGCACATGACTGTTAGGAGAGCAGGGAGAGTTCTGGAAAGGCACTAGCTACACTCTCACCACACAAGAGATCAGGCTTTAGTGTGCTTGCCCTACAGACATGGGGAGAAAGGAGTTTCCCAAAGTGGCTACTACTGGAACCCACCTCTTTGGACTCCAGAATTATATGAGTTGTGTGGTTATTTTATATGCTGTTAAACCATAACATCCAAGGCCACATAGAGACCTCTGGGGGTCTGGGAAGCCCATAGCTCTCTATAGAACTCCAGGATGTCCCTTAGTCTATGTGATCAGATAGCCACATATGCCTGGCAATGAGGCATAACATCCGGATGTGTTTTGAGGTATCTGTCTCTTATTGTCAACAGATGATAATGATGATATCTGTAGAAATAACATTCAATCCATAAACGACCAGAGTCAGAGAATAAACACCCAGCTTCCTCAGTCCTTGGTGCAGTGACCATGGCATGGGTTCTATACTGCCAACTACAAATTCCCCCATTGCCAGTAATAACAGTCAGCTGTTGACTAAGGTATCTTGTGCAGCCCCTGACCCACTTCCCACCCCACCCCACCCCTATTGCTTCCTTCTCTCAGATCAGATCCAATAATTACTTAAAATCCTTGTCTGAGAGTCTGTTTCTGCTGGAGCCCAACCTAAGACACGCACCAGCAAGCAAGTAGGGTGCACAGCCCTTGCAGCCCTTTGGAGTCCATTCAGTTCAAATGGAAATGTACTGTCCATTAGCCTAAAATGGGTCAGGAGATAAGCTCAAACAATTCATTAGCTTTCCTTGAGAAATAATCATAATAATCAGGCTAATGAAAATGCTGCTCGAGAAAGCACAGGAGTGAACGCTTCAGCGCTCAAGGCTGTTGTGTGCGGTCTCTTTGTGGTCTTTTGTAAGTTACATCAGACTACTTAACCCCTTTTCAGAGAAGCCAGGCTACAGGCACAATGACCTTCCTCTCCATGAAGCCCTGTGCATGACTGCTTTGTAGGAGAAAGAAGGTCTGCGAGCATCTTATTCTAGACAAGAACCTGGTGTTTCTGCAACTTCTCCTGACAGACCTTTAAAGGAGACAATACCACCTCTACTTCCAAAGAGCCAATGACTCAGGAAAGTCAGATGACCTGATCCAGTCTGTGTGATCCAAAGCCTTTGGCACTATGTCTACATTCAGTCTTTATGTGTTGGGGATGGAGGGCTCATATTCCTGCATCTATAAGGTAGAATGAGGAGAAATTAAGAAGCAGGAGTTTACCTTAAATCTTCAAGAAACCACCACATACCTAGGAATGACCATTTAGCTTGGAAGTGACTTGTAGTTATTTTTTTTCTTTTTCTCTTTTACTCTTTTGGGGACTCACCACTCAGTTCCCCAAAAAAACACCCCCAAGGAGACTTATTCTTACTTATGAATGCCTGGCCTTAGCTTTGCTTATTTCTAGCCAGCTTTTCTTAAATTATCTCGTCTACCTTATGCCTCTTGGGCTTTTGCCTTTTCTATTTCTGTAAAAATTTC
The DNA here is from genome assembly GCF_982192425.1 of Myodes glareolus. Taxonomy (NCBI): domain Eukaryota; kingdom Metazoa; phylum Chordata; class Mammalia; order Rodentia; family Cricetidae; genus Myodes; species Myodes glareolus. Next base: position 16,401,093 of record NC_142035.1, on the reverse strand, counting down.
CTTACTTCCTACTGTGTGTTTGCTGTGATGCTGAGTGGTTGGCCCCTAGCATCCTCCTCTCCTCCTTTTCTTGTTCTTCCTTCACTCTTCTCTATTTATTCTCTCTTCCCACCAGCGCCGCCTATTTCCTTCTCCTACCTAGTATCGGCTGTTCAGTTCTTTATTGAAGCAATCAGGTGTTCCAGGCAGGTAAAGGAACACAGCTTCACAGAGTCAAACAAATACAACATAAAAGAATGCAGCACATCTTCACGTCATTGGAAAAATACTCCACAGCATAAGCAAAAGGAACACACCTCCAGCTAATATTTCACAACAGTGGCTGTTTCCTTCTGGGCTCAAATGGGATCAAAGAAGAACAGAGGTAACACAAGCAGTGGAATGTCAGCCTGAGAATATTAGACAGAAACAAGTTTGGAGATCATGAGCTAGGAGTTCTCTATTTATTCATTCACTCATTCATTCATTCATTTTTATAAACTATCTTTTTTTCATTTTACATGCCAATCCCAGTTCTCACTCCCTCCCCTGCTCTACCTTCCCCCCATCCCCCATCCACTCCTCAGAGTGGGTAAGTTTCCCATGGGAAGTCAGCAAAGTCTAGCACACTGCTTTCGAGGCAGGACAAGGCCTTCCTCACTATATCTAGGCTGAGCAAGGTGTCCCTCCAAAGAGAATGGGCTCCAAAAAGGCAGAACAAGCAGTAGGGATAAATCCTGGTCTTGCTGCCAGTGGCCCCCCAGTCTGCCCTAGCTATACAACTGTCACCCACATTCAGAGAGCCTAATTTGGTCCTGTGATGGTTCCCCCACTGTCAGGCTGGAGTTGGTGAGCTCCTACTTGCTCAGATAAGCTGTTTCAGTGGGTACCCCATCAAGGTCTTGACCACTTTGTTCATATTATCGCTCCTCCCTCTCTTCAACTGGACTTTGGGAGCTCAGTCCAGTGCTCAGATGTGGGTCTCTGCATCTTCCATCAGTTGCTGGATGAAGGTTCTATGATGACATTTAAGATAGTCATCAATCTGACTACAGGGCAAGACCAGTTCAAGCACCCTCTCCACGATTGCTTAGGATCTTAGCTGAGGTCATCCTTGTGGATTCCTGGGAATTTCTCTAGTGCCAGGTTTCTTGCTAGCCCCATAATGGCTCCCTCATCAAGATATCTCTTTCCTTGCTCTACCTCATTGTCCTTCCCCCATCTTGACCATCCCATACACTCAAATTCTCTTCCTACCTACCCTTCTCCTCTCCTCCTCCCATTCTACCCTTCCTTCATCCCCCGACCCCCACATTCCCAATTTTCTCATGAGATCTTGTCTATTTCCCCTTCCTAAGGAGATTCATGCATGTTTCTCTTAGGATTCTCCTTGTTACCTCATTTCTCTGGGGTCATGGACTATAAGCTTGTTATCCTTTGCTTTATGTCTAATATCCACTTATAAGTGAGTACATACCATGTTTGTCTTTCTGTGTCGGGGTTACCTCACTCAGGATGGTTTTTTCCTAGTTTTCCATGCAAATTTCAGGATGTCATTGGTTTTTGCCGCTGACTAGTGATTCATTGTGTAAATGTACCACATTTTCTTTATTCATTCTTTGGTTTAGGGGCATCTAAGTTGTTTCCAGGTTCTGGCTATTACGAATCATACTGTTATGAACATAGTTGAGCAAATAGCCTTGTAATATGATTGAGTATCCTTTGGGTATATGCCCAAGAGCAGTATTGCTGGGTCTTGAGGTAGGTTGATTCCCAATTTTCTGAGAAACCACCATACTGATTTCCAAAGTGACTGTACAACTTTGCACTCCCACCAGCATGGATGAGTGTTCTCCTTACTCTGCATCCTCTCCAACATAAGCTATCATTAGTGTTTTTGGTCTTAGCCACTCTGACAGGTATAAGATTGTATCTCAGAGTCATTTCCATTTGCATTGCCTTGATGGCTAAGGATATTGAACATTTCCTTAAGTGTCTTTCAGCCATTTGAGATTCTTCTATTGAGAAATCTCTGTTTAGATCTATCTGTACCCCATTTTTAATTGAATTATTTGGTAATTTGATGTCTAACTAGACATCATATATTTTGGAGATCAATCTTCTGTCTGATATGGGGTTGGTGCCAGGACTTCTCTTAAAGGAATCCAGAAGCATCTGGGGCCTTTTAAAAAGGGGTCATTTTTTAAGGAAACATGTTTTCCTAAAGTTATGTTCAGAGGCATTAAGGAAATGGAATCTCACAGGGTTGCCTCTTGTTCTGATCTTTTGACTTGGTCACAGGTGAGACCAAAATTATAGAATCCCGATGTCCTAGGAAGATGTAACCAATAGGTGCCCACACATACTAAGGGCCAGGCATGTGGAACTGAGTCAATAAATGTTTGCTGGATTGTTTTCATCCCTGAGAACTTAGAAGGTTCTAGCCAGGATCCCACGCTGCCTACTTCTGTCAAGAAACCATATCAATCGTCCCAACACAACAGCACTTAACCACAAGGTCAATTTGCCCAGTCCTCTGCTTATTTATTTTCCAGGCCGCAATTTTTATGCTGCATATTTCTGAGGCAGCTAATTTGTTCTTGAGTAGATCTCTTTGTCTATTGGTTACCCATTTCATTAGCTTCAGTATTGAGACGGGCTGGGGCATGGATTCTTTTTTATGCAGAGTAAAAGAGGGTTTCTAATAAGCTCCAGCATTGCCAGTTTTATGGTGCTATTTGACGAGCAGCAAATGTATTCATTTGGCAACTGCATTCTTTAATCAGGTATTCGCTGGATAACAGCATATATAAATCTGGAGAAATAGAGAATTCCGGGCTCTGAGCACAGTCATGCCCCACAGGGACTGCTGTTTGCAAGCAAAGGCCCCTCCTGTTGCCCGTGGGATTCTGTACTGAAGCATGGGACCCCAGGTAAAACTCACTGCCATCTCTTGGGAGCACCCCTCCTGCATCTTAGGGACCAGACCCTCGGGAGAAGCTTGTCCCTGTCTCCACATCAAACAAACATCCCATATTGGAGCCATAAACCTTTCTTTTTATTTTTGTATGCTTACTGATTATTTGGGAATTACACATCATACTTCCTGACCACAGTCACTTCACAGTCCTCCCAAGTCCACCCCCACCTTTGCGACTTCACCCTACCCCCCCAAAAAGAAAAAAACAAGTTACACATCCCAGCTAGAAGTCATTAATTGTGAAGAGCTACACTTCAGCATCCCTACCACAATTTTTTTAAGTAATTTTATTAAATTATAAAAGTTTCCATTTCCGCCCCTCCTCCCACCACCCTCCCACTCCCCCCACTCCCTCTCCTCCTCCCTCTCCATCCCTAAGAGCAGTCAGGGTTTCCTGCCCAGTGGGAAGTTCAAGTTCCTCCCGCCTCCCTCCAGGTCCAGGAAGGTGAGTGTCCAGACACTGGATCCGCAAAATCCAGAATATGTAGAGGAAACAAGTCCCAGTACCATTGTCAATGGCTTTTCAGAAAGACTCCGGGCCAGCCACATTCAGAGAATCCGGCCACATTCAGAGAACAGGAGACTTGATTATAAATGGGATCCCAGGTCCAAGGAGAGACCCCCAGATTGTTCTCTGGACAGAAGAGAGGGTGCCTGAAACGGCCTAGGCCCATAACCATACTGATGAATATTTTGCTTATCACCATAGAACCTTCATCTGGCGATGGATGGAGATAGAGACAGAGACCCACATCGGAACACTGGACTTAACTCCCTAGGTCCAAACGAGAAGCAGAAGGAAAGAGAACGTGAGCAAAGAAGGCAAGATCAGAGAGAACCTTCATCCAACGATGGATGGCGATACAGATGGAGACCTACCACAATTTTTAAGAGTTCTCTTCAATGGTTTTCTGTCTAGACTGGTTTTTTTTGGGGGGGGTGGTTTTGGGGGGTATCGTAGAAGTCTTTCGAGTATCTGTTTCTCACCTACCAATACCACTGCAAAAGTAGCTTCCTTGCCCTTTACAGTCAGTGGGAGCATGGATCTTGGACTTCCATATGGTTTCTGGCGACAGCACACACCATAGACATCCACATAGTCTCCAGCATCAGCACATGCCATGGACCTTAGCATGGTCTCTGGTGGCACTTCAGACCACAGACATCTGCCGGCCTTCAGTGGCACCACAGGCCACTGACATCACCACAGACCCCAAATGCAGTGGGACCAATGATCCCAACATTGCTCTCAGCATCAGCATGGACCACAAACATCAACATGGCATCAGACAATAGTGTAGGCCACTTGCATCCACACGGCCTCCAGCAGCAATCTGAAGCACAGACGTTAGAATGGCCTCCTATGGTAGGACAGACTGTGGATGTCTACCTGGCCTTCAGCAGTAGCATGGCCTCAGACATCCACACGGCCTCCAGACCCTGGACATCCACAGGAACCTCACTCAGGCTTTAACACAGCCCGGGGCAGCAGTACAGGGCCACAGCTACCAACACGGCCCCCAGGGGCATCACCAGACCATAGAGATCTTTCAAGTCCAACCCAGAAAATGACCGATCTTGGACCGATCTTGGCGATCATCTTGGACATCCTGTTGTTGCTCAGAGGCCTGGAAGATGATGCAGCTAGGCAGCATGTTGGGAGCTGAATCTGCAAAAGCTCCAGGCCGCTGCGTACCACCCTGTCAGCCCTACTCAGCAAGGGCATGCTTCCCTGTCCACCACAGCCTTCTCTCACGCCTGTCACCGCCTTCGAGTCTCTCGTTCCGCCTGTCTCCACTTCATGCTCACTGCTGTTCCTCCATCATTCCCACCTCTCCGTCACGTATTTAATTGTTGTAGTTGAATTGGAAACTGCAGTGTATCACATAGTATATTTTTCCCAAACAGCTTTCCATGTTATAACTAGCTGCTGTCTGGTTCAAGGTTTCTGGTTTTAGAAGCACCATAAATACTGGACCATTGCTGAGACTCATCTCAGATATCCTGCTGTTGCCCAGAGCAAGGGTGGTGGTTGCAGCTAGTCAGGGCATCTAGGGACAGGTTCTGTGTGAGCTCCTGGCTGCTGCACACCTCCTTGTCCTTGACATCGCCGGCCTGGAGGCTTGCTGGGCTAGACCTTAGTGCCTGTAGCCTGCAGGCAGCACCTCTGGCCTGAAGTCTCCACTTCCCAGTAGGGAAAGCAGTATGGGCTGCAGCTGCAGCAGCTCCACCAGCCCTATTCACTAATGATGTTTCCAGGGGAGCTCCAGGCTGCTGCACACCACCCTGTCTGCCCTTAGCTCACCAGGCACGACCTCTGTGCTTGTAGCCTGCTGGCTGAGACTTTGTGGCACACGGTATATATTCACCATTCTCTTCCACAACTGGAGGCTCTATTCCTCTACCTTTCCAATTCCATGAGTCCATTTTTTATTTTATTTTTGTATTAATTAATCAATTAATTTTTTATCAGCCCAATCACAGTTTCCCCTCCCTCCTCTCCTCCCAGTACCTCCCCCAAACTTCTCTCTTCCTGTCAGAAAAGTTCAGGCCTCCCCTGGATATCCGTCAGCCATGACATATCGAGTTGTAGCAGGACTAGACACCTCCTCTCCTACTAAGGCTGGATGAGGTAACCCAGTAGGAGGAAAGAGTCCAAAAGCAGGCAACAGAGTCGTACACAGACGTCTGCTCCCACTGTTAGGAGTCCCACAAGAAGATCAAGCCGCACAACTGTAACATATGTGCAGAGGGCCTAGGTCAGTCCCATGCAAACTCTCTGGTTGGCAGTTCAGTCTCTGTGAGCCCACATGACCACAGGTGAGTTGACTCTGTGTGTTCCCTCTGGCTCCCAAGATCCTTCCTCCCCATCCTTCTCAGGGTTTCCTGAACTCCACCTACTGTTAGACTGTAGGTCTCTGGGTCTGTTTCTATCAGTGGCTGGTTGAAGCCTCTTTGATGACCCTAGGGCTAGGAATCTATGAGGACAGCAGAATATCATGAGGAATCGTTTCATTGCCTTCTTTCTTTTTTGCCAATCGTGTTGGTTCTGTCCTAGGGCTCTGGGCCGTCCAGTATCTGGGTCCTGGCGCTCCAGGCAGGGTCAGGGCTGGGCTCCCTCTCAGTACAGGTTTCAAACTGGACCAGTCATTAGTGGCCACTTCCATAATTTCTGTGTCACCTTTGTCCCAGCATAAGACATAAGGCAGGGCAAATTGTAGGACAAAAGTTCTGTGCCTGGGTTGGTGTCCCAGTCCCTCCGCTGGAAGTCTTGCCTGCTTGCAGGAGCTAGCTGGGTCAGCCTCCGGAGTCCACTCTTTAAAAGCATCTTCCCAGAAGAGTCGCCTTTTGGTTTGTTTGTTTGTTTGTTTGTTTGTTTGTTTGTTTTTAAGTTGTTCTGGAACTACTTTGGATCCCATAGACCCTTTGGAGCCTCCACGGGTCTGTCCGAATCCTCTGAGCTTAGAGACAGGTGCCAGCAGCGGGTGTCATCTTTGTTTCCTCTCAGTGTTAAACCTTTCTGCTTCAAAATGTTCCTCAGTTTGTTTTTGTGGTTGTTGTTGTTTCATTGTTGTTGGTGTTGTTTTGTGGCTAGGACCTAGGGAAATGCTTAGTCAGTAAGATCACTGTCATGCCATGTATGAGAACCTGAGTTTGATCCCAGCACGGGTCTGTTGTTTTGTTTGTTTGTGGGAGCTAGATGTGGTGGGACTCACATTTGTAATTCCAGCACTGGACAGGTAGAGGCAAACACATCCCTGAGGCATGATGGCCAACCCATGCAGCTTAGCTGTCTAGTCCCACATCCCAGTGAAAGACTTCTTCTTAAAACAAAACAAAACAAAAGCCCCAAGTTGGATGGCATCTGATGAGTAACACCCAAGGTTTACCTCTGGCATATTTACACACACACACACACACACACACACACACACAATACTCTAGGACAGTTCTTCAACATAAACTATACCCTGACGATCAAGAAAGCAAACTTTCAGTTTCTCCCTTTCTTACAAATTTTCACAAGTGTACTGACTCAATTCTGCAGCTTTTATCTGTTCTCATTTAAGAAATTAGATGTCTCTTCAACATTGATAGTCCCTCTGCCCAGCACCAACTAGGTGCTGAAGCCACTTATCTATTTATTTATTGTTTTTACATGACTTACTTTTCATTTATTTAATTTTTTAAAAAGAAAACAATCTATCTTTTTCATTATGCATACCAATCCAAGTTCCCACTCCCTCTCCTCCTCCAATTCCCTCCACATACCCCCCCACTCCACTCCCATCCACTCTTCTATGAGGACAAGGTACATTGCTTTGGGGAAGGTCCAAGGCCCTCTCTACTATATCTAGACTGAGTATGGTATCCATCCAAAGAGAATAGGTTCCCAAAAAGCCATTACAAGCAGTAGGGATAAATCTTGGTATCACTGCCAGTGGCCCCTCAGTCTGTCCCAGGCATGCAACTGTCAACCACATTTAGAAGGACTATGATGCTATGCTTGTTCCTTCCCTGTTTGGCTGGAGTTGGTGAGCTCCCATTAGCTCAGGTAGACTGTTTCAGTGGGTGTACTCATATTGTCTTGACCTCTTTGCTTATATTCTCATTCCTCCCACTCTTCAGCTAGACTTTGGGAGCTCAGTTCAGTTCTCCTATGCAGGTCTCTGCCTCTGTTTCCATCAGTTGCTGGATGAAGGTTCTATGGTGATATTTAAGATATTCATCAGTCTGACTACAGGGCAAGGCCAGTTCGGGCTCCCTCTCCTCTATAGCATAGGGTCTTAGCTGGGGTCATCCTGTGGATTCCTGGGAATTTCTCTAGTGCCAGATTTCTTGCTATCCCCATAATGGCTCCCTCAAACAAGATATCTCTTTCCTTTCTAGCATCTCTGTCCTTCCTCCATATCAACTATCCCATTCCCTCAAGTTCTCCCTGCCCCTTCCCTTCTCCCCTCCTCTTCCCCTTCCACCCTTCCTTCTCCCCATCCTATATTCCCAACTTCATCACGTGATCTTGATCTTGTCAATTTCGACTTTCCATGTTTTTCTTGGGTTTCACTTTGTTACTTAGCTTCCCTAAGATCATGAACTCTAGGCTCAATGTCCTTGGATTATAGCTAGTATCCATTTATAAGTGAGCACATACCATATTCATCTTTTTGGGTCTGAGTTACCTCACGCAGAATGGTATTTTCTAGTTCCATCCACTTGCATGCAAAATTCAAGATGTCATTGTTTTTTACTGCTGAGTAGTACTCTAATGTGTAAATGTGCCACATTTTCTTTATCTATTGCTGACGTCGCTTTAATGAATAGATCTGTCCTGCTAGTCAGACTGGAGTAGCTGTAATATTTTAAATATCAGAGAGATTTTTATCATGGAGTCCCTCCTGTTCATAGACGGTCCCAGGATGCACTGACTACGGGAACTGCAGGCTGAGCACTATGGGAGGTCAGTTTCCATGTGGGTGTAACCACTGCTCTGTTAACTTCTCGGTGGCAAAGGTTGGAAACTGCATTCCTTTCATCGTTACTTGCTCCCAGACTTGGTTTCTCTTTCAGCATTGCCTCTATGCATGAGCAGGGCCATTGTTTCTATTACTCAAGTTAGACTCCTTTACACCCCAGCAGCCAATCAACTACTAAAGCCTGAGGTCTAACCTCTGACCTCTGACAACTTCTGACACGGTGGCCTCTACCCTGGTCTTCACTGTTTCCTGTGGGTGATACACAGCCAGGTAATTAATTCACCACATCCTTTCTTGCCTCCTAACTCAACGGCTCATTCTGTGTATAGGAGTCAAGGAAAGGCTTCAAAAGCAAATCATATTAGTCCATGTCTGTAATTCCTCATGGGCTTCCCAATGACCATAACACAAAGACCAAAATCTGAATGCTGTGGCCCTCAGTTGCCCATTCCTGTCTCCTTCCAAGGCAATGCCTCCCTTCTGTAACCACACTCGGGATAGCATAATTCTCTCCCTAGATGCTCCTTCCTTGCCCTTGATCTTCCTAGCCCTTGCTATAGGCTTCCATCTCCCAAGGGTCTCCATAGAGGAGGTGGTGGGAATGACTTGTAGGCACCAAAGCCACAATTGAACTGGAACCTTCAGTGTCTCGGTCTCGAGGCCCTGTCTAGTGACTCTCCTCTGGTTACCCTTATGTAGCCTTGGGAAGTTAGAATACAATGGGACGAGAGAAAGCCAGAGATGGACAGCACACCCCAATCAGGCCGACTTGTGACAGCCCCTCTGTACCCACTGACGAATAAATACACAGCAGCAGCCACCTCCAGGTGCCTCTGCGGAGACAGGAGTGGCCTCTGTGTGCCCTCCAACCCCAACCACAGTCACCACACAAATGTAGATCCTAGTCAACATATCACAGAGATACTTGGGCAACTACACTTATGACCACACTGTTAGCCATAGGGAAGTCACAGACGCAAGCTAAGTGTCCCACAACAGCTGCACAGATCAAGACAATATTGTGTACATGTGCAATGGAATTGGGTTTCAGCCATAAAGGAGAACAAAGTTAGGTCATTTGTAGGAAAATGGATGTTCCTGAAGCTAGTCATAGCAGCAGATTAAGTCAGTCTCAGAAAAACAAGCACCTCGTTTATAGATCTAGATTTTCTATACACAAGTGAAGCCATGTATGAACGTATGAGCAGAAGCATATACTGTCTAGGAGGAAAGGGAAGAAATGGGGGGAAGGAGCAGGGAAGGGGAGAGCGCAGGGCATGGGGGAGAAGGGCCTCAAAGTAAACACGCCTATGTGGAAATGGCTTCAAATAACTCAGTATGACAAAATAGCATCTTTCCTCGACCAACAATAATAGTCATGTAGTCAGCAGGTCACAGAAGGCTAGGGCAAGTTGAGCATCTCAGACTCTTCCGAACTGGATTCATCAGAACCATTGTCACACATTCATCACCCTAAAGAGTTCTACTGAAAACCAGACCAAAATAGGGACACTGAGTAAACCAATCTATTTCTAGTTTGCTTCTCAGTAGCAGGCAAATTCTTCAAGTTCCCTTGAACCTGAAATTAAGATAATTGCCCTGATGTCAGCAAGACCAGGTCCCTATGGAAGGTGGAAACCAGGATGGGGGTGGAGAGATGTTAGGTGTTTCAGTTGATAAGGAAAGTGCAGTCTAAGCAGTGAGGTTGGTGGGTAGGAGTTGGGACGGCTGCTGCTTCATCCCTTTTCCCACTGCAAGGCCTGACGCATCTGGATCCTCCATGCACCTCAATAAAAGGATTAAGCAAAGGCCTAACATCTACCTAGCAACTTCTAGGCTACAAGTGAAAACTCCCAGGTATGCCAGCAGACCAGGAGGCCACCCTCTCCCTTCTCAGGCATCTGTGGCCTTTCTGAGGTAATGCCTTCACTCTCCCAACCCCAAGGGAAAGAGAATGGCAAAGAGGCAAATGAACAGATGGAAGGAAGCTGGCCCAGCTGCTGGCAGCAATGAACGAAGGAAACCAATCTCAGTCTGGAAAGGGGAATGTTTGTAGGGACTCCGCCAGGATTATAATGAAAAGAGGAAATTTATTAAATGTTGTGGAAATACCACCGACCTTGTGTTCCTCTCTGAAACCGCTTGAGCCTCTAGTTGCAGTCATGGGACATCAAAACAATGTAGAAAGCTATGAGGCCTAAGGCCACAGTAGAGGGACATGGTGGGCTCAGGTGCGGAGGGTCTCATCTAGACGCAAATGCACCTGAACCAGAGTCCAGCCAACAGGAGGTCAGTTGCCAAGCACTTACAGTGCTGGCTGGCATTGAGGCCTGAGGTCTTGGCTTGATGGATCAATGTGGGTAAGCTCCAGGAATTGTCCAGGAAAGATGATAGACCAACAGCCTGCCTCCTCCAAGGAGACCTTCCTGACATCCTATCCAGAGTCAAGTGCCCCTGCCAAGCCTCCACTTATCTGTTCCAGTTAGCTCCACTTATGCCCCGCCCTTGATAGTTTGATGGCATTCCCAATCATCTCAACCTCTGAGAGGACATAGCCCCACAGGCAAGAAGTGTATCTCGGTTTTTACAAACTGGAAGAGTCCCGAACTTACTAGTGATGTGGTCTGTCTGTAGAGGAAAGGGCTCACTCTAGAAACCGCAAAGAAACCATAGCTTTGTTTCTTAAGAGTTTTGCTATGGTTTGAACCATCGCTGTTACCTGGAGCTTTGTTACCAAGGTAGCACTCGGGTTCCACGCAGACCCTGCCTTGAGTACTAGCCGATTGCCAAGGTCACAAAGATCCCCAAGTGATGGGTATGTGCTTATCACTTCAGAAGCGACAGACTAGAGAGACAAACTTGGACTGTGGGAGTCTAGATTCCCGTCTTTGAACTCCCACATGGGTCTGTGAAAGATTCCTGGTACTCTGACAGTTTTCCTCTTTCTATTTTGTTCATCTGAATTGGTCTGAACAAGGGAAGAAGAGACACAGGGAGAGAAACAGTGGACACTGAGCTTACTAATAGTGTGCTTGCTCTGATCCAAATACAAGACTGGGGAGCTGCAACATGTCTCTTCTGGCGTCACAGGAACGAGCACTAAGCTCTGGAAAGCAAGGGGCACAGTTTTCAGATGGAGTCTGAAGAAGAATGGTTGAGTGACCTTAGAAAGGCCAAGCAAGTGGGGCTTGTGGCGCTGTAAGAAACAGACCCCTGACTGACTCGAATTCCCATGCTCCTCAAGTGAAGAAAGTTTCCCCACCTACAATTCTAAGACGGGAAGTCCAAAACTAAACCTTATGGGTCCTGAAAGTGAGCGGCAGTTGGATTCAGGCATGTGTCTCTCTTTCTTGGGACTCTAACCTGCAAGAGGGACATAGGAGGAGGCTCTCCAGAGAAAAGAAAAGGGGGATCAGGGCAAAGAAGGGGAAGAAGAACCAAGTCAGGATGTCGTCTTTGGTGAAGACCAGCTTCAACCTTACCCACGGAGATTTCAAGTGCAAATGACCCTGAAGAGTTGGCCCCTCTAGAGGCAAGGAGCTTGCCCTTCTAGACCCAGTGTCGGTCAGCCACCCACAGCCAGATGCTAGGGAACTAGGTAGCCTGGCCAAGAATTATCTAGAAAATAACAATACCTAAGACATTGGCAACCAAAATTCACAGCAGCTAGAGGGTTGGGGTACCAACTATGTGGAGTCAAGGTAATCTCTTAGAATCAGCCTCAGCTCTAGCATGAGGTATCTCTATATCCCTGTGTAGCCTTGTATCTCCATGTATCCCTATATCCCCATGTATCTCTGTGTATCCCTGTATCCCCCTGTATCCTTGTGTATCCCCATGTATCTCTGTATACCCATGTATTCCTGTATCCCCCTTGTTTCCCTGTGTATCTTTCTGTATCCCTGTGCATCCCTGTATCCCCCTGTATCCTTGTGTATCCCCCTGTATTCCTGTGTATACCTATGTATACCCATATATCCTTGTGTATCTCCCTGTATTCCCATGTCCCTGTGTATCTCTGCATCCCTGGTTCCGTTCTCCCACTCTCTGAAAGTCACCTTTTTTCGCCCCACCCTTGACTCTTTTCCTTCTTACCCTGGATTCCACGTGCCTCCCCCCGCCCCCCAAAAATCTAGAACCAAAAAGCTGCAGTCCCTAGTCCTCACTGTATCCTCACAGACAAATTCCTATACGAGAACTTCAATTGACCCAAATGCATGATGGATTCCAGTAAGCAAAAGAGAACCCCATTGGGTCACATATGCACTCTAGACCATCAACGAAGACCTTACATGCTGTAGCAGAACATGACCAAGAGACCTGGGGGATGAATCTCTCATTCTTAGGGGAAAAAAGCTGCACATAGGACAAGCAATAGCAAAAATGTCTAGCTCTGCTTTTTGTCAGATCTCAAACTCACATTCTCTGACTCGAAAGTTTATGTTCTTCCTAAGACTTCTCTGTGTGCTTATTCTGAACAAGACTCTCTGGGGCAAATCCCAGTTGCCCTACTAGCTGGTTGTGAAACCTCAGAGAAATGATTAAAACTTCTTTCCCTGTGCCTCAGTTTCCCCATTAAGGAGGCGATAATAGTCCCTGCCCCATGGGGTCATCAGGAGCAGTAACTGATTAACCAAGTGTCTCTAAGGTTCTTGGGATCATGCCTAGCAAACTATGAGCTCAACAGAAGTAGTTGCTAAACAAATGGATGTAATAAGTGAGCTTTTCCAACTCTCCACAGGAGAGGGAGGTTGAATAGTGTGTCTCTGGAAGAGTGGAAGCTGGCCACCAATCAAGGGACGGCAGCCACGCTGAACTGTCTGGGATAGAGCCCTGGGAGCCAGACAGGAATGTCAGTATGGTGACTCGGGCAAGTAAGGCTATACTGTCCCCTTTCCAGGAAGCTAGCGCCATGGCAACCTAGGCTGATCTGGAGCAGCAGGACATGCCAGAGCTCATAAGAATCCCTAGTGCTAATGAGGACCTATGTTTCTAATATTCTTCTGTAGGCAGCTCTAAGTGTCACTGTGGGCTGTGACCCCCTTGAAGTTTGTATATTGAAGTCCTCTCATTTGGAGACAGGGTCTTTGTGGGGATAATCATGTTAAAATGAAGTCATCAGGATGGGTCCTACTCTAGTAATACTGGTTGCTTTAGGAGAAGGGAAAATCTGGGGGTCAGTGAGATGTCTCGGTGGGTGAAAGTGCTTGCTGCCAAGCCTGACAGCCTGAGTTTGATTCCTGACTCCCACGGGGTGTCCTCTGCCTTCCACACAGGCACTGAGACGGGAGCATGCCCACACACCTACACACAAATAAATAGGTGTAATTTCACAATGTTATAAAATAGAAAGGGCTGAAATGTGGACACAGACATTCCCCAGAGGGAAGTGGATCCGAAGACCCTGTGGCTAAAAGCCTAGAACAGATGCTGCCTCACAGCCCACAGATCCAGCCCAGCAAACACTTTGACCCCAGCGTTCTAGCATTCGTAATAGTGCAACAATAAATACCCATTGTTTAAGCCATGAGCTATGGTGCCTCGCTGTGTAGCCAGAGAAAAGAGCCCAGGCCTGAGACTAGACCTGGCACCGCGTGAGGCACTGCAGTGCCTCCTCTGCCTCAAGGGTTGAAGTCACACTGACCCATCTTGCAGGAAACTGAAGCAGAAGCCTGGGGCAGGGAAGTGTTGCCTGAACTCACACCATTATAAAGATTTGGATCTCAGCCCGGCACTGATCCAAAGGACACCCAGCCAGTAGGAGGGGCTCATCTGCCAGAGATAATCACACCCAAGTAAGGGACACACCTGATACAAAGGAGGCATTCTCCTGGAACATGGGTGACACCTGGCACACTCAGGACACTCACCTGGTGCATGAGGATAGTCGTCTGGCTCATGGGAGACATGCAGGAAGTACTGACCCGGTGCACAGACAACACCTACACGATTGTCTCTGAGCCACTCCAGTCCTGCCGCCCTTCTCTGAGACACCTTCATTAGACCGATGGTCAGACTGACAACCAGATACCCAAGCTTTGAAGAAAAATCAGACTTGTCCAGTCCAGGCACGCCAGGAAGAAGCTGGTCACAGGGAGAAGCAGGCTTGCCTATACTCCTCTGTCTCAGGCTCCAGAAAGCAGAAGGACCTGGAATCTGGCCTCTTCGCAGCGACTTCCTGTTTCCTGGACCCGGCTCTACCCTTTTGATCCCGGTCTTTGTTGACTAGCCCCCTTTATTTCTCTCCATCTTAGCGAAGGAACTCTTCTTCCTAAGAGAACCCCAGAACTTCTCTCAACTGTCACCCCAGAGGAGAAGGCCATATTTCAGACTGGCTTTTATTTCTATGGAAGACTGTCTGAATCACATTAGGATAGTGTCAGTCTCAGGCCCCTCCAGGAGACAGTTTACATCTTAGAGGCAGAACGGACAGTGCCGTCCTTTGGTGTGAGCGTTAAGAGATCTACCAACAAAGGGGTCTGAGGAAAAAGTGCCTGCAGGCACCAACACACCTGCCTTTTTTTTCTACTTATTTTTATATAGTGGGGTTTTCTGTCTACAAAGAAAATGTTAATTTGTAGAAAATTGGAAAAAGACAATAAAAGCACAAAGAAGACAATTTTAATCATTCAAAATCCCAACTCTCAAATCTAACTACTGTTTATATAGGAAAAGGGAAACATGGAACATATGGATACACACAGACGTGTAAAATCGGCTCTGATTTGTTCCCAGCTTTTTTCCACTAAATATGTTGTACAAAGTTTTCCCGTAGAAAAATCAAAGGCTGCTATTGCTATCCAATATCTGTTTCTTCATTCTCCTTTTAGCAACAGAATCTACCAACATTTTTTACCACTGACTATATTTTTTTACAATTATACTTCCCAGCCTTCCTTGCAGTAAAATGCAGGCAGTCACATGATTCAGCTGAAGACTTAAGGATGAGTACAGTCGTCTGTCCTGGCTTTTGCTCTACATGAGAACAAGCTAGAAGGAGACTGGTGACAAGAGGGGCTGGTACACAAAGACAAGGTGGTCTTCTGCAAGATCAAAGTCTGATGTGGCAAGACAGGTGAACTGGTAAGAAGACAGAATGCAGAGCAACAAGGCAGAAGGAGGCTGGGCCTCTGAGTGACTCCACGAAGCAGAGCCTCTGCAAGCTTTGACCTGTCTTCAGACTGTGGCATGCAAAAGAAAGAATCCCCAATCTGCTTGGTCATCTGAATAACAGCTGAAACTATATCCTGATACATACTTTACATCTTTCTCTGCAATACACTTTGAATGTTTTTTCTATCATATGAGCACTCAATATCAAACCATACCACTATTTGACCAATTATATATTGTTCATTTGTGTGGTCTTGTTGGCCATTTGTGTTGCTTTGATATTTTTCTTCATATGCACCACTGCAAATGAATATTCTTACATATAACCATGGACATGTTTCAGATTTTCTCTTGGGATACATTTATGAAAGTAGCACTGCTGTGTCCATAATGAAAACTTCACAAATATAATTTTTCTTTCATAAGTCTTATGTTTGTTATAGCAAAGTAGGTTGATTGAACTTAAGCCCATATAAATTTTTATTTGTCTAGATTGTGAAGCTTTCTGAAGCTTTCTACACACCAGGTTTTTATTAACCTCTTCCATATATATATGGAAGATATATATATATATATATATATATATATATATATATACACAGAGAGAGAGAGAGAGAGAGAGCAACTAATCATGAAGCTTCTGGAGTCATCGTTCCTGAGTTCATGCACATGTGCTCTTGACACAACTACTTCTCCTATTCATTTTCAAAATAAAGGGGTGACTGGAGAGATTGCTCAGCAGTTAACAGCACTTGTTAATCTTGCAGAGGACTTAGGCTCAGTTACCAGGATCCAAATATTTCTCAGACTGGAGAGAAAACCATCAGTAAAGTGAACAAGCCTAAGGACACGAGTTCAATTCCCAGAACCCACTTGAAAATCCAGGCATGGCAGCATGCACTTGAAACCACAGTGCTGAGGAAGGTAGGTGGATGCCTTGGAGTTATTTGTTAGCCAGTCTAGCCAAATCAGAAAGTTCCAAGCCAGTCAGAGTTCCTGTTTCTAAACACAAGATGGACTGAGCCTCAGGAACGTAGCTCAGGTTGGCCTCTGGTCTCCACATGCACTTGCATACATATCCCATGTGCATGTGCACACACACACACCCACATACATACGCTGCCTCTTCAGATCAGGAAGGTAACAAAGATTGTGTTTACTGAGCATCCACTGTGCCCAAGTGCCCTCAGTTCCTTAGATGTGCAACACTAATCTTCACATCCTTGTTCCTTCTCATTTTCAGTAAAGAAACACAAGTTTTGAGAAGATATGCATCATATCAAAGACCCAGTAGTTAGTAAGACATAGAAACAAAAGTAAAATTCAGGTTGGCACAATTTTAAGAATTATGATATTTATTTTCATTTTATGACTTCCCTAGACCATGAATTCCAACATCCGGCTAGGGCTAGAACCGTAGAAGTAGCAAACTTTCCTGGGTCCCAAGACAGAGACTATGTCCTTGCATTTCTCTGTGGATCTCAGCCTTCCTTTCTGCAGATAAGACCTCCATCTTGGGTGACAGAAATCACATTTCACTATTTCTGCGGGCCACATGCATCACGCTGCAGGCTGCAAGACTCCATGCAGAGCCACCACGCCCCAGGGTCAGGCTCCTTGAAAAGGGAGGAATAAAACTTTCTTTTCCCAAGCAGAGTCACCCAGCTGGATTATATAACCATCTACATTTAGAATGCCTTTGCAGCGACCATGGCAACCACAGCATGTGTGAGCTTCCAACTTTGTTCTAAATCTGCTGATGAGGATGAAGAAACAGCTTTTTGTGTGGACCTTCCAGAGCTGGCATTGTACTGTTCTCTCCCCCGGTGGGGTCCAACTTGGCAACTGACTTCCGAAGCCAAGGACCAGAAAGGAAGTACTTGCCTGGGGGTACTGAGCAATGTCCAGCTGACTTTGCAAGATGACCTGAGATTTTTCCAGGCAGAGGAGTGGGGGTGGTGTGGAGACCTCAGTGCATACCGGAAGCAGAAGATCAACAATTCTCAGACCTAAGTGTGAGAAAATGAATGGTGGCAGATGAAGAGGCTTCCGAGGTGTATCAGAAGTAGATCATCAAGGCATGGATACTCCTAGCCCAGTAATTTAGACTATGGAATCCCTAGGAAGGAGGAAAGAGCTTGCTAGGGAGGCTTGTTAAAATCCTCCCATTCCCCAGATTTATTGAGTCAGCATTCCCAAGCCATGACCCAGGCAAACATCAACATTAAAAAACAACAGCGAGAAAAACCTTTTAACATGGGGGCTCCTCCCCAGCAATTCCACTCTTGGGAATATGCCCTAAAGATTCCCTAACATACTACAAAAGCATTTGTTCTACTATGTTCATAGCAGCACTATTTGTAATAGCCAGAACCTGGAAACAGCCTAGGTGCCCCTCAATAGAAGAATGGTTAAAAAAGGTGTGGAACATATACACATTAGAGTTTTACTCAGCAGTAAAAAACAATGACATCTTGAATTTTGCATGCAAATGGATGGAAATAGAAAACACTTTACTGAGTGAGGTAAGCCAGACCCAAAAAGAGGAACACGGTATGTATTCACTCATAAGTGGATTCTAACCATAATTAAAGGTCTTTGAGCCTATTATTCGTGATCCTAGAGAAGCTAAATAAGAAGATGAACCTGATGAAGATTATTTAGCTATCCACCAGGAGGTAGGAAATAGACAAGAGTCCCAGGTAACCTCGGGTGCATGGGGGCGGTGGGAGGGTCGATGGAAGGGGAGAGGGTTAGAGAGAAGGGAGTAGGGGAGGAACGGGGAAAGCTTGGTGGCCTGGGATGGGGGGGGAAGGATGAATATGGGATCAGGGAAGAATATATTTCAACTAAGGGAGCCATTTTAGGGTTTACAGGAGACTTGATTATATATGGGATCCCAGGTCCAAGGAGAGATCCCCCAGATTGCTCTCTGGACAGAGGAGAGGGTGCCTGAATCGGCCGTGGCCCATGACCATACTGATGTATATTTTGCTTATCACCATAGATCCTTCATCTGGCGAAGGACGGCGATACAGTCGGAGACCCACATTGGAGCACCGGACTGAGCCCCCCGAGGTCCAAATGAGGAGCAGAAGGAGGAAGAACATGAAAAACGAAATCAGTACTGCGAGGGATGCTATCACCCACTGATACAAGGGAACGGATCTGATGAGAGTTTACCAAGGCCAGTTGGACTGGGACTGAACGAGCACGTGATCTAACCAGATTCTCGGAATTTGGCAGGATTCTATGACTGTGGCTGGCCCGAAGTCTTTCTGAAAAGCCATTGACTATGACACTGGGACCTGTTTCCTCTACATATACTGGATTTTGGGGATCCAGTCTGTTTGGACACTCACCTTCCTGGACCTGGAGGGAGGGGGAAGGAACTGGAACTTCCCACAGGGCAGGAAACCCTGACTGCCCTGGGGGACGAAGAGGGAGGAGGAGGGGGAGTAGGGGGAGTGGGAGGGTGTTGGGAGGGGGGGCGGAAATGGAAACTTTTATAATTTAATAAAATTTACTTAAAAAAAAAAGAAAAAAAACATGGGGGCTCCTCAAAAAGATTAAAAATAGATGAACTAGAAGACCCTGCCATCCTTCTAGCTATGTGGTCAAGAGAACTGAAAATGGGTCTCAAAGCCATTTGCACACCCAATTACAGTCACTAATCAGTAGAAGCCACTGAAATGCCTGATAATAGAAGAATTGATGGCGTACACTATGTACATGCAGTGGATTGATACAGGAATTGATGATGTATGCTACATACATGCAATGGATTGATGTAGGAATTGATGACGTACACTACATACATGCAGTGGGTTGATGCAGGAATTGATGACGTATGCTATATACATGCAGCAGAATGCTATTCGGACCTAAAAGGAAGTGCATTCTGACACATGCTGCAAGATGGATGAATCTCATGGACATGATGCTGACTGAAACCCTCCAAACACTGGTTGAGTCTACTCATTAAGATCCCTAAAGTACTCTGACTTATGAAGACAGGAAGTAGAGAGTGGTGTTTGGAAGGTAGGGGTTTCAAGGGCTACAGTTTGGATCTAAAATTTCCCTGAGTACCATGTATTAATAGCCTTCTTATCAGCCTGTGACACCACTGGATGGTGGCAAAACCATTACAAGAAAGTTAGGTTCCTACTCATGTTCTTGAAAGGGATATTAAGATTCTAGACCCTTCCTATGTTTCTTATTCTGGCCAAGAAAAACTAAGCAGCCTCCTCTAACACATATGCCTTGGCACCATGTAGTGGTCAATGGTTTTATTGCTGAGATAAAATGCCATGTGAAAAACAGAAAAGCAACTTGCGGGGGGTGGAGTTTATTTAATCTTATAGCTTGCAGTCTATCATCTACGGAAATTATGGCAAAAGCTCAAGGCAGGAACATGGAGGCAGGCACTGAGGCAGAGGCCATGAAGGGATGCTGCTTACAGGCTTGCTCCACATGGCTTTCTCAGGCTGTTTTCTTATGCCATCCAGGGCCATGAATCTAGGGACAGCACCACCCATAATGGGCTGCCGGCTCCCCACATCAATCACTAATCAAGGCAATGCACCACAGGCTTCTCCACAGGGCCAATCTGGTAGGGGTGTTTTCTATTCAGAGTTCCCGCTTCCCAAATGACTCCAGCATGTGTCAAGTTGACATAAACACTAGCCAGTACACATGGCATACGGCACCACCTCAAGACCAAACCAGCACAGCCAACCAACCATGGACTGAAACTCTGAGTCAAAAGGAACCTTCCCTCTTTTAAATTGTTTGCCATGGGTATTTTGCCAGCGTGAGGGAAAAGTGACGGGCGCAAGTACAGAGTTTCAGCTTTGTGAGAGGAAAGCATCCTGCAGATTGGTGAGAAGCAATTAGAATGTGTCTAACATCTACTAAACCGGACGCTCTAAAATGGATATGATGATACGTGTGTGCCACGTGGGCTTTTAGCAGATTTTTCAGAAAGCCAGGTTTGGGTAGCGAGTCAGTAGTGAGCCTCTATAGAAGCATGAGGACCTGAGTTTAGATCCCTAGCACCGCACTGATATGAAGAGGCTCGCACAGCAGGTGTGCCTGTGATCCCAACACTTAGGAGGCAGAGACAGGCAGATCCCTGGAACTCACTGGCCAGCCAGCCTAACTGAATCTGTGAACTCTAGGTCCAGTGAGAGATCCTGTCTCAAAAAATGAAGAACACAAAAAAAAAGAAGAAGAAGAAGGAAGAAGAACACTAGAGAAAGACACCCAGTGTCAACCTCCAGCCCCCACACATCTACATGTACATGTGCATACACATGTAAACATATATACACACACCAAAAACAACCTGTGGTGGTAAGGTTTACAGAGCACTTGCTTCGCACACACAAAGCTCTGGGTTCGATCCCCAAAATACTATAAACTGGGCATGGTGGATTACATGTATAATTTGAGCTCTTAGAAGGTGGAGGTAGGAAAATCGGAAAGAAACTCATTATCTTTCTCAGCTATCTAGTGAGTCTGAGGCCACCCTGGGCTACAGGATACATTGTCTCCAAACAAGCACCAAAAATTGGTTCTTCCCAGCTGTATCCATGTGAGAGCCTGTGATCTCAATTCTGAGGTGACCAGCTTGGAGAGTTGTAATAAAAATCAGGCAAGAGGTCTTGAATCTCTACAGTTCTGACACTTTGAGAGAATAGGCTACAGGTGGGAAGGGGAAACTGAGGCATGCTCTGCTGTATTAGTCAGTCCTGTCGTTCCCAAGACAGATGCTGAGAAAACTTAAAGGGAAGAGGGGTTTATTTTATCACACAGTTTAGTGTGATGGTTAATAATGACCGTCGACTTGACAGAATCTAGAATCACCTAGGACATCACCTCGGACAGACGATCTAGGTTGACTCAGTTGAGGTAGGGTGCCACCTTCACTGTGGGTGCTATCATTTCCTGGGCTGGGGGATCCTGTACTAAATAAAAAGAAGAAAATGTGCTGAACATTAGCATTCACTGGTCTCTGCTTCCTATCTGTGATGCAATGAGATCAGCCGCTTCATGCCCCTGCCACTATGCCTTCCCCACAGCTATAGGTCAAATTAGCACCTTCTGACAGAGGCAGATGGATCTCTTGTCTGGGCTACACAAGATCGATCCAGAAACAGATCCAGGTGGTGGTGGATCACACCTTTAATCCCAGTGTTTGGGAATCACACAGCTTTAATCCCAGCACTAGGGAGGTAGAGACAAAAGCCCAGCCCAGCTACATTGCTTTTGTCTCTGGATCTGTTTCTGTCAGAAGGAATATAAAGGAGAAGATCGCATGATGCTATAATAACTTTAAATTTTCTAAATGCTAATGAGAAAGGAACAACAGCTGTGGAGACACATTGGATAATAGAAAAAGCTATGGGATTAAATCAGTCAATACACTTTAAAGATGTACTGACCTCAGAATGGAAACCAGGACATGTGTTACATTGAGGAAGGGGTTTTGCTTTTGTTTCCCCAGGAGAAGAAAAGCCATGGATTCCATCAAATTTGATTTGAACAAGAGACACCTCTTAATTAGAAGAGATGATGGCTCATCAAACAGCATGGCCATTTACTCTGAACTAACCTATGTTTTTCATTTGATCAGATATAACTTGCCAAAAGAGAATCTCCCCAAAATTAGGGTTGGGAAGGGTTTTATTTCTGTCTTTTCAGAATAAAGGTAACCAGCTAAGGAATCTGAAGACCACTGGACAAATGAGACATCTGAAGAAAAAGGACAAATCATCCAGAAAAAAAAAGTGTCCCAAGAAAAAGAGTAAATTGGCCTATTGGTATATCATATTTCCAACAACATAAAATTTCATAAATCTTTCCAAATGTTTGTTTATGCTATTTTCTACAAACATATAATGCAAATGGTTTCTTGTACATAGTCCCAGTTCAGTTAGAGAGTAAAGCTGGCTTTGGAGTTGGAGTGTGGCTCTCTCCTCCTCTAAACCCAGGCATGATTATTAAAGTGAAATTCAAAACCTGTCTCATGTCAGAAGAGTCACCTGATATGGGACAGAAGAAAAACAAGTATTTAAGGACTACTTTATTGCCACTAATCTCATAAACTTTTGGTTTTATATTGACTCTTTAACAGCTTTCCTTAAGGTATAAATTTTAGAAGATTAATATATACATATATATGTATATGTTAACTTTTGCCATGATATTAATGGTCATATAGGGTACTAACTAATTCTTGAAAAAGGATTCATTTACCTTCCTGTAATGATTTCAGGCTTGGGTCTCTTGCAGTCTTCTGCAGTGAACTCTGAGCATACCTAACAGTGACCTTTGAGTCTCCATAAGGAGGATGGGGCCCACAATGATGACTCCTTCAGAAGTATGATAACACTGCTAAGCTGAAAAACACCACCTACAGATTGGCTTTGGACTACAAATTGCTCAGAACAATTTCAAGGTGGCTAGCTGAGCCTAACAGACTACTCTATCCAGGACTTGAGACAAGCCCTGCACTTTCCCATCATGCAGAGACTGGACAACAAACAATGCAGCTACCTCTCCCAGGACAGTTAACTCAAATTTTTCTTTTCAGGATCCCCTAAAGATGCCTTTGCTCCCAGACAGCAGGAAGTAAATTTAAGAACACGACACCCACATTCCCAAGAGGTGGGGTGGGTGAGTTTTGGTCTTTCATTGGGTTATGGATATTTGTCATTGTTTAGGGGGATTGGTTACAAGTTATTATAGGAAATAGTCAGAAAAACAAAGGAAATTAGATTCAAGGTTCTTGTTTTGAAAAGAAAAAAGGGGGATATAGATTTGATAGGATAAAAGGGTAGATTATTGAATCTACTTTGAAAAGAAAAAAGAAGGATATAGATATAAGTTTAAAAGCTAGATTATTGAATTCACTTTTTAAAAGTAACTGCTAGTTTTAAACATTTTACATTGGATTGGACTTTTGCATATTGTATACAAATTTTATATATTAATACAAATTTGACATTAATTTTGTTAGAACATACTGTACATATGTTTCTATTCTTGTTCAAGGTGTTGTACTTATACAGCTTATTTAACAATGTAATGAAATTTTCTACTCCTTGAAAATTACTATTACCAACTGTTTAGGGTAATAAGGAAATGCAGGTTTGCAACATGAGGGGCCGGCTTGTTGGGGTTTCTGTCCCTCCCAGTACCCCAACAGCCGGCAAGCAACAAAGAAAATCACACACAAGACTCCATAAGGTTATAAACTGATTGGCTCATTAGGTCAGGCTTCTTGTTAACTCTTATAACTTATATTATCCCATTATTCTCATCTATGTTAGCCATAATGGCTCCGTACCTTTCTCTGCTGGGCAAGTTACATGCTGCCTCTTCGGTGGTCTGTACAGGAAATGCTGAGGGAGCTCTGCTTCCAGAATACTCCCAGTCTCTTTTCTCCACCCCTACTTCCTGTCTGGCTTTCCCGCCTATACTGCCTGCCTGGCCAATCAGCGTTTTATTAAAATATAATTGACAGAATACAGATAATTCTCCCACACCATTTCCCTCTCTTTTTTTTTTTTAAACAAAGGAAAATACCCATAATCCATTTGTTGGGAACATGGGCGTAGTATTTCAAGCTACTTCCTGCTGGTTGGGGGCACTGATAGTCTTAAGGAGGCCTAAAGAAAATTTAGAGTTATAATCAAGTCATGACTGGAGTATCCTGTGAGTCTCGATCATCTCAGGCAGCAGTCTTGGATCAGTTCTGGATGTAGACCTCTGTCATCTGGGCCATCTGTTCCTATCGGAGATTTTTCAGGTGGCCTCCCTTGGTCAAAGGTGATTATTCTTAACTCTGAATAAATCCAGAGTCTCTCGTTTTCTGTGGAAACAAAAGCAAAATCTCTTCTCCAAAGTAACATACCTTTTGACTTCAGTTTTGAAGCCAAGGTATTTTCAAAATACCTATCTTGGGTTAGTTCAGCAGCATTTATAAACAAAAGTCTTTTAGCAGTTGTTGCTCCTTCCTCAGCAATCAAACAATTTAAAGAGAGCATAATAGCATACAGTATGAAGATTCTCTGTGCATTTTCCATCTTTATGTGGCTTTATTTTAACCTCTATTTCTTTTATTTTTACTTTTACTTTTTGAGACAGGATCTTTGTATATCTTTGTCCTGGAATAACACTGTAGACCAGGCTGTCTTTGAACTCACAGAGATCCTCCTGTCTCTGCCTCCCCAGTGCTGGGATTAAAGGTGTATGCTACCACACCTTGAACTCACAGAGCTCTGTCTCTGCCTCCCAGGCATTGGGATTAAAGGCGTGTACTACCACACCTTGAGGTCACAGAGGTCAATCTACCTCTACCCCTTGAAGTCACAGAGGTCAATATGCCTCTGCCTCCCAGGCATTGGGATTAAAGGTATGTACCACCACACCCAACTACTCTCTTTCTTTCCTTTTAACTTTAAGAACTTTAACTTTTAGCCTGCATATACACACTGTAAACCATTTAGAGGTTTTCTTCCTCTTTGAATCTCTCTTTACTGTATATTTTTCTTTTTCTGACCACATGAGCCATTAATTTACTAAGCAATATGGAGAGCCGTGGCTTTGACGGCTAGATCCAGCTCATTCCTTAGCTTTTCAGCCTCAAGGCTGAGGTACCAGCCAGAGCTGTGTTCACTGCCACAACTCTATGGCGTTTCAAGGTCCTTGCCAGCAAGCAAGCTGCAGCATTCTGCTCACAGACCACACTCAGTCGGACTGCCTGCCTGAAAGAGTCAGAGTTTGCTCTGGCAGGACAGCCCAGATAGCCGGCATTTTAAAACAGCACAGCTTTTCTCCTGCTACAGCTGAAAACTGAAAAGAATGCGTTCAGCTTGTCATCAACAACATTTAAGTGTTTTGTGGCAGGACCTCTTTAAAGAGCTGCAAGGTTTTGCAGC
The DNA here is from genome assembly GCF_982192425.1 of Myodes glareolus. NCBI lineage: Eukaryota > Metazoa > Chordata > Mammalia > Rodentia > Cricetidae > Myodes > Myodes glareolus. Next base: position 16,375,600 of record NC_142035.1, on the reverse strand, counting down.
TAAAGCTGAGTCAGGAAGCCTCTCTCAGATGAGAGCGCTTGCTTGCCTCTAGCAAGCAAAGTAGACCTGAGAAATTGCTGCCACCAAGAAGCCATGCTTTACTCTATTCTTTTCCAAGCTTTCTCAGGCTTTCTGTGGATTCAGTTATCCACGTCTGGGCGCCATATGTAACACGAGGGGCCGGCTTGTTGGGGTTTCTGTCCCTCCCAGTACCCCAACAGCCGGCAAGCAACAAAGAAAATCACACACAAGACTCCATAAGGTTATAAACTGATTGGCTCATTAGGTCAGGCTTCTTGTTAACTCTTATAACTTATATTATCCCATTATTCTCATCTATGTTAGCCATAATGGCTCCGTACCTTTCTCTGCTGGGCAAGTTACATACTGCCTCTTCGGTGGTCTGTACAGGAAATGCTGAGGGAGCTCTGCTTCCAGAATACTCCCAGTCTCTTTTCTCCACCCCTACTTCCTGTCTGGCTTTCCCGCCTATACTGCCTGCCTGGCCAATCAGTGTTTTATTAAAATATAATTGACAGAATACAGATAATTCTCCCACACCACAGGTTAGTAGTTAATCACCTATTACAATCAAACTTGTAGTCACATTCGGAATGTTTTCAAGGTCAAACAAAGATATATTTTAGATCGACAGGATATGTTCAAACACTTCAGAGATCTACAGAATATGGTATTTAAGATGTTTTAATAACATGGGATTTCTTTATGACAATGAGACATGTCTGCTCCTGGCAGCACCAATCTACTTGAGAGAGGATAATGGGCATTGAAGAAACTCCACATGAAGTTTATTTTCTTTGTGGCAAAAGTCACTGGACAAGAAAATGCCCTTGCCTCAACTGCTGAGAGTATGCTATCCTAATTGAACAAGCTGTACACACACAAAAATGTCACTGCCAAACATTGTCAAGACAAGGATGGACAGTCCTTCAGAATATCCTGTTTCACAGAAAATCCGTTGGATATGCTAGGCCTATAGGCCAAATATGGATGCCCCAATGTTGCACGGGAACTCTGGGTGACTATTCAGGCAGCCTGATGTTTCTCTCATTACTCACATTTTTTGGAAGTTGGTTGACTGCACGTCCTGCTTACTCAGCTAACATTTCCTTCTTGTGTCTCTGAGGGAGTTGAATAATCAATACTTAGAGTTTTCCTTGTTTATAACACACAGAAAGCAAGTTATGATAGAAATTAAATTAGGACTCACCAAGATAGGATAGAGAATGAAGTATTTTCTCTAAATTTGTCAAATGCAAATGGGCTAGAAAGTGCATTTATTGCCCTGTATATTTTATATAGTCATTGTACTTATTGTATATAGTTTTGCTTAAATTAGTTATGGCCTTCTTTTTTAATTTAAACAAAAAGGGGAAATATAGTGGTATTGTATTTGTATTTTAATAAATAAAGCTTGCCTGACTATCAGAATGCAAAGATGAGCTACTACAGGCCAGGGAGTGGTGGCACACTCTTTTAATGCCAGGACTGGGGAGACAGAGGCGCACAGATCTCTGTGAGTTCAAGGCTACCCTGGGCTACACAAAATCGATCAAGAAGTAGATCCAGGTAGTGTTGGCTCATACCTTTAATCCCATGTTTGGGAGTTACACAACTTTAATCCCAGCACTAGGGAGGTAGAGACAAAAGCAACATGGCTGGGCAAAGAGAAGAATATAAAGGGGAAGAGACAGAAACTCACTGGAGTCTGAGGATTCGTGGAGACAGGATCTCACTCTTTTTGTCTGAAGATTTAGGAGAGATAGAAAGTCTCTCTGGTGACTGGCTGCTTTGCTTTTCTGATCTTCAGCTTGAACCCCTGTATCTGTCTCTGGATTTTTATTATTCGTGCTATATTTCTGGGCTGGTTACTTTTAAATGCCAATTTGATACAATCAAGAATCACATGGAAAGAAAGCCCTAGTGAGGAATTACCTAGGTCAGGATGGACTGTGGGCATATCTGTGGTGGACTGTCCTGGTTGTTAGTTGATGTAGGAAGACCTAGTCCATTGTGGGTGGCACCATTCCCTAAGCAGGGTCTTTAACAGTATAAGATAGAAGAAAGTTATCTAATAGCAGTAATAAAGGATGTGTGCATGTAGTTCTCTCTGCTTTTAACTATGGGTGATGTGACCAGCTGTTTGCTGTCCCTGCCTTGATACACACACCACAGGATGGACTATCTCCTGGTACTGTAAGCCAAATAAACCCTTCCTCCCCAGTGTCACTTTTTGTTGGAGTATTTTATCACAGCAACAGAAATGAAACTAGAACATTCTATTAAGTCTCTTTGTTCAGGTGTTCACTGCAGCAACAACAAGGGAAGTACCATCGCCTAGACCCATTGCTATGTTCCTGTGATAACACAGACTATCAGGGCTGTGGGAGGGTGTGCCAGAACAAAGTTGCTCACCTTGTGACAACCAGGAAACAAAGTGTGAGTGAAAGGAGGGAACTGGGAAAACATCTCACTCTCCAGGACACACTCCCAAGTGATGCTTCCTACAACCAGGCTGCAGCCCTCACAGTTCTCCCAACTTTCAATAGTCAGTTCAGATTCTGAATCCTTCAAAGGCTGAATCCATTGATGAAGGCAAAGCCCTTATGAACCAATCATTTTTCCCCCAAAGTCTCACTTCTGAGCATGGCTCTCATCAAGAACACTTGATATACCATGTTTGGTTGATATCCCTGGGAGTCCTGTCCTTTTCTGAAGGGAAAGGAGGGGAAACAGGTTGGGGAGGGGAGGCTAGGAAGGAAGACGGTAGGGGAAATTGCAGTCAGAATATAATATTTGAGAGAGAAAAAAAAACAACCAAGACTTTGGTGAAAACATTTCATAAAGAAGCAAACACTGGCTGAATCGGGTTCCACAACTCCCGTCCCCCTTGGAGGTCACTATGCTCTGCAGCAGCTCAGAAGTAGACGTCACACCTAGTGTGACTCTAGGGTGTACCCCACACACAGTGACCCCTTAAGGAAGCAGGGAACCCATTCCCCCATCCAGGAAGCATGTCAGAAGATGGCGCGTGGGCTTCAGGAAAAGGAGCTCCATTGCTAGAAGGTTCAGTGACCTTCAGGCCAGATCACAAGGATTCAGTTCCCAGAGAGGAGATCCGATCTTGGACGCCAAAGGTGCATGAACTCTAAAGAAGACCTCATCTGTTGCAGGGATCAGAGCTATCCCTGAGCTTGGCCGGGGGAGACACCAGACGCCAGCCTCCTTCAGAGTCTTAGACACATCTCAGTCTCCCCTCCCGCCTCAAGCCTTTACGTCAGCTTTATCTGTGTGGTGAAACTCCTCTTTGCTCCCACTTTCCTGCTTGTTATGGTACAGATGTGAAATGTTCCTCCGCAGGCTGCTGATACTATTTTGGAAAGTTCTAGAAACGGGAGGTGTGGCTCAGTTGGAGGATGTAGGTCACTGAGGACATGCCTTTGAAGGGTATACTAGGCCCTTGGCTCGCTTGCATAGCCCTGTCTACTTCTTGGATGCCATGATATGAACTGCTCTCTCTTCTGCACACCCCATGTCATAAAGGACCGACTGCTCTAAACTGTAAGACACAATTAGTCCCCCCTCCTTTAAGCTGCTCTCAGGTATTTTGGTCATAGTGTTGAAAAAAAAACTAATACATTGCTTAACCCACTCTTCAGACCTCACCTCTAGCTACAAAGAAGCATTCCTGCATGTGTGTGCACGTACACAGTCACACCGCCAATGCCCTTACCATCCCTTCTCACCGACCCTGAGCATCTCTGCCCAGGCAGCTGGTCCCCCAGGGCGATACAGCGTAGCCTGACTGTGGCGCTAATGAGCTTAAAGAGAAGCCAGGCCACTATGTCAGGATAGCCAAGTGGTCTAAGGGTGGCAGACTCAAGTGTCTGCTGCCTGTGCTCAGGATTCCTGACGTCTGCGTGGGAACGTGCTCTTAAATCCCTCTTCCAAAATACAAACTAAATGCTGAGGCACATGCCTATACTCACCGAACTTGGGAGGTTCTGGCAGGAGGACTAGAAATTCAAAATCATCTTTGGGTGCACAGAGAGTTCAAGGCCAGCCTAACTTCCAGACTGTCTCAAAATAAGAAAAACGACACACAACTAAAGACGGGCAGGTTCACAGGTGAGAAGAGACTGCTACAGTGTGCAGGAGAGGGCAGTACTCCAGCAGTGGATGGCATTGACAAAGCGCAGACTGAAGGGCAGGAAGCCTTTACCAGTGTTGGTCCAGGGCTATACTCTTTCGGGGGACCCATGAGATGCGGAACAAATGCCAGCTGCATTGTCCTCCCTCCCCAAATCCTGCCAGGTTCCTGCTTTGGCCAATCCTATCTGAAGGCAGAAGACAGAAGTAGCGCCATCAGCCGCAATCTATTATAGGGCCTCCAGGGCCCAGGCAGGCAAGGTAGGGGTGGGACAGGAGTCCCAAGAAGTGAGTCAAATGTGCCAGCTCCTGCACTCAGAGCTCTGGGCTTGCACTGTGTCACCTCTGTCCTGCTTCATTCCTCCCCATCTGCACAGCACCTGCATACAGACAGTCCGCACTAAACATTTACTGGGTGAGCAAACGAGAAATGAAACGGTTGGGTGAACGAGCCAACGCTTCTGAAGAGCAGAGCGCATGGCAGGGAGGGCCCTGGATCAGGAAGAACGAACTCTTCTTCAGATGCAGAAAGCTGCAGCGTTTGTCACTGGGCATCAGAAAGGACCCTCAGCCTCCTGTTGTCCAGTTGGATCTAACATCTTGTATCCTTCCTGTCAACCCTGATCTGGTCTCAACGCCCATACCTCGAGACTCAGTATGGGACCCCAGGGCCTCTCAGGCCTGCTGAACATCCCAGCTCCTCTGGGAGACACACCCACTGTGCCCTGTACCTGTGAGCATCCCTCCCACAGACCTGAGTTGCCCATGCTTTCTCCCACAGTGTGATTAGAATCATGGACCTCCCCACCTACCACCCGTCCACCAGAGAGTCCTGTGGCCAGATTACACCCCACTTCATGGACAGCCAGCCCAGTCCTCCCCTCCTTCCCTCATCACCACTGCTAGAGGCCTGTAATTCCTGGGGGTGATTTCTGCATGCATCCAGCCAATCAAAATCCCTGGTAAGAGAAGGGTGGGGACTCTGCTCCTGAGACAAGGTTTAAGATGATAGGTCTCACCACGCTTTTCTGTCACCTCATTCTACACGAAGTCTGCTATGTATGGTTGTGAAAAGTCGTTCACTACGCAAAAGCGCCCAGTAGAGTTGAGCGGAAACCCAGCCCAGGCGGCACTGGCCAAGCTATATACCTTAGGAGCAACTGTGTCTTCCCAAAGGAAGGTACGGCTCTTCCTAATTTTCAGAAATGTCTGTATGGGCTAGAGGGCCATGGTGAAATAAATGCTTTGTGAGATGTGAGCATAGCCAACCTAACGGGTGGGCGCCAGGAGTAGTCTCTTTTTATCTCCGATTTTCAGGAAGTCAGATGGCTTCAAGGCCAGTCCCTCCCTATGGAAACCCATTTCAGGCAAGAGATGATTTCTAAAGTAACGAAAGATACCACTGCAATTACATTTATCAAAAAAGCGTGGCAATCAATGTCTCATGCCCGGACCGCATCTGAATGCCCTTAATCAATGCCTGTGCTCATGACAAATTTATTGCAATTAATTTCATTTCAATTACACCTTAATTACTAACCTTGAGTGAAACTGGCCTGGCTCAGAGAGTCTCTCGCCACAGAGCGAGGACCTAGAGATAAGTTGCCCTGACTCGATTGAAGTTGGTTACTTGGCGCGCGGTTCCTCTTTCCAGGAGGGAGGGGCTCATTTCTCCAGGGAGGCCATTCATAATGCGAATCTGAAATTGAAAGCAGGAAGGCAAGCAGCTGTGCCTGCGAATTAACTGGAGCTGGTGTTTAATTTGCTTCTTATTGATGCCGTTTCCTCACTGGTTCATTAGCTGGGGTTGCAGAACAAATGCCTTCAGAGTGAAGCCTTTGAGCCGGCCTCAGGCTCTGGGTCAGCCCGCTCGCTTCTGAACATCCCACTTCGCAGCTTGGGGACTCAACTCCATACCTCTGGGGCAGTGTGCCCAGAACAAGGGTCTCTTGCCAGCAGTAGTTGGCCCATTAACACTCCAGGGGACAACACCAAAGGAGCAACCTAGTTAGGGAAGTTGGGGGAAAGCTTCCTGAGACAAGGCAGGCGCATCCTGTATGTAAGGAAACCTTAGACTCATGAACCCTTCGAACAAACGTCCAAGTTCTGCTTCTGATACTTTTTAGCTCTGTGAACTTGGGGAAATCATTGATCTCTCTGGTTCAAGACAATGACAAATGACAGTTTCTGACCTTGGTGAAAGCATCAGTGACCTTCTGCTACCAACTCTCCTCCCAGCTCCTGGCAAGTCTACCTCTGAAGAGTTGCTGGATCCCCTGAGAGCATGGAACTTCTTCCTACAAACTTTTCTCTGGCTGAGAATGGAGGAATTGTAGAGATTTTTCTGACTTCATCCCTTCATCTCAAAGACAGAGAAACCGAGGCCAGGGAGGGGGAAGCCCAAGAGGGTACTGTACGTTGGTGCCACAATTGGACTAGAAGCAATCCTCTGGCACCTGGTTCTAGGATAACCAGAGCACATTACAAGAAAAACTGGTTGTTTGTTTCTAGTAGAAACTGAAGAATACAAATATTCATCCATGTGCTCCAGGAGAAGGGCCATGAAAGCAGTGACTCAGCGTCTGCAAGGCCGGCACAGCTCAGGACCCAGCAGGCCGCAGTTAAAACTTAGGATGGCAACATTTGTCACAAAAATAAACAAAATACTGAGTCAGCTGTGGCAGTCTACACACGGATCTGTACATTTAGAAGGCTGGTCAAGAGGAACATGAATTCCAGGCTTGCCTGATCTATATAGCAAGTCCTTGTCGAGACAGAGAGAGAGAAGAGAGAGAGGAGGGGAAAGCAAGGATGAAGGAAGGAAGGAAGGAAGAAAGAAAGGAAGGAAGGAAGGAAGGAAGGAAGGAAGGAAGGAAGGAAGGAAGGAAGGAAGGAAGGAAGGAAGAAAGGAAAACCTACATAACTGACCAAGGGTCCAGTAATGAAGGCATTCTTTCATGGCTGAAATGCTGTATAACAATTTAAATAAATACATTTGATCTGCATTATCAGCATGAAGTAAACTTCTAAAGTACAGTGTTTGGACTTTTTAATAACTTGCAGAATCTTTGCATCACAATGTCATATATATTTAGTTTTAAAACCACGGTTACAAAGAGAAAAGGGAGATTATCAATACAACCATATGTCTTGTAAGTCCCAAAGCATAAGGATAAAGAACCTGTCAGTCAAAAGCAGGTCCGCCCAGGAGAAGGGAGACTAAGTGTGAAGGGTAGGTGAGCGCTAAAAACATTTGGCTTATTTTTGAGGCGATGAGATTTGAGGTTCCTGTGTGCTCGTTTGGGACAGTGCTCTGGTTTGGATGTGATTTAAGTGTGTCACCCAAAGTGTCATGTGCTGGAAGCTTGATCGTCACAATGTTGGGAATGGAAACCTTGAAGATACAGGACCTAAAAGCAGATCATCCAATCCCTGGGGGAGCTGCTCTCAGAGGAATTAAGGAAGTTCTCATGGAGATTCACAGGCTCCCTTGAAAGTGGGTTAAGAGCAAACTCACCCCCCAAATCACTATCTTCAAAAATATATTTATTTATTTATTAAAAATTTCCACCTCCTCCCCTCCTCCCATTTCTCTCCCATTCTCCCCACCGCCCAATCCTAAAAGAAGTCAGGGTGCCCTGCCCTGTGGGAAGTCCAAGGCCCTCCCTCCTCCATCCAGGTCTAGGAAAGTGTGCATCCAAACAGACTAGACTCCAAAAAAGCCAGTACATGCAGTAGAATCAAAACCCAGTGCCATTATCATTGGCTTTTCAGTCAGCCCTCATTCAGAGAGTCCGGTCTGATAACATGCTCATTCAGTCCCAGTCAGCTGGCGTTGGTGAGCTCCCATTAGATCAGTTACACTGTCTCAGTGGGCGGACACACCCCTCGTCGTCCTGACTTCCTTGTTCATGTTCTGGACCTTAGGAGCTCAGTCCGGTGCTCCATTGTGGGTCTCTGTCTCTATCTCCATCCATCGCCAGATGAAGGTTCTATGGTGATATGCCAGATATTCATCAGTGTGGCTATGGGAGAAGGCCAGTTCAGACACCCTCTCCTCTGCTGCCCAAGGACCTAGATGGGGATATCCCCTTAGACACCTGGGAACCCCTCTAGAGCCAAGGCTCTTGCCAGCCCTAAAATGGCTCCCTTAATTAAGATATCTTCTTCCCTGCTCCCATATCCACCCTTCCTCCATCTCAACTATCCCATTACCCCAAGCTCTCCTCAGTCCTCCCCTTCTCCCTTCTCTCTTCCCATCTTCCCTTCCCCCCACCCCACCCCCACCTCCATGCTCCCAACTTTTGCCCAGCGATCTTGTCTACTTCCAATATTCAGGAGGATAAATATATGTTTTTCTTTAGGTTCACCTTATTATTTAGGTTCTCTAGGATCACGAACTATAGGCTCAATGTCTTTTGCTTATGGCTAGAATTCACTAATGAGTGAGTACATACCATATTCATCTTTTTGGGTCTGGGTTATCTTACTCAGTAAAGTGTTTTCTATTCTCATCTATTTGCATGCAAAATTCAAGATGTCATTATTTTTTACCACTGAGTAGAACTCTAATGTGTATATGTGCCACACCTTCTTTATTCATTCTTCCATTGAGGGGCACCTAGGTTGTTTCCAGGTTCTGGCTATTACAAATAGTGCTGCTCTGAACATAGTTGAACAAATGTTTTTGTAGTATGATTGGGCATCTCTTGGGTATATTCTCAAGAGTGGAATTGCTGGATCCTGAGGTAGGTTGACTCACAGTTTCCTGAGAAACCGCCACACTGATTTCCAAAGTGGTTGCACAAGTTTGCATTCCCACCAGCAATGGATGAGTGTTCCCCTTACTCCACATCCTCTCCAGCATAGGTTATCCACAAACCTGTGAACACCTGATTTTCGACAATTGGAGTTAAAATTATTCAATGGAAGAAAGAAAGTGTCTTTAACAAATGGTGCTGGCATAACTGGGTGTCAACTTGTAGAAGAATGAAAATAGATCCATATCTATCACCATGCACAAAACTCAAGTTCAAATGGAATAAAGACCTCAATATAAATCTGACCACACTGAACCTGATAGAAGAGAAAGTGGGAAGTAGTCTGCAACACATGGGCACAAGAGACCACTTCCTACATATAACCCCAGTAGCCCAGACAACAAGAGCAACAGTGAATAAATGGGACCTCCTGAAACTGAGAAGCTTCTGTAAAGCAAAGGATACTGTCATTAAGACAAAAAGGCAACCTACTGAATGGGAGATTTTCTTCATCAACCCCGCATCAGACAAAGGTCTGATCTCCAAAATATATAAAGAACTCAAGAAACTAGACATTAAAATTCTGAATAACCCAATTAAAAATGGGGTACTCAACAGAAAAAGTTCAAATGGCCAAAAGATACTTAAGGTCATGTTCAACTTCTATAGCAATCAGGGAAATGCAAATCAAAACAACTTTGAGATACCATCTTACACCTGTCAGAATGGCTAAAACCAAATCACTCTCTTGAATCTAGTTCTGCAACATGATATCTCCTCCCACACATGCTTTTGACATGGCCACATACCATGAGGTGACCTCACTAGGAGGAACCGTTACCAGAGACTGTACCATGCTGGATGATGCTCAACATCCAAAACTATAAACAAAATATGCATCTCTTCCTTGTGTTACCTTACTTATAGTAATGAAAAAATGGATGAATACTAATGGCAAGTTCTTAGTTTCCTTACTTCCCAAGCTCTTCTTTCTGTTTAAAGTTTTTCATCATTATTCCTAAAATAAAATGGTCGATGAAAGTTCTAGAACAACAGAAATACAAGGATGATTTTTTTAAGTATCCATACTGAGCGCCGTGGTGTGAACTATCTTACAGACTTACGGAGATAAATGATTTGATTATCCTGACTCACCAGTTGTGAGCAGCAGTGGATCTGGTGGCTCTGTATAAAAAAACTTTTGACAGTTTGTAGAAAACATAAGGAAAATGATTAGGCTGGTTGGTTGCTCCTAACCTCTCTGGATAAATTGACAGAGGAAAGTTTATCCAGATGTGCACAAATAGTCTAAAGATGTCTAAGTGTGCCCTGGAAGAGAATCTTTTTTTTCCAGCAAACAGAGACAGGTTGCAGAAAATCAAACCAAAGCCCTCATTCTAAGGTTCTCCAGCAAAAATTCAACTCCCAGCCTCAAAGGGTGTTGGAGGTTAAAATAAGGCCACTAATTGGTAAAGAATGGGAACCTATAACCTGGGATGGGGATGTGTGGGAGGGAAGAACCTATAGAAGCTTATAAGCTTCAGATAACCCTCAGATTCTCAAGGGCTTATCTTAACTGAGGGAATAGTCTCTTCACCCTCGGCGAATGTACTCAGACCCCCAGCTCTTGAAATGTTGTCTTTTCCATCTTTAACTGAGGAAATTAACCTTTCGTTTGTCTACTAAACTAGCAATGATTTTCTCTGAGGAAATGCCAGGAAAGACATACTGATGTGCCTCAGGGTACACCACTAGTTTCCTCTAGCCCTATAATCAAACTTAAGGCAAAGCAGGCTCCTGATGGGGAGGTGGAAAATGAAGTCCATGAGGACGTTTGCTACACGACTAAAGAGCGTAATGAGTTTGCTAATTTGTTGAAGCAGAAATCTGGAGACTCTCCATAGAAATGGGTTTCAAGGCTCTGGGATAAAGATGAAGGAACCCGGCACTGGATCAGGCAGAGTTTATTAGTATGGGCCCTCGGAGTGCAGAGTCTAGACTTAATACGGAAGCTCGCACAGCTAAAATAAGGTGTCAAAAGTTTGTTTGAACGGTTTGTCGAAAGATAGCTGACCGAAAAGTAGCTGAAGATGCCTGCTATCCTTTGGCTTAGTGTTAATGAAGAGATTTTAAGGCTCCGGGAAAATACAATGCTAGAGTGGGGATGCTGTGTAAGACCTAATTTGAAGAGCTTTGCTGTCACCCTTTTTCCTTGCGCTAGACCTTAGAGTTGGAGTCGCTGCTGCTCATTGGATGAATTAAAAGCAATAGGTTTAATTGGGCCTGAGGTAGCAGGGGCCAGGTGGCAGCACTGAATCACCAAAGACAAGGTGGTTGTAATTATTGTAATGGGCAACAAAGACAGAGCAATGTCCATAATGGCTTAAACTGTAATTGTCAGCACAGGCAAATGAATCTTATGGTGGCGTGACTCATCTGGACCTTTGATTCTAGCTAATCAATCGTAGTGTTTCCAGGCATGGAATAGATAAGAAGCCTACTGTATGTCTGTTTGATCAGTATAAGCTGAAAAATTCTCAAACAAGGGGAAGAATGGCTACATTGGACCCTGACAAAAGGGAACTCAGCCCATGAATCCCTTTCCAGACTTGAGCCATTTTGCAGACTCAGAACACCTTCAATGGACAGCCATGCTCCCTAAGGAAGGACTTTGATAAAATACCTAGAAATTTTACTGTTGGCCTGTCTCCAGTCCTTCCCCAGCAGGACTTAGGGGCTTTTATGAGGGTAACTGTACACTGGAGAAAAGGAAACAGACTTTCAGTGTTTACTGGATACTGGTTCTGAATTGATGCTGACTCCAGGAGATCCCAAGAAACATTGTGGCCCTCCAATTAAAGGAGGGACTTATGGAGGTCATGTGACTAATAGAGTTTTGGCTGAAGTTCAAATCACAGTAGGTTCAGTGGGTCCCTGAGCTCAGTCTGTGGTTAGTTCCCCAGTCCCAGAATGTGTAACTGGGATACATATTCTAATATAGAGGGTGATGTGTTGGAAGAAGGTATGCAAAGGGAATGAGACTTGAGAAGAAAGGATAAAGGTTGCAAATGATCAGAATATATGTATATATATACATATATATATATATATATCATGTGTGTGTGTGTGTGTGTGTGTGAGAGAGAGAGAGAGAGAGAGAGAGAGAGAGAGAAATGGTCAGAGAACTAAAACATAGATGTAATAAGTAATGTAAGTAATGGATGCTAAACAAATGCATTTCTGTCGTTTGGTGACAAGAGATTCCTAAGACAGTTGGTGGAAAGAGCGTACTGAGATGTGGAGCCTCTCATGAGCCCATTCTACAGGTCTAGACCTTGGCTTTGTGTAATAAGAGGCTGCTTTTTTATTTCTCAGCTTCCCAGACCCAAATAATCACACAGAAACTATGTTAATTACAACACTGTTTGGCCTATTAGTTCAGGCTTCTTAATAACTAACTCATACATCTTAAATTAACCCACTTCTATTAATCTATGTATCACCATAACATCTTTTTCCTTTGCCAGCTACATGGCATCTCCCTGACTCTGCCTTCTTATCTCTATCTCTGCTTGGATTTCCCACCTTGCTAATGGGACCCACATTGGGTACCATTATGTAATCATAGACTGCTTTTATTTTTTATTTCCCAGATGCCTAGACCCGAATAATCACTCAGAAACTAATTACAACACTGTTAGGCCTATTAGCTCAGGCTTCTGCTCTGGAGAAAAATGGAGGTGGCTGGGACAGAACGATGGCTGTGTACATGCAGAGAACACTGAGTGCAAAGACAATGAGGAGACAGAATAGGGAGAATGGGATAGATACAAAGGGTTGAGAAGGAACACCTCATCTAAGACCCTGGCTTTACTATTTCCTGAGAAAGAGTAGCTCAGAGTGAAGATCCCCTGATCCCATCCTGGACGTGGTATTTGAAAGACATGATTGGATCACCAAGGGAAACATATTCCTTCTGGCACCTGTTGCCCAATATTAGTTGAAGATGTGCTTCATTTGTTTATGCTGTAGAACATTAGTTTAATGATGCAAAGATGTGTTACATTCTTTTATGTTGCATTTGTTTAACTCTATAAAGTTGTATTACTTTTCCTGTCTAAAACACCTGACTAGTCCAATAAAGAACTGAACAGTCAATAGCAAGACAGGGGAAAGGACAGGCAGGGCTATCAAGCAGAGAGAATAAATAGGATTCTTTCTGGGGAGAGAAAGACACCAGAGACCAGTAAAAATAAGAAGGAAAAAAGGTATATAGAATAGAGAAAGATAAAAGCCCAGAGGAAAAAGGGTAGATGGGATTTTTAAGAAAAGCTGGCAAGAAACAAGCAAAGCTAAAGCCAGGCATTAATAAGTCAGAATACATCTCCATGTGTGATTATTTGGGAGCTGGGTGGCAGGCCCCCCAAAGAGAAAGAAACAACTACAGGTGCCAATGTGCCAAATAGATCTCTTCCCAGGGCTCTGGGCAATGGCCCCAGTCCTACACCAAGGCGTGTGCATCTGTGTGATGCCCCAGAACCTTAGCTTCCATGACTTGAATTCTCCAGAAGGTCCTGGTGATTCATATTAGTTTGACTACAAACATATAGGCTTGAAACAGAGGATTAGCCTCAGCCCCAAGGGCACAACCTCCTTCTTCCTTTTGCATCATCAAATCTCTGACCACTGAAGTGGCTTGGGAGAACAGGGAATGAGGCTTGCTTCTGGGGACAGGAAATGTGGCAAAGTATGGAGAACTCTTGCCGAACACTCAAAGCCCTGGATTTGATCCTCAGTATAGCATAAACCAGGAACAGTGCAGTACCCTGTAATCCTAGTACTGGAGAGGTAGAAGTAGGAGAATCAGGATTCAAGGTCATCCTAGGCTACGTAACACCTCCAAGGCTGACCTGAACACCTAAAACCCTATCGGAAAAAATAGACAATGGGTAAGACCATGCATAATCCTCAACCCACTCCTAGGCTTCCATCCCACTGAGTCTGACCCCTAGAGGAGATCCACACCAAGAGACAGTCTGCCACCTAGGAATGACAGAAATATGAGCAAGTCCTGACCCCTTCCTTCCCAGGGAACACACAGCTCTGAAACATTGGCATGCACCCAACAGTCAGCAGCCACCCTCACGGCCATTCTAAGGGAGCCAACAGGAAAAGCCTTCTGTGAGAGGAAGGTTTTACCATGCCAATGGAAAGTATTCCAAAAAGTCATGAGCATAATAAAAAATCTCTGTGGGTCATTCAGAAAATGCCTTTTATTCAAACATTAGTCTTGCTCTTGGGAGTCGTCCATTTCTTTTCTGTCTTGGATGGTGTGAAAACGCTGGTGTACTCCAGATGGATGCCGACTCAGTGGCCACAAATGGATTTCCCAAAGGCTGTGCACAGTTGGTTTTCTTTCAGCTTTTCTTAATTTTCATTTATTTTTCTTCCATCCTCACCTTGGCACCAGGCCAGTGCTTTAGGGTTGAATAAATTTCAATCCCATTACTGATAAGTGGCAAAAGCAAGCAAGCCCACCTCGAAGCCATGCCACATAATGCAGACTTTTCAGATGAGGGGATTACCGGTCGTCAATATTCCCCAACTCACATTTGCCCATAAATCCACCCAGACAGCAGCACACCAAATCCCAGTCAAGTTTTGTTCATCTCCAGGGTGCCTCCAATTTTCTCGAGGACTCTTTCAAAGTTCTCAAAATTTTCTTGAAACAAATTGAATTGTCATTCGATGCAAAATTAAAACTAAGTACATCTCACACAAGACTTTGAAGCAAGGTTCCTGAACCTGGGTTTTATAGGTCTATCAATAAACAAGTGAACTAATTGTACTTGAGCAAAACATTACATCATTTTTCCCATGAACCTCTGACTGAAATGTAGCATTTTTTCCATTATGAATTTAGGCAACAAACCACAATAGCAGCCATAGGATGTAGAATTTTTGCTAATAAAATCCATTGATATTTTCAGTCACCTAATGATTGCTGCATGTATCAAATGTTGTTAAATATTTATGCTCAATACTGCTTTGAAATCACAGTAATTATTAAACCCTCTGCTAGCTTGAGATTTAAAATGTCAGTAAATACATACATTTACTACAACATTACAAAATATTTCTTAACATTTGGATAGCTGTGTTTCAACATAATTATTTTCTCTTGAACCCCTCAGATTTTTATTGGCATATATTTGTTGTTCGTGGTACTGGGTTTTGTAAGGACTTTAGAGTGGGCATATATTCACTGAACATTACTTGTTATATATTTTAAAACTTTCTACTGAGTGGAAGTATGTGAGTCATGCCAAACTTATGATTGGTGGGGGTCTACATGCAAGAAAAACTGATGAGTCCTGTTTTGAAGGGAGAAATGTGGGTGCAGGGTGGGGAAAACATAACACCCAAAGAGTCTAGTCTGAGCCATTCTGTTCTGAACTTACTAAGACCAACGGGTGTCAGAAGATGATGAAGCACTACAGGAACACACCCATCCCTAAAGCCAACGCTCAAACTACTGATATCTGAGAACCAAATTCATTATTCCCAAAGAGGGGTCTAGTGTTCATTCCTGGATCCAGGAAGGTGACCTCTCGGAATTGTCATTTCCTGTCTGTTGTTCGCTGTGGCTCCTCCGTCTACCTCTGATGGTTTATGGTGACAGGATAGGGACTGGATTCAATCTTGGGGAAAATCAACCATGTTAATGTAACTGTGCCCCAGGAGGGAGTTCTAATACCAAAGCCCAGGTGAGTTTCTTGTTGGGATTACTCCATAGACGGCACCTCAGTGCTGGGAACGTAGCGTGTGTGCCCTGAGGATGCAGACTTTGCTTGGGAAACTTCCTAGGTTCTACCTCTGCAGCTCTTCCTTTGTGTGATTTGAATGGTCTCCTTCTCTGTGAGATGCTGTATCCATGAGTGAAATAGCTTCCAGTGGATTCTATAAGATCTCCCAGAGAAGTACTGAAACTGAGACTGCCTTAGAGAAATGCCCAAAATTCACAACTTGTGTCAGTTGTGGGTGGGGAGACTCTTCCTCTAACTTTCTAGTTAGACTCTATCATCTCATAGTTCGGGTCTTGGGCAAGTTTGGCAGTCTGGAGAGCTAAACCCTCATAACTTTTGAGCAGTCAGTCTGAAAGAGGGAAATGCACACAGAAGTTTTATGGACATCTCATTCCAATATAGGTTCTAACTGAGTAGGTCAAGATAGACCAATAAGGAACTGGATGGTGCTGATGTTGCTCCCCATGGACCACAGGGAATGGCAAGATCCTAAAACACAACTCCGGTCACATCTCTTCCCAGCATCAGATCCTGCCTGGCTCTCCAGGGAGGACCTGAGAGACTACACATTCCTGAGACCAGAATTCTAGCCCACCCACCCCCTACACCAACATCATCCAGTGACATCATCACTCCTGGATGTAGCTGCATCTCTGGTAACACATTTTCCCATTCATATAGCCTATCCATCACACGGCATGTCCGTTCAGCCTGCTTCTGGCTATGTGCTCATCCTTGTTCCAACTTGTTTCAGCCTAGAGCATTAGTAATGGCAGGCAGCTCTAGTTTGCTGCATACCCCAGGCTCTAGCTTTGAGTTGGACTCCTACCAGGGTCTGAGCCCTGGACACACACAGCAGAGTAAAGGTTAACTGTTTCCCACCTCAGTCTGTCTCAGGAGAATAGTCTCTTTCTCCGCCTGGACACCAGTTCTTTGTCAATGAGTACTGGTAAGTGTGAGTATGTACATATGTGCACATGTATATGTGCAGATGTATGTGGGGTGAACATGTGTGTGTGTACATGTTGGGGATAGAGACTTTGTCCATCTTTTTTTTTTTTTGGTCTTTTCAAGACAGGGTTCTGTATAACAGCCCTGGCTGTCCTGAAACTCTCTTTGTAGACCAGGCTAGCCTCAAACTCACTGAGATCCTCCTGCCTCTGCCTCCCAAGTGCTGGGATTAAAGGTGTGCACCACCACTGCCCATCTCATCTCTTTTGCTTTTTGAGTGAGGATCTCTCATTGGTCTAGAATACACCAAGTAGGCTAGGCTGGCTGGCCAGTGAGCTCCCAGGGATCTGTCGGTCTCTTCTTCCCCAGGACTGGCATTGTACACACACACAGATTTTTTACATGGTTTCTGGAGGGGTTTGTGCTTGTAAGACAATGCCTTACTGACTAGCTGTGTCCTCAGCCCTAGCCCAAGCGCTTTATGGAAGAAACAAGGCTAACTCCTGAACTTAGACATCTAAGTGTGGTGCGGGAGAATTGTCTGTGTTCTGTCAATCATATTTTAATAAAACGCTAATTGACCAGGCAGGCAGTATAGGCGGGAAAGCCAGACAGGAAGTAGGGGTGGAGCAAAGAGACTGGGAGTATTCTGGGACACAGGAAGCTCTCTCTCGACTCCTGCGCAGACCACCGAAGAGGCAACATGTAAGCTGTCACACTGAGAAAGGTACTGAGCCCGTATGGCTAACATAGATCAGAATAATGGGTTAAGATAAGTCATAAGAACTAATAAGTAGCCTGACCTAATGGGCCAATCAGTTTATAACCTTATGGAGTCTTGTGTGTGATTTCTCTTTGGGATTTTCCGGATGTGGGGTACCGGGCAGGACGGAAACCCCAACAAGTCGGCCCTCATGTTACATAAGTGACTTAAATCTTTCCTGACATTATCCAACTCTTGGACTTGTGGCCAGATACCTGCTATCTCCGCTGCCCCACTCCCCTCACAACCTTGTATGGCTGCCACTCCTGTGTCTATGTTAGATGACAGTTGGAAAATACTTACTCTTGGGGCTGGAGATGGGATTCAGTGCTTAAGAGCACTGGCTGCTCTTTTCAGAGGACCCTGCTTCAATCCCCAGCACCCACGTGGCAGCTCACAACTGTCTGTAACTCTAGTCCCAGGTGGTCTGATGTCTTCTTCCGACCACCATGGGAACAGAGATATATGCTGGCCAAACAGCCACACACATGGAATAAAAATTAAGAAAGAGAACGCTTGCTCTTTGTCACCTCTCTTTGGCAGGGGCATGCTTTCTGTTGTTGGGCCAGGTCATGTGATATAATACGGTCTTGTGATGGAGTGAGTGCCCATCCACCTCTTGATTTGTGCTTAGCTGCATGAGTTTGTGCTTAGCTGCAATGATATGCTAACAAACAAATATGGTAATAGGCTTGCCGTGTGTTTGTGTGTTTGGCTTATGCTCTGCCAATCTACCAAAGAGACATTTTCGGATAACAGCAGGATGTGTTCAGGAATCAGACTCTGCTGAGTCTTTAGCTCAGAGCCAGGACCTGGGACCCAGAATGAATGCATAGGGAGCAGACCTTTTTATAAAAATCCACAGCAGGGAGCCTAGCTCTACCACAGCCATGATTCAAAGCACAGATGAGGTTATCCCACAGTAAACCTTAGCTGTGTAACTGAAATTTTAGCAATGCTTCGTTATGCAATAGAAGCTGACTGAGTCACTTGTGAGCATGTATGCTCACCCCTGTCTAACTGAACTCCTGTGTCCCTACTGTTCTAGGCCAGGAACCCAGAATCTGATCTGGCCCGCCTCTCTCTCTCTCTCTCTCTCTCTCTCTCTCTCTCTCTCTCTCTCTGCTTTCTCTGATCCTGTTTTGCTTCCTATTATTTGTTTGATGAGGGATTTAACATCTATAAATCTAATTCCTTTGGGGCTGTTACTAATGCTGTATATAAATGATTATAAATGCTCTACAGCAATCCTAGGCATATAAAATATGTTTAATAAGGCAGCCATTCCAGACTGGTCCTTGAGAAATGGTGTAAACATCACTCCACTGAGGGGCTGGGAAACAAACTAAGGCCTGCGCTAGACCACATTCCACACCTGTAGTCACTCCTTCCCTTGGGCCGCCTTTCTTTCTGGCTCTTGTGTCCCCTCCCATGAGCTACCACCCTTCATTTCCACCTTCTCTACTAGATTGAGGGGCCCCTCATGGTCAGGAACGGTAATCTACCAATTTGTGTCCTCAGCACGCAACACAGTGTTGGAACAGAGAGATGTGCCCGTCAGATGTTTACTAAAAGAGTCAATGCCACACCCAACACCTCCACACCTCAGATAGAAGATCTTAGATCAGTCATTGTTCCAATTCCATTAAGAGTAGTGAGGGCTACCTTTTCAGAGAGGGTAAGGTTACAATAGCAATAAAGGCCAGGTAATGAAGAACTCCTCTTGCCAAAAAGTAGAATCTCTGGCATGGATGGAGAAAAAAGCCTAATATTCCAATTGGGTGACTCATTTGTCTGGACAAGGGACCACCCATTAGAAAGTGAGCTTACCTTAAGCCATGAGGGGAATCATTCTTTAAATGAAATACTGTACTTTTCCTTCATAGAATCCCCCCTCTTGACCTCCTCTCCGCAGTGTGATTCCTAGGGGCCACCATGAGTTTCTGCTGAGTCTGCCCGAGTCAGAAAGGGACTCTTCATTTTCTGTTTCTCTGTCACTTTCTTTCAGAGTCTGATCAGAACCTAATATGTGTTTGCTTCTAATACTTTGGGCTTCTTGACTTTGTCTAAAGCCTCCCTCTCCACCATGTGGTTGCTCGTCTGTTATGTGCCTGGGCCCCCTGCCAGCTCAAAGAGCATGATCTCTCTCTCTCTCTCTCTCTCTCTCTCTCTCTCTCTCTCTCTCTCTCTCTCCCTCTCTCCAGCTTGCCTGCCTGGAGTAGGAGGTCCTTTCAAATTCCAATAAAACTGCCCTTGGATTTTAAAAATAAAAAAAAAGTAAAACATGGATGAATTGATTAATCAATCAATGAATAAGTGAATCGAAGAAGAAAGAGAGGAAGAAGAGAGAGGAGAGGAAGGACATAGCAGACATGGGTGGGGATAGATAGGTGGAAGGGGATAGATGAGGACCTATGTATACGTAGATGACTTGTTAGTGGGCTGTTGAGAAAGTCCAACCGCCTCACTTTTGCTTCTTGTTCAATCCCCTCTAGTTCCCATCCATTTCTCTCCTTCCATAATCAACTTCAGGGTTTATTTTAAGTGTCCCTTGGAACAAATATCAAAACCCAAATTGGCGTGTGAGGGTTTCTCACATTCTAATTGTGGGGCCCACTTCTGAATGACGTAGGAGCCAAGAGGAGCTGGAGAAGGCCAGCGCTGCTGAAAGAAAATGAGATACATGACATTTGGAAAAAGAAGCCAATTTTCTCTAACTGAAACTGTTGCCTCTGTAACCCATATTATAAATCCAATAAATTCACATAATACTACGGCAAATCCCTCACAAAAGAGAGGAGGGAAGGGAGAAAGAGAAAAATACAAGAAAGTCTTAAATATCTTTCTAAAGCCACCCTTCCCCTTTATAAAGCAAATTGCTTTGATCCCGGGGATAGTTATCAAGGCTCAGAGGGTGTGGATTCGAATACAGATTCCACTGGTTCCAGGAAAGTCGACTTTGAAAGTCGGAGTCTCCTTGTGTTTCAACCCTTCCCTCTCTGAGACAGAGATGAGAATACCTCACAATCGTGAGTAGAACCTCATGAGACAGCACATGCCGGACTCTTACAAATCTGCCAAACATGTGGCACCTATGTTACTGGCACTGTTGGTATTATTCCACGCGTGCTCACCATGCACAGAGAACACCAGACGCTGGGTGACCTAAGGGTTGCAAACAGACCCAGCACTGCTCTGAACACTCCAGGACTCTTCTCAAAAACCAATTATCATGCGACCCAAATGCAAGTGTGGGCCAGCCTCCATGTAATGCTTCACCTAAAGAAACTGCTCATAGGGATTTGCCAGAGGCTTAAGAGGATAAAGCCCCTGCTGCCAAGCCTGAGCTCAATCTTAGAGCCCATACGGTAGCATGTGAATACGGATTCCCTCAAGTTTTCCTCTGACCTACACACACACACACACACACACACACACACATACACACAAATGCCATAAAATTTTTTTAAAGAAACTGCTCAGTTATCAAGAGCTGACCTAGGGGCTGAGACACTAACGTGGCTGGTAAAGCGCCTACCACACAAGCATGAAGACCCAAGGCTCAAGCCCCTGTACCTACACAGAAAACAATCTATATATACTGGGCAGTGTGAGCAACACTTGGCTCTCCATCAGCCTTGTAGCAAAGGGAAACAACCCAACTCCCCCATGTGCCCCCCCACCCTGTGATGCTAAGCAAGGGTGCCCAACAGGCCTTCTGATTAAATGTATTTCTGACCCATGATATTTGCAGCATGGTGAGGGGGTTGTCAGAATGTAAGCCCAGCATTCATTGCTCAAGGAGAAGCTGGACTTCAAATATTTACTCACGCCCTCAAAGAAAGAAGCACATTCCTAACACCCACTAAAGTTTTCTGTCTTCCATGTGTGGCATTTCCCAAGTCTCCCTGCTTCACCCTCTCCTAAGGCCTCCCTACTCTTTCCCCAACTTTGTATTCCCATGTTAGCTTCCACCAGATAGATCAGGGCAACCCTCTGACTTCCACTTCACACCTTCACCGGGTTCTATAGAACAAAAGACCAGCTAAGAGCAAATCTCGAGTGGAAAAGGAAAGACAGCAGAATGGAGGTCCAAGGACTAGTCCAAGTCAGGGGTAGGCTGACTCGCCTCCAGTCAGAACTGGGAACACAGGATGTATCTCCTCACAGGCTGAGTGACAAGTGGCCTGGCATGAGGAAACCCAGCTTCTTAAACTATAGTTCATTCCCCTAGAGAGTCTCACAACTGAGTATGGAGGGGCGTAAAGATGGGGTGACAATAAAAGATTCCTGAACATGTAATCGCTAAACCTTAATTCAAACTGAAGGGCACCCAAACCTGAGGGGTTTCTAGCAGTGCTCCTATGTTGCTTTGAATGGCTCCACTGCTGCCTTGTTTCTGAATATGCATGGGCACCTAGCACCATGCACAGGCCCAGTTCACAGTGTCATTCAACATGATTGAAACACCTCAGCTCAGTTTCAAGACTCCTGTCGATTAAGAATTACAACATTTTTAATGTGCGTATAACGCTTCTTTGACTATTGAAACATAATGGAAAACAAAGACTTTTTATATTCTCCTAATGTTATTCTTCAAATATATATTACTATATATTATTATATCTTAGGGTTGTACTATCAGGGTGTCTGATTAAAAAACTGCTGTTTGAGGTTATGGGTGGTACCTTTTTTCACTGTCTAATATTCAATATGTTAACCCCTACATTGTATTCAACAAACCTACTTTCTTCCTTCAAAAAAGAACTATTTGACCTCAGATGAGTATGGCCAGAGAAAAACGTCTCCATGATAGATTATAGTCAAGATGCCAAAAGGACAAAGCAAAGAAACAATGTTAAAAATTGCATGAGGAAAGCTCACCTACAAGAGCAGAAACCTGAGAACAGCATCTGATCTTTCATCATTACTCTTCAAATCTGAGAAAACATGGAAAAATATATGTCAGCTCCTGAAAGTAAGTAAGTGCTAACCAAGATTGCTATGTCCAGCCAAGCCATGTTTTATCATGGACAGAGAAATAGAAACATTCCAAGGCAAGCAAACTGAAACAGTGCATAACCAGCAAGGCATTACTATAAAGGTTCCTAAAAGAATGCTATCCACAGAGGAAGGAGAGAGCTAATCATGAGAGCACATAAAGGAATTAGTGTCATGAGAATAATTGATAAATAAAGGCGAATTGGAGAGGAATCTATCATCTCCAACACAGTAAACTGGCTATTCATTATATTAACAGGGGAGAAAGAAAAACCCAACAATGATCCAACCAACCAGAAAAACAACCAAAAAATTAATAAGAATTAGCAAACATGTGTCAATGATAACCTTAAATGCAAATAGCCCTAAACCACCAATATAGAAATGCTAACTGGAAGAGTGAATTAAAAATCTGTATCTATCTGATGGCTTTAAGAAACAACATGACTGGTAAAGACAGACTAAGAGTCAACATAGAAAAGGTAATCTAGCCAATGAGCAGATGCCAAAAATAAGTGGGGTAGCTATTCAGATATCTGATGATGTAGACTTCAAACAAAAAATGGTTCAAAGAGATAAATAGTTATGCATTAACAAAAAGAACACAGACCATCTGCTGCTGTGAGAGAGAATCAGAGAGACAGTGACAGAAAGAAAAACGGGGGAGGGGCAAATAATGGATCTGGGAGGGGCTGAAGGGAGGAGTGAGAGTGAATAAAATATATCATTTTTAAAGCAAGATATAACAATTATAATATATGCACTAAAATTTGAGTCTCTAAACTTTATAAAATACACTCATGGGCACAAAGGCTCAAATTAGTATTGATGGACTAACAGTGGGTGGTTTGAATATCCCACTTTCATCTCTAGATAACTCATCCAAACTAAAAATTAACAAAACCAGTGTTATAGTGCACCATACATCAGATGGACTCCACAGATTACACAGAACAGTCTACCCAACAGAAACAAAATGCATGTTCTTCTCAGCAATCCATGGAGCCTTCTCTAAAATAGGCCATATTTTAGGCTACCCATTAGGTCTTTCAAAAAAATGAAATAATTTCTGGTATCTGGTATCAAATAATAGAATGAAACCAGAAACCAATAACAAGAGAACCCATAAGCATACATGGAGAGTGAACAATACACTCTGGATGACCAACGAAACATTGAAAGAACCAGGAAGAAAATTTTAAAATTTCTAGAATCAAATGAGAATAAACCTCAAAAGAATCTATGGGATATGGCCCAGGCTAAGTGTAAGAGGAAAGTATATGATTCAAACAAATAACCTAATGATGTACCTCAGAATCCCAGAAGAACAATAATCCAAACCCAAAAGCAGGAGTGTGCAAAAGATAATAAAAATCAGAGCAAAAATTTCTGAAATTGAGATAATAGACAGAACTGATCAAGCAAGAGTTGGGGCTTGGCAAAAATATAAGATTGACAAACTTCTAGCCAAACTAGCCAAAAGAAAGAGAAAACCCCACATTAATGAAATTAGGGGTGAAAGGGGCAAGTTAGTATGGGTTCCAATGAAATGGAGAGAAACACTGGGAGAATTTTGAAAATGTACATTCAAAAGAATAGGTAAAGAGTCTAGAAGAAATGAATAAATTCCAGAACACACAAGACCTACCAAAATTTGGTCAAGTGTCTTGGGAAATAGCTAAGTGGATGAAGTGCTTACCAAGAAAGCATGGGGACCAGAGCGGAGATCCTTCAGACCCACAGAAAAGCCAGACAACCTGACTGTAATCCCAGCACTGGGACAGAGACAGGAAAATGTCAAAGCAAACTAGCTAGCCAGACCAGCTGGAGTGGTAAACTCTGGGTTCACTTAAGAGACCTTATCTCAAGGAATAAAGTAGAAAATAATTAAGGAAAACATCAGCATCAAACCCATGCCTCCATTCACATGAGCACTTATGTACACATGTACCTACACATACAAATATGCAGGTACACATCACAAGTATATACCTACAAAAATATTAAGAGGTTATCAACAACTTAAACAGGTCCGTAACAGCAAGATAGAAGCAGTAATAAAAGGCCTTCCAACAAGGACCAGGACCAGCGGATTCATTGTCAAGACTACCAAAGCTTCAAAGAAGATCTCACAAACTCTTCTATGAGATAAAAAGGAAAGAACACTTCCAAATTCACTGAGCAAAGCCAGCTGTACACAAATGGATAAGAATACAACAGCAAGGCCTGGAGAGATGGCTCAGAGGTTAAGAGCATTGCCTGCTCTTCCAAAGGTCCTGAGTTCAATTCCCAGCAACCACATGGTGGCTCACAACCATCTGTAATGAGGTCTGGTGCCCTCTTCTGGCATACATGCAGACAGAATATTGTATGCATAATAAATAAATATTTTAAAAAAAAAGAATACAACAGCAAAAAAGAAAACTACGGACCTACCTCTCTGATGAACAGAGACACAAAAATTTACCATGAGATTCTTGAAAACCAAGTTTAAGAACACGTTAAGAAGATTGTATACCATGAGCAAGTTAGTCTCATTCTGGAAATAAAAGGTTATTCAACATACACAAATCAATAACTACAATCCAGCACATAAGTAGACTTAAGGACAGGCTCCACAGGACCATCTCAGTCAATGTAAAAAAGGCCTTGAGAAAGTTCAGTATCCCTTCATAATAAAAGCTTTGGGGAAATAAAAATAAAAGTACAAGTAACATACCTCAATATGATAAAGACACTATACAACAAACCTAAAGCCATCATTATAATATTTGGGGGAGGTTGGAACCATTTCCTCTGAACCCTGGAATAAGACAAAAGCAACAATTCTCTCCACTCTTATTCAATACAGTGCTGAGTCTTAGCTAGACAAGGGAAAAATAAAAGGTTACAAACAGGAAAAGAATAAGTCAATTATCACTATTTGTGGCGAACACAATCCTATACTTAAGACTTTAAAGACCACAGCAGAAAACTTTTAGCCTTTATAAACACTTTCAGCAACGTAGCAGGGTACAAAAATCAGCTTACAAAATGAGTAGCTTTTCTATATACCAATAATGAGCCCACTTAGACAGAAATCAAAGAGAAAATTCTACTCAGAATAAATTTTTTTTAAATATTGTATAAATCTAACCAAGGAGACGATTATATTTCTGAAAGCAACCTACAGATTCAACATAATCCCTATTGAAAATTCTAATGGCATTCTTTGCAGAACTAGAAAAAAATCCTAAAACTCACATTATACAACAAAGACCCCAAACAACTAAAGCAATTGTGGACAGAAAAAAAGTAATGCTGGAAACATCACAATACCTGATCTTAAATTACATTGCAGAGCTACAGTAACGTAAACAGCATAGTACTGTCTCAAGAACAGATCTGCAAACCAATGGAGTAGGATAGGGAACCCAAAAATACATCCACACAGTTACAGACAATTCTTGACAAGGCTGTCAAAAACAAACATTCAAGAAAAGATGGTCTCTTTAACAAAGAATGAGACTAGATCCATACTTCTCACGCTGCACACACACACACAAAAAAAAAATCAACCCAAACTGGGATCAAAAATTTAACGTAATCTGGAAATTTTGAAGCTGCTACAGGCTACAGAAAAACATAGGTAAAATCCTATAAGACACATGCAAAGACAAGGACTTTTCTAAAAATAAAAAAAAAATAAATTAAAATTTTTTAAAAGTCTCTAATAGTATCAGAAATTATCCCAAAAATATGTCAATGATGCTACATGAAATTAAAAACCTCTGCATGGCAAAAATGATCACCAGAGTAAAAAGACAGCCTGTATAGTAAGATAAAACATCTCTGCCAGCTACACAAGAGATTAATCCATAAAATGTATAGAGAACTGCAGCCACAATTAAACACTAAGAAACAAATGATCCAATCAATAGATGGGCTGATGAACAAAATGGATAGTTCTCAAAAGAAGAAATCCAAATGGTCAATAAACACTTGAAAAGTACTCAGCATCCTTTGTCATCAGGGACATGCAAATTAAAAGTGCCTTGAGAATCCATCTCACTGCAGTCAGAATGACTAACAGCATGAAAACGGTGGGAAGCAATGACGGTGAGGCTGTGGGGAAAGACGAACCCTGCCTCACTGCTAGTGAGGGTGAAAGCCAGTATGGCGGCACCTTAAAAACCTGGAGATAGAAGCAGCATGTGGTTCAACTACACCTCTCTTGGGTTGATGCCCAGAGGACTCACACATCACAGAGATACTTGCATACCTTGTTTATTGCTGCACTATCCACAACAGCCAGGAACTGGAGCCAGCCTAGATGTCCATCGACAGCTGAATGGATAGAGACCATGAATTGCATATAGACACAGGCATTTATGTAGCCTAAAAAAAACTGAAATCATAACACATTCAGGAAAATGGACTCAACTGGCTAATCATTATGTTAAACAAAATAACCCAGGTTCAGACAAACAAATACTGTGTACTTTCTCAAATACGCAGGACTTAGGTTTAAAATTATGTGTGCATGTGTATGCATTTATATGAGTGTATAGATCGTGAAACTAGAAAGAGGGCCGTGGGGAGAGAGGACAAGATTTTGAGGAGGGCAATAAAACACAAGTGTATGAAAGCAATAGGGAGGCTATGTGGAAAGAGAAAGGGATCCAGCCAGAGGGGACATGCGGGAGGCAGTGCAGGGGTGGGGGGAGATGAGCATAGCACATAAGCGTGAAAATGGTATGATGGGATCTATCACTCTGTACTGACCTCTGAGGCCAATACTCCACAGAGATATGTGCTGATACAGCAAGCATTCTGGACTCATCAGGGAACCAAAGAGACTTCTCAGAAGAGGTCACTGGGGAGCGGGCATCTGAAGAATGAGATGGTATCAGCCAGACGAGCAGGAAAGAAGAAGGGGGAAGAGCATCATTCGCTGAGGAAATGGTACAGACAAAAGTCCAGTGTCAGGAAAGCCACAGCCGGCTTGAAGGACTCAGACATGAGTAGAGATCATGCGCAGCTTGAAGAGAGAGCTGGTCCCTGAGTACAGCAGAGGCCACTCTTCGAGGGCTGGAGAAAGGATTTATTTGTCCACAATCATCATTGTTAACCAATGTGGCACAGCTGTTACTACCACTGTTAAGATGGAAACTGATGTCAGGCATGGTGGTGCATGATGCCTTCAATGAGTTTGAGGCTAGCCTGGTCTACATAGTGAGTTCCAGGATAGCCAGGGCTACACAATAAGACCTTGTCTCAAAAATGCCCCCAAAATAGAAGCTAGTACTCAGAGAAGCAGGGTACCCCCTCAGAGTTACATGGCTGTCCATAGAGCTGGGATTCAGGGTCATCCTCACCTTGTTGGTGCACTCAAACTACCTGTGGGCTATTCAGGATCCAAACATTTTTCTCCTATCATGGGAAGAAATATTTCCTTTCCAGGGACCTCAAAGCCAGTTATAAGTCATATAGCACAACATTTGCCTAGCTGGGCCAGCTCTGAGTCAGAGACTGGAGTGGGATGAAGCCAAATAGATGAAATAAAAACTATGTGATTTGGGGCAAGCAATTTCCCCCTTCCTAGTCCCCAGTTTTTCTATCTCTGAAAGCACTGGACCACAAGGCCTCTGAAGTAGCTTCCCACAGCCCGAGTCTTAGGTGTGTTTTCTGGCTGAGTAACGACAGGGAAAGTGAGGAGACTCCCAAACCAGTCTTTATCCAGGAAACTGCAATTTACCAAACAAGAAAATCAAGGGGAAATTGCAAAGATGATGAGGGATGGACCTTTTTTAGGAACAACAACCTAATCACAAGTCACTGCTAGGAAAGAGATGTCACAAAAACCTTGATTTGCAGCTTTGGGGAGTGGCATGCCATGGGATATGGGCAATTAACAACGTGAGCTGCTTCTCTGAGGCACAGATGAATCATGGGAGGTGGTGTCAATGGGCTGGAAAGGATGCTGCACAACACGTGACCTAAATCTTCATCTGATTCACAGAACCTTGTAGAGCTGCCCCAGCAAGCTGCAGTTCTAGGATGGCAGTAACGAACCTGTTCCTGGTAGAACAGTGCTCACTCGGGACTTAAAGGCAATGAATGAAGGGGTGAATGGATGAGTGGAGGGACCCCTTGCTCCAGTGTTGCCCCAACAACTCTCCTAGGACTTTAATTCTGGCACTGCCTTCTGGAGAACATTTGATCTCCTGTTCTTAGGAAGGGGACTCCCAAAGCAGACATGGATTTTGGAAGTGCTTGTAGGAACTCTTTCCATTGCAGTGTGGGGAGCCAACATGGACGTGCTCATGAATAGGTGCCGACCACCAGCAAATGTAGTTTGGTGCCCCTGGTAACCTTCTGAGAGATGACACAGAACTGTGTTGATCAATTCACAGCCTCAAGTCACATTTGATAGCTAAGGATTTGAAATGCAGATGGTGAGAGAGATTTAGAGGAAATACAAATTAACCCACTGGATTTAAAAGGCGATATAAAAATGAGTATAAAATGTCTCATTAGTGATTTTGTGTATTGAAATGATTTTTACATATATATTCAGCAAAGATAAAATATTAAAATGTATACCACCTGCTTCATTTTACTTTAATTTTAAAAAGTATATTGAGCGGGATGTAGTACTCATGTATGCAGAAAACAGCGACCTTAGGCTCACAAATCTGGATACTTGGCCCCCAGTTGGTGGAACTGTTTGGGAAGAATTAAGGGGTGTGTTCTTGCTGAAGGAGGTGTATCCAGCAAGGGTGGTCTTTGAAGTTTCAAAAACCTCCCACTATGCTCAGTGTGCCTCTCTCTTTCTGATTGGTAATTGGGGATCAAGCGATAAGATCTGAGCTGCTACCGCCACCATGTCTTTGCTCTACCCTTGTGGACTCTAACCCTCTGGAACCCTTAAGTTCCAAATTAAATGCTTTCTTAAAATAAGTTGCTTTGGCCATGGTTTTTTATCACAACAAGAGAAAAACAACTAAGATATCATGTTTGTAATTCTAAGTGCCCATCCTGCCAAAGACTGTGTCTCTCGCCTCCCTTAAGGCTGTGGATGCCCCAGGCTCTAGCGATGAGGCGTACAGACATGATGTGAGCATCGTTCTCTCACCTGTTCACAAAGAAATTCAGAATCTTGTTGATTTTGCATTTTTCTCCTTCCACCAACTAGATAACAATTATCAAACAGAAATCAGACAAAGCTGAGCCTAAGTGATAGAAGGATGGCTCAGTCAGCAAAGTTCTTGCCATACAAGCATGAGGACCCTGAGTTCAATCCCCAGAACCCACAAAAAAGACCGGGCATAGCAACATCCACCTGGCACTCCAATGCTGGGAAGAAGAGACAGAAGGCTTACTGGTCAACCTGGTCGAATTGACGAGTTCCGGGAGAAACCCTACCTCAAAAGGTAAAACAGAGAGTAATTGAAGAAGATACCCAACATCAGCTTCTAGACACGCATGCATGCACTACACACACACAAATAAACCTGAACTCTTGAAAAATAATGTTGGACAGAGCTACTTGCTAACTTGGAGAGGAGAATTTAATTAAGGACCTTTGAGGTCCTTGCTATTTCACAAGATGACACAATATTGGGCTTTAATTTGGGGTCTTGCACTGGAGGAACTCAGAGCTAACATTACTACAGTATTCTCACCAGTGTTATTCATTAGAACCAACAGCT
The DNA here is from genome assembly GCF_982192425.1 of Myodes glareolus. Classification (NCBI taxonomy): domain Eukaryota; kingdom Metazoa; phylum Chordata; class Mammalia; order Rodentia; family Cricetidae; genus Myodes; species Myodes glareolus. The sequence continues at coordinate 16,345,455 of NC_142035.1, read as the reverse complement.
GACACAGAGGGCTCAGGGGTGCGATTCAGCTGGAGATGGAAAAGCCATGAGAACACGCCTGCGCCTCTCTCCTCCTGTAAATCACCTGCCTCATATAGATCAAGCTTTCACTCTGGCTGTGTGAACCCCTCGCTTCCTGTCATGTCCCCCAAACTTCATAGTGATACACATTAAGACATCTGTCCTCTGCTCTTACAAGAAAATGTGCCCTGTAGCTGAGATAACTGATTTGGGCCTCTAGCACTAAGCCGAGAAGGAAGTCTGCTGTCAGTGATAAGGGTCCACCCTGGGATCCTTCCTCCTAGACACTTGCCTCCCTCCCTTCCATCTTCTTTGCTCCCAGTAACCTTGGCCAGCCAATCAGTGGCCGTGTTGGCTTTCTCCACCAGCCTTTCTCGATGTATATAATCAATTGTTGTCTGGAAACACCATCTGGGCTAAACCCTCAGAAAGGAGTGAACTTTGATCTTTGTTCTGCTGAGATTGCTTCGGCATCCATCTAACCGAACTTCAGGCCCTGAATTTCACAGAAGTGGGCCCCAGAAAGGCAGATGAGACCCTATGTCACACTTCAGAAGCAAGAGACTTGAAGTCAAAAAAGTCCACCATGGATATCCTTTCCAGCTGTATTTCGGGGATCAGGCCCTAACCTGAGTCAGCCAGGGACCAGGGATGGCTCAGAAACCATCACCTTCCACTGGATCCCAACATCTAGACATACTCAAAAGCCAAGTCAATTCTAAGTTGTCTACATGTGTCTCATAATACACACATACACACACACACACACACACACACACACACACACACACACACGAAGAAGGCTGAGGGACAGAAACTCAGAGTCCAGATGGAGTTAAGGGAATCAACCAAAGAGACATAAAAATCAGGACCCAACTTTCCGGAAGAGCAAGGGTGCTGTCAAACGTCTGACATAAGCTGTCCCATCAGCAGCCTGCTGGGAACTTGATTCTAGTTGCTGATTTTCTGCTTTGTAGGCACCCCTCTGTGTCCTTAGTCACTAAATGCAGTAGTCACATAGAATAAGTCCCTCTAGGAAGGAGAGGCCATCACCTGAGACAGATCCAGTATTGGGTTATTAGGGCAACCATGGACTCAGTGGCTTCAAAGTTTCTTCTTGTTGTGATTCTGGGCCTGGAAGAACAAGGTCCAAGAGTTAGCCGGTGGTTTTCTTATGAGTACTGTCTCCTGGGCTTGTGTACGGTCACCTTCCCACCACACCCGTACACAGTCTTCCTCCATGTCCGTGCACTCCTGTGTTCTGAGCTCTGCTTCTCATAAGGACACCAGTCACACTGCACTAGAACCACTCATGCGGGCCTTATTTTACTTTAGTCGGTTTTTTTTAAGTCCCAACTCCATAAGCATAGCTCTCACCTCTCATCAGAGAAGCTTCTTTTTTAGTGAAAAAGGAGGCTGTTACAGAAAAACCACAACAAATCATAATGTAGATGATAACAAAGATCGTGGGGAGCCCAGCTACCATGGATACGTCTATCATACAACTCTGGGGCCATCTTGGAAGAAGGAGCAGAAAGACTGCAAGAGCTGGAGGACAAGGAAGTTTGCTGTGAGATATTAGGTTGTCCTACATGTGACAGTGAAGCCACACCCATGAAGTCTCATCAACATGGCTGCCGAAGCAAGACCTGAACAATGTAAATATTAATCGGCATCCCAGCATGGGAGGTGGAACTCTCATGGGGTCCCACGTCAGACAAAGAACTGCAGATATGTAGTAACTGTTGTGGACTATTCCTGTACACTGTGTGAAGATGTGTCACTTTGATTGGTTTAATAAAAAACTGAATGGCCATGAGCTAGGCAGAAGAGGTTAGGCGGGACGTCTGGGGACAGAGAGCTCTGGGAAGAAGGGTGGAGTCCCCAGTCAGATGCAGAGGAAGCAGGATGGGAAGTACAGAGTAAAGGTTACCGAGCCCAGAAAGAATGTAGATTTTTATATATATTAAAATAACATATGTATGTATATGTACATACATATGTTATTTTAAATTATAAGAACTAGTTAGGAACAAGCCTAAGCTAAAGCCAAGCATGCACAATTAATAAAAAAATCTCCATGTGGTTATATGGGAGCTGGCAGTCAGGATAGAGAAAGACTTGTTACAAGTAACTGCTAAGAGAGGGAGAATTAGCCCCTTCCAGGATTGAAGCTCCTAATTGGTTATCCTATACAAAATGGTCAGCCCTGAAATCATATACACAAAAGTCACACTAAACATACTCAGCAGATTGTATTTATGCATTTATGTGTATGCATGTAGCAATAATAATCAAAAAGAGGATATCTATTTGAGAGGGAGTGGGGGCATGGAAGGAGCTGGAAGAGACATGGGAGGGGCTAGGATAGGGGAGGATAGGAAAGAAGGAAATGTTGAAATTATATTTTAATTTTTACTAATTTAATTTTTAAAAATTCCCACGTCAAAGCACAGTCACATTTTAGGGTCTGGGAAGTTAAAATTCTGACACCTGAATGGGGAAAGGCTTATGATGTGGGAGTCCCTCTGTATGCTGTGATTACCATTAATGAATAAAGAAAGCGGGCCTGAGCCTACAGCAGGGCAGAACAGAGGTAGGTGAGGAAAACTAAACAAAATGCTGGGAGAAAGAAGGCAGAGTCAGAGAGAAGCCATGTAACCCCACAGAAGCAGGATGGAACTTTACCCAGTAAGCCACAGCCTTGTAGAAATACACAGATTAATGGGGATGAGTTAATTTAAGATATGAGTTAGCCAGAAATATGCTTAAGCTATTGGCCAAACAGTATTGCAAATAATATGGTTTCTGTGTGATTATTTCAGGGCTGAGAAGCCAAGAACAAACAAGCAGCCTCCTACAACAGGGCTAGTTCAGTATGAGCAGGCCCCATTCCTTTTCAGAGACCATCAGTGGGCTCAAGGTGCCTATAAGCCTGCAGTGATAGACAGGCCCACCCTTGATAAAGAACAATGAAAGGCTTCTAGCATTCCAGAAGCAAAGGCACAAGGATGTGAAGCTGAAAGCCAGGCTGGGCTACATAGTAAGTTCCAGGCTAACTTAGGCTTTGTAGAAGGACCCTGTGTCAAAAGCAAAAACAAATATAAATAAATAAATAAATAACAGAAAAAGACTTCGTGTGAGATGCCCACAGAAGGAGGGAGGGGCTGTGAGCAATGCCTTCAGTGGGTAAACTGTTTGCCACACACATATGAGTACCTGACTTCAGCTCTCTGTCACTCACTTAAACACCAGGCAGGAACAGTGGGCCACCTGTAATCCCAGCCCGACTGAAGCAGAGGTGGGGGATCCCTGGAACAAGCCGGCTAGCGAGAGTAGCCAAGTCTGCAAATGTCCTAAGCACTGGAAATCCTTAATGTAAACAGCTGCAATCAGAGACACACTCTGCCAGGCCAGAAGCCTGTTAGGAGGAGACATTTGCATCTACATCTCAAATGCTCTGATGGACTAATTGGAAGTTTGAACTGGATGATTTAGCTTCAAGCCTGCCCTCTGGTCCTGCAATCCCGTGTTAACACCAGTTTCACAATCCGAACTAGATAAAACGATAGTTAATGACATGTAATTCTGGAATTTGTTGTGCTCATCCAAAATGTCTGAAATGTCTGAGTCACTAGTATAGACCAAGCGACCACACACACACACATACATACATGCACATACACCACCTGAAAACACAGCTCATCTGAAACATGTGAACTCTCTTCCAAACCATGTCAAGAAACAGGCTTTAGAAGAACATGGCTCTTCACCTCCTGCATCAAAAATGTATCATTCTTGAAGGGCCTTATCAAAGTTACTTTTCTCACTGGTGTGACAACCTCAGGAGATGGGAGGGCTTATTTTGGCTCACAGAGTGAGGGCATAATCCATGATGGTGGGGAGGGCATAGTCCATGATGGTGGAGAGGGCATAGCTGCAGGAGCCTGTGGCAGCTTCTCACATTACATCTACAGTTAGGAGGCAAAGAGAGTTGAACTTCCGGTTCACTGTGCCCTTTTGATGTAGTCCGGGACTCCAACACATAGAATGGTGCCACCCACAATCTGGGTCAGTCTTCCAACCTCAACCTAATCTAGAAAATCACTCACAGACATGCCTGGAAGTCTGTCTCGTAGGTAATTCTAGAAGTTATTGAGTTAATAATAACTATCACAAGCATGAAAAACAGAATGAAGGTACTTCTAAAGATGCCCGTAGCCCATAAGAGAAAAAGAATAATACACACACATACACACACTCGTGCGCACGAGAGAGAGACCCATGTCCTAATACCCCACATGTGTGACTGCCTATATATCTATGTGGCAACAAGGACTTTCACCATGTGACTTGTGTCAAGAACTCTGAGATGGAAGGAAGTCATCCTGGTTTGTCTGAATGGTCCAGCCTAGTCATGTGAGTCCTCATTAACAGAGATCCTTTCGTGGCTGTGGCCAGAGAATCAGAGAGATGAAGGCATAGGGATGTTTTAGCCAAAAGCCAAGGCACGCAGGCAGCCCCTACAAGCCACGAGAGGCTAGGAAGTAGATTCTGCCTAGAAGCCATAAGGAGTATGTCCTGCCAGCCCTCGGATCTTAACCAGCAAGGCCCTCCTCAGGCTTCTAACTTCTAGAACTGCAGGATAAGTACGTGTAGGGGGTTTGTTTTCAAGCTGTGTGGTTTGTAGGCGTTTGTTACGGCAATGGTCGCAAACAGAAACAAAAGTCAGAACCAGTCACTTCCCAGTCAGCAGAGTCGGAATTGCAGACTTAGGCCAACAGATGAGCCCCACGCATCTCAATCATCTGCAAACAGGAGAGCTGACCTTTCTTGTGCGGCTAATGTAGAACTAATGGTGACGTGAAAGTGGAAGCAAGCCCGTCCAGAGGAAGCGAGGGTTAACATGAGGTGCTAAGAAATGAGCAGGACGAATGGGTGTCGTGCCCAAAGTGTGTTACGCACTTGAATGAAAGTGTCCTTGTGCAACCCAACACCACGCACAATGAATGTGTGTTAGTGAAAACAGAAAATATGTATCAAAGAATTAATGGTGGTAACAAACTGCTAGCGTCTTGTCTGCTCCAAGGAACCAGGTATTCATATCTCTCTCTCTCTCCCTCCCTCTCTCTCTCTCTCTCTCTCTCTCTCTCTCATGTCTGTCTATCTGTGTCTGTCTGTCTGTCTGTCTATCTCTCTCTCTCTCTCATGTGTGTGTGTCTCTCTCTCTTTCTCTCTCTCTCTCTCTCTCTCATGTCTGTCTATCTGTGTCTGTCTATCTGTCTGTCTGTCTGTCTGCCTATCTCTCTCTCTCTCTCTCTCTCTCTCTCTCATGTCTCTCTCTCTCTCTCTCTCTCTCTCTCTCTCTCTCTCTCTCTCTCCTTACTCTCTTACTGCTCCTTGAGAAATGAAGAAATTCCAAGGTTAGCCCCAGAACATTCCCCAATAACACAGGAGATTGGGGTAAAATGGGAGTTCTGCCATCTGGATCTACAGGACCCCACTAGGCAGCCTGCTCATGTGGCAAGCACAGTTGGTCCCAGCAGCCCTGAGAAAGGCAGCTCCAAAAGCAACATTTTCTGATGAGCCAGGCAGGAGCCTCCAAGAGGACAGTGCCCATTGGTGACCCAGGAGGCAGGCCTTGGGACTGGAACTGTTCCCAGGGTTACCTCACAGCTCCCACACTGTGCCCAGAGCACTGGAAGGATTTGGCCTGGTGTTTGTACAGGGTATGTCCTGACAGTGGGAACAGCTGGAGCAGCCTGGAGAGGGTGACCTTTCTGATACATCTGGTGACAGACTGCATGCTGGAGGCCAAGCGGTCCCCTTCAGGCAAGCCTATGTGGTGTCATCATTAGCACTGCTTCAGGCTTGTGCAACCAGAAGACTACTAGGCGGTCCCGGAGGGCGGAAGCCTTTTGCACTGACTCAAACTTTGGTGGTATCACAATCTCTTATGGAGTTTTCAACAAGACCCTCCGTGAACCAACTCACCTCTGCATCCGTGAACAGGGGCAGACCATTAGCACAGACCAGGGCTAGATACGCGCATTTCTATAAGCCGGAGCTATCACTGGAAAGAAGGCTGGAGGCGAGTCATGTAGGGAATCCAGCAAAGACCCAGTCACAAAATGACAGGAAGGCAGGACCTGAAGAGGGCTGGAGAGGAGGCATGAATGGGGCAGGTGGTCTATTGGGAGTGCGGAGAGTCGAACTAAGATGCTCATGACCTTGGATAAGGCCCCTCTTCATCTGGTGGCTGATGGGAAGCAGGGCCCTGTCTGGTTGGGATTGAAAGTCTCTGAAGTCTCAGGACTCCTGGGGCTTCAGAAATCAGGGCCCAACCCACCAGCATTCACCAGAAATGTGCTGTCAACTTGTAGGGACCTCATCCCTCTGCCTTGTGCTGCTCTAGTCTGAGTCTCTCAGAGCCATGAAGGCTCTGGGACCAAATTCCTGAGTAGCCACACGGGGCTCTACACTGAGAAGACCCTACTAGGCTTAGCGCCCTCTTGTGCTGCCAACTTGAAATAATTGACGATATTTAATATATTAAATATTTTTTACTAAAACTAAATTTACTAAATAAATCTGACCACTTAAATTATATATATATATATATATATAATAAACAAAATAAAACAATATATATAAGAAAAATCATGAATGTAGTCCCCCCACTACCATAGATAACATAGTCAAGTTTCCCAAATTTGAGGAAATGTCAGGGGTCAGCGCACTCAGAGTACGACACAGGGTGGAAAAACCACCTTTGTGGTTGTGGTGTCCTCCCTGCCAGGTAAGGCTGAGCATTTTAAAATGAACAGCTGAATGGCATTTAGTGCATGTGTCATCCAGCTCCATTATCTAGCTCTTGCTGGTGTTTTACTTTACTTTGTTTAAGTATTTTAATTACAGCACTAGGTCATTGTGGCATTTTCAATCACAGTTTGTTTTTCTTGGTCTCTTTTTCCATTTGCCCTAAAAGGTTGTTTATTTTACATTACGTGTATGTGTGCATGTGTCTGTGTCTGCGTGGGGGTCCATGCACACGAATTCAGGTGCCCTTGGAGATCAGAAGCATCAGATCCCCCCTGGAACTGGAGTTACAGTGAATCCATATTGGACTGTGAGGCACCCAATGTGGGCTCTGGGAATCAAATTCAAGTCTTCGGCAAGAGCAATAAATGCTCTTCATCACTGAGCCAACTCCCTAGCCCTCATTGTTGTTGATTTTTGAAACATTTTATCACCCTAAAAGAAAACTTTGTGCCCGTCAAACTACCATTCTCCATGTTCCTACCCTGCACTCCGGCAATCACTAACCTGCTTTCTGTCTCCATGCATTTCTATATTCTGGAAATTTTAATGAGCGGGTCATAGAATATGTGACCTTTTGCAATTGCCTTCCTTCTCTTAGCATAACTGGGGAAGCAATGCTTTTTACATTTATTTGTTGCTATGTTTGGAGGGAAGGGGATGTTTGCGCCACCATGATGCACATGTGGAGGTTAAATGACAACTTTTTCAGAGGTCGGTTCTCTCCTTCCATCGTGGGATTTAAGGTTTGAACTCAGGTTGCCAGGTTAGGAAGCCAGTGCCTTTACCTGCTGAGCCATCTCCATAGCCCAATATAATACTTTTGAGATTTACCCACAACGTAGCATACCGTAAGTCCTTTACTATAGCACACAAGTATTCAAGTATTATTCCATTCTAGCTAATTTTTTAACCACATGCTCCAACTTTTTGATTTTGCATTGGGCTCTGAAATGATGGCCCTGGTCAGAGGAGATTCATAATTGAGGGTGTGGATGCTACTTACACTCAGACCTGCCGCCTCCTCGCCTCTCCTCCTGCCACCAACCTCCAACAGCTGCCAAATAATTATTTCACTCAAATGAGACCCACCTGCACAATCTCCACATTTAGAGGCCTGAAAGCCATCAGATTCCATCCCGTGTTAGCTACAGAGCAGAGCTTCCCCACCGGGATCAGGACATGCCGAACCCCTCGGCCCGGAAGGACTGCTTCACTATCTCATCTCCTCTCACAGAACAATCCCAGCACTTTAACTCTGTGGTCCTGATCCTCTAAAATCGAAGTGATAAAAGAATCATAAGCTGGGGGGAGGGGCAGGAAGAGGGACAGTAACAGAGAGGCAACCTCCTTCAGGGCTGACCTTCGCGAAGACAGGCTGAGAAAAGGATGGGTCAACTCAAGTTTCCACACTGATACTTTGGGGGACCATAGACCTTACTGACAAGAGGATGTATGTGCCCAATGAGATATAAATAAGCATGTTAATTATTCCTGCTAAGGTCCAGCTTAATGGCCAAAAAAACTAATTATTAGAAAGAACTTGAAAAGGGTCTGAAATAAATATAGCCAGTGTGGCGCTTGTTATCCCATAAGGAATGGAGCCGAGCCGTGGAAGTTGAAAATAATGCAGCCCACTGAGTGGATGCTTCCAGCATGCAGTGGGCAGCTGTCCACGTTGGTCAATAAGGTTCTTGTCCTTGTCATGTCGGCCAGCATTTAACAGTAAGTTGGCACCCTCAATGTCAGTCTCTTCTAAGATACATGGGGTTATGGAAGGAGAGAGGAGCTTGGACAGCCTAGGGTCCAGTGCTCAGTCATCTGACTTCCGCTTCGGTGGCCGATGCCTCAGAGCTTGAGAGTATGTGCTATTATACTAGAACATTTCACTGTGACCAGGGCACCACAAGCCAAGTCTTTATGCTGGGGTCCAAACATACAGGCTGGATCACCTTACTGTCCCAGTCAACACCTCAGCCCTCCCATCCTTGCTCACCTGGTCCCAATAACTACATCGAAGATGGTACTGCAGCAGGGTAGCCATCCCTAGCTAAATTTCCACACCTCCATTTTCCTCTGCAGTGACCCGCCAGGGTACTCATCTCCCCAACTTTTCCTCCTCTCCCCTCCCCTAGCCAGAAGCTCCTCTAGTCCCTCCCACTCACCACCAAATGCCTTTAAATCCCTCACCCTTTCTTACTTCCTGACACCCTGGTCATATCCCACAGCCCCCTATCCACAGAATCATCATCTTTCCAACGCTCCCTGCCAGGACCTTCCAGTGGCCTTCACCACCTCCACGAAGAGACCAATCTCTAAGCTGGGCACTCAAGTACCATCATGCTCTGGCCCCTCCCCACCACCTACCTCATCTCTCCTCATCACACACTCTAATGAACTTCCTCCCTCATTTCTTGCCTTTCTCCCCCTTGCTAAAATTCCTCCCCTGCAGAAGAAGTAAGCAATGCCTATCCCTCCTGTGAAGGTTCCAAACACAAACTGACTCAGGCAGGCATTTGAGCAGCACTGATGTCAAGTAGCAAAGATCACTCTGTGGAAGACAGGACCAAGAGCAGGTATGTGGTCATGAAACATAAAGCGTAATTCTTCATATTATCATTTTCTCTTCCTCGGTCTTCCTGTAAGCGCTGCTGCACGTTTAGGCTTCGGTGGGAAAGAAGAAAATAAAGAAGCTGGTTTTGAGAGCCCTGATGGACTGGGCCCTGCTTGTCACTTCTGGACACTGTTGGAAGAGAGGAGCATTGAGGAAGGGACACCTACTTAGGAAGCTACGTCACATCTGAATGTGCTCTCTCTCTCTCTCTCTCATACACACACACACACACACACACACACACACACACATATGCACACATGCGTGCACATGTGCATTTTTTGTTGTGTTTATTTATTTATAGCTATGTGTGTGGATGGATGGGGAAGACAACTTGCAGGAGTTGGTTCTCTCCTCCCTGATCTGTCAAGGTGTGAACAAGTGTTACCATAGCTACAGCTTCAACCACCATGCTGTCCCCACCGTGTGGATCTCCCTTGTACTTACGCCCGGGCTCCATCAGAAGTTTGATCCAGACTGATAGAAATCACATGTCTGTGTATCAGTTTCTTCTCCTGTAAAATATGTCCCCAGAGCATCCAACTGGGACTGTAGAGAGGATTTAATGAGTTAATGTGAATGCAGTATGTAAAACAGCGTCAGGAACATAGTTAGCTCTCAATAAATACTGATAATAAACACTGATAATTGCTATGGCTATTATCCCAAATGTATTGAGGGGGAGAAGGTTAAATAACCCAGAGAAACAGAACCAGCAAGAGATGTCTTGTAGCCAGGTGTGATGGTAGAGAACTGTGATCCCAGCCTGAGAGTAGGTAAGTGAAGATCCAAATGGTGGGGAGAGCATGGTGATTGGTGCTGGATCTCGTGGCACCAATTGTTTACCTCTTAATAGATCAAGAAGCAGAGAGAATAGAACCGGAAGCAGGGCTAGATTATAAACTTCAGTGGGCTAGTACAGAGCCTAAGTCACAGGTCTCAAAGGGCTTCCCAACTTCCCAAAACAGCGCCACCAGCTGGGAATCAAGTGCTCAAAAACATACACTTGGGAGACCTTCAATAACTCAAACCATAACAAGCACCCACAAAGCCTAAAGGGATCCCAACAAATTTCCCCGCCACCATTCTGCTGCGGCGCAGTGAGCACTTTGTCCTCGTTCACACTTCCCTTCCTGTTTTATCTTATTTATGCCATGGTTGAAGAGTTACCAGTTTAAGCCCTGTGGCAGAGACAGGGAGGGGGGATAGGAATGCTGGAGACATCAAGGGAAGCAGACAAATATTCCGGGACGCCAAAGCCGTCTGCGGGGCTTCCTCCGCAGCATCCGTCAGCAGACAGCATCGATCTGGAGATGGGGCTCTGTTTGTGAAGGTTTCCCAAAAGAAGGCTCTGAGAGAGGAGTGAGCTGTGTGTCCCCATTCTCTTTTTTTCTTTTTTTTTAAACTATCTTTTCTCATTTTACGTACCAATCCCAGTTCCCACTTCCTCCCTTCCTCCCATCCCCTCCACCTTCCTCCCCACCCTACCCACATCCACTCCTCAGAGAGGATAAAGCTTTCCATGGGGAGTCAGCAAAGTCTAGCGCATTGCTTTGAGGCAGGACCAAGGCCCTCCCCTCTATACTAGGCTGAGCAAGGTATCTCTACAAAAAGAACGGGTTCCAAAAAGTCAGTACAAACAGTAGGGATAAATCGTGGTCTCACTGCCAGTGGCCCCACTGTCTGCCCCAGCCATACAACTGTTACCCACATTCAGAGGGCCTAGTTTGGTACCATGTTGATTCCTTCTCTGTCAGGCTAGAGTTAGTGGACTCTCATTAGCTCAGGTAAGCCGTTTCAGGGAGTATCCCCATCATGGCTTTGACCTCTCTGCTCCTATTCTCACTCCTTCCACTCTTTGACTTAAAGATACATTTTTACAGCTGTGCAAACCAAGTTCAAACAGCCTGGCCATGTGCCCACACGCCCTGAAATGCAGGAAGCCAGGACAGGAGCACCACGGGAGAGGGTTGTCCTTCAGCAAGCTATGTGGGGGACACTGAGCTCCCGGGATATCTAACAGGATAGAGAGATTGCCCGCTAGACAGCCTCAGGACCATGTCCCAGGTCATCAGGAAGTAAGGAGATGCTTTGAGAAGGAAATGGTTTGTTTTCTGAAGTAGGCACCTCACACAGACATTTGTTATTTCAGCCTCGGTCCCTAAAAACCATGAGACCAATGAAGCCTATGGCTCTGGTCAACAGTGCAGAAGCTGAACAGGCGAGGTCTACGGTTTGGGAAGCTCACACGCTGCGTGGAAACTTTCAGTCAAAACCCTGAAGCCTCTCTATGGAGTCCTCACGCCACCCTCAAGCCAGCAACACCTAGGAAACCAGGAGTCTTCCCACCATCCATGGCAGCGACCCCATCTCTGCCTTTCCACTTCATGGACCCCTCCCCAGCAGCCTGGGTTCACCCTTAACATGACACAATCACACTGTCCCATTGGTCTGTTAGCAGGAAGGTCTGCATTGAGAAATCAAGATCTCTCCAAGGACACAGATGTGCCCAGGAGGCTTCTGCCAGATGAAATTCGGTCCGGTCCAGTCCGCAGTGTCTCCTCTCCTTCCACACCCTCCCACAGCCCTCACAGAAATCAGCCAGGGTCCAGGCCCTGCTCTTGGAGTTAGGGTGGCAGGAAAAAATGGGCAGAACTAGACTGTGCCCTTCTGGAATGGTTTCTGGTTTACTTTTTCATACAACAAATATTTATTAAACACCCACACTCTACCAGCTCTTTCTTCAGAAGTGAAAAAACAACATAGGGGCTAGAGATGGGGCTCGGTGGTTAAGAGCACTTTGCTGTTCTGTTATGAGGACTTGAGTTCAGACCCAAGCACCCATGATGGGTGGCTCACAAACATCTGTAACCCCTGCTTCAGGGGATCTGATACCCTCTTCTGGCCTCTGTGAGTACACACACACAAATGTACATGAATAATAAAAATATTTTTGAAAAAAAAAACGGATTAAAATCCCTGACTTGGTGAAGTTTACATTTTAGGGAGACATTAAATAGGTCTGTGCACAAAGTATTCATTACAAATGTGTGCTATTAGGAGGAGTGGTGCCAGAGTTAGGAAACTACAGCATCCAAGACCCAGGCCAGCGCTACTGGAACCATTATTTGCCTGATGGTGTCCAAAATGCATGACGGAAACAAGAGGGAGGAAAGGCTTGTTCTGGCTCACGGGAACTCCAGTCCATGTGGCAGTGGGAACAGGAGGCAGAACAGCTCAGCAAAACATGGGACAGGGGCAGGTCAGAACCAGAAGCAGCAGAGCCTTCAAAGGCCCCATCCAGTGATCTACTTCTCCCAAAAGAGCCATGACCTTTAAGACTGGTGAACAAATACTCCAACAAGAACGCATGGGGAACATATTAGATTCTGAAGCCTACCAGCAGAAGTGAAGTGTCGTGTAGGAAAAGGAAGAAGGGAGAGCCATACTGTAGAATAATCCTTTTGTATACCATGAAGGTGTGTTGCTCTCATTGGTTTAATAAAGAGAAAGAGGTTAGGCAGGAGAGCCAGACTGAGAGAATGCTGGGAAGGAAAAGGGAAGCATCACCAAGAGATGCAGAGGAAGCAGGAGATGACCATAAAGTCCTAAAAAAAGGTACTGCCAAATGGTAGAGCATAGATAAGAAATATGGGTTAATTTAAGGTATAAGAGCTAGCTAGTTACGAGCCTGAGCTACTGGTTGATTATATTATAGTTAAATATTTGTAACTATATATAATTGTATATATACAATTATAACTAATAATAAGTCTCCACGTTGGTTATTTGGGAGCTAGCTGTCAGGACAGAAAGGTCTGCCTACAGAGCCATCTTCCCTTCTCTCTTTTTTCTTTCTTTTTCCACCATGAGTGAGTGAGTGTGATGTGTGTGTGTGTGTGTGTGTGTGTGTACGTGCGTGCACATGTGCACAAGCATGTGTGTGCCCCCTGTGTGTCCAGCTGCTGACGACCAAGCTAACTGGCATTTTTATGCATTCTAGTGATCTGAACTCCGGTCTTCATGCTTGCCAAGCAACTGTTTTAACACTGAGTCATCTCCCCCAACTCCCCAGCTCCCCTCCTCCAACAACCAGAAAAGACTGAGGAAAACTCAAGAGTTTTTTCAAGAGGTGGGCCTACTATGAAGAAAATTAGCTGGAGTCATTAGCCAAGCTGTTGTACAAGGTACCATAGACTGGCTACCTATAATTACAGAACTTCACTGACTCACCGCCGTGGAAGCAGGAAGGTGGCAATCAAGGTGATGGAGAGGGCTGGTTTCTTCTGAGGAATGTGAGGGAAGGTTCTTTCTAGGTCTCTCCCTGTGGCTTATGGAAGATCACCGTCACCTCCAGTAGTCTTCTCTGCATGACGCTTTCCGCACAGCACCCTCCATGGACGTGCGTCTGCCTCCAGCTTTCCCCTTTGCACACAGTCCCTGTCCTGCTGGATGAGAGACTGCCCCAAATGCCTCACTTGAACGGTTTTAACTTCTGCCAGGACCCCATCCACAAATAAGGTCCCATTCTAAGAATGTCAATACATGAATCCAGGGCAGGAGGAAGAACACAAACACAACCCATACACAAACAAGAAAAGTCAGATGAGAGGTAAGACACTTGAAGAATCTTTCCTGGTTTCAGAAAAATCCAAATTGAAGTCATTCCCCTTGCATCCCTTTCAACTGACCAAACTCCATTGGTGATCAGTTGTCCCCTTGCTTGTTTGAAAGAGGACCTCACAGTGTTGAGAGTTCTGTGGTTTCCAGGGACAAACTTGAACCCTCACAGACACACAACCAGAATCAGAACAAACAAAAGTTAGGACTAGCTATGAAGGATGAGCCAGAGAAACCTAATGGGCTACATGGGAAAGCCAGAGAGAAAGCCTAGTAGGTCATTATTGTCCCGTGTCTCTCCAGAAACAGCCGGAGCTTATCTACTGTGGCACTGTCTCCTCTCAGAAGGCCTCAAGTAGAATCCACAGTCATCTGGGGTCTTAGATAAAACAGTTTGCCTTCCCTATTCCAAAGCTGCTGGGACTAGATCCCAGAGGGATGCTTTTATGTGATACCCAGGGTGACTGGTCTCCAGCAGTGTTTGGAACCTGCTGTTCCTCCGCTGGGCCTAAAGATAAACATGTGCTCAGGGCTCTAAAGAGCTCAGCGGTTGGGTCTGTGGGGAACTGGCATAGTTCCTAACCCTTGATTATGGCTCTAAGCTGTCTCCAGGCAGATTCTGATTCCTATTTCTAATCCCGCCTCTCAACTCTTGATTACTTTGGCAAGTGCTTTTCAATTGCCCCATTCCTGCCTTTTATAAAGAAATGCCTCAAACTTCAATCTTTTGGAAGAAAAGAAACAGCATATATAGATGCTATTTCCCATGTTTGGGAAGCTTTGTGCTTATCTTCCTCAAGGACGGGTTGAAGAAAAAATGAATTTGTCCTGATTTTCATTGCTTTACATCAACACAGACCCATGGACCAGCCTTATATAGCACATTCTGATCAAAACATTTTTATATAAGCGGTGATGGTCACAGGTGGATTATGCATGAGCTTCACTTTGGGTGGATCCTACAATAGATGCTCAGCTCTTACTTCCATATACTGAAGGTTCTTATGACAGACACTGCCATGCCACTCCCGACCTGTGGTTATGAGTTCAAGGTTCCCTGGTGTGCGGGGAAATCCAGAAGTCCTAGGAGTTCATGGCTCCAAGAAGCATCCCTCCACCAGTAGAACTGGTGATATTAATTGGCCCAGCTGCCTTGTCTCTAAGTTGAAGCAACTCCAAGTCATGTTCTACACTGGGCCACCTATCCCCAAATGACCAAGATCTGGGTCCCCACGATAGTAAGCTTCTTGATAACACACCCTTTATTGGTGACCTTCTCTTCTCTGCCTCATTGTCTCCTCATCAATGTTTCCCGGCATCAGGACCCAAGGAAACGACTTATGCTCAAATTCCTAACTGGGGGAGGGGGGGGCTCTTTCTAAGGGAATTCTGGGTAAGACGGGTACCAATCTAAACTGTTCTCTTGGATCACAGCTCTTAAGAACTCAAATCTAAGACTATCTGACATTCTGGATTTTATAGTAGAATAATTTGGACATACAGTATAAACTTTACAAGTCCCCTCCTGAAAAAACTAAATCCAGTTCTATGATTCAAACTGAGCATTCCTTTGAGGCTTTGTACTAAATTGGGTTTAAGCTCACACAAATTGTCAGCATCTACAATCGGCCAAGACAAACCGGGAGAGAGACTTTGGAGCTGGGATGTAAAATGGTGCAGCCACTTTAGAAAACGGCCTCCCAGTTCCTCCAGAGGTAAAACACAGTCATCATATGGCCCAGAAATTCTGTCCCTAGGTCTAAACCCAAGAGGACAGAAAACATACGTCCACATAAAACTTGCACATGGATGGTCATTGTCCATAATAGCTCCCAAATATAAAGACAACCCCGCATCCCTTGGTGCAACTGATGCACTGATTAACAAGATATGGAGCAACCATTCATCCAGTGCCCTTAGCTGTAGAAGGAACGAGATTCTAATAAGGCTATAACATTCATGATGCTTGAAAACCTTGAGTCTTATCCAAAGCAAAAGAAACTAACCATGTAAGGCCACCTACTATCAAGTCCTACTTATATAAATTGGTCAGAATAGGCAAGTTTATAGAGACAGAAAGCAAATTGGTGATTGCCAGGGATGTCGGAGAAGTGACTGCTAATCAATTCCTTTGGGGTGGGCTGATAAAAATAAAACTGGACAGTGGTAGCGGTAGCTGTCAACTTCGCGAATATGCTAGAGACCACTCAATTGAACATGCTCACATCGTGAGTTTTATTGTGTGTGAATTCTATCCCAACAAAACTGTTGTTTGAGAGAAATGAGTATTCAAATATCCCTCCACAGCAACGTTGGAGGAACTCTGCCAAGTCCCCAATAAAGTTCAGCTGAAATTTCATCCTCCTTGAGGTGTGAGACGGAATCAGGGGAGACCTGCAAGAGGTGATCTGCCTTATAAATGGACTGAGCCATTTTTAGACTCCCAGGTTAGTGGGTTACCTCAAGAACTGGTCTGGTATAAAAGTTCTTTTGACTCCATTGCTTGTATGTGCCCCTGTACTGGTTAATAACAATTGTCAACTTGATAAACTCTAAAAATCGCCTAGGGGGCAAGTCTCTGGGCATGCCTGTGAGGGAGATTGTAGGTCGGGTTAATTGAGGAAGGAAGATCGACCCTAAATCAGGCAGCGTCATTCCAGGACTGAAGTCCTGGACTGAAAACAAGGAGAAAGCAAACTGGATGACAGACACTCATCTCTTTCCCTTCCTGAGTGGCTGCCTCAGAGCCTGCTGCCATGCTGTCGTGTTTGAATGAGAAATGTCCCCTCGTAAGTTCATGGGTTTGAACAGTTGACACCTAGCTGTTGGTGATGTTTGGGATGGTTATGCCGACTTTAAGTGGTGTTTGTTGGAAGAACTATGTCACTGGGAGCAGGCTTTGAGACTATATGGCCTCACCCTACTGTGTTTTCTCCCTTCCTCTCCACCCCCCCACCGTGTGTGTGTGTGTGTGTGTGTGTGTGTGTGTGTGTGTGTGTGTGGTGTAGTGTTTTCTGTGATACGGTGAAATGTGATCTTTCTGCTTCCTGGCTGCCAGGCCTGCTTCCCACACCTGCTGCCCACCCTTCCTGCCATGATGGACTGTGTCCCCTCTGGCACCATAAGCCAGAATACACCCTTCCTTCCTTGACCTGCCTTTTGTCAGGGTATTTTATCATGGTGACAGAAAAGGGATGGAAACAGCCCCTCTCGCTATGTGATGACGGCCTGGGCTACCTCGGGACTCTGCAGAATGTCCGCACCAACAAGAAGACCCCCATCAGATGTGGAGTTCTCGATATCCAGGACCACAAGTAATAAGTCCATTCTTTGTAAATTATCTAGAATCAAGCATTTAGTAACAGTAACAGAAATTGGACTATTTCTCATTGACAGGCTCATTGTCATAAGAGTTATTGATCACTAAAAAATATTCATTTAGGAGTCCTGAGGTCATTCCCTGGGGCAGAATATAGTTCAGAACACTTTTAGGCTCAACATGGATTTAACCAACTATCAGTCCAGGCACAGTGGAATATGTCTATAAGCACTTGGGAGTCTAAGATGGGAGGATGACTATATGAAGCCAGCCTGGGCTACAGAGAGTTCCAAGATAGCCTGGACTACAATATGACCCTGTCTGAAAACAAAAAATAAAAATATTCAAGTCTTGGATGAAGTGCAAGATCATCTCTGTTTTACAGAAAAAAATAGAGTCTCAGAGAAGTCATGTGATTAAGTGAAGGTCACATAAATAGAAAGTAGAATTGCTGGGCTTGGTCCTACATCTCCAGTCATGAACCATAAATACAAGCAGAAGCCAAACAGGGCCTGTACTTGGACAGGATAAGACTGGGAGACTCAAGAAAGCCAGAGTGGGGAGGAGGCCAAAATCACACCCAAAGGTAAACAGGAAGGTAGTGAGAGCAGCCATATTTAGATAGTGAGAGTGACCATCTTACATGGCCCTTGGAGAGAAACTTAGAATAGCCAACTCGAATTAGGATCAAAAAGCAGTAGCACTTCTCATAGATCTCGTGATGGCCGTGCTCCATGAAGATGATAGGAAAGTGTGTGCAGATGAGGAAACAGGCTGGCAGGAGCTGTGAGTCACCCAGGCACAGCTGGCACACTGGCAAGGCAGAATTCAAACTGGGGCTCATGCAATATCAAGACCCATGCTATTTGCTCCTTGGCACCCTGGGAGGAGATAAAAATAAAAATGCTTACATTTAAAAATATTTGTGTTTGATGCAGAGACCCACAGTCAAACATTAGACAGAGCTCAGGGAATCCTGTGGAAGAGGAGAAGGAAGGATTGAAGGTACCAAAGGGGTCAAGGACACCATGAGAACACAACCCACTGTACCATCTAGCCAGGGCTCATAGTGGCTCACAGAGAGACTAAAGTGACAATCAGGGAGCCTGTATGGGTCTCAGCTAGGTCCTCTGCATATGTTATGGTTGTGTAATTTGAAATTCTTTTGGGACTCCTAACAGGGGGAGTGGGGGTATCTCTGACTCTTTCACTTGCTCTTAGGGCCCTTTTCCCCCTAGTGGGTTGCCTTGTCCAGCCCTGATATGAGGGTTTGTGTCTAGTTTTATTGTGACGTGTTGTGCCAT
The DNA here is from genome assembly GCF_982192425.1 of Myodes glareolus. Lineage (NCBI taxonomy): Eukaryota > Metazoa > Chordata > Mammalia > Rodentia > Cricetidae > Myodes > Myodes glareolus. The sequence continues at coordinate 16,326,758 of NC_142035.1, read as the reverse complement.
GTTTGACTGATATCCCTGAAAGGACTGATCTTTCTGGAAGGGAAATGGAGGAGAAGGGGATCTGAGGGAGAGGACGGAGAAGAAATTGCAGTCAGGATGTAATATATGAGGACAATAAATAAACAAATAAAAATATTTGGGGTGTAGCAGTCTATAGAACGGAAGAAGCAATTTGACTCATACAGGGGATTGATATCTACAATGTGTAAAAATCTGCAAACATTAAACACCAAAGACATAAAACTACCCATCAGTAAGTGGGTGGACAGATGGTTCTCAAAGAAGAAACACAAGTGGCTAACATAACTTTTAATGTTTGACATCTTTAGCCATAAAGAAGACACAGATTAAAACCACATTGAGAGTCCACCTCAGCCTAGTCAGAATGGCTATGATCAGGAGAACAAAGACAGCAAATGTTGGCAAGGATGTGGGGAAAGAGGAACATTTATCCACTGCAGTTAGGAGTGCAAACTCATACCACCACTATGGACATCAGTAGGGAGGTTCTTCAGAAACTTAAAGACAGAACTATCCCATGACTCAGCTACACCATTGCTGGCAAATACCTAAAAGACTCTATATTCTACCATGGAGAAACATGTTCACCATGCTTACTGCTATATTATTTACTATAGCAAGGGAATGGAACCAGACCGGAATCAGCCTAGACGTCCATCAACAGAGAAATGAACAATAAAACTGTGGCACACCCAAGCATGAGTCTCCTAATTGGTTAATGATACCTAGAGGTCAGTCCTGACATCACATATATACAAGCAACACTAAAGAGATTCAGCAGGTTATATATATGTATATATATATATTTATATATGTGTGTGTGTGTGTGTGTGAGTGAGTGTGTATTCATATAGTAGCCTAAGTGTTAAGTACACACACACAAACACACACACACACACGTGCACGCGCGCACACACACGACAATAATGATTAAATAAAAAGAAGTCATGACCTATAGAGGGATTAAGGTGGGAGAACATGGAAGGTGTTGGAGGGAAGAAAGTGAGGGGAGCAATGACATCATTATATTTTAACTAAAATTTTAGAGAAGAAAATGTGCTAGGATTAAAGGCGTGCACCACCACCTCCCAGTTCACTCTGTCTTTTAATTTTCTGTTCTACAGCTGGCCAAGTCTCTCTCTGCGTGTGTGTGAATGTGGCAAATGCGCATGAGGAGGCCAGATACACAATCAAATTTTATGCAGCCATCAAGAAAAATGAAACTATGAAACTTACAGGGAAAATGATGGATCTGAAAAGCATTATATTAACTGAGGTAACAAAAACTGCATATTCTCTCCCATCTGCGGACCCTAACTTTTAATATTTGCTTGCATGTAAATAAGGGTGAGAGAGTGGGAAGAGGCTAAGAAAGCAGGTAGGAGGCTAGCAAGGGTGTAGGGAAGGGAGCGAGGACAGAGAGTCCTATCTGACATGAAAGAGGAAGGAAAGGACTGGGGTGAGGCGGTACAAGAGAAAGAAGAGTAGGGAGAAAAAAAACAACAACTACAGCTTTGTTCAAGAAAATGCTATAATTAAACTAATTATTTGCACGCTAATAAAAAGAATAAAAATAAATAAATATCTAAAATAATCTTGAACTCATTTTAGTGGGGAGGAAGAGACAATAGGATCTCCAGAGCTTGCTGGCCACCAGCCTCACTCCAGGTTCAGTGGGAGACCCTGACTCACAGTAATCAAGAGGAAACTAAAGCAGGAAGCTGATGTCTTCCTCTGGCCTCCTCATGAGCATTTGCCACATTCACACACATGCAGAGAGAGACTTGGCCAGCTGTAGAACAGAGAATTAAAAGACAGAGTGAACTGGGTGGTGATGGCGCACGCCTTCAATCCCAGCACTCAGGAGGCAGAGGCAGGCGGATCTCTGTGAGTTCAAGGCCAACCTGGTCTACAGAGTTCCAGGAAAGACTCCAAAGCTACACAGAGAAACCCTGTCTCAAACAAACAAACAAACAAACAAGAGACAGAATGGGCAGGGCCTTACAGACCATCTAAATCCTAAATGTTGTGGGATACTGAGACTAAAAAAGGCAATGGATCGTCCATGGTCATCCAATGAGATGGAGTGGTCACTGGAAAAGGAGCTAGTCTCTTCCCCAGACATGTTCCCTAGACCCAGAGGATCAAAAAATAGCCCCTCCTCCATCCTTGACAGTGCTCTATAAAGAGTCTATGGCATAAAAGCCGGATTGCCTAAAGATGGTTAACTCTTGGATAATACTGGTTAATCCTGGCTAATGTTTAATTCTCTGAATCATCTTTTCCCATCAATAAGCCTTTTGTGGGAAACTCTCATTTGCCTTGTGTTTCTTATGGAAATGTGATTTGTACATACATCCTCCCTGCATAAATATTTAGCTCATCATTGTGTGGCATAAATTCTCTGCAAATTAGGAGGAAATCAGCCTCAGCTGACAGAAGCATCTATACTCATCCAGGAGGAAAATCATTATTATTTAGAACTTATTAAGTCCTGGCAGTAAGTACTGTATGAGCCTGGGAACTTCAATAAATATTGAATGTAAATGTTCACCAAACACTTGAGCTCAGAATGGTCTTGTAACTTCCACCTACCAAAAGGCAGCAAAAGGTGAAGGAGAGAAAGGGAGTCGAAACTCAGCGCTGCCCACTATGAGCTGTTTCAGCAAGCGCAAATCACTCAATCCCTCTTCATCTATTGAACTGGTCCAGCCGTATCTATCTCAGTGTTTGTGACAAAGACTGGATGTGCTCATATGTGTTAAGTACCTGGCCTGAGGCCAGGTACATAATAGGTGCCTGATAAATATCTATTTCTAGCCAAGAATGCTTAGAGCATGTGTGTGACCATAGCATTTATGAGGTTGAGGCAGGAAGATCATAAGTTCAAGGCCAATCTGAGCTAAATAGTGAGTTCTAGACCAGTATAGGCTACATACATAGTATGACTTGTGTGTGTGTGTGTGCGCGCGCGCGCGCGCACATGCGCACGCGCAATGGGTGCATATTTATATCTAACAAACAAATGAATCTCAAGCAGGAGAGAGATGACAGCTGGTAGATTGGTTAGTTGTACCCTACTGCCTGTGCCATGAGCACAATTGTCCCCAATCTTGAGTGTGACTTATTTGAAAGTCATCATTAACTCAGCCAGTACGGCAGAAGACTAGGGAGAAGGCCAGCTTCTGAGTAGGCTGGAAAAGAAATCCACATACCTATACAAATAGACGCTTTGGTCTATGGTATTGGCATTCTGATTATACGCCTGAGATGTCATGCCAGGCTCCTGAGACTGCCATCTGTCGATATCTTATTCCTGCATCTAGGGGCTGCTGGTGCAGGAATCATGGAAAGCTGTCTTGCTGACACATGGCGGACAGACCAGGTTCTCCAAGGGAAGCCCTCCTCCTCCGGTGACTAATGGAACCGTATAAATATCTAGGCCCCTTGACCCCTGCAAGGGATCATTCTGAGGTAAGCGTTTTGTGTCCTCCACTCCCACCGGCATGATTCAGCCATCAAAGTTGCTGGTTCAGTGATACACATTTCCTGCTCATTCCTATTCCTGATTCAATTCCCAGTTCACACAGCCCTGGAGAGGTTCAGGCTATGGTCAAGATATGCCACTTTGGCATATGGGTTATTTTGAACTAAAATCAATTGAGAAAATACGTAGGATGAGTTCTCTGCCTTCCCTGGTTCTCCTCTTCTTGACCAGGGAGAGGATACCAGCCTTGGCAGCAGAGACAAGCTGGCAACCGAGAATCTACAAGCAGAGCATACTAACTGCCCTGTATCTGCCTCTAGTCTGCTCACACATTCTCCTCGCCATTTTCAGAGCTTCAAAGTCCAAAATCCCTTCCCTTGCTCTTCTGACGTCTGTATATTGTTCTTGTCTCCCAAGTGCCCAAACACCGCACATGTAACTAACTTCTGCTTGGTTTCTCTTAGGAATCTGTCTTCTGAGAGTCTAAGGGGAAAGACCTAAGCTAGAGGGCCTCTTCACTTGAGTTCTCTCAGTATTTGGCAGAAACAAATGACGTCAAGCAAATGCCAGGTTCTCTTTTTTTTATTTATTTATTAAAAATTTCCACCTCCTCCCCACCTCCCATTTCCCTCCCACTTCCCCTACTCCCCCTCCCCCTCCTTCTCCAGTCATAAGAGCAGTCAAGGTTCCCTGCCCCGTGGGAAGTCCAAGGTCCTCCCCCCTCCATCCAGGTCTAGGAAGGTGAGCATCCAAACAAACCAGGCTCCCACAAAGCCAGTCCATGCAGTAGAATCAAAACCCAGTGCCATTGTCCTTGGCTTCTCAGTCAGCCCCCATTGGCAGGCTCACAACCAAAAATGCCAGGTTCTCAGTGCTGTATCTGAAACTCAGGCTCCATTGTACTCAAGTGCAGCCTGGAGATGACAATCCTTCCCATTCGCTCAACGTTGCCCCCTCCTCGTCCCCCTGAGTTCCAGCCCCATGTCCTCAGTGGCATGGTGAACAATTTCTCTGCCCCTATACTAAAAATAGTTCCATCATCTGCCTCATCTACTCATTTCCAAACCTGGGTACCACCCTGGCCTTTCCCTTTCCTTCTCCTGGTCCTCACAGGTTCCAGCCACCCACAAAATCCTCCTCTTAATTAATCTCTCCTGGGACCAGCCATTTCTATTTATCCCTCTGACTTAGGAGTCACACAAGGCCATCCTGTCTTTGGCTTGGACCTTTACAATAGCCTCTGCCCCATTGTACTTTGGCATCCCACACTCTTCTCTACACCAGAGACAGAATTGTTCCTGTCGAGGATAATTGCCCCTGATCCTATTCATCTTCGACTTAAAACTTTGACTATCTTTTTTGGGGTACCTCCTTGCTTAATCCCACAGGGATGGGATTATCCTGTATGATCTATTATGCCCCCATCTCCATTTCTTTTTCTGTTGCTATTTCCCTGATACATCTAAATTCAAAAGTCCTCTGTCTGAACCATCATGAGGAACAATTTAATTTTTCCCTGGTGAATGAACACTTGTCAATCCCCAAGTTTCCCCTCACTCCAATCAACTATCTCCTCAGCTTTGTCCCCAAGAGAGAGCCTTCCCTCCCAGAGGCCCTAGATTAACAGAAGTAAGGTAGTTGTCTCGAGCCCCTCGAACGAACGACCCGAGGTTCTTCTGAATGAGAACTTCCACCCATCTCCTCTGTGTCTGGCACACAGTAGGTTCCCAATGAATGTTTGTTGAGTTAATTAAGAAGGCTGTCCTGTCTTAATCACAAACATTCAGGATGCTTCCTGCAAACCACCTTCCCCCAAGGGAGCTCTCGGTTGATTGGACAATTACTCTAGAGCTGGAACAAATCACCGGCAGGCGCTCGATAAAACTATTCAATGAAGGCTGCTGACAAAAGAGCTGATTGCACGGCTTTGACCCTGAGAGTAATTACATGCACCAGCATCCATCTGCCTGTGGGTAGCCCAGAAGGAGGCCCTCACCTCCGCACATCTCTGTCTTCTAAATAAACTCAAAAAGAGCATATGTTATTCTCTCCCCTAGGACTGGTGTGGCTTCTTAGAGACCAAGCAGAAGTCAGGTGAGAGATGTAATGTGGCCACGTATAGTCATGTCCCCTGGCTTCAATAATACTCACTGAACCGTCTACATCACCGCCATCAAACCCTGGACCTCCAGTCCCCAAAAGCACCAAGCAGCCTCTCACCCCTGACAAGCATTATCACTGTTCAGCATCAGCCACCACTGCTCTATTAGCTGCTGTCTCCCACAGTGAAAAGCAGAAAATTATCCTTGATGCTTCTGTATGTCCCTCCCCCTCCCTCCTTTCATCCATCCATCCATCCACCCACCCACCCTCCCATCCTTCTTGTGGCATTTTCTGAATTTCTGCTAGAAGTCAGCAAAACTGCAGATTTCACCATGATGACCAAGATAGGGATGGTCCCTGCCCTCATAGTCTAGAGCAGTAAACAGATTTGAACTAGATAAAGACATAGACTTTGGAGTTACCCTTACTAGACACACCTGCCATTTTCTGGGTCTTTGTCCAAGACCTTAAGAGGGAAAAAAATACCCTGGGGCTGGGTGGGGAGACACTGATCCTGAATTCACCTTGCTTCGACTATACGTTAGACAGATTCCTTAGCAACTCCAGGTTTAAATCTCCACTTTTCTAAAGAGTGGTTTGTTTTATAGACTGTACATTCTAACTTTTATCGTAGGGAAACAACTTCCTTCGTGATCTCAGTCTTCCTCAGGTCTCACGCTAGGTTTACTAACCTGGAACGCCTTTCACAAGAACCGCGGCGCCATCTCTTCAAGATGTAGTCATCCAAGGTTAGTGCTCTCTCACCTTCTCTGAGCGATGACTTACAAGTTCCAACCAGCAAATGCATGGCCTCATCCTATGGCCCAAACTTTCCCTAAACGTCCTCCAAGGCTTTTCCCCCAGCTCACTCAGGTACAGCAGACTTGTGATGGATCTCTCTCTACTAGTTCAACAGTCACCTCTTCCCTGCCTGATAAACTCCATCCCAGAGCAGCTTTCCTTCAACCACCGCAAAGAAGTGGGGCTGGGGTGGGGATGAGTGGATCCTGAGCCAGTGAGATGGCACAGTGGGTAAAGGTACTTGCTACTAAACCTGATTATCTGAGTTCCAGCTCAGAGGCCCACATGGTAGGAAGAACAAACCAACTCCCACAAGCTGTCCTCTGACCTCCACAGACACAATGGTGCACACCAACATGCACTAAGACACAAGATGGATGGAGGGAGGGAGGGAGGGAGGGAGAGAGAGAGAGAAAGAGAGAGAGAGAGAGAGAGAGAGAGAGAGAGAGAGAGAGAGAGAAAGAGATAAATGATAGATGTAAAAGAAATTTCAATCATGGATCCTGCCCTCTTAGAGGTTGATTTCTTATTAGGAAGACATATTAAATCACAATACATGTCTGAAAAAAATCAGACTGGGTTTGAAGAGTGGTGAGAAACTAACTTGTGTGGGAATGGATCAAAGATGAGCTTGCTGAGAAGCTACGTCTTTGAGACAAGTGTCTGGGCACACATGAAAATGTTTCTCAATCAAACACGCATGTTCAGGAATACTGGGTCTGGGCCTTCACAAGGTCTCAACATATTTGCACAAGTCTCTTCGCTCACTTAACAAGGCTTGGCTTTAACTGTCTGCTACTTTTGCACAATAACTCTCCATGAATTCTGGAGGCTCTCTAAATAAGTCCACAATCCCTAACTTCCTAAGACCAGTAGCCAAGACTATGTTTAAGTGGCTCCCTCTTGCCTCTCCAGACAGACAGATGTCTCTGTGACACACAAGCCTTCCAGGGTGTGACCAAGGAGAAGCCTTATTAGAGAAGTAAATGGAAGGCCACCCAGGAAGGATAGATGCAAAGCCCCATATGACTAGGTTCATTCATATAAAGTACCGAGAAAGGACCTCCACCCCCAGTGGACAACTCTGCCTTACTCAATAACACAAGGGGCTTAGGCAACCCAGATACATAGGATTAGCCTTTAATGAGTTCCTTTCCCAAACCCAACAAAGTCTGGTGCTTGGTTGTCTCCTGGGTCCTTACCAGCTCTGGAGGGGCATCTGTCCCCAACATACCTGTTGCCTCTACCCACCCTGGAGTCATCCCTTAGCAACTTATGGTCCTAGGTATCTCAAGGTCACCTTGAGACTCCATCCATGCTATCACATGGATATTTAGAGTGCCTGGGTCCAGCATCTCTGCAGGATTTCTGGGGGATTGTTCATTCTAGAATGGTTATGAGACAGGAAATGCCCCTTCTGTCATGAACTAGGCCTCTGCCTTCCTCCACAGTAGAGAACTCAGAGCACCCAAGACTGGAGGTTTGGAACTTGGACATCCAACCAATGAAGTTCTACCTCCCTAAAAGTTCCAAAAACAGTGTGCCAACAGGAGTGCCACACTGACCTGAGGGCACCTCTTCCTGCAAGAAGTGTGAAATTAGTGCATAAACAGAGTTGCAGGGCCCCAGTGGCCCTGCTCACAGGTCCCTATAATTCTAACCCCATCCCAGCATGTATACAGACAGTCAGAGGAGGCAGAGAGCCTACAAAGAGGGAGAATACTTTCGTCACCTCTGACCATTCTTTCCAGCTCTACCTGTTGTTACCAAGCACAGGACTATTGCCAAGCATAAGACTGGTGCGGGAAAATTCTGTATTCTGTCAATTATGTTTTAAATAAACACTGCTTAGCCAGTAGCCAGGCAGAAAGTGTAGGCAAGACAACCAGACAGGAAGTAGAGGCGGTCAATGAGAGCAAGAGAATTATGGGAAGGAGGAAGCCCATTTCTCCCCAGTCCTGCCCAGACACTGAAGAAGGAAGATGTGACCTGCCCTGCTGATAAAGGTACTGAGCCATGTGGTTAACATAGATAAGAATAATGGGTTAATATAAGTTATAAGAGCTAATACGAAGCCTGAGCTAATGGGCCAATCAGTTTAGCATTAATATAGACCTCTGTGTGATTTTCTTTGGGGCACAATGACTGCGGGAACTGGGCAGGACAGAAACCCCAACAAGCAGGCCCTCATGTTACATAAGACCTTCTAGGACCCTAGGTCATAATCTCCAGTCCAAGGCCAAAGCCTTGCCTCCTCACTCCCAACTTCCCTCCTTCCTTTATGCCTAGCCCCAGGACCACTTAGGTCCCCCAATTCCTGCCCTCGTTGGAGCAAGGGCTCCTTTAAAGTCAGACCTGTACCCCAGCAACCTCTTGGCCTAAACTCCTATTTCTAGAGTGGGCTGTCTCTGCACCCTGTCAAGGGCAATGAGTTACCATGGTGGAGATAGGCACAGGACTCTTTCCCTTTAATTCAATTAAGCCACATGCTGACACTGATACTTTCTGCACTATCTAAGGCAGCAGGTGCCTTTGCAATCACTTCCCCTCTGCTGAGGCTGCATGTCGCCTGGGGCCTTAAGGAGATAGAGATGAGGTTGTGGAATCACAAGGGCAATGTGACAGCCGAGAGGCTAGGCTGTAGAGATCCCTGGACTGACCAGGGAGTCCGAGAGAAATTCTAGCCAGAAATGCAGTACAAGGGGGTGACCAAGGCGAACTGCATCTGGAAACCTGCTGAGCTGTGACTTCCAGCTGTCTGCAAGGGCCTTAGGAGCAAGAAGGTGTGTTTTGATCTGGGCTCCCCCAAAGCAGATCTGGAGAAGAGGAGGAGTTGAGTGCAGATAATCTATCTGTGTGAAGATTTCAAGAAGCGCGGGGAAGGGGGCAGGATAAGAAAAACAAAGTTCATGAAGGCTGTGTTAATAAGAGGGCTGGTCACTGTCAGCCAGCAGGGCTCAACTCAGACCTATTTGAAAGACTATGTGAACTGCATCTGAATGACCCTAAGGAGCTGAGTGCCATGTATCTATTTCCTCTACTGGGCTGAACAGTGGCCCCTAAAAAGATATGCCCGTGCCCTAGCCTGTAGAATCTATAGATTTGTCCATATTTTTAAAAATGACCTCTGTCAACATAAATATCTTGAAATGAACTCACCCTGGATTATACAAATCTAGCATCAAGTGTCCTTATAAAAGACGCACAGGGAGAACAGGAAAAGGCCATGAGATATCAGAGAGCCACATCCAGAGAAGGGCAACCACATGCTACAGAGTGCCAGAAGAAGCCAGGAGCAGAGCAGTCACGAGATACCGATGACTCCACCAGTCCCAGTCCCTTCTAAGTGAAGGGTTTCTTTCAGGGCCATCAACACCCCAGTATTTCCAGCCTGTGCCATCATAGGCCCCGCCTAGTCCTGAAGCCAGAGATTTACCTCAAGCAGAAAGATGCCTATGCTGGACATGTGGAGCCATTAGATTTATTTTAGGCACCTTGTTAGTGTAGCAACAAGAAGCTAGTACATATAAGACTTTAAAACTCAAGTTAGCCAATGGGCTGGGAGGCATAGGAGGGCAACTGTTTACCAGAACTTCCTCAGATTCAAGTTTCTTTTCTACACCACAGGACAGCGCTTTTGAGATTTTGCTATTTAAGCATCTGTGGTGATTAACCTCCATTGTCAAACTGACCTAGCAGATACATCTACATCTCTGTAGATCTGGCTACATCTCTGAAGGTGTTTTCAGAGAGGTAAGACATGGGAGGGGAGAGACATCGGAAGTGTGAGAAGCACCATCCAAGGGACTGGGATCCTGGGCTGAGGGAAAACAGGCTGAGCACTGGTGTCCATCTCTGCTTCCCGACTGCAGGCGCCATCTTGTCTTTCCCTCCACAATGGGCTTCTTCCTCTCCAATCACGAATCGAAATAAACTCTCCTTCCTCAGGTTCCTTCTGCCTGGCGTTGCTGTCATCGCAATCAAAACAGGAAGTAATGCCCATCCTTAGTCTGAAAATCCAAAGTCACTTTGGAAACTTTCTGAGTACCAACACAGGTCCAAATTTTGGAGCATTTAGGATTTGAGGTTTTAATATTGGAGGTAAATTCTATGCAAATAGGTCCCAAATCCAGGAAGTTCTGAACTCTGAAATGTCCAGTTACAAGTACTTTAGATAATCTAAAAGCTGTTGTAGATAAATTGTTTCAATAAGCTGAAACTGTAATTTATTGCCGCTCCTTCAAGTTCCTTGCTTGCTTTCTCTATATTTCTCCCTACCCACTTGGAGCCACCCAGCCTCAGAACTCATTGGCTGAGAAAGGAAAGTTGCCTAGGGAACAGCAGAAGCAAAGACATTGTCCCTGTTTGGGTCTCCACAAGTCTGTGCCCTTTGAGAACATCAGCAATGCTGGAGAGAAACATGGGCCACAGGGCATTCTCTGCCACACCGGACAAAGCTGAGATTGAAAACCATGGAGGTCCAGTGACCAACGGCTACCAACCTCGGGAAGTCAGGGGGACCTGCCAAGAAAAGGCTAGGTGGGGCGAGCAGGCAGACGAGGATGAAGAACCTTCAAAGCTTAGCAACTAGAATTTCACGTGGTATTTACAACCAAATTAGAAGGCTACGGGGGAATGGGGTGGGTGGGTTTGTGATTATTGTCAGAGCCGTAAAACTAAACTCTGGTAGTATAAAAGCCATTGATGTTTCCACTATAGTGCCAGGAGGTCCTGGACCTGGCAACCAGAAAACAAAAATGAAACTTAGCTGAGATACCTATGGGTGCCAGCTGCTGGGGCTACCTCGTGCATGGCTGTCCTGCGACGGCCACCCGGCTGCTCCTCAGTGTTCAAGGTGGCACCTGGATCAGAGCAATTGCCTCTCATGGTGACTTCAATCCTAACCCTTCAGTCACAGAGGAAGGGTACTAGAGACCTTCATTAACGCATGTCACTGTCCCCAGAGCCTTCATGAGAGGCACTAACAGAAGCTGAACACAGGTGCTGTGCCCTTTCCAAACACAGGAAAACATCAAGAAACCCTCTGAATCAAGTGTACACTTGAGGGGACTTTGCCACCAGCAAGCGCTAAAGCCAGAGAGCCTCTTGTAAGGAGGGTGCGGATTTCACTCCATGCACTGGAGAGGCTCTGGATCGTGTGAGTAATAAAACATCTTCTCAGGAAGAAGCAAAATGGGAGTGGACTTGAATGTAAGAATAAATAAGGCAGTCGTGTTATCATCGGCAAAAAGAGACCATTTAAAAATGCACACCAGGAGGTTCTGGCCCTCCCTCTCTGGTCACCCTGCACATTAAAGGAATGCGTGCGCAAAGGGACCGTCCCTGTCCAGAGCTGAGACAGTTCCAGAAGAAAAGGTGGCTCCACACTCCTCCGCCACACTTAAATTGATTTCCAGCCATCATCATAGGGTAATTAGTAATAATCATTGCCTTCCTCACTCATCCTTCAGTCTTAAAGCAATCAACAGTTGTAAAGGAAGAATTTCAATGGTACATGTATTATTCTGATTCAGTAAAACGTTTAGCAAAGAGACTAAAATTTGCATGAACCGAAGAGAACTAGCTCAGCTCACAGCCCACGTTTCACCTCGCTGTTTGAATTGTGCGCATCCCGCTCCAGGAGTGTGGCTCACCGGTAGACCACACGTCTGGCATACACAAGGCCTTATGTACGATCCCATTGCAATTCATAGACCCATAAAAAGTAGACATCTCAAGAGCAAAGAGGCATTGTAAGTGGCCAGACAGAGTAACCGAGTTCAGGTAGCTCCCATTCCATTTCTTCACGACTGAACAGCTGCGCTACCACTAACGATCTTAGATGGAATGGTTCAGTACAGGAGTAAGTAGTGCGACAGGGCTGCCAGCCCTGAGCTGAACCCAAAGTAAAGGAACTCAAAGCAAATGATTCCCAATGACCACAAGTAGTTGAGTCCCCATGTCTAAAGGTATGAGTGTAGACAGATTAATGACCATATAAATTGCAATGTGAATGAGCCTATAGTCCATGACCCTAGAGAAGCTAAGAGTCAAACACTAAGAAAAACATATATAGATCCAGCTGGAAAGGGGAAATGGAATAGATCACCTGACAAAATTGGGAGCATGGGGAAGGGGGAGAATGGAGGGCTGAAGGGAAAGAGGAGAGGAGAAGGGGAGGGAGGAGGAAAACATGAGGGAATGGGATAGTCGAGATGGAGGAAGGACAGGGATGAGAGCAAAGAAAGAGAAATTTTGATTGAAGGAGCCATTATGGGACTAATAACAAACCTGACACTAGAGAAGTTCCCAGGAACCCACAGGATGACCCCAGCTAAGACCCTAGGCATCATAGAGGAGAAGGTGCCCAAGATGGCCTTGCCCAGTAGTCAGATTGATGAATATCTTAAATGTCATCATAGAACCTTCATCCAGCAACAGATGGAAACAGAGGCAGAGACCCACAGCAGAGCGCTGGGCTAAACTTCCAAAGTCCAGTCAAAGAGTCCAAGGAGTGAGAATATGAGCAAAGAGGTCAAAACGATGATGGGGACACCCACTGAAACAGTTTACCTGAGCTAATGGGAGCTCACCAACTCCAGTCAGACAGGGAAGGAACCAGCATAGGACCAAACCAGACCCTCTGAATGTGGGTGACAGTTGTATGGCTGGGACAGATTGTGGGGCCACTGGCAGTGGCACCAGGATTTATCCCTACTGCTTATACTGGTTTTTTGAAACCCATTCTCTTTGGAGAGATACCTTGCTCAGACTAGATATAGTAGGGAAGGCCTTGGATCTTCCCCAAAGCAATGTGCCTTACCCTCTCTGAGGAGTGGATGGGGGTTTAGAGGGAGGGTAGAGGGAATGGGAGAAAGGGAGGGAGTGGGAATTGGAATTGGTACGTAAAATGAAAAAAAAGGTAGTTTTTTAAATATATATATAAATAAATAAATAAAAAGAACAAATGAATGAAATATGTAGCTGACGTATACATTATTAAAACTCAACAAAGCCCAGCAATCTACATCAGAGATCAACTAAACGCCAGAGCGGAATGCTTTACCACCAACATGGCTTAGCATGGCCAGCGCAGAGTGGTAATAAAGAGCGGGCTAACTCCACAGCTTTATTGTTGCTGTTTTAAGTGAGCGGTTTTTTTAATTATGCAGGATGACATAATGCCTCATGCAAGTATAGAATGTACTTTTAACATATTCCCCTGAGACCTCCCTACACTCCCTCTTCTGCTCACCCCTACCATGGGTCCCCTTTGCTCCCCAGGTTGTCACACTTCTACTCTGATGTCACCAGTACAAATGTGATTTTATAAATCTACAAAGTAAATATATATGTAAGTATATATGTGTATATATTTGTATGTGCTTTATAAACATATAAATATGTATATATGTAAATAGATATATACATTCTCTGATGATAATCCTCCCCTTGGGGATCCGGGTCCATACCTGATCCTCAGACCACCACCAAGGGGCAGGATGCTTTCCCATTGTTTCCCATAGGGAAATCGTTCCTACCTGAGACGGTGGGAATACTTCATACAAAGTGAGTGTGGCACATGAGTCAATGTCCTAAACTCTTTACGTGTATTTGCTCATTTAATTCTCACTACATGTGGCAGTGCCCGCAATAAGCAGCAGTTGGTCACTGTTATTACTCCCATTTTATAAATGATGCCTTCAGGACTAGGTGGTATACATGCCAATACACAGGACCTTTTGTATCCAAGGCTCCAGGTCCAAGAAATCAACCAACCTTGAATTGAAAATCAGTTTTTTGAGACAGGATCTCACATTAGCCCAGGTTGGCCTTGAAATCACTCTACAGTTAAGGACGATCTTGAAGTTCTGATCTTCCATCTCCCAGTGTTGGATCACAAGCACACGACACCATGCCTGAGTTAGGCAAGACTCGGAAGCAAACCCAAGACTTTGTGCATGCTAGGCAAGCATCTCCCAATTGAGCTATAGCCTCAGCACACTGAAAATGATTTTTTAAGATCTATTTTTGATTTTTGTGTTTATGCGTGTCTTGGGGCATGTATTAAACACTGTATGGGGGTGCCCAAATAAGCCAAAAGAGGGTGCACATGTACTGCGTGTGCGTCTTTTTCTTTGTGTTAGCCCCCAAACAACACAAAATGACTATTTACAGGGCATTTCCATTGCACTGGTTTTCTAAGTAATCTAGACATTATATGGCACACACAGGAAGGTTGAATAGCTGATATGCAGATACTGTGACATTTGACATAAGGGACTTCAACATCTGAGAATCCTAGTGTCCTTAGGGACCCAGGAACTAGTGGATGCCAGGAGGCGGCTGTACTGATAATCTGTAAGTGAGATACAAATATCAGTAGGGTTAACGGTAACAGTGGTGAAGGCGTAAATGTGTTTGGTCACAACAACAGACCGGCAACATGAGGGAGATAAAGGAAGGTGGGTTGTTATGTGGCTGTTAACAACCTGTATAAAATATCCCACAGCCAAATTTAACAACCACCCAGCATTATGTTACCAAGTGGAGCCGGTGAAAACAGCCAAATGGTGTGGCTGTGTTTCCCCATGCCAAGTGGCCAGCTTCCAAAGAAACATCTCAGCTCACAATCATGCTGAGGTAATGGTGGTATCGCAGAGAAATGGCCTTGGCAATCATAATCCCCTGTAAGCCCAGCAGTTCCCAGACCCTGCCCCAGAGCCAGGTTCCATGAGACCCGCTGGCAGAGAATTGAAAGTGACAGACAAGTGGCCATACCCCTGCCTGCAGTGATGCTCATGGGGACCCATGAGCTAAGAACAAGATGTTCTGGGGAAAAACTAGGAACATTCCCAGGAAAGGCAGAGGGTGGAGAGAACACAACTGCTCTTTGCCAAACTGCTCTTTGCCAAAGCACAGCGGTTTGCACTGCTGCTTTCACGTTTACCCTTGTCTTCCACTCACCTGACACACGATGCCTAAAGCCACTCTTCTCTGCCCAACCATTAAGAATGTCCAGACGGACATTATTTAGCTAGAACTGGGTGTAAAGGAGATGTGGCAAGGAAGATTCGTGCTACAGAACCCAAGCTAGGTGACTGACCCTCAGAGCAGTTACATAATCTTGGATGGGACCCCATCCATAAGATTGCAAAGGCCACCCTTCCACCCAATGCTGAGATGATCTTGTAGCTGCTGCTTGCATGCCTCTGAGGACAGGGCACTTGCTGTCTCTTGAAAATCTATGTGGACGTGTGTGGTGGTAAAAAGGCAGATCATGGCCAAACTCTCCCTCTGCTCCTGTCTCCACACTGGGGCCACAGCTGTGGCAAGGAAGATCTTTCAGAGACGAAAGGCAAAGAAGTTCTGTGCCTCTCACCGTGACCCCTTCTCCCCAAGGGCCGCTCACCGTGACCCCTTCTCCCCATGGGCCGCTCACCATGATCCCTTCTCCCCATGGGACACTCACCGTGACCCCTTCTCCCCATGGGCCGCTCACCGTGACCCCTTCTCCCCATGGAACACTCACTGTGACCCCTTCTCCACATGGGACACTCACCATGTCCCTTCCCCCATGTTGCCCCTGTTCTTGTTCAGAATGTACACAGTTGTCCTTCTGCCTCCCAGCCCACCTCATCTCCATCCCTTTCACTTAACCATATTCCTTTTGAGCAGAAGCTGAGACCTCACCTCCATGCCTGACCTAAATAGACAAAATCCTTTCTGTAAACAAAAATGCAATCCTCTAACATCTACCAGGCTTCCTTCCCTTCTACCTTCTCTGCTGAATGTTCTTCCTAGCACCACCTCTCCCCTCCCTCCAAGCCCTCACCTCAAATCCAGTTTCCAGCTTCTCTCTACCACCAGAGAAGTCGAGCTCATAGCCATGGTGTCTTAGGGTTTCTACTGCTATAGAGAGACACCATGACCATGATAACTCTTACAAAGGAAAACATTTAATTGGGGCTGGTTTACAGAGGTTTAGTTTCAGAGGTTTAGTCCATTACTGTCATGGCGAGAAGCATGGTGGCAGCACGCAGGTAGGCCTGGTGCTGAAGGAGGAGCTGAGAGTTTTATGTCTTGATCCACAGGGAGCAGCAAGAGACTGACACACTGAGTGTGGGTTGAGCATATTTGAGATCTCCAACAAGGGCCACATCTCCTAATAGTGCCATTCCCTTAGAGCCAAGCACTCAAACAATGAGTCTATGGGGCCATACCTATTCAAAACACACACAGGGCTTCTGGATCTTAGGTCAGCATTCGGAGCCAATTCTCAAGTATGACAAGTAATCAGATCTTTGGAGGACTTATAAAGACACAGATTGCTGAATTCTAACTTCTTTTTTATATATATTTATTTAGTTATTTATTATGTATACAACATTCTGTCTGTGTGTATGTCTGCAGGCCAGAAGAGGGCACTAGACCTCATTACAGATGGTTGTGAGCCACCATATGGTTGCCGGGAATTGAACTCAGGACCTTTGGAAGAGCAGGCAATGCTCTTAACCGCTGAGCCATCTCTCCAGCCCCTGAATTCTAACTTCTAATTCAGTTTACATGTTAGCTAGTTCCTTGTCATTCTGACAAAAATACCTGATAAAAACCAGTTAGAATGTAAGAAAACACATGTTTTACTCATGGATTCGGAGAATTTAATCTACCATGATGGCGAAGGTATGATGTTACAGGAAGCAGAGCAAGACACTAACAGGAAGCGACCAGGGCAAGATGGAGTTCCCATGGACAGGCTCCCAGGGTCTCATTCCCTCTAATTAGGCTCTACCTACCACAGGTCTACCATCTCCTAGCAGTCTATCTCTGTAGATGACGGGTGTGTTGTCTGCATTTGTGTCTGTGCACCATGAGCATGCCTGGTGCCCAGAGAGACGAGAAGAGGGTGTTGGACCCCCCTGGAACTGGAGTTACAGACAGGTGTGAACACTGATGTGAGTACTGGGAATTGAACCTTGATCCTCTGGATGATCGGCCAATGCTCTTATCCACTGAGTCACCTATCCAGCCACCAATCTGGTCAATTTTTGAATCCGTGAATGTATAAAATCATTCACTGGGTCAGAGCCCTTTCGATCTGGTGCTCTGGGAACGCTCTCACAGACACACCCAGAGGTGTGCTTTCCAAATATTCTTGGTGTTTCTCAACCCAAACAAGTTGAAAAGTCAAGCTAAGCCACCACAGTGTTCTCTGAGAAGAACCTGGGAATTTGTATTTCCGGCACATTCCCTGTGATGCTCATGTCTAGAGGTCATGTTTTGAGAACTATAACTTCACAGTGCTTTACTGGGGATAGTTCTTGAAAGACATCCCAAGCCTCAGGGATGGAGCTATGGAAGACTTGGTGGTTGTCTGTCTTTCCTTAACACCAGATGGCCACAGTTGCTTCTAGCAACGTCCTTGGAGACATGCAAGTAGAGACTTCAAGACTGTGTATGTGCCCAGTATCTCTTCCCATAGTCTGTCGAGTCTCTGCCTTTATACCTCCAATGGCAAGATTCTCATCACTTGTTAAGTTAGATCATCCATTGAGTGGCATCTCAGCTTCTACCTGGAGCAGAATACCTAGGAAAATTTTTAATTTCATTTAAATTATGGGGTGGATCGTAGGATGAATCATGCAACTCTGATAACCCTTCAATACTATTCATAAGGTTTCCAGGTATGTAAGTCAAGTCCCTGCCCACACGAAGATACCTCTATCTCAACTGAAGCAATGTCCTCTATTTCACAAACAAAAAACATTCTAGCCAAAAGCAAGAACAGAGTCGGCCTCAGGAAACACACTTTGCCGGATCTGCACATAAACCCCAGAGCTTACTCCCACTACTCTACAGTGTGTCTCTATTGGGGAAAAGGCCTTATTAACATAGGCTCCCCATAGGCTTCCTTGCCCTTGAATTGGCTTTGTACTGGAATTCTACCAGCTCATCCATCCACAACCACACTCTAGGGAAACATTAGAACCAGGACTAAAACCCACTTCTGATTCCAATGCTGGAGTGTTGTGAGAATCCCTTTCTAGAGAGAAATAAACATCACAACATCTCCCCTGTCATTAAAAGGCCCCAGTCACAAACCCAAGTGTTATTTCACTAAAGTTCATCCTAAGGAACCCGTGAGTTTATTGGGCTTACCTATAGAACATGAATGAGGGGCTACCTAGGAGAGCATAGGGGAGCCCAAAGCAGCTACACTAAAGTGTCTTCACCTGACATGGAGGACAGCCTCCCCATAGCCACAGAAATGGAGCCTCCTTCCCCTAGTCTTCCCCAGCATGTATATCCTAGCATCTCCCAAGACTCCAAAGTCACGGGCAAATAGGACAGAATTGCATACGAATGGCTGGGAGCAGCAACTCGAATCTCAGGTGAGGATCCAATGACTCTCTCAACCCTCTCCTCTGACACAAGGGCCAGCAGGCAACAGGCCCAATGGTGATGGTCTCTTGCAACCATGCACAGCTAATCTGATGAAGACGACAGCTGTTTTGTTCATAGAATCACATTCTACAACATGGATGCTCTTCATTAATTCCAGGATAATTTGCTAAATGGTAACCCTAGAGGGCCCTAACTGGAGTGACCTTCCTGTACAGATCTTGTTATTGGAAATGCCAAACCCACAAGTCAGAAGCACCCTGCCTCCTTCAGGGTACCTTCCTCCCAGAGACCATCTAGACCTAAGATACCATAGAAGACCAGAGAGGGCAACAAGACTTACCCAGTCTCCCTTTCAGCTCGACAAGGATCAATCTACCAACCTCATCTAGGCCCTCATCTTACCCCGATGACATCTCTTCCAACCAAAAGAAACCAGCAATAAATTCAAACCACAGAAGCAAACTGTTTTTCTCCTAAGGAGCAAGCAACAATAAAAAATCCTGACAATATCAAGCGCTGGAGAGGATGTGAGAAAATTGTACTTTTCTAGGCTCCTGGTGGAAATGGAAATTTCTACAGCTCCTTTGGAAGAGCAATGGACATACCCAGGAAAATTGAAAGTGTGCATAACATAGAAGCTAATGATTCCACTCTAGGAGACATGTCTGCTCAGAAACTCTCCCGCACAGGCCTGGTGAGATCCAGGGCGAGAATGATGCCTGCGGAATTGTTTGCTGTGGTGAAAAATTGGAAACAATATAAATATGCAACAGGATGTAAATGAGAAACTAAACATGGCCTCTCCGCATGACAGAATACCTGGCAGCCAATTGAATGAAGGGATTAGAGCTACATACATCAACAAGAAGAGAGGTCAAAAGCAAAACAAGCAGTGTGTAAAGGGACCAGGAATAAATCTGAGTAAATGCTGAGAAATGTTCTTATAAAGCAATATCGTGCGTTCTCCCTTCATCATACATATATATGTATGTGAAAATACAAAGGTTTTCAAAAGAATTATTTCAAAAGGCACGGCTATTCGTGAAAAGCAAGATAGCACTGATTCTGAAAAAGGGTGAAGACTCAATCTGGAAGATTTATCAATCTCTGTGTTTTCTCTCACACATTAAATATATAAATAAAAATATACAGTCATCCAGGTGGTGGCCATGTCAACTCGTTGCTTTTGTATTTTTCTTTATTTTTAACTTCTTGATGAAAGAAATAGAAAGGCTATTCTGAGGTGCTGCCCTCTGGGACCCCCTTGAGCCAGCATGACTGACCAAATGGTGTTTCTTGGATTTCAATAATTCATTGCCCAAGCAGGGCATGAGTGTCCAGTGCAGGCTAAAACCTAGCTCCTGCCATCCTGACTAGAGATGACCTTGGGTTTGAACAAAAAGAGAGAGGGCTTAATGCACTGAATGCTTCTCCACACACTTCAGGGAGGTGCAAGGGAGCTCTCACCTGGTTCAATAATTCATCAGCACCTCAGTGAGATGGGGTGATGACCCCTCCATAGGCCACTCTGGCTGGCGTGAGGTGGGGGCTCATCCAGAGGACAGGAAGGAGTATGCGATGCCCTATAATCATGAAAGAAAAGATCAAATGGGTTCATGAATCACATAGAGACCCTGTAACTATGCAGAGCTCAGTGGAAGGGTGTGTACTAGAACAAACAAGGGCACTGAGTTCAACTCCCACCAGAGCGGGTATCTGCAGGCTCTTCAGGAGGTCTTGGGGAGAGAAAGTAGGCAGAGTACTGAATGTTGCTTTTCTTTCAAGCTATCAGATGCTTTTGGTGGTTTTGGCCAATGGACCACACTTTGAGAAGCAAGTCTCTCCACTGCTCATGTTATTTGGTCCATTTGCCTCATAATTATATTATAAGCAGGAACATGAATATTGATAGGATCTGGAAGTACTTGGGTCAAAAGAATGAGGAACCAAACCTAACCTATGTGCCCACAAAAAAAGTGGCTAGTGTGACTAAGGCATCGGCATCCCTCTGTTACAGGTTGTGAGCTTTGTAGAGGAAAAAGAATAGAACGAGGTTAAAACATAGAGTTTGGCTCGAGTGACCAATCATCCTTGTTTGGGGGGTCCTAGCATGGCAAATGGCCAAGTTAAGTTGAGCATGTTAGTCACTGTATTCATTTTATGCTTCTGTGACAAAATGAGTGACAGAAACAGCTAAGAAATAGGTGCCACAGCTCACAGTTTCAAGGGGTTGCTGTCCATCATACAGGGAAGGCAAAGCAGAAGGGCTCCGTGCATGGCAGTGGGAGAGAGACTAAGGCAATGGCTGTTCACAGTGTGGTAGACCAAGGGAGCATGGATGGATCTAGAAGTGGGTACAACCTTCAAAAGAGAGGACACACACAGCTGCTGGCTATGCCGCACCTCCAAAGGGTTCCACACACCCCCAAACAAGCACCTTCAGTTAGAGACAGTTCAGACTCAAGCCATCAGAGACACATGTCAAAATACAGCTTCAAAGAACTAACTGTGGTGGCAGAAATGAGGAAATCGTTCTCTCCAGAAAGGAGGGTGCTGAGAGATTTGACTATAAAGATTCTGGAAGTAGCTGGTATTGCTGGTCTGAAGGCCAGGCTTCCTAAGGAACAAATGTTCTGGGCTGAGAGAAACACGCCTTTGTCATAGAAGTCCAGATGTGCCCCACTCATGACTTACCGGATATCTACGGCTGTAGCTCAACCCAAAGGCCATAGACCTACTTGAAAGATTAACACTTTTATAACTCAATTCCACAGTCCCAGAGTGCAAACTTTGTAGGTGTCACTATTAAGCCAAAATGACAAATATCCGATCACAACATCAAAAAGTTGAATATGCCTGGCACTCTACACTACTCAGCATATTTGGGGCTGCAGAGATGGCTCAGCAGTTAAGAGCACTCGCTGCTCTTCCTAAGAACCTGAATCCAGCTCCCAGCACCTACACACTAGCTCATAACTACCCACAACTCCAGTTACAGGGGATCTGATGCCCTCTTCTGACCTCTGAGGGCACCAAGCATGCTTGCGGGGCACAGATACATAAGCAGGCAAAACATTCCCACACAAAACAAATAAACGCAAAAAAGCTTTTAAAATAAGTCTTTAAAAGAAATTTTATCATACTTTAAATGTGTACATTATCCTACACTGGGGAGACTGAGGCAGGAGGATTGTTAATTCAAGTCTATTCTGGGATTATATAGCGGGACACTGGATCAAAAACTAAAATTTGAGCACCTTACTGCATGCTAATTGTACTGCAATACAAATACCTAAAACAAAACCAGGAGGCTGCAGCAGGAAGGTTGTGAGTTCAAAGCTAGGCTGAGCTATGTAGTAAGACCTTGTCTCAAAAAAATTTAAAGTCACTCTAGCTGCTGAAAGGCAATTCAGACAACAGAAGTGTCACTAGACTGTCCCTTTTCCTTTCCAATGGCTCCTGCATGCCGGTGCCCACACTTAACCGCAGCCTCCATCTCCTCTCTGGGCCTCGAGCAAACTGACTCAATCCATGTCTGTCCCCAGCTCTCCTTTCCAGCGCTGTGCAAACACTTCCCAGGACTCTCAGGCCTGCCTCATCCTGCCATGCCCACAGATGCCTGGAGCTGTGTTTAAAGCCCAGGGACCTAAGTTCCCGCCTCAGTGCCGCGCCGACTTTTCCTAGGGAAGCATAAGCACCCGTCTATTCCCCCAAGATAGGACAGCCCAAAAGCATAGCTCCACCAAGGTCCAACTTGGCAAATCAACACATTTATTGGGTTAACTCATGAAGCATGGTGCTGGGTTAGTTAAAGGAATTTTGGTGACTCCAAAACAGCTATGCTACCAAAAAGTCCCCCCAGCGTGGACAATGATGTCCCCACAGCCCTGTAGATGGAGCCCCCACAGTTAACCTTCCACACTCTACATACTCTAACCCCCCTGAGACCACAGGACCACATGCAGATGGAGCACATACATACATATATACAGCTGGCAGGGAAAGACATGAAGGGGATGGCTGAGAGCTCAGGGTCTAAAGACCCTCTTATCCCCTCCTCCTTTCACGAGAAAACATCAGTCGACTTGATCTTGAGGGTCACTTGTGGATTGTTGCAGTTGCTCTGATTAAGATGCTAACAGCTGCTATGCTCAGGGCAGAGAGTCCTGCAATACTCAGTAGGTCTGGGTGGGTTCCTAACAAGCTCCCAAACAGCTTGAGAACCAACAAGGCACTTTCCATAGAAGTTGGCCAAGTAGATAAACAGCCAGCCACAGATGAGGTATCCCATCTGGGCTCCTGGGCTGGGTCTGCAGCTCTCTTCCTGGGAGAAATGTCTTAGGCCAGCCTTCCTCCCTTTAGAGTTCCAGCATCCTCGTTTGTAAGATAGGTATAATAAGACCAGCCAGCGTTCAGGAGGCTGAATCAAGAGAAACACTGCAAATTCAGCCAGCCTGGGGCTACAGATGGGTCTCCATGCGAACCTGGGATGTCGGTGAGACTCTCTCACCAAAAAAAAATAATAATAATAAATTAATAATACAAGAGTTAGTACCAACCTCCAAACTTGGTATGTGTCCAAGTTTCCCCCAAGTCCCCTATTGGAATTTGTATCTAGAAATCCTTCAGATTTATGATCTCCCCCAAAGTATGGACATTTAATTCCTTCTGGAACCTTCCAGCCGTAACCATTCACAGATTATCTGAAAGCTGACTTCATCCTGTGGTAAAGACATACATTCCCTCAAAATATCTCTGTGTCCACACACTGTGAGACACCCTAGGGTCTCCAAAGTAAGGGACAGGAATTCCTAGGCTAGTGCAGGATAGATATAGCAAGATGTATTAGATACACAAAATTTATTCCCTACACTTTTATGGAAGAAACCAGAAAGGCTTCCTGTTGCAGGACTGAAGGATATTCAAGAGCTCAGATACACAAGACATCAGGTTCCCCCAAGAGGCACACAAACATCTCAACATGGGGCTCTTCTTGCCCTTCAGAGAATAGTTTTGTGCACACAGTTAATGCTCAAGACTGTGTCATCATCAACTTAATCGGCTTGGTTTCTGCAGAGCCTTCCTGGACTAATACTGTGTCTGACCATGGCCTGAAACATGAGAGCGTTCTTTAGCAGATTCTGCTGTGAGAAACAAAACCTCCGTTTGTTTACCTAGCAGCAAGCCAATTCACTTGTGTGCGCACTGAGAATTCTCCAGTAAAAGTACAGGAGAAAAAGCTCCACCCTAAGCTCCCCCATGGACCCCAATAGGCTACCCTGAGCACTGAGCCTCCATCATTGGCTCCTTGAAGCCTGGGGTCCCACATCCTTACATCATCCCTATTCTAAAACCTCCTAAACACTGTCCCTGACAGAAGCAAAAGAGTCAAGACAAGACAAGACTTTTCCAGAAATGAGCAGAGTGACTTACTTTATAACCTAGCAGTGCCTAGTATATGCCTGTGAGCCAACTGGGCCTCAGCTTCCCCATCTGTGATAGGATAAAATGCCTTTGGGTTTGAATGTGCTATTGCCCATAGGCTCCTGTGTTTGAACACTTGGTCCCCAGCAGGTGGTGCTCTCTTGGAAGGAGTGACTCCTTGCTAGAGGTGAATCAACTGTGGAGGGCTTTGAGGTTCATAGTGCGGCCCCACTTTCTGTCTACTTTCTCCTTACTGATTATGGAAACAGCCTGGCCAACTGCTTATCCCTCCTGCCTCCATGCCTTTCTTATACCCCTTCTGGAACTGCAAGTCCAAAGAGACCCTCTCTCCACTAAGTTGCTTCTTGTCAAATATTTAACCACAACAAGAAAAATAACTTACATAAATGTCACCACTCAATAGTGTGGAGATTAAGGAAGCAAGTGTGGAAAGAGGCCACAGTCATGGCCGCCGTCCCTCCCTCTGCCCCTGGAAACTGTTTATAGAGAAACAAGACTTGCTGGGCAGGGTACTTTGTGCCTCGTCCACCTCTACCGTCCCCTCACCACCTTTCTGCGAGGCTCTGGGACCCTGTGAACGCCCAGATCTTCGTGGCACAGCCTTGAGCAACAAGCTGGGAAATACCATTCACTGCACCTGAAATGGTGACATTTCAAATCGAGAGCATATCACACATCTTCCTCCTGGGTTGAGCATAATGGAGAACTCCCACGCCCTTTCCATTTCCTTCTCAAGGGTCCTTCCTCACCTCTCACACTGGACAGTTCGTTGCCATCTTATTTAATCCCCTCAGCAAACCCTGCTTGGGGGTACGGCGAGTTAATGCTCCAGTCAATTCAAAGGCTTGGAAGTACCTAAGCGGCAGAGCTGGGGTTTAAACCAGGACTCCCTGACTCAAGAGCATAAGAGAATTATCTTCTGTACTCACTTGATGCAACCAAGGACAAGGTCAGGCTCTCTCTGACTTCAGACCAACCCGTCTTCCACACCAGAGAAGGTCTGGACCAGAACCCAGACAATGTCCTGGAACTCTCCAGCATCCACCAGACATACAATCCTTGTGATGGGGCCAGGAACTCAGGTCCCCATCCTCAGATGAGGATGCAGAATCTCCCAGCAGGCCTCCTATAGAGCCTGACTGCACCACCACCAGCTGTCCAATGAACATCTTTGGTGGTGTGGGAGGTCCTTCTGTCTATGTGCTGCTTTTATTGGTTAATGAATAATGAAGCTGCTTTGGGCCAATGGCTTAACAGAATATAGCCAGGCGGGAAGAGATAGAGAGCTAGTGGGTGGAGTCAAAGAGACACACCATGTAGCCACCAGAAGGGAAAGATGCTAGCTGCCAGCTAGAACCTTGACAGTAGGCCCCGAGGTTCGTGGTAAAATATAAAATGATGGAAATGGGTTAATTCTAGATGTAAGAGCTACCCCAGACCCTACCTCAGGTGGACTGACAGATTTGGATTTATAGTCCAGTCACCCTCCAGCTACTAGAAGGCTACTGAATGTGTCAAGAGCAGAATCCACTATAGTGGTCGTTGTTCCAGGCTGGGCCCTTCTTCCTCCACTCTCTCTCCTCCAGGCTTCACCCTGTCCTTTCCAGAACCACCACTAGGTTTGGCTACTCCCCCCAAAGTTCAGCATCTGTGCCTGTCTCCGATGAAGCTCTCAGCCCCTCCGAATACCCTTCTCTTCAAACATCTCTAGCAGAAGCTGTGCCTTCCTCCCAACAAGCACACCTTAGGGTCCCAGTTCACAGTGGAGAACCTCTCTGCTCCTCACTGAAGCTCCTGGCCTCAGAAATAACTGTCCCTTCCTCTCTTCTCTCCCCTCCTTGTCACCAATGCTCCACCTAAGGAACTTTCCCTACCCAGAGTTCAGCTCCCCACAGCCTCAATAAGTCCCAGAACCTTCTTGAACAGGGATTCTCAGCCATGGCACTTTCCACTTGCGAACGAGATGGTCAGACATCATCTGTTGTGCTGGAGACCATCTTGTCTATTGTAGGATGCTCCCTGACCTCTACCCACTCAATTCAAGCAGCAGCATATACCCTCAGTTATAACAAAAATGTTTACGGGCATTTTCCAGTGTCCTCCAGAGGACACCACTGCCCCTGATAGAAAACCTGTGGCCTAGAGCCATGTTGGCATCCATTGGGCCCTAACCCTGGGCCCAGTGACAGTCACTCACTCCCCTGAGCTTCATCCCCCTCCTGGCCTAGCCATCTGCCCTCTCCACTGCCCAGGACACCCAGTGACACAGAAGGAAAGACAGGTCTGAGCCACACAGGCTGGCAGCCCAAACATACCCCACCAGCTATCAGCCAGTCTGCCTCCCTCTTGACACCCCCCAGCCTGTGATCAGATAGATGATAGATGCTATGTCTCCCCCTGTGCAGCATCTTCCCTGCCTCTCCTGCTGATTTATGTGCTCCAAAAGGCAGGAAATTTACCACACTTTCACCACTGAAACCCCTACACTGCAGATAGCACCAACACAGACAATGTATATTAAATGAAAAGATACAAAAAGAAGGGGGGAACGGATGGAGGAAAGAAGGGGAGGAAAGAGTAAAATTTTCCAGAGGAGGGGCTGGAGAGGCTTGCCTTGCAAGCATAGAGTCTTGAGTCTGATCCCCAAAACCCCAAAAAGCTAGTTGTGGTGGCACCCTCTTGTAATCTCAGCACTGGGGAAACAGAGACAAGTAAATCACTTGGCAAGTGAGAGACCCAGGATAGTGCGATCCTCCTGGCCAGTGAAAGACCATGTCTCCAAAAACAAGGTAGACAGTGCCAAAAGAATGACCTGCAAAATTGTCCTCTGGCCTTCACATGCACCAAGATATATGCACCTACACACACTAAACTAAAAGGGGGACGGGGCAGAGGAAGGAAGGAAGGAAAGGAGAGATGGAGGAAGGAGGAAGGGAGAGAGAAAAGAAAAGAGGAGGAAGGGAAGAAGGGAGGGAGGAAAGAGAAGGGGAAGAAAGTAGGGAGGGGGAGGGAAAGAGGACGGGAGGAAGGGAGGGAGGGAGATGGTTGTAGGAGAGGGGGAGAGAAGAAGAAGAGAAGGAAAGAAATAAGGAAGGAAGGAAGGAAGGAAGGAAGGAAGGAAGGAAGGAAGGAAGGAAGGAAGGAAGGAAAAAAGGAAGGAAGGAAGGGAGGGAGGGAGGGAGGGAGAGAGAAAGGAAAGAGGTATTGATCAAATGAAGCAAGAGACGTCAAACATGGCATCTGTCATATACTAATGGCAGCCAGTAAAAGGGATAATGCATCTCCATATCCACTGACATGAAAATATCCCTAATAAAATCCACTGTCTGTTCATAAGCTCATCTGTGTATTTACACCCAAAGAAATGCCCACCAAATGGTCAAAGTCTTTGTCACTGAGTAGTAAGGTTCCAGAGTACTTGTTGCCCACTTCGCTTCAGTTCCCTAAAAGCAAGTTCCCAAACAAACAAAAAATAACTTACAAGTCATACTTTCAAAAAATGTATTTTAAGATGAGAAAAGTCTCTTGATAAAATATCAAGTGAGGGCTGGGCAGAGTGGGTACATTGTTTCCTTGGCAAGCAGATCCCCTGTGACCAAGTAAAAAGCCAAGCATGGTAGTGCTTACCTGTAAGCAAGTGCTTGGAGGAGGGATGGAGACAGGAGGACCCCCAGGGGCTCACTGGGCAGCCAATCTAGCCAATCAGTGTGTCCAGGTTCAGTAAATGACCCTGACTCAAAAAACAAGGAGGAGGACAATAGAGAAAGACACCCAACATTGTACCTGTAAGAGCATATATGTATTCTCTCTCTCTCTCTCTCTCTCTCTCTCTCTCTCTCTCTCTCTCTCTCTCTCTTTCTCCCTCTCTCTCACATACACACTAGGAGGAAAAAAATAGTTCACAAAGATTGGCATCCCAGTCAAAAAATTTTTTTTAATTTTTTTGTTTGAAAAGTAGTAAAATCTGAAGGAAATATACCATGTGTCAGCAGCAACAGTGCTGAGGGTCAGAGAGTAGGTCGTCACCTTACTGTGTCTCCTTTTTCTTGGTCCTTGTTTCCCAAACCCATTAGCTCTATATTTTGCAGTATTATGGGAAAGCCAGTAGCCTCACAGAAATGTCAACTCTCAACACACGGCTGAGTTGACTGGGACCTGAAATTCTTATTTTTTTTTTTTTAGCAGAAACCTTTTGTTTTTATTTTATGTGCATTGGTGTTTTGCCTATATGTGAGCGACGGATCCCCTGGAACTGGAGTTATAGACTGTTTTAAGCTACCATGTAGGTGCTAGGAATTGTACCTGGGTCCTCAGGAAGAGCAGCCAGTGCTCTTAACTGCGGAGTCATCTCCAGCCCCTAAAATTCGTATTTTATTAATTGAAGGGAAATGAATGGAAAGAAATCTGAATGTGCCTCGTGGCTACTTGCTTGAAAGCACCCTTTCTAATGCAAACAAGTATTTCTCTGCTGAGAAAAAGAGAGCAGGGGATGATTTTTAAACAGCTAAATGAAAAGCTAGAGGTTTTTGGTGTGGTTTTTTTTTTTTTAACTTATTTGAAGAGAAAATCCAAAAGCTGCCCCAGTGCCTGGCCCAGTTCCAAGCCCATGCTATACTCCACATCTGCCTCTGATGAGCTCTCAATGCCCCGTGCACACTTTCCTGGCAGATGCATCAGGCTTTTTCCGTCTTTAAAACAAACTAAAGGCTATATCTTCATTTCTTATTCAGTTTCTGAAAGTGAAGCAGACTCAATGAACTCACACAAATTCCATAGACTGACTTCCTTAGACCTCGGCAGAAGGTACTTAAGTGTGCAGATGTGCGCTGGTTTTTAAAGGAGGCCTTTCTGGATGGGGGGGAGGGTGGAGGACTCCCCAGGTTTTTGCTCAATTTGTTTTAAGTTGGTAATGAAATCTGTGAATCTGTGCTCCCTTTTCTCCAGGAAAAATAGAATTTGGGTCCCTTTTGAAACCCTGAACGCAATGGGATAATGGAGAAATCAGACTCAATAGAGCATTTCTTATCCATTTCAGAGCTCGCTGTAAACATGATGACACCACACTTTGGGGGTCTTTGAGACTTCTTTTGCTAGCGGCACAGCAGCTCAGGTGGATTCCTGGCTAATGGCTGATGCTTTGGTTGACTTCTGTCGACACATCACCTGTCGTCTGAGCTTTTGAAATAAAGTTATGAAGTTGATGCCAACTTCATACAAAGACCACCCCACTCCGGTTGCCCTGGGAGAGAGCCTTCAGACTAATCCCTCCCTCCTGGAGGAGGGGGCTGAAGGAGAAAGAGGAGGTTTGAACAAGTCTCTCCCTGTGGTCCAGGAGTGACAGAGGCAAACAGAGCACCTCTGCTCAGCCACAAAATCAATACAAACAATGCAAACAATGGATGGTGCTGAGCATCCATGTTTAATTCAGCACCTTAATGTGTATACTGTGCAGATTCCGCATTCAGGAATGCAGAAGAAGCTAATGGAAAGTAATAACAATTATCAAATCACAGCACTCCAAGACAAAACTTAGCTTTTTCTGGAGAGCATACTTTGAAGTCTCCCACCTCACCAAGAATTCCAGCTGACAACAGCAGTGTCCCCCAGAAGCTAGGCAATGTCTGGACATACAGCTGTCCGACTGTCCCACTGGGTGGGTATGCTGGCATTCAGTAGGTAGAGACTGGGTTTGACACTAGTAATCTACAAAGCCCTCTGCCCACTGCAAAATTCTTGATGCCCAAATGTCAGTATAGTGCCAAGGACAAAAGACCCTGCCACAGACACATGGTTATGCAGCCCTGTGGTCCTTGTCATCCTGCGAGGAAGCAAAATCTGCTGTGGTCAGCCTCCACTTGTTCCTTAGACAGGGCCTCTCTCTGCATTTACAGAACTCTTGAAGCAGAGAGATTGTTGTTAAGTTCTATTGATGAAGGAACTGGGGCTCACTGTGGTGAAGCATCCTCCCTGAGGCTGGATGGCAGCTACTGAGCTGCTGAGACCAAGGTCACAAACGAAGAAGTCCCAGCTCAGGCTTTCCTTTGTCCGCCATTTGTTCCCATTTAAAACAGGACTCAGTTTACAAAGAATGGTTAGGGATGGTGGAGGAAAACCATGGAGCCTGGCTTCTAGAATCTGAGGGATGTGGGACTCCGTCCATACCATCTGAAGTATCCTGTTGTTTGATTCTTTTCAATACTTAAATTCAGGTTTTCAAGGTTGGAGAGACAGCAAAGTCTGTAACATGAATAATAAAAACTCAGAAACAGAAATTGGGGTTCAAGCCGAAAACCAGAAAAGCAAAGCAGTCGGCCACTAGAGAAGTCTTACCTCTACCAAGGTTGATCAACCACAGACTACGCAGGTTAAGCATCTCTTCTCCCATTTTATATTCCCTCTACTGCTGGAATTCAAGTCGTGTGACTCCCTAGAACTGGGATTGAAGATGCAAGCCACCATCACCCAGATTTGTTTCTGCATTGATCTTGTGTAGCCCAGGGTGGCCTTGAACTCACAGAGATTCATCTGACTCTGTCTTCCAAGTCCTGGGAATTAAAGGTATGTGTTACCATTGGCTGACCTCTAGTGGCTTTAGCTTTACCTCTGGTCTTCAGGCAAGATTTATTTATCAAAATAAAAATAATATACCATTGCAACAGCCAATTGGTGCTTTGCAAGCACAAGAACCTGATTTCAATCCCTAGAACCTACATTTTTAAAAAGCCAAATGTAATCGGGCAGGGGTGGTGATTCCTTTAATCCCAGCACTTGGGATTAAAATACAAAGTGAGTTCCAGGACAGGCTCCAAAGCTACAGAGAAACCCTGTCTCAAGAAAACAAAAAATTTTAAGATAATTTTTTTTTAAAAAAAAAAGCCAAATATGGGGCTATAGAGATGCTCAGAGGTTAAGAGCACTGCTGCTTTTCTGGATGCTGAGCTGCTGTGCCGGGTGGCTCGTCACCTGTTAACTTCAGCTGCAGAAAATGCGATGCCCTCTTCTGGCCTCTTGCAGGCATGCACACATATGACAAACATTCATATAAACACACACACACACAAAGTAAAAAAAAAGTCATTTTTAAATCCAGGTGTTGTGGTGCATGTCTATAACATCAATGTAAAGGAGGCAGAGAGAGGTGAATCCCTGGGAATCGCTTGGTGAGCTCTGGGCCAGTCGATACCCTGTCTTAGAACACAGGTGGACAGTGCCCGAGAATCAGCTCAGGCTATCCTCTGGCTTACATTCTCTAGCACACTTGAATATGTAATGCACCCGCATGTGCACCCGCACACAAACACAACGCCGAATACACGTGTACACACATGCACACACACAAAAAACTTTTATTTTCACCAGTCTGATCTATCAAACACTTTAAAGTTTCTCACTAATCATTTTTCTGTTTCTGTTTGTAGTTCCAGCTACAACACATACACACACACACACACACATACACACATACACACACACACACACACACATACACACATACACACACACACATACACATACACACACACATACATACACACACACACACACATACAATCTTATATATATCCATATATCTTAGTTAGAGTCTCTATCGCTGTGAAGAGACACCATGACGAAGGCAACTCTTACAAAAGAAAGTTCTTAATAGGGGGCTGGCTTATAGTTCAGAGGTTTTGCCTCCTGTCATCATGGTGGGAAACATGGCACTGTGCAGGCAGACATGGTGTTGAAGAAGGAGCCGGGAGTTCCACCACTAAATCTGTAGGCAACAGGAAGAAGCTCAACACTGGGCCTGGCTTGAGTATCTGAAACCTCAAAGCCTACTCCCAGTAACGTACTTCCTCCAACAAAGTTACAATTAATCCAACAGGGCCACAACTACTCCAACAAGGCCACACCTCCTAATAAAGCCACTATGAGCTTATTCGGGTCATTTTCATTCAAACCACAACATCATATAAGCTTCACTGCACTCAGAACTGTTTGCTTGTGGTCATGGGTTAAACCCTCCATCAGTTTGCTAAATGACCCCCTTAATCTCATATAATAGTGCTGTCTTAAATTCCCCTTCCTCTAGCAGCCCTGTCATGGCTCCTGTCACCTTTTTTGTGTCTGTCTGGTGTATCTGTGACTATTCTGCCTTATAATTTAAGGAAAATATACCTCTAATGTGTACTTTAAAGTTAGTGTAGAGTTCATTGGAGTTTGAGTTACCCAATCGGAGATTCTCTGTTAAGTTTTTAATTTTTATGTGTTTTCAATGATCTTAATTCCATTTTAGTTTCTCTCCCTGCAGGTGCACTATCATATCCTGCTTGTAGACCATGGTTCTCAAATCCTTAAGTCCTGATAACTGGATCTCACCCTCTTGAGATTCTGAGTAACTAATGTGAAGGGATTCATGGACACTGGGAGATGTAATAGTTCCCTCAGGTGATTCTAATGGGTAGCCACATTTGGGGACTTTCTGCCCAGAATGACCTCTGCGGTGGATTTGTTCCACATCTAAGACCAGCTCTAGTTTCATCATAAAAATCAATGACATCCCTCGTCCCCCAGCTCCTGATTTAATCCACCAGAGTTGGGGCCAATGTTGGGGTTTTTAAATGCCACCAGACTCTAAGACACAGTCAGGGTTCAGGTGAAGTGACATTTAGCCCTTAGCAGTTGGATGAGAAGATGTCAGAAACCATAAAGAGGTGAAGTATTCCATCATTGCCAACATCAGGAAGGCTAACTCAGAGCTCTTCGCCACATGTGAAAAATAGAGAGAAACCCAGAAAGTTGTCATCTTAGCTAGAGTCACAATGACTGTGGTGAAACACTGAGCAACCTAGTGTTCCATCAGTCAAAAGCAACTTGGGAGAGAAAATATTTATTTTGCTTGCTCTTCCATGTCATGATTCATCATTGAAAGAAGTCAGGACAGGAATCTGGAGCCAGGAGCTGATGTAGAGGCCCTAGAGGGATGCTGCCTACTGACTTGCTCCCCAGGGTTCACTCAGCCTGCTTTCTCATAGAACCCAGGACCACCAGTCCAGGGGTGGCCCCACCCACAATGGGCTGGGCCCTCCCACATCAATCACTAATTAAGAAAATGCCAACAGGTTTGCCTACAACCAGATCTTAGAGAGGCATTTTCTCAATTGAGGCTCCCTCCTCTCTGATGACTCTAGCCTGAGTCAAGTTGACATAAAACAAGTTAGCACAGTTATGCATTCTCTCTCTCTCTCTCTCTCTCTCTCTCTCTCTCTCTCTCTCTCTCTTTCTCTCTCTCTCTCTCTCCCCTCCCCCACCTCTCTCCCTTACCTTTTTCCTTTTCCTCTCCCTCCTTTCCCTTCTTCCCTGTCCCCTCTCTCTCATTCACACTGTTGTGGTTTGAATCTGAACGTCCTCCGCTGGTTTATTTAAACGCTTGCCCCCAGCTGGTGGTATTTAGGGAGCTGAGAAAGCTTCTGGGGCCGGGTGTTTCTCTGCTTTGTGGTGTGATTCCTCTACATGCCTCCAATCCCGTGAACTAATTCTCCATGCCTCCTCCACCACGACCAACTGAAATCTCCTGCTCCGTGGAGAGAAGGGCACTACAAGAACGCTATCCATGTGAGTTGATAAGCTAGATGAACATTTTGTTTCTTTGATATACTTGCAGGTGTTTCATGGCCCCCATCCAGTATTCCTCAAAGTGAGGTTGAGCAATATCACCTTGGAAAATTTTCAGACACTCTAGAGCTGGGCACAAGCCTTCTATGCTTCAACAAGCCTGTTAGGTGATTCTAATGCACATTCAGCTTTGAGATCCATTGCCCAAAGCAGTAAAAGACAGCAGGGAGAAAAAACAAACAACAGAAACAGAACACTAAAGGACTTCTGTCCCCCGTGTTCCCTGGGGCCTTCTAAAGCAAGTGACTGCAGAGAATCAGCCACTCTCTCTCAGGTAGACAACAAGCAACCATAGCAACACAGTCGCTCCTAGTGGGTCTCAGATCTTCACCATGAGAACATCTTTCCTTAATAAACAGAGAAGCTTATATGTAAATCAAACTCTGGTGTCTATTGTCCCTTCCCCTGCCTGCAGCAGGAACTGTCTCTTGGCATCTTCAGAGTGATAAAAACTTGGTTGGCTTTGATGCTGCTTTATCATTTCCAATCGATGCATACCCCTTCCAGATCTTGATAAGTGACCACCTAACGACCTGAGCTTCCCCCCCAACCCCCGCCGTTGTTGTACATTTGGTCTCCTTAATGCTAGGCCTCCCGAAGCCTACTGCTTCAGCTTTATGGACAGCCACTTCAAACGGGTGGCACTAACTGAGCTCTGGGTAAGCTAGAGCCACTTCTTTATCCTCCACAGATGGCATTTTGACAAGTCTCCCTGGTCCTGCTCTAAGCTGCGAGTGTTGGAGGGCCAAGTCCACAACTTCATGCCTTCCGGGTGCTGCCATGCCATTGCTTCTTGATTCAACAGTGCCAAGGTAGCAAACTTTGTACTAGAGCAAGCCAGTCTGCCTGGTACTGAAATGTTTTCCGGAAGTGAGACTTCTTACACTAAAACCAAGAAAACCCCTGGGAGCAACTCTCAGCCAGTAGAAAGGAGATTTAGTAGCCAAAACCAATCTGTGTCCGATAGTGGGCTTTCAAGACATCCCACTATGATCCCAGCTCTGGTATTAGGGGCCATGGATAATCTCTGCCCTTGGGAATGGGCTACACCTGTGGCTTGATTCTAAAAAATCGAATCCAGAAAAAGTAAGGTTGTGTCCCTTTGAGATTACGTTACAAAAAGAGATCAACTTGCTGGTTCTCTCTCACGTTTTTCTTGCTGGCTCTGTGAAACCAGCTGCCATGTTGGAAGACATTCTATGACCAAGTTCATGTTCTGAGGAATTAATGTCTCCAGTCAACTGTGAAGGGTTGAATTGTGCCCCACCCCACCCCCCCAAAAAAAGATGTGAGGTCCCACCCTTTCCCCCAAAAAGATGTAAAGTCCAGAAGTTCATGCCTTTAGAAAATGATCTCATTGGAAAATACAGTTATTAAACATAAAATCAGTCAATGTGAGGTCATATAGAAATTACCCTTTAATCCAATATGACCGGTGTCCTTGTAAGATGAGAAGAGACACACACCTGTGCACACGTGAGCACAAAGGCCGAGGAGAGATGCCACACCTGCAATCAAACAAACACTAAGAACTGTGGGCATCGCCAGAACCTGGGCCCATGCATGGCACAGATGCTCCCTCCCAGCTCAAGGAAAGGACTGTCCTGACAGCAGTCTGACCCTGACATCTAGAACTGTGAAAGCAGACGGGGATTGCTTAAGTCCCCCACAGTGGCAGTTTCTCTGCTTTGCTCTGCGCTCCCTGCTCCCAGGAAGCCCATTCTTCATAATTATGCCAACAGCCAGAGTGATCTCTGTGCGACAAAGAACTTTCTGATCTTATCATTCCTACATTTTTGCCCTTCAGCGTTTCTCCCACTGACTTCATTTTAAAAATAAAGTCTCAAGTTGTAGCCTTTCGTCACACCACTCGACCCACGCCCCGTCGTCTGTGCTTTAGCATTACCAAGCTTCTTTATTTGGTGACTTCCTTGTCCTTCCTTGGAGCTTTTACATAAGCTTTCTGCTGATGTGTCCCCTCTAACACCACCCCAGCTCTGCTGCTAAGTCTCCCAGACACATCCCCATTCATCTAACCATGAATAAAACAGTTTCAGAAACACTAGGCCGGAAGCAGTTTTCCTTTCCATCTTGCCTAAAAAATCTCTTACTCTGAAAAATCTCTTACTGATAAATTTTCTGTCTCCACTAGGGTGATCAATTATCCATGTTTTCCCAGGACTAAGGAATATCCTTAT
Source organism: Myodes glareolus (assembly GCF_982192425.1). Lineage (NCBI taxonomy): Eukaryota > Metazoa > Chordata > Mammalia > Rodentia > Cricetidae > Myodes > Myodes glareolus. The sequence continues at coordinate 16,290,641 of NC_142035.1, read as the reverse complement.
TCCTGGGGTATAAAACAAGGGAAACCCATGGAGAATCCTAGGCCAGCAGGAAAGGGCTGTCGCCCTAGCTGGGAAGCCTTTTTCCCCCTAGAAGCTGCTTAGAAACCAAGGCCAACAGCCAGACATTTGCCCCAAAAAACTTGCTGTCCCTCGCTGTAGGTTCTTCTGCCCCTTCTACCTCTGTCTGCTACTGTCAATTAGCAACACAGTTAGTTATTGACCACAGCTAATTGCAATACATATTTTATTAATTCCCAAACAAAAGGTTGGCTTCAATTAGCCAAGTGTGAAAATTTGATTTTGGTGGGTTGAACACAGGCCCATGGTTACCATCACCAATTAGCAAGCTCGTGCCCAGAAGCCCTCATTAGTGCATGTGTTTATGACACACAAACAAAAATAAAAAGGCATGGCAACATTTTTCTGAATTCCACCAGAGACAAAAAGAAAACATAGTACAGTTTACGTAGACTGTAAAAGCAATCATTACTCATTACAATGTAAAACCCAGCCACATTTTCAGACTGCTTGCCAAGAATAGAATCCCATATAAGAAAATGCCTGGCTTGGAAATGCTACCCTATCTTGCCTATAGGTAGTGGTTAATAATGGTTTTTGTCTGTGTGTATGTATGTTTGTGTGCATAGGGATACACGTGTCTGTATGGGGTGCACACATATGTGCATGTATGCATGCAGAGAACATAGATAGACTCTGCATGTCTTCCTCAATCACTCTCCACCTTACTTTCTGAGGCAGGGTCTCTCACTGAACCTGAAGCTCATTAGTTCAACTAGACTGTCCAGCCAATGAGCTCCAGGGATCCTCCTGTTTACACCTCCCTAGTGCTGTCCACGCCCAGATTTTGCATGGGTACTAGGTCATCACGTTTGCACAACAAGCAGTTTTACCAACTGAGCCATCTCCCCAGCCCTGATAAATTTTGTTTGACCAAACTGTAGAATATTAGAGTAGCAAAGGTCCTTAGAACCAATCCTGTGTTAGTGCGACTCGGGGAAGGGAGACAATATGACCAGGGCTTCGCAGCTGCAAAAGGCAGCTAGGACAAGAGCCTTGTAGACCAGAGTTTTCTGCCTCACCACTCCTGATATCCTGGGTTGCAGGTCTAGATTGTGGCTACCCTGTGTGCTGTAGTATGCTTAGCATCCCTGACCTCTGCCCACCACATATCAGGGCATATATGATCCCACCACCACACACACACACACACACACACACACACACACACACACACACGTCATGACAAACAAAATAACCTCCAGATATTGCTAAATATCTGCCAAGGGGAGGGAGGTGGTAATAGGGGTACCTCAGAACGTTACTTGGCTGAGAATCATCATAAACACAGATCAATGCTTCTCAACCTGTGGTGCCCAGACCAATAGTACCAGTATCACTAGAAACAGGTTCAAAATGCAAATGATCTGGCCACACCACTAGAAGTCATAAGGGTGGGTTCTAGCCCTAATGTGATACAGATAAATAGTCTGAAAGCCCCTGGGACAGGTTCTGCAAAGTGATTTGTTCTTGTGTCTATTTCTAAATAAGGAGATTGAGGCTCATAAAGATCGATAATGGTTAGTAATGATTTAGCAATGTCAGAGCCAGAACAGGAGCAGGGCTCAGTGCAATCTAGAAATGAGCTTTCTGTTCATTGAACACAAGGCGGCAGGAATGAGGAAAACCAGAATTCAGCTTCAGCCTGTCTCTCCCAGACCACAGAGGCAAGGTCATCCGGGCCCGGATGCCTTATGAGGTTCTCTTTGCCTTCAAAGTCTGAAGGATGGGGCAGAAGCTTGGAAAGCTCATCATCCCTCTGAGATGGTGTGAGCCAGATGGTCAGTCGGACACTAGTATTGCCAGACCACCCCAGGTTAGTATCCTGAGTAAACAGGATGTACACACGCAGATACTGCACCCTGGGAACTTTCCTGTTTGTGAGGTTCTACAGAAGCCACAGTTTTGGGTACCAGACACAGCTGACTGGCTTAGAGATGTGCACTACCTAAACTGAACCCACTGTTCCCTTCTTAGGAGTTTCAGGGTGGAACAAGGTGGAAGCTGACTCCCTCCCTGTGGCAGCTGAAATTGTGAGCCTACACCGGGCGTGGTGGCACACGCCTTTAATTCCATCAATCTGGAGACAGAGGCCAGTCTGGTCTACAAAGCAAGTTCCAGGAGATTCAGGGCTGTTTGTTATACAGAGAAACTCAGGAGGGCGTGGGGGGAGTGAGCCTGTATACTCTGGAACTCCTGGTCTCTACCATGCTTCTGTCATAACAAAAGAGACTTAGCTCAATTTTTTTAAGACTTTTTTTTTTTCTCTATGTAGCCCTGTCTGTCCTGGGACTCGCTCTGTAGACTACGCTACCTTCAAATTCATGGAGATCCACCAACCTCTGCCTCCCCAAAGCTGGGATTAAAGGCGTGTGCCGCCACCACCTGGTGGCTGACGAAATGCAGAGGGCTTGCTGTGCAGACATGAGACCTGAGTTGGGATCCCCAGCATTTCCATAAATGCCGGGCACACTAGCCTTCCTCTGTGACCCCAGCACTGTGGAAGAGCAGGAAACAGAGACAGGCAAGCTCAAGGGCTTATGGGCCAATCAGTCTAGCCTGAAGCAGAGCTCCAGCTTCACTGTGAGACCCTGGCTCAAAAAGTAAGGTGGAGACCACGGAGGACACCTGACCTTGATCTTGGGCCCACACACAAGTGCACAGGCTAGGGCAGCTGTGCATACATGTGCACACAAACAAGTATATATCACACATTGAGAGTAGGGGAGAAGGAAAGGAAAGGAGAGAGGGAAGGGGAGGGGAGGGGAGGGGAGAGAAGGGGGAGGAAGGGAGGAGAGGAGAGAAGAGGGGGAGGGGAGAGGAGAGAAGAAGGGGGAGGGAGGGATGAAAGGAAGAGAGAGGAGAGAAGAGGAGAGAAATTGAGTCCTTTCTCACTTCTAAGGCTATACAGGAGTGCAGCTAACATTTTCTACAATATTCAGGAGCTAAGGGAAAATGTAGCACTGTAACCTTTCACCCTGAACTTGGAAAGGTCCTCCCGTCCTCTACACAGTCAATGACCTCTGAAATGTGTTCTAATCTTCCTGGAGGAACAAGAGCCACCCCAGGCTCCCTTGGCCTCAGAAGTGGTTATTTGGGTGCTCCATTATGCCCATCAGCGAGACCTAGGACAGACAGCAAAATCCATACGGGGAGGAAGAAAGAAAATACTGCCCAGAAAAGGGGTTGTGATTTACTGAAGGCTAGCCTTAAATTAACAAAGTAATGCAATCATTTGGGAGAAAACAGAGAAAAAAATTATTAGACCAGCCGTGTGACTTCAGGCCCTCCCTGCCTCAACAGGGGTTCAAATTCATAATCCATTTGTCACTTCCCAAACCCCAACAACAAAAAGTGTCTGGTGTAGACACAATATCATAGTTTTTTTTTGCTAGAGACTGGATGGATAGAAGGATGGATGAAGGAAGAATGGATTGAGGCAAGGATCGATGGATGGGTGAATAGAAAAATACATGGGTGAGGGATGGACGGATGGATGGATGGAGAAATTATTAATGAGAGCGTTAAAGCTTCTTAAAAGCAGACTAGGGGTTCCTAGCTGACAGATGAGACAAGGGCTTACACTGACCCAAGGAAACAAAGGCCCGCCTTAAACAAACCACCTCTTCCGCCTCTCTCCAAGCCTCAGGTTCCCTCATCTACACAAACATGAGGCCGCCTTCAGTTTTCTTTCTGGCCCCTTCTATTTCCCAAGTCTAAGGAAAACAGAGCCATTTCCAGCTCTCTGCAGAGCAGGGCTCGCTGCCCATCTGCCGGTCCCGTTTGCAGAGCAACACCAGGATGGGTGGGCTGGGCAGTTGGGAGGTCTCCAGTTTATCTGAGAACATCGCTGCAGAGGCATCCGAAAAGGGTGAGACGTGGGCCTGAAGGCAAGTGAGAAGTCTGGAGCACTGCCACCCGGTCCTGTCCCCACACTCACCAGACAGGCTCCATCCCAACGGCGAGACTCCCCACAGACATAGGGGGCGGTAGAGTGCCGCAGCACAACACCCCCTCTGTGCTCCAATGTCCAAGATGGAAGTTTTTAGGTCCCAGGAAACGGGAATGGTGGTGATAAGAAGCTGATGTAACTCTCGGGCCAGTGAGACCAGCAGCCTTCCTGGACACTGCCCAGAGCACTATCATGTCACAAAGATGTCCTTGTGAAGGGCTCTGAAGTCTGCAGACATGAACTCCCTCCCTTTATAGTGCAAAGTACTAGCAAGTTCCAGGCTGAGCACTCATCGTCCCCGGAACTGCTCCGAGCTGCTCTGCCTTGTGCTCACTCTCGCCAGCTGAACTCTGATGAGTGAGCGAAGGTAGAACCGGAGCCTGTTCACCTTCTCAGAAGTACACAATGAAGAGGTGACAGAAGTCAGTGGAAATTTTGCTCTATCCAGAAACAGGGATGTACCACCTATTGCAAAGCCCAGATCTCGAAAGCCAGAGGTTCTTCAGCCTGTGTGTGCCATCTGCAGCCTCAGTGCGCCCTTCTCAATGCTGGCCTTGCCAATCCTGCACAGTCTTGCTCTCGCTTTCATACCCCAGGCTCCACACACAGTGTCTCCTCCACACAAACCTCCTGACTGCCTTCTACCACCTAGTGAGACAGAATTAACTCATCACTCCCTCCCGTCCCACTGACCAGAGAGGTGAATCTATCTAGACAGGAAGTGTCCTACTGTATGTCTCTCCCGGCCTTCTGGCAGGCAGCGGCTTCCAGGATCTTGCTTCTGTGTGGCCAAGCTCCAGTGTCAGGGCCACGTAGGTTCGGTGACCAGTGTATGAATAGCCAGTGAACTGAAGCCTCATCAGAAATTCAAATTCAAACTCTAGACCCCACATGGATGTCTAGCAACAAAGTAACGGAAAAGGAAACTACTGGGTGTGCATAGACAACGGAACTGTTTCTCCACATAATGAACCAAGACGTGCTTTCAGGAAAATGGATACAGCTGGAGATAATCACGTTAGGTGGATGAAGCCAATCCCAGAAAGACAAATACCGTACGTTGTCTCTCATTTGTGGTTCCTACATTTTCTATAGATACACAAAGTCATGTACATGGATCAGCAGGGTTGTAAAGCCGGGAAGCATGCTTGCCACCACGCCTGACGACCTGGGTTCAATGTGCAGAGGTCCATACATTGAAGGAGAAAAACAACGCTTGAAACTTGAAGCATATACACACCCTTTAAATAAATGTAAAAAGTTGTTGTGTTCTCTTTTAATCATGTATGGAAGGGACTGGAGATCTGGCCCAGCAGTTAAAAGCACTTACTGCTCTTCCAGAGGACCCAAGTTCAGGTCCCAGCAAACACATGTGGTGGGGGGGGACGACACAGAATAGAAGTGAAACTGTCTAGAGAGAAGAGACTCAGAGAAGGGGGGCAAGGAAACGGAGAGCACAGAGGAGCAAGCACATACATGTACCAAAGTTTTTGTTCATTAAATACTTTTAAAATGAAACAAAAGAGGGTTGGAGAATCATCCCCCCCCCCCGCCGCCCCGCTCAGCCAGTAGAGCGCTTGGCTAGCATGCATGAAGGCTGGGGTTTGGTCCCTGGCACCATATACACCAGTCATGGTGGGGCACACCTGTAATCCCAGCATCAAGAGATGAGGGCAAGAGCAATCATCCCCGAAATTCAAAGGGAATTTAGGCTCCACCTTCTGCACACTGTCACCTGCTCCCGAGGCTACGTTCCCATCAGTGTCTCCAGGGCTGAGAGGACTCATCCGGCAGAAACCGTCAGGTGCCCACAAAAAGGCACTCCCTAAGCACTGGGGGACAACAGGTAAAACGTCCACTGTGAGTTCTCAGTGGGGCCTGCGTGAAGCCTAGGGAACAGCCAGATGTGAAAAGAGATGTCTGTCTCAATGAAGTGCTAGGCACTTGAGAACCAGAATAACATGGAGCCAGAAAGAGGGGGTCTCTTTCTATCTGCCTCTGCCCCCCTCATCCCTCGGCACTGTGTGCACCTGCCTTTCTCCTCCTCTCCCTCCCCACACTGCAATCTATTTTCTGCTCTGTATCTTTTACCCCCCACACACATCCCCGAAATCATCACACCCACCCCTCCTGGCCCTTTACTTCACTTCCCGGAGGAGCCCATGGCACGAGAGTGAAGTATCTTGCTTAATATTTGTTTACTTGGGAACAGTGAGTTTTATGTACACTGATCTTAATTAAATTCTCAGCAAGTTTCTATTTGTGAATAGAGAGGCATTCTGCCCATGAAGGGGGCCTTTAAAATCTTGGCATCTTATTACCATTACACCCAGCTCTTGGAAGCAACACCCGGGATTCAGTCTTTCATCTGGGGCCCATGAAACTAGCTGTGTTCTCAGCAACACAGGTTATTGGCAATTTCGCTCTGGGAGGGATGTGGCTTTGCTTTCAGACATTCTAGTGTGGCGCTTCAAATGCCATGGTGACTCGCTGCTCCATCTGTGTGGGCGCCTGATAGATAAAATGCTCCCACAAAGTGCCAGCTGGGGTATCAACCAGAAAACACGATTTCTACCCAAACCAGTCTAGAGCCCTTGCCCTTCCTGTCCTTTCCATGAGTCCCCAGTAAATGATTGCACTCCAAAAGCATGCTTTCTCAGTCTCCTAGTGTCTCCTCTTTTAATTTGTTCCCCACATAGTTTCCTTTGAGACATCCCCCAAGGTCACCTTCCTCAAAGAGCCCCCTCTGGCTGCCTTGAACTGACACCTTATCTTCTATGCTCTCTAAACTTTGGGACCCCTGTGTATAAGGCATGTAATGTTCTTACAACTCATTTGTCAAAACAACCTGGTCATTTGTCCTGATGTGTTCCACCATATAGACTTTGTGGATTATATCCCTGTGGTACAAAAAAAATAAAAATAAAGTATAATGATGATGATGATGATGATGACGATGATGACATTGATGATGGCAGAATAAATGAAGAAATGTAGGTAGATGTGCAATTTGGAGAGAGATGGAGGTTTTGAGTCAGGGTCTTGTTATGGAGCCCAGGCTAGCCTCAAACTCAAGGTCCTCCTGCCTCCATCTCCCAAGTGCTGGAGTTAATGAAGTCCTACCACACACAGCTTGAAAACACAGAAAAAAAAAAAAGTCAAATTCCAGTTTGGAACTCAGTATAAAGATCACAGCTAGAGATATACCTGGGAGTCACCAGGATAATCCGAGTTATTTTTCTCCACAGTCAATTGGAGGGAAGGTACAGACAGACTAGAGGGTGGAATCCCACATGAGGAGGCAGAGATAGGAAGATCCCTAAGTGCTTGGTAGCCAACCAGTCTAGCCAATCAGTAAGCTCCAGGTTCAGTTAAAAACCTTGTCTTAAAAAGTAAGAAGGAGGAAGATACCCAACATCGATCTCTGGCCTCTACATGCTCAGGCACAGATGCGCAGACACACATCCACTATATTACACTACACACACACACACACGTGTGCATACACATGCACATGCAAACCAGGCTAAAATCTCCAAAGGAAGGCATGAGGAACACAATGCAGGGAGCTCACCATGGGATTCAAGTCCTGCTCAGTCAGCGACAGTGGGGTATGTGGGGTGTAGCAGTACCTCCTCTGAGTCTCGGCTTCCTCATCTGGTCAGTGGGAGCGGCAACACCCTGTCCTGTGACCCACAGATCTGCAACAAGAGCCAACCAGAAGCAGAAGGAAAGCTTTCAGCAGGATGTGTGCATGTGAGAACTAATGGTTGCGGTTGCCAGGATTCCAAACATACCTGAATCCACTCAGATGACTCCTGGAACCCCAGAGTCTGTCCAGTCTTGTGGGCAGAATGACAGAGCCAGACTCCCAGAAACCTCTGCTTTTCCGTATTGCTCATATTCAGGAAAATCCCTTATGCTAAATATTTAGAGGCCCTTTCTGACTTTGCCGTGTCCCCGCTTCTTCCCAAACAGCCAGGACGCTGAAGGGCCCCTATATACAGCCACATACACCCAGGCAAGGACCCAGGAACTCCCTGGCTAAATGGCCCTGAGCTGCATACAGGCTTGCTAATCTTCAGTAGTGTCTTTCCTGCCTAAGGTGGGCTATCCCCAATAGGCTCACAGGGCCAGAAAGAGGTTATAGGGGAAGGAGATGAAGGAAGTGAAGAGGAGGAGGAGAAGGAGATGTGAGATGGTAGGCCATGCATATTAGAGCCAGGGAGGAAAGAAGACCCCAGTCTGAGGAGTCCCTTGCACACCGTGCCCAGGACCTCTCCTATTTAGGGTTTCACAGACGTCATAACACATATCACACCCCTCCCCTTTCCCTGGGAGGTGGCAACAAAACCCAAGGCGCAGAGACAATCGTTGCTGGAGGCCTAATTATGGCGAGCAGCCTGGTGTGCTGGATATGGACTCTGCTCTGGGGGAAATGTGCTGATTTATGCAGTTTCCAGCATTTAAAGGTGGAGACCAGGCTGCCTGAATCAGATCAGAGTCTCTGGGACGAATAGAAACCCTGAAATGCTGTGTCCAAAAAAAAAAAAAAAAAAAAAAAGGAAGAAACAATCGCCTCTGGCCCTCCCTTCTCCCCTTCTCGCCAGACCAACTACAACTCGGGTGCTCTGGCCATTACCTGGTGCTCAAAGCCCAAGTTAACCTGATAAGCACTGGGGCCCAAGTTAAATAAATACTGCACATGTGCTCTGGCCGTGGCTCTAGGGAAAGCGGTATCTCAAACCAAGACCTCAAGAAGACCACAAGCTAGTGAGACATAAAGACACACAAGAAGTAGGTCGTCTTGTGCTGTCCCACCTTGAACAGCTCGCTGCACAAGGACCACCAAATTCCTTCCTCTAGCGTTGGCACCCTTGAGTACTTTCCTCCCCGTCCCACCTCATTCTGGGCTGAGTCAGGTGATTTGTCTCAGCCAATAGGATCTCGCAAAGGTTGGGAAAGCAGTGCTTGGTATTGGTCAACGGGGTACGTGGGGTGGGATTTCCCAAGTGGCTTGCTGGAGAAAGGGAAACCACTCAGGAAACCCAGCCCCACCAATTTAGACAGTGAGGACATCAAACACCAGCCAACTCCAGGGCCCTCGGACACACAAGAGCCCTGCAGACCTGTGAGCAGACCCAAACTAGGCCCAAATGATCACCCACACTGAGGAACTGCCAAACTGCACAATTTTTTTTAGTCTAAATAAATGGTTGCATAAAGCCCTCCACAGCGAATCAGAGGACAGAGCCACATCTGGGAGACTAGGATTGAGTAGGTATACAAGGGAGGGAGAGCCAGACAGAGAGAATAGTATAGGCACAAGCCGGTAGGCTTGGAAGGCCTGCTCTTAGAGATAGATGTATGTATCACTCAAGAACTGGAACCCTGGGAGCCTCTGCAGAGATGATGTCAGTGAGCAGGTCAGAAGGCTTGCCACAGCTGACTTCGCAGACAGCGTGGGGTCTGGGCATTCTCCTGTAAACAGCAGGCAGTGTGGAATCTGGCTGTTCTGTAAACAGTAGGCAGTGTGAAATCTGGGTGTTGTTCTGTAAACAGTAGGCAGTGTGGAATCTGGCATTCTGTAAACAGTAGGCAGTGTGGAATCTGGCATTCTGTAAACAGTAGGCAACAGAAGGCAGAAAAGCAGTGAGAGCAGGAGATAGAAAATGGCCAGGTGGGAGAAGGACCCCAGAGCAGCGACTGTAAAACTGTCCTTGCTGGAGGCAGGAACACCAGGAGAGAGTTCTGGTTCCTGGTTCCCAGTTACCTTCATACATTGGGACTTGGTGGAAACTGAAAGGGGGCAGCTGGACACCTGGTGGGGCCAACTAGACTGAACAGCTCATCCCCCCCCCCCCCCCGCAGTGTCTGGCATAGCCTTTTCAAAAACCCAGACAAGCACCTTGATGGTACCCCATCCTCAGTACCCACTTCTTCCATGTAGAAGCTCTGCCTTCTCTCTCTCTCTCTCTCTCTCTCTCTCTCTCTCTCTCTTTCTCTCTCTCTCTCTCTCTCTCTCCACTTCCCTCTCTTTCTCATTCACTCTTATCGATGACGCTATATAGCAAAACTTTTTTCTCTGAAACTCAACCTCCATAGTTCATGAATCCAAGACACAAGACACCAAAGCCAACAGGGTGCAGTGGCACACACCGTAACCCCAGAACTTGGGAGGCAGAGGCAGGTAGATCTGTGAGTTTGAGGCCAACCTGGTCTACAGAGAAAGTTCCAGGACAGCCAGGGCTACACAGAGAAACCCTGTCTTTAAAAACAAACAAACAAAAACTCTAAAAAGTCACTGACTCAGTGGAAGTTTGGGGTGACGATGAGCACATGACATCCTAGATCCCTAACTAAAGTCCACCTGAGGTGAGAAGAAAGGCTTCCTTCAAACTCAAAGTCACCCCAAAATTGCCTGCATCAAAGGCAAGATGTGCATTGTACAGTCCCTCTGGCAGTCTGGAGGAGTGGGGTCAGATGTCTCCCTCCCCTGACCTATCCTTTCTCCTTAACCTTCATCTTGGCAGGAAGACAAGTTGAAATCTCAAAGCAAGCACATTTACCATAAACCTGAAGAAACAGTTTCCAGAAAATGTAAGCCTAAAACAAGAGCAATGTCTCCAGAAAAGTGGCAGGCATGACACACTGGAACCAAGTCGGTGACCAGCTAGGGCTGAGTCAGTCAAGGACAGAAGTGGCCGCTTCCTAAAGTCAACCTTTGGTAGCCGCTCAAGACCCAGGTAGCTTGGTCCCCTCTGAAACAGGTCTCTTCTTGATATTTAGCAATACCAGGAGGCTCAGCAGGTCCCTGCCCCAGATGTGTCACCCCAGGCTAGCCCAACCCACCCACTATGTCTACAGCAGCCTTCAGGGTTGGCAAGATGCCTTTTGAAACCCACTTTATTTCTTCTCCAGCTTAAACACATAATTCTAGGAGTGACTTCCTTCTTTCCCCAAACCAACTGGAGATATAGTTCAGCTGGTAAAGTGTTAGCTCAGCACACATGGGGACCAGAGAACCACAGAAACCAGTCATGGCAGTGGAGAGATGTCTGTAACCCCAGGCACTGGGAAGATCGGAGCAAGGACGTCAGCCTTGCCCTCACTCAACAGAAACCCCTCTCGGCACCTGGCTGTACTTGGCACTTCCTTCACTTACATCTGACTTGCAGTGATTTCCCCAGGTATTGCGAGGGCTGCCTAACAACCCCTAGAGCCACGTCCCCTCTGTTCCTTCCCCGTTCAGCCTTGTGGTGGCTGACGCCATACGTCAGTTCTCAGATATCTGCTGGATGAATGAACCTGTTTCTGACAGAGCCAGCACATGGCTGAGATGGACACACAGCAGCTCAGAATCTAGACTGCTCAGGCTCCAGAACCCTGCCTTCCCACTAGTCTTTCCCTAAAGACTCACAGTCCCCCAAGTAGTGTACTGAGACACCCATGTTTGTCCCTCTCATTCCCACACTGAAGCCCTCACCATCAATATGATGGTGCTTACAGATAGCCCTGTTATGAGGGTGAGGCATCTTACTGGGTGGGACCAATGACCTTATGAAAAGAGAAGGGGGAAAGAGATCATTCAGTCTCCACCTAAAAACTCATGCTGGAAGGCGGCTTTGTGCAAACCAGGAAGAGAGCTCTTACCAGAATGCAGCCTTGCTGGTACAAAGGTCAGGCCTTCTACACTATAAAAGAATAATTATGATCCATTCTTTTGGGTCTTTATGTGCATGCGTGTGTGTATGTATGCGCAGGTGTGCTTGCTTGTGTGTGCATGTGTGTAGAAACCAGAGTTTATGGAGAACAGCTTCAGGTGTCAAATTTCAAAGCAACAGCTCAGCTGGGCTGGCTGGTCAACAGGCCCCAGAGATTCCCCTTGTCTCCACCTCCTCAGTAGTGGAGTTACAAGTACATGAAACCATGCCAAGATTCCCACCACCCACACAGGATTCTGGAGGTCAAACTCAGGTCTTCTTACTTGCAAGGCAGTGCTATGGGATAATCCTTCTGTACACTGTGAATACGTGTTTCTCTCACTGCTTACTAAAGAAGCTGCTTTGGCCTATAGCAAGACAGAAAAAGGCCAGGTGGGAAAGCCAAGCAGAGATGCATGGAGAAGGGCAGAGTCAGAGGAAGATGCAAGTCAGTCACCAGAGGAATAAGATGTGCTAGAGAACAGGTAAAGACGTGAAGTCATGTGGCAAAATGTAAATTAATAGTAATGGGTTCATTTAAGTTGCAAGAGCTAGTTAGTAATAAGTCTGAGCTATAGGCCAAACATTCTGTAACTAATATAAGCTTTTGTGTGATTATTTGGGACCAGGTAGTCACAAAAGAAAAGCTCTGCCTCTGTTTACCAGGCAGGAACTCTACTGCCTGAGTCATCTCCCTAACCCCTATGCCTTTGCTTAAGCTTCTTGGTCTAAGATAGCTTACTGTACCAGTCCAAACAGACTTAAGACTGTTCATGTAGCTTGTCTAAGAAACTTTGGTCCAGTGAAACTGGTCCTGGGCTCTGAAGCACAGTCTCAGGATGAAGGCACCATGGTTACCTTAAATACTCCAGAGAAGCAGAGAAATATGTGTCAAGTGTATTCAAACCACAGTTCAGGGAGGTCACAGTTATAGCCTCATTGGTGCAATGTTGTTTTTGATGATATCATGTCTTTGCGCAAGTGGCTTTTCAGTGATTACAGAAATAAGAAACAAGGTTGGAGTATTAGTAAAATTCTCTAAAGGAACAGAGCTAATTGTGTGTGCACACGTGTGTGTGTGTGTGTGTGTGTGTGTGTGTGTGTGTGTGTGTGTGATTTATTAGACTGGCTAGCAGGACGTGGTGGTGGGTAGTCCCACAGTGGCTGTCTCATGACAGAAAGGTCAAGAATCTGGTGGTGTTCAGTTCACACAGCCAAATATCTCTGCCATCCCATCTTGGGGCTGGAGTCCAGAAAGATTACTGGAGAGCTACTGGTTTTCAGTCTGCCTTGGAACCCTGAAGAATTTGGATTTAATGTCGGCCACAACAACAGGATAGGCGAACTTGCCAGTGAAAGTGAGGCCAAGCAGGCCAAACTCAAAGTTTCCTTCTTCTGTGTCCTTTTATATAGACTGCCACCAGAAAGTGTGGCTCAAACTTAGGGCAGGGTTTCCTGCTTCAAATAATCTGATTAAGAAAACCCCTCACAGGAGCACACAGCAGCTGGGTCTTACAGATGTAGTCAGCTTGACAGCCGAGATAAGACATGATAGCAGTGTGAATGCTAAGCTCTGAAGAGTTGTGAGGGCCCACAGGACACACAACCCAATACTACGGGGCTCCAGTTATCAGACAAGGAATATAAACATTTTTTTCCTTCAACTTAAGCGAGTTGATCTTTCAAATGACTGCTGACCTTTTAGGACACAAATACAAGTTATTTGGTCCTGACTACTTAACCAAAAACAAATTCATGCAGGAGTCGGAGAGTGGCTCGGCAGCTGAGTGCTTACTGCTCTTCCGGAGGATTCCAGTTCCATTCCCAGCACCACGTCAAGTAGCTCACAACTGAGCAAGCTCAAACTCTCTGACCTTCAGACCAGAGGGAAACAGGCTCACACCTCGGAGCCGTCACAACAACTGCCTGTAATTCCAGGTCCAGGGGACCCAACACCTTCTTCTGGCCTCCAGCACACATGGGGCATACATATTCTAGGAATTTATATTTCTGGCCCACAGTTTCCCTGTCCTGTAGAAACTGGAAACAACAGTACGTCATAAGGCTGTAATGGGATTAGCTAGAAGGGCGTACAGGCAGTCCTTGGAAGCTGGTACATAGCCTAAGAGGCTTTCCTGGTTTGCCTTTCTGTTGCTATGATGGATTTATTTGACTTACAGGTTGTAGCATCAAGGGAAGCTAAAGCAGGACCTGAATCAGGGGACATGGGGAATGGGGCACTGCCTGCTTTCTCCGGCTTATTCCGCTACCTTTCTTACACAGCCCAGGCCCACCTTCGTAGGCATGGTACAGCCCACAATGGAGTGAGCCTCTCTACCTCAATCAGCAATTGGGAAAATGCCCCCACAGACAAACCTGATGGAGGCAGTTCCTCAACTGAGATTCCCTTGTCCCGTGTATGTCTAGGTTTGTGTCAAGTTGCCAAACACTAACTATGACAGAGGCCAGTCAATTCTTGGTGTTGTTACAGGGAACAAATCTCAAATGCATCAGATAGTACTATACTAACAGTTTCTTCAAATAAATATATACATATGTTTTCTTCTGCTTTTGGGGGAGAGCCCAACACCTCTTGAATGCTAGGCAAATACTCTAGACTGAACACCACGCCAGCCCTTCTGACTAGTGCTGGAATGATTGTATGCCAAGCACGTGGGCACGCATCGAACAGAGAACTAGTCATAAAAAGACTCGTGTGCATATGTGCATGCTATTGCATGTGTGCACACATGTGTGCTGACGTATGTGAGGATGGCATCATCCTCAGGAACACTGTTCACTTTTGAACACTGGCCTGGAGCTCACCAGCGGGAGTCATGGAGAGCTGGGCTCAGCCCTGAAACCTTGGCCAAGACTCCCCCGCGCCTCAGTCTCCACGTGCATCTCTGTCTAAGAGTTCAGAGAGTGAGGCCGTTTCATCCCAAGTACAAACACCAGCAGGGACCAGACAACGGCAGAGAAGTGCACCTCCCTCCTCAACAAAAAGGACTGACATTAGGAGGTGGTGATTAACAAGGCAAACCTGATCTGCTGATAACAAACTCTGCTATCACTTTGTCACGTGATTCCCCTAGCCTCTGGAGGGAAATGAATTTCTCGGCTGACTTTGTGTTGAAGGTAATTAAGCGTGTCGGAGTTACATAAGCATCCTTTCAAACCGATTCAGACCTTTCGCTAAATTGGACCAACGCGAACTGCGTGGTGATCCCGAGTCTTCGCCAGCTGTGTAGTCAGTCAGTCAGTGCCATATTCAAAGCCTCAAATAGAGATGTGTTGATAAATCCACCTACAGTTTTTCAAATGAAGTTTTGTGTTGGGACTGTAAAAGAAAAAAGAAAAAAGAAAGCACCCTTTTAAAATAAATAAATAAAAGATCTGTCTCCATCAGATCAAATTTCCTTTGCCATCTGCCTCTGGGACTCCTCGTGATCCTGGGATCTTTTTAATGTTGAATTTAGCCCTTTATTAGATAGTCATTGAAATCGACCTCATTCCCATAGAGAGGTGATTATGGATTCGTTCCTCCTACAGAGCCAGTGCTGGCAGGAGTGATTCTGCTGGTAGCTTCAGGGAAATGTTGTGCTCTATAAAATGAAGGCTGAGACGGTTGTGAAGCCGATTTTGGCATGTTTTCCTAAATTAAAAAGAAAATGAGGGACTAAGGATGCAGCTCGATCGGCCGGTCGCATGCCTGCCCAGCTTGCACAGAGCCCAGTTCAATCCCCCACACTTGGCAGACTGGGTATGGTGATGCATACCTGTGAAGTTAAAAAACTTCAAACTGACCTTTTTAGTGCACTGGGTAAGTTTAACAAGAACTTAAATGAAAAAGAAAAAGAAAAAGTGGACAAGCTTATAAAGACAGGCCAATAGAAATGATCCAAGATAGGTAACCATAGGTTTGCTGGCACACTTATAAAGCCAGCACTTAGGCTGAAGCAAGAGGAGATAGCCAGTTCAAGGCCAACCTGGGTTATATGTCAAGTTCTATGGCAGCATATGAAAAGACAGAGAGGGAGAGAAAGAAAGCAAGAGAGGGATGAAGGAGGAGGAGAGGGAGGAGGTTTTGCTCACTCATGGGTTAGTTAAATCTTTGACTCATGCTCATTCTGCAGGAAATCTTTAATATTCAGGTAATTGATGAAAAGATGCTGAGCACAGCAGGGCAGACTGCATTCCTCTTTTCCCTTCCTCCTCCGTCCAGTTCCAGGCTGTTGCCTTCGAGACCCGGTTCCAGCAGAAAGCATTGCTTTGGGGCTTGAGCTTCTTAGACAATTAACCAGTGAGCAACTCCAAGTAACAGTCAAAATGTCCATTTCAGCAAAAACTGGGCTCTCTTGCTCCACAGGCCCTGCGGGAGACTTCGGGACCTGCCTGGCCCTTAGAAAGTTGACAGGCTGCCGACACCAGCAAGACCCACTAGCAAGTCTGCGAGTGTGGAGAGATGGAGGCAGAGAGGCCTCCTGTGGGCACCTTGGCAAGAAGCACTGACAGTCCCTCAGAAGCCTTGGCTCCCGTCTATTGTGGAATAAACGGTATGGTAGAAATCACAAGACCACTCAAGAAAGAAAAAAAGGTGGAAGAAAAGAACCAAGTCCAAAAGGTTGTCTTTTGAGCTCCAGACAGGCTGTGCGGCACATTCATGCCCAAACACACACACACACAGAGACAAAGAAAAAAAATAACACAATTATTATTATTATTATTATAAATTATTAAAAAGAAAATATCAACTTAATGAACAAATAAGATATTTCAATTAATTCAAAAACTACAGAAAATAAATAAATGAACAATTTTAACTTATTAAAAACCTTTAAAAGTCAGGCAGATGTGGCACATGCTTTTAATCCCAGCACTTGGGAGGTAGGGGCAGGTGGATCTCCGTGAGTTCAAGACCAGCCTGGTCTACAGAGTGAATTCCAGGACAGTCAAGGCTACACAGAGAATCTGTGTCTCAAAAACAAAAAACAAAACAAAACTTTAAAACTGACCTTTTTAGTGTACTGGGTAAGTTTAAGAAGCACTTCATTGAAAATAAATAAGTAAACAAGCAAACAAATAATAGACAAGCTTGAACAGAGAGAAAGCAATCTGGAGTCAGGTATGATGTCACACATAAACACAGCACTTAGGGGGCTGAGAAAAGAGGATTACCAGTTCAAGGACAACCTGAACTTCACATCCTAAATCAGCTTGTGGAGAGAGAGGGAGAGAAAGAGGGAGGAAGAGGGAGGGAGGAGGGAGATGTGGAAGTGGGAGGGAAGGAATCCTTTGCCTGTCTGTAAGGATGCTTCTTGGCTATTCCTGAAGCAAGAAAAGCCTGAGCAACCTGCAGCCTCGTAGCCTTGAGTTCCTTCCTTCCGTGGTGACTGATTAAAACTTTAAGCACGTGGGGGGGGGGGGGGGGCGGCGGACCGACACGACCTTGTTGCTCGGCTAAACAAACAGCAGCAGAGCCCTATGACCTCTGGAAGGGACAACACCTGAAGATGGGGGCTGTCAGGAATTTGGAGACAGCCTACCGGAGCTCAGATGAACTCACCAACCCTTTACCTGCTCAGGTGTCTGATGATGAAGGACAGAATGCGCCAAACTCCACACTCAGCCCACACTTTAGTGCCGCCTTCTGAACACATGTCCTTTGAAGTTTGCCCAAGCATGCGCAGAGTACCTGTACTGTACTCGGCCCTGCCCCCATCATCTTTCCCCATACCTCAAGGCTACTGCCCTTCTCTGTCCCCAGAACACCCCTAAACTTATCCTTAAGAAGGCCTATTTGAGAGCTGGGCCTCAGGCTCCTCATGTTTGGCAGCCTTATGAATGGAGTCCCTCTGCAGTGACTAGCGGTCCACACAGAAGACATTAGGTATCGATCTAAACCTGGGGAGCAGGCTGCAAACACCGCCATATCAGCAGAGGGACGCCACAGGAGGGTGGAATTAGAGCTCAAAGGGGCAGATCAACTCCTAAATTTAAAAAAAATCAAAAACAGAAAAAAAATTAGTTGGCTTTTGAGAATTTCCAATATCCATCATAAAAAGGACTTTTGAAGCTTAAAACAAGAACTTTAGACAGGTGGGAGTGATGGCGTGGGCCTTTAATCCCAGCATTAGGGAGGCGGAGGCAGGCAGATCTCTCTGAGTTCAAGGCCAAACTGGTCTACAGAGTGAGTTCTAGGACAGCCAGGACTACACAGAGAAACCCTGTCTCAAAAAAACTGAAAGAATAAAAGGAAATTTTTATGCTTTGGGGGGAAAAAGGGTAAATTAAAGACAAGACAATGGTGGTGTTAAACCTGAATTGGAAACCTGGAAGATCAAGTATAAATACCTTAAAACTCAGAGAAGAAAGAGAATGAGATAAAAGCCGTGAGGGGAAAGATGGAAGATGGAGAGGAAAGATTCAGGATTCTACCACAAGAAACAGATGTTCCTGGTGGAGAAAAAGTCAAGTCAGAAGACAGACACTCTCATCAAACACGCGGCAGGAGAACAGCCCCCAACTAAGGGAAGATTTGAATAGTTTGTTCAGTCTGTGGAGAAGAAAGGAGCTGCTGAGCAAAAAGTCATGCACACGCTAGATGGAGGAGAGACACCATGGATCCACACGACCTCAAAGGTGAGCCTGCAGGCAAGAGGCTGCGTGTGGACTACAAATGGTTTCCGCTCCACCTCTGCCCTCCAAATCTCCCACAAGAACCTTCCTTGCGGCTCACTCCAACAAGAAATCTATAGGTAAGGCAATCCGTGAAGTGTAGTTCAGCCTAGCCCAGTTCACACGTCTCAAAGCCCAGTGCCAGCTAAGGAGAAAGGGACCCTGCAGCTATTTTCAGCCCCATTTTCTCTGGGCGGCTTCAAGTCTCTGAACAAGAATGACACAGGGGCTGAGCCAGTTCTGCAAGCTGGGTCCTTCCCTTCCTGGGGAATGACTGCTGCTCCCAGCTCCACCAGCAGTCAAGCAGGAGCCCTTGGAATGTGTCATTTCGTGGTGGCTCCTCCTGCCCAGCCCTGCTCTGTCACACTCCTTGCCGCAGGAGTTATTCCCCAGTAAAGCCTTCATCTCTGGCTCAGAGTTCTAGCCCAAGGGAAGTCATTTGGAGGCAAATACCACCTCTATGCACAGGGATCCAAAAGCAAGCATGGGGCCAGCTAAGCAAGGAAAGGGGCTTGCTGCACAAACCTGACAGCCTGAGTTCAAGCCCGGGAACCCTCTTGAGGAGAGGAATGCCGTGGCTGGAATCTGTAATCCCAGCACTCCTGTGGCAAGACAACCACCAGGACACTTGCAGGCCGGCTAGTCTAGAGGACACAGCATGGCAGACACAAGACGCCCTGCCCAGAAACAACATGGATGGAGACAATTAGCTCCTGAGAGTTGCCCTCTGTGGGCGCATGCATGGGCTCACATATAACTAATAATAATAATAATAAAAATTAAACACCTCAGTTAGATAAACAAATAAGAAATTTCAACAAATAAAAACTACTGAAAATAACCAAATGGACACTTTTTAACTTCAAAAACTACTTTAAAATTTAACTTTATTCCTTTCTCAGATGTAGACCTGTTCTCTTTGTGAAAAGTTCACAGTTAAGATCAGAACCTTATTTGCCGCAGAGCCTGTCTTCAGTCCGCTGTGACCTTCCACCTCGCGGTCTTTGATTCCATCTTCCCAACCTGTACTTGTGCTGGTACACCTCAGAAACCACCAGAGAGTCTGATCTTAGAAAGGAAACATAAGGGCTGGAGAGATGGCTCGGGGGTTTAGAACACTGGCTGTTCTTCCAGAGGACCTGGGTTCCATTCCCAGCACCCACATGGCAGCTCACGACTATCTATAACTCCAGTTCCGAGGGAATCCAACACACATATGTTATACAAATATACATGCAGGCAGAACACTCATTCACGTAAAATAAAAATAAAAGTTAAAAAGCATTTAGGGAGAAAAAGGAGGCTGGAGAGTTGGCTCGGCATTTAAAAGGTCCAGAGGACCTGGGTTCAACTCCCAGCACCGACGTGGCGGTTCACAACCATCTGACACTCCAGGCTCAGGGGATCTGATGGTCTCTGTGAGCATTGCATGCTTGGGGCCCACAGACATACATGCAGGCAAACACCCATACACATAAAAGAAGAACAAACAAAACAAAACAAAAGATAAAAGGAGGTTCCTTAGAAACACAGTAAATAATGGAACTTCTGAAGCCATCAACCTTATCAAGGTTTCTTGGTGTGTACACACCTGCGGACCAGCACTGAGGAGGTAAAAGCAGAAGACTGAGGAGTTCAAGGCCACCCTTGCCTACAAGCAGTTTGAGTCTAGCCTTGACTACTGAGACCCAAAGATGGGGGAGGGGAGAGATGGCTCAGCAAGGAAAGGCACTTACCACTCACAACCCACATAAAAGCAAGAGAGCAAACCAACTCCATGAAGTTGTTCTCTGACCTCTGACCTCCACATGTGCCAACCATGAACCCCTACACACACACACACACACACACACACACGCACACACGAGAGAGAGAGAGAGAGAGAGAGAGAGAGAGAGATAAAATAGTTTTTACACAGGAAACAGCAACTACCAAGTCAAATATACAACTATTGTTAAGACACTGAGTATCTTAGGTGTGTAGTGTCCTTTTCCTAAGTGACCCTCTCACTTGATACCCCAGCTTTGCATCAGGGAGGTGGAGGTGGCTCTTTAATCCTGCCATTTGGGAGGCTCAGGCAGGAGAATTGTCAGCTTAGGTCATGCAGTCTCCTCCACGCACCAGAACCAACTAGTTAGTTAATTAAACAATAAAAATAAAATAGGTATATTTTTTTGCTATTCAGCTAGTTCATTTCAGTCAGACGTTTTTTAAAAATCCTCATTCTACCTAATAATAGTTTCAGAATTAATAGAACCAAAACTAACATATTGTAGAGCGCCTCTCTCAACAGCTGACATGAGTAAATTTATCAAAATCATGAAAGATGTAGAAGATTAGACGACAATGCCATCAACCACTTTAGTCTAATATAAACTTACAGAATACTAAACAGCAAAAGGTGTATTTGCTTCAAAAGCTCATGACATATTCATCAAGAAGGACCGTATTCTGGGCCATAAAAGAAGTCTGGAGAAGTTCAATTGAAATAATTCAAATAATATGTTCAGATCACTATGGAACTAAATTGAAAATCAATAGTGAATATTTACGGGAGAGGAATAGTTGAATAGTGTTTAATGAACTGTTCACCTTAGGTTCTAGCATTGAACCAGCTTCCCCAGTTGGTGGTGCTAATTTGAAAGGTACTGGAGACTATGGAAGCATAAAGAATCATTGGATCAATGAAGATAAATCTCAACGAAGAATTTAAGACTGTTTGTATGAACAGTAAAGACACAATGTATCAAGAGTCTATGGGACACACTAAAGCAGTGTTTAGAGACAACTTCAGTTTCATGTGTTCATACTAGGAAGCAAAACAGGCATAAAATGAACTACCTATTAAAAAAAGAAAAAAGTAAAGCAAATCTAAAATCCAAGAGCTGAAACAAAATAGAACATGAGGCATACAGAAATGTTAACAAAGGCAAAGTTGGGTTCTTTGAAGAGATGAATAAAACCAGTAGCTAGCCCTGGTGGTACAAACCTTCCCAGCTACTTTGGAGGCTGAGGCACAAGGATTTCAAGTTCAAGGCCTGGCTGGGCAACAGAGGGTAAGTGTAAAACTAGCCTGTGAAACAAAGCGAAACCCCACACACACCAGCTCAAAACAGAAGGCTGAGGTTGTTGCTTGGGGGTAGAGAGCTTACAGCATGGAAGAGACCCTAGGTTCAATTCCCACTACTGTAATAAACAACCCTTATCTCAACTGACCAAAAGGAGAAAAAAACACAGATTGCCAACATTAGGAAAGACAGACAGGAGAGCCTGTGTTGAGTGGGAGGCGTTTTGTGTGTTCACCTTCTCTAAGATTCATGTGATTAAAACTCTGGTATGTAGGTACTGATGGGAGGCTGAAAACCCTCTAAGAAGTAAGGCAAACAACCAGAGAACCAGAGAACCTGCATGGGACTGACCTAGGCCCTCTGCACATATGTTACAGGTGTGTAGCTTGGTCTTCTTGTGGGACTCCTAACAGTGGAAGCAGGGGCTGTCTCTGACTCTCTTGCCTGCTTTTGGGTCCCTTTCCTCCTACTGGGTTGCCTCTTCCAGTTTTAATAGGAGAGGAGGTGTCTACATCTTGATAGATCAGGTCTGGCTTATATCCATGGGAAGCCTGCCCTTTTCTAAAGGGAAAGGGAAGAAGAGTGGATAGGAGAGGGGTGGGAGAGGGACTGGAAGAAGAGGAGAAGGAGAAACAGGAGTCAGGGCAGAGAGAGAGAGAGAGAGAGAGAGAGAGAGAGAGAGAGAGAGAGAGAGAGAGAGAGGAAGAAGGGAAGGAGGGAGGGAGAGAGGAAGGGAGGGAAGAGACACAGAGAGAGGTAGGTAGGTAGATAGATAGACAAACAGACAGACAGGTAGATGATAGATGGATAGACAGATAAAGAGGTGAGGCATAGATTTAAAAAAAAAAAAGCATGAATCCAGTTATATCCAGGTCTCTCTACCTACTGTATAAAGATCAAATCTGCTTTTTGTTCCTACCTTCGTTATCCGTCACGACACCATGCAGCCGAGGACCACCCTCTCTGAGCCTGCACTATGCCCTTTGATTTCCCAAACTGTGAGCTAAGGAAACCTCTCTTCTGCAAAAGAAGCTTCTCTCAGGTGTTTCACTACAGCAATGGCAATGTGCCATCTACACAGCCTTACAAACACCAGTGCTCTTAAAAGAGCAATGACCATAATGTAAATAACTTTACACAAGCACAGCAAACCTCTCCCAAGGAGAACTCTATGCGGTTTCGACAATGAGTTTCAACACAAGCTCACAAATGTAAAGAACATATCCCAACCCATCTCAGGAGATGTAAAGTGGTCTTAATGACAAGCCCAACAGTAAAGGTTTAAAAATAAATCTCCAAACCAATATTGTTTATGAACATCAGTGAGAAAAAAATCCTACAGAATTTGTCAAATAGAAATCATTAATATAGCTGGGTGGCAGTGGCACATGCCTTTAAATCCAGCACTTGGGAGGTAGAGGCAGGCAGGTCTCCGTGAGTTCAAGGCCAGCCTGGTCTACAAAGCCAGTTTTAGAACAGCCAGAGCTATACAGAGAAACCCCGTCTTGAAAAAACAATCCATAATATATAAAGCCAAAATGAATCATGACCAAGTTGAATATATCATGGGATCTGAGGTGGATTTAACTTATAAAAAAGTCAAAGTGATGTCATTAGCCATACTAACAGATTAAAGATCTGTGGGTACTGCTCAGTGACAGTGTCCACCTACCTCATGCAAGGACCCAACTTCAATCCCTAGCAACAGAGGGGAAAAGAAACCTTATATTAGCAGATATTCTTAAAGTCATACACTCACTGGAATAGAAGTAGGAAAATCAGGGGCTGAAGAAATGGCTCAGTGTCTAAGAATTGGTGCTGCTTTTTCAGAGACCTAAGTTCCATTCCCAGCACCCATGTCAAGTGGCTCACAGGTCACTCCGGCTCCAGCGGGTCTAATGCCCTCACTCCAGCTCTGGGGGGTGGGGGTGTCTGATGCCCTCACTCCAGCTCCGGAGGGTCTGATGCCCTCACTCCAGCTCCGGGGTGGGGGGGGGGTCCTGGCGCCCTCACTCCAGATCCGGGGGGTCTGATGCCCTCACTCCAGCTCCGGAGGGTCTGATGCCCTCACTCCAGCTCCGGGGTGGGGGGGGAGGAGTCTGGCACCCTCACTCCGGCTCCGGGGGGGTCTGATGCCTTCACTCCAGCTCCGGGGGAGGGGGTCCTGGCGCCCTCACTCCAGATCCGGGGGGTCTGATGCCCTCACTCCAGATCTGGGGGGGTCTGATGCCCTCACTCCAGATCCGGGGGGGTCTGGTGCCCTCTTCTGGCTCCATAGGCACTCATGTTTTCACACACAGACTCATAATTTTACATTTCTTAAAATCTCTTTTTAAAAGAGGAAAGAAAATAATTTAGGAAGGAAATCAATAGTTATTCATTCATAAACCAAAGCTGGAATAAAAAAAAAAAAAGTCCAGATGAAGTGATCAAAGTAGCGCCATCTTGTCCTGATCTTGCCTTCACACCACTTTCTGTCCATTTGGGAGCTTTCCAGGCCCTAAGTACCCTAAACAGTCACATCTTAATTAATGCTCTCGGGACTTTCCATGACACTCACCATACCACAGATGTATAACCAAAACAACTGCCAAATATAAAACCAGAACACATGTTCCAAGGTTCCCCTGAATGACACCTGGCTGTGATGTCATCGAGGGTGCTGCACTTGTAAAAACTGTACCCGAGAGTCAGTACTGAGAGTTCTTTATGGCAGGAGCCTATTCTTAGTCACCACCTTAACTAAAGGACTCTTGTTTGGCCTCATGTTTGTGGTGCCTGTAACTGTTTCTCACGGATTATTTTACAGCAACCATTTTCCCAGCTAATGAGAAGCCTGCAGCAGGAGGGTTGTTAGAGCCCAGGAATTTGAAGCCAGCCTAAATATAATAATAAGACCCTATTTCAAAAAAGAAAGAGGAACTTTTATCATGTCAAAATTAAAGGAAATCATGCTTGATTTGATTAATGATATCATCAAAAGACAAGACTTAACATTATACTTAGAAGTTAAATATCAAATTTGCCTGCACAGATTTAAAATGAAGCAAGGCTATCTATTTTCCCCAGTTCTGTCTGACGTTGCCTTGAGATCTTAGCCAGTGATGCAAGGGAAGCAAATGGCATGTGAATTAGAAGTCAAACGGTCTTTCTGCAGAGATGAAATGGTTGTTTATACAGAAAATCTTAAGGCACCTATAAAACATCTTTGAAAACTCGTAAGTAAAAAAGAAAACTTATAACTACAATAACAATATACCAAAATCAATCATATTTTATATTCTAATGGTGAAAAAATTGGAAAGTGAAATAAGAAAAGCAATTTCATTTACTGTATTGTCAAAAGCCATGAGATACTTAGAAATAAATAAAACAAATGACATCCCCTCTATTGAAAATAAAAACTACATTAAAACCCACAAGATAATGCAGAGAATTAAAGATTTTCTAAATAAATAGAGAAATGTACCGAGCTCACTGACGGGAATATTCAGTGTTCTTGACATCAACCACCAGCAGGTTTAAAGCCTTCCAGCAGTACTTAGCCCAATCATTTTGTAGGATTTGTCAAATTGGTGCTAAAATGTATAAAGAAATGCAAATATACAAAACAATCCTGGGAAAGGACACAGTTGTGAGCTACCCCAATCTGACAAATTCTCCGGGTACCGCAGGGACTGGGGCATTACAGCAGTGGAGTAAGGACAGAAGGCTCAACGGAGAGACTAGAATAGAGGACCCTCGATGGCAGCACCTGCTGCCTCGTGGGGAGACTGGAATTTTAACAAAGCATTCAATAAAGAAGGGGCTGTTTCCAACAAACCGTTCTAGAGCAACTAGAGACTTGATATGGAGAAAAAGAAGTGCTCCTCAACCCCCTCCCCCTCCTCACCACACTGAAAAGATGAATTGAGGGGCTGGTGGCATAGCTCAGCCACTAAAGGTGCTTGCTACACAGGCCTAACAATACGAGTTCAAGCCCCAGAGCTGACATGAAGGTGAAAGGAGAGAGCAAATCCCAGGAAAAGCTGACCTTCCACACACATGCCGTACAATATGCACTCATCCTTGAAAAACACAGATACACACACACACAAACAAGCGTGCACACTTGCAAATGCACACATGCACATGTGCATACACATGGGGTGGAGTAGGTCTCTCAGCTTCCTGCTTCTGCTATCATACTTTTGGAACCATAAGCCAAAATAAACTCTCTCTTCCTTAAGTGACCTTAAGTCATGTGTTTTATGAAAACAACCGAACAGTAGCTAATGCAATGGCCTGGTCAAGGACAAGGCTCACTGAAGTTTAAACCAAAGGAACCTACCTTCCGTCACCCTGAACCCGCTAGGAACTTCAGGAAGAAGAAAGGAAAATGAGGCTGTGGCTTGTGCTAAGGGCTCTGTCCTCTTGAGATGTCCCACAAAATGACCAAGGACTGGCATGGGGTCACCTATGGGTCCTGCACATTATTCATTGTGCTACCTCAGGCATCAGACTCTGTGATGGCTAATACTATCAACTTGGCAGGTCTAGAATGACCTAGGACACAAGCATCCTGCACATCCATGAGGGACTATCTAGATGAGGCCTAGAACATGCCTGTTTAAGATCATCTGGATGAGGTTAGCCCAGGGCATGCCTGTGAAGAATCATCTAGATAAGGTTAGCCCAGGGCATGCCTGTAAGGGATCATCTAGATAAGGTTAGCCCAAGACACGAATATAAGGGATCATCTAGATGAGGTTAGCCAAAGGCATGCTTGTGAGGGAATCATCCAGATGAGGTTAGCCCAGGGCATGCCTGTGAAAGATCATCTAGATGAGGTTAGCCCAGGGCATGCCTGTGACAGATCATCTAAATGAGGTTAGCCCAGGGCATGTCTGTGAAAGATCATCTAGATGAGGTTAGCCCAGGGCATGCCTGTGAAAGATCATCTAGATGAGGTTAGCCCAGGGCATGCCTGTGAGGGATCTTCTAGATAAGGTTAGCCCAAGGCTAAGAAACCATCTAGATGAGGTTTAATTAAGGTAAGAAGACTCACCTTAACCACAAACAGGAGCATTCTAGGGTTGGGGTCCTGGACTGAATAACAAGAAAGTGAGGTGACAGCCACATCCTTCTCTCTATCGCCTGACTGAGGGTACACTGACACCAATTGCCTCAAACTCCTGCCAACATGCCCCCCAATTGCTACCTCCAACTCTCAACCGTTCCTCCCCTACTCCTGCAATGACAGATGGCACATTGGAACTGTGAGGCCAAATTCATCCTTCCTGCCCGCCTGACGTCCTTCTCACAGGATGTTTAACAGCAATAACTAGACGGGGGATGCGGTCCCTTTCGAGTGAAGTCGAGGAGATACACCCTGAAGTTGGCTGAGGGGTCCCGCGATTTCCAGAGCCCCTGTATGAGCTGAAGACGCTGACTCGAGCCTTCCAGAGGTCCCAGTTTGACTGTTTGCTAAAGAACAAGAGCCAAATCTTTCTTTGGCAACTTGCGCATTTACATATAAATTGCTACCTAATGGCTCTGCCCTCCTTTATCTTAGCTCCTGATTCTAATGAGCTGGAAAAATGTCCTGTGCCAGGGAATAATGGCGCTTCCAGGCTAAGGAAGAGACAGAATGTGGTTCCTCGCTTGCTGTGCCTTGGGGAAGGAAAGGGGAGGAGGACACAACGTCCCGTGCCCACTGGGACCTGTGGCCTACTGTCTCAGAGGGAGGGAAAGAAAAACAAACTTTGTAAGTTGAAAACAGGGTAGAAAAGCAGGCATGGGAGCATATGGAATGCTTGACAGAATTTGTGGAAAATGAGTCATAACTCTATTTGTTCTGCCCCGTGTATGCATTACAAATATTTCCATCCGGACAAACTGAAGGCGAAGATGAGCCAGGGTGCCACCTGGTATCTGATCTGTCGCAACCTTCAAAGATGCTGCAGTCACTGAGAGGCGCTGTAAGTAAAATACCTTCGTCCTGAAGCACGTGCAACAGTGGGGTGCCAAGCTGGCCTCACAGCTCTTTAAGTGCATCCTTTGGGGTTGCAGGAGAGGGGTAGTTCTACGGTAGAGGACAGTTCTGGAGTGCACAAGGCCCTCGATAAATCAACACACCCTTTGTTTTCTAACCACCACAACGGGTGAATTTTAAGAGTTGAGAAACCTGCTGCTCGTCCCTCTAAGTCACCTACAACTTGCCACCCAAGCAGCGGCTGTCTTCACCACATCAGATGTGTTCACCAGCCCTGGGCCAAGCTCCGCAAGCTCTCTACCACTGAACTAGAGCACCCAGCCTCTTTTTACTTTCCTTTTTTATTTATTTTTTTCCTCTCTCTCTCTCTGTCTCTCATTCTATCTCTTTTTTAAATCAGGTCTTACTCTGTAGCCCTGGCTGGACTTGAACTCGCTCTGTAACCCAGGCTGTCTTTATGTTTACTATCATTCTACCTCATGACCTGACAAGTTCTTGGAATTACAGGCCTTCATCACCAGGACCAATTCAGAGCATTCTTCTTCCTCTTCTTCCTCTTCCTCTTCCTCTTCCTCTTCTTCTTCTTCCTCCTCCTCCTCCTCCTCCTCTTCCTCCTCCTCTTCTTCTCCTTCTTTCTTCTTCTTCTTCTTCTTCTTTCTTTCTTTCTTTCTTTTTTTTTTGGGGGGGGGGGGATTCAAGACAGGGTTTTTCTGTGTAACAGCCTTAGCTGTCCTGGAACTAGCTCTTGTAGACCAGGCTGGCCTCGAACTCACAGAGATCTGCCTACCTCTGACTACCGAGTGCTAGAATTAAAGGTGTGCGCCACCATCACTTGGCTTCTTTCTTCCTTAAGCTTACACTTTTTTTATTTGTTTGTTTGTTTGTTTATTGGAGGGGGCATATGAGCACATGTGTGCCACAGGGTATGTGTGGAGTCAGAGGACAATCTTTGGGACTTGGTTCTCTCTTTCCATCATGGAGATCCCAAGAAATGAATCTTTAGCAACCGAACCATCTTGCTGATCCTCAGAAGAAGCTGTCTTACCTGAGGTCTGTCAATAGAATTGGGCGGAGGGGGAGATACATAAATTTTTTAAAATGTTCTGTTTCTTCAAAATGAAATTCAGCATTTCCATCGAATCTGAATGTGGTAAACAAACCAATCCCGTGATGTGTCTCCCAGTATAAGTCACAGGTTTTGATACTATACCTCAGTTTATTCTCTCTGGAGAGGACCTATGATAGCCATACTTGGGGATTTGAGCAAGCAAGTTTATTAATCATGTATCAAGCCAAAGTAAAAGAACAAAGAGCAAGCAGCCAAGAGACAGCAGACATCAAAACAGTCGGCATCCAGCAGATACTACTCAGGAGCCCTGCAGAAGCAGCCATGCTGGAGTCCCCAGTGGGGACACTGCCAGGTAGTGTGTTTCCCCCACCGATGAGCTTCCAGCTTCTCCTCCCCCACTCTCGACATTTTTATATCATGGGATAAACAACAGTAACCTCTGTTGTAAATGGTCTGTCTTCCGGCTGTTCTCAGGGGTTCAATGCTTTTACTACCCAGAGCTGTTTGCTGTTCTCCTTCCTCCATGTCACAGGGTCAGAGGGCCAGACTGCCCCAGGAAAAAGGACTCTCTGAGGACACTTGAGGTGAATGTGCTTGAGTCTGAGACAAAGGGACTCATCCTTGTCCTCAGCAGCAGCTCTCAACAAACACAAGCCGGACCTAACAATTTACAGTTCCTCTCGTGTTTGTCATTCTTTCTAAACGCCAACAGTCAAGAGACTGGCTACTGTGGTGTCTCATTCCACGCATTGAGAAGTACATCAGTCAGGCACGGTGGTGCACGCCTGTAATCCCAGGACTCAGGAGGCTGAGGCAGGAGGATCGGGAGCCCATGACCAGTCTGAGCCACATGAGATTCTGTCTCACAAAAGAAAAGAAAAAAGAAAAGGCACTGCACTAGCCAGGCAGCTTCTAAAGATACAGCTCTGCTCTGCAGCCTTTGCCAGCTCTCGGAGTGTGACTACTCCTGCATCGCTGTTGCCAAGTTCAGGGACAGCTACGTTTAACAAGCTGTTTCCGTATTTCCTGAAAACGGAACCATCAGTGCCATCTAGAATGGTGGACAAGGTAACTGCTGCACATCGGTGGCACCACAGTGGCTTCTCCTGGGCTCTCCTGTGTCTCCGTGGGAACCCCCACCACCCAATCCCTGCAGCCTTCAGTGTGATAATCCTAATAACAGTAATATATTTTACCCATACATTGCAAATCCTTACTCTATCTCAGCTGTACTCATAAGCATTTTACATGGCCTGACTCACACCGCCACCAACGGAATAAGGCGGATATTATTGGAGCTGTTTCCATAGAAGGGTGAGGGAAGATGTGGTTTTGCTACCCGGAAACGTTTGGTGAAGTCTAAAGACCTGATGGTTGCTATAGCTGGGTTTGCTACTGGCATCTAGTGGGTAGATGTTGTTAAGCACCCTAGAGCACACAGGCCATTCACACTACCCAATGCAGAAGCCCCAAATACCCAAAGCACAAGAGCAAAAACCCTGTGATCCTGCTATTTCCACTACAGACGAGAAAGTGTAACAAGTGCAACTGTGGGGTTGACTCTGCACCTGCTCGCAGCCTTCCGGGTCTGTATTCGTCCCTTTCCTCAGGACTGGGACAACAGTGACTTTGGTAAGCAAGGGTTTATCTGAGCCCACTGCTCAAGGGAACAGTCTGTCATGAAAGAGAGGTCACAGCTGCAGAGATCACACCCCAATCAGAACGCAGAATAAAGCGTGCTGCTGCTCAGAGGGCTTCCTCCTTCTACTTCAGCCCAGGACTTTGGCCCTCAGGTTGGTGCTGCCCACAGTTATGGAGGATCTTCCCACCTCAACCTCCTCTGGAGAATCCCTCACCAACGTGCCCACAAGCGACCCTAATCCAGGTAACTCACGGGCATGTCTGGAGGCTTGTTTCTAAGTGATTCTATGTAGCATGAATTCTAATTGTTCTTAATAATAAAAGCCCAGAGTCAGTTATAGGGGTTAATGCTGAAAGACCAGAGAAGCAGAGCAGCCAGCCACTAGAGCATTCTTACTTCTACCAGTGCTCAGACCAAAGGGGCAATCCTGTCTCTACAAATCCTCAGGCTGCAGGCTCAGACTGAATCTTCAAACTGCAACTGAGCTTCTGTCTCCTCCTGCTTTATAATTCCTCTCTCTGCCCAGCCGCATTCCCTCCTTTCTCCATCCCCCTAGTGCTGGGATTAAAGGTGTGTGACTCCCAAGTACTGGGATTAAAGGTGTGAACTGCCTGGTTTTAATTCTCTTTTAGACTAAATCGATCTTGTATAGCTCTGGCTGGCCTTGAACAGAGATCCATCTGCCTCTGCTTCCCCAGTGCTGGGATTAAAAGTGTGTGCTCCACCACCCGGCCTCTATGATCTTCTGCATTCTGATCTTCAGGCAAGCTTCATTTGTCAGATTACAAACAAAATACCACTACAATTCTAGATCTTGTCATATTGACAATCAGCACCAGTTATCACAAGGTCCTACTCCTGACCAAAAGAGAAGAGAGGGAGGAGAAAGAGGAGAAAAATGCACACACGTGTTCTCACACACATGCTCACATATGTGGACATGCACACATCTGTTCATGTGCACACACAATGTACATATGAGTGAATGGAGGAGAGAAGAGTGGCTGCAGATATGTAGGTGAACTTCTGGGTTCTCCCTGCCCCCCACCCATCTCCCGAAACCCCTTGTTGAGACAAGATTCCAAGGTCCCAAGAACCCAGATGAACTTTGCTGCATGGACTGAGCAGCAACCCTACTCAACTATCTTAGTCAGGGCTCTCTAGAGAAACAGCATTGACAGAATGAACGTATTTATATGTGGGATTGATCCGAGTGCTCTACAGGCAGTGGCCCGACTATCAGACAGTGGCTGTCTCTGATAGAAAGTCCAAAAGTCCAGTAGTTGTTGCCTCATTGGTCTTCAGTACAGCTGGAATCTGAAGAAGTAGGCTCTATAGCCAGTGAAGAGTGAGGGCAAAGGCAAAGAGCAAGCGCTTCCTTCTTCCATGTCTTTATATAGACTGTCACAGAGGGTGACACTCAGATTTAAAATGGGTCATCCCATCCCAGAGGATCTGAATTTCATGTGGGTCCTCCCATTTCAAATGATTCAATCAAAAAAGAAAGAAAGAAAACAGCAGGGCGTGGTGGTGCACTCCTTTGATCCCAGCACTGGGGGGGGGGGGGAGCGGGGGCAGAGGAAGGCAGATTTCTGTGAGTTCAAGGTCAGCTTGGTCTACAGCGTAAGTTCCAGGATACCCAGGGCTGTTACACAGAGAAACCTTGTCTCACAAAACCGAAGGACAAGAGGAAGAAGAGGAGGAGGAGGAAGAAGAAAAAGGAGGAGGAGGAGGAAGAAAAAGGAGGAGGAGGAGGAAGAAGAGGAAGAGAAGGAAGAGGAAGAAGGAGAAGGAAGAAGGAAGAGGAGGAGGGAGGAGGAGGAAGAAGGAGGAGGAGAAGGAGGAGGAGGAAAGAAGAAGGAGAAGGAAAGAAGAAGAAAAGAAGAAGAAGAAGAAGAAGAAGAAGAAGAAGAAGAAGAAGAAGAAGAAGAAGAAGAAGAAGAAGAAGAAGAAATAACCCTGTACCTCTGTACCCAGATTCCAGATTTTTGGGTTTCAGTTAATTCCAGATGTGGTCAAAATGACAATCAAGGATAGCCATCACATCAAGAAAACCAGAATTTCCCAGCACAAGCATGACTAGGAGAAAGTGGAGGTCTCTGCTTTCATATAGGGAGGGAATGCTAGACAAAACTTACCAGAACTCTCCAGAAATAACAAATACTAGAGATACTAGTAAAGGTATTAGAAAGTCGGGGACCCCTCTGGTTGTCTAGAGAGGTAATGTTTTTGACTTTTTAAACATTTTTTGAGTTATGTGTATAAGGTGTAGGGGTATGTGAGCATTGAGTGCAGGTGTCCAAGGAGGCCAGAGGTGACAGAATCCCCTGGAGCTGGAGTTACAGAAGGTTGTGAATGCCTAACCCAGAAGACTGCACTCGAGTCCTCTGCACAGGCACAATACACACTTAACTGCTGAGCCATCTATCACCCCAACCCCAATGTTTCTGAATCTATCAAACAGATCTCCTATTTTCCAACCAACCCTCACCCTATTGTGTGTATGGGTGCGCATGTCCATTAGTGCACATAGTAGGTGCAGAGGCCAAAAGTCAATGTCGGAGATCTGCATTAATTCCCCACCCTAGTTCTTGAGACAGGGTTCCTCACTGAACCCGGAGTTCACCGATTCGGCTAGACTGGCTGACCAGCGAGCCCCAGGGATTCTCCCATCTCCACCTCCCCAGTACTGGGATCAAAGTCACATGTCACCTTGACCAGCTTTTACCGTAGGTGCTGGGAATTGCACTCAGCTCCTCAAGCTTGAACAGGAAGAACTATCTCCTCAGCCCCTTTCTCCATGTTAAAAATATTTAATACTTTAAGAGAAGTGTAGACACACCCCTAAAATCGAAAGGCCATAGCTTAGCTGGAATCTGTCTGGAGACAGTGGCTTTAAAAGCTGGCCTTACTGAGGACACAGAATGACGTCCTTGATTACAGAGACCGCCCCTTTCATATCAAGGGCAGAGCATGGAGGTGTGAGCCTAGAGTTTCTTGTAAGCAGGATTTGGGAACACCTTTGTCAGGCCTGGTGCCAATGTGGAAAGGTAAGGAAATAGAAATACCACTACAGAAGGGCTAAAGAAAGATCAGAGGGCATTTTACATGGCTGAAGCTCTAAGATTGTGCCACGGGGTGCCCCAAGACGTCATGCAGAGAAATGGCTAAATGCAGAGTTTAATTTAAAAAGAAAATTGTCTTTCTGCAAACACAATGGGATTGAACGCTTCTGTGTTGATACAAGAATATACACAGGTGTGGGAGGACCTGGACACATGGAGGAAAGAGGGTCCCAAAGTAGCCACTGGGACTCCTGGGAGCCCTAGTGGGAGTGGACACATCTGAGCTTGTGGAGAGAGACAAAAGGATACTTACGACTGCCTAAGAGAAACCATGGGAACTAGAGACAAGTGGGCTAGTTGCCACAAGAATCCATCAGAAGCTCCGGTTTAGCTGTCTCCAATGAGCTCCTTCACCTTATGACACCCGGCACCACCTCATGACTCTGAAGACAGTCACTGGCATGAAGGAAGGCCCTTGCCAGAAGTGGGTACCGTGCCCTTGAACTCAACCTCCAGACCGATCAGCTAAATAATCCTCCGCTCTCTGTGATTTACCCTGTCTGTGGGATTCCATTACAGTAGTGGAAATCAGAAAAAGACATGAGGGTGTGGGGGAAAGGTTAGTGATCAAGACTACGTTTTAATGCAATAACTTTTTAAACATTCGACCGAGTACAAAACAATTCATCGGGAACACAATCAGTAGCACTGATTTTTCCTTTTGCCTCAGGCTCCAATGTGGTTCAGCTCAGCAAGGTTACTGATCCTGTTGATTAAAAGTTCTAATAGTTTGTTCATCATGGATTTTTCTTGTATCGTTTCTCTTCTTTTTTTTTCATATTGCATTAAAAACTGTTTGATTGCTAGGTTGTTGGTGGAGCTCATGGACTTGTTTGGATGCCTCTTAAATTTTGCCCTACGGTAAAATATTGAGTTAATCTACCCAACCTCATCGCTGAAGAATAGGTCTAGGGAGAGAGGAGCAAACCAAGATTCGATCTTGGATACACATGTAAATTAAATAAAATAAGATCGCAGGGGCTCAGTGCCTAGACAAGAGTCAACCTTCAACCATGGTATGACAGACTCTTCTGGCTCATATCCCAGGCCTTGCTGTTCCCTGGGCACACCAGCTCCCAACAATGTGCAGGGACCTTCTTGATCACCAAATGAAATAGGCTAGAAAGGCAAGGTGATTAACACACCTGAAATAGTCCTCAGCCAATGACCCTCCAGTCACAGCACACCTCAGATTCCTTGTCCCTCACGTGGAATGATTTTAAGATAAAATTTCAAGAATCATTTCCCAGAATCCCCAGGTGAGACTTCAGCTGCCCACAGTTTAAGTGGGTTGATAATATAGCAGCATGCTGGGACCCTTTCCCACCTTACTTGTCTACCCTCCTAGGGGTTTCTTGGGATACCGCCCAGATCTTTGAATACACTTGAATTCTTGTCTTGGGACCTACTTCTAGAACAATCCAAACCAAAACATGCACCTGACCTTTACTTTCCTGACCCTCTTTCTATGAGGGGAGAAAAAGAACACTCTGCTTCTTGCCGGGCATCCTAATTGATGGAGGAGGGTTATCTGTCTATTGTGTTATTTTCATTGTTCAATAAAGAGACTGCCTTGGCCCTTTGATAGGACAGAAAATTAGGTAGGCGGAGTAAACAGAACAGAATGCTGGGAAGAGGGCTGTGAAGCAGAAGCCATGGAGCCAGCCACCAGGTCAGACATGCTAAATCTTTTCCGGTAAGCCACCAGCTTGTGGTGCTATACAGATTATTAGAAATGGGTTAATATCAAGATATGAGAGTTAGTCAGTAACTAACTCTCTAGAGATAATGGGCCAGGCAGTGCTTAAATGAATACAATTTGTGTGTTGTTATTTCTGGGACTAAGCTAGCCGTGCGGGAGCTGGGCAGGATGAAAAGCAGGCCTGCCCGCAGCCCCCCACTACATATGGCGCCCAACGTGGATGACTGAATCCACAGAAAGCCTGAGACAGCTTGGGAAAGAATAGAGTAAAGCATGTTTTCTTGGTATGGTAGCAGCAATTTCTCAGGTCTGCTCTGCTTGCTACAGGCAAGCAAGGCTCTCAACTAAGAGAGGCTTCCTGACTCAGCTTTAGCTGCAAAACCCTGCAGCTCATTAAGAGGTCCTGCCACGAAACACTTAAATGGTGTTGATCAAAAGCTGAATGCAAGCTTTTTGGTTTTCAGCCGTAGCAGGAAAAAAGCTGCGCTGTTTTAAAATGCCGGCTTTCTGGACTGTCCTGCCAGGGCAATCTCTGACTCTTTCAGGCAGGCAGTCCGACTGAGTGTGGTCTGTGAGCAGAATGTTGCAGTTTGCTTGCTGGCAAGGACCTTGAAACGCCATAGAGTTGTGGCAGTGAACACAGCTCTGACTGGTATCTCAGCCATGAGGCTGGAAAGTTGAGAAATGGGCTGGATCTAGCTGTCAAAGCCACGGCTTTAATCCTCTCCTTAAAGACTCGTGTGGTCAGAAAAAGAGAGATATACAGTAAAGAGAGATTCAAAGATGAAGAAAACCTCTAAATGTTTTACAGTGTGTTAAAAATATATGCAGTATAAAAGTTAAAGTTCTTAAAGTAAAAAAAAGAAAGAAAAAAAGTAGTTGGGTGTGGTAGTACACACCTTTAATCCCAACACTTGGGAGGCAGAGGTAAATTGACCTCTGTGACTTTAAGGTGTGGTAGAACACGCCTTTAATCCCAAAGCCTGGGAGGCAGAGACAGACAGATCTCTGTGAGTTCAAGGTGTGGTAGCAAACACCTTTAATCCCAGCACTGGGGAGGTAGAGACAGGCAGATCTCTGAGTTCAAGGACAGCCTGGTCTACAGAGTTATTCCAGGACAAAGATATACAGAGAACCAGTCTCAAAAAGTAAAAGTAAAAATAAAAGAAATAGAGGTTAAAAATAAAGCTGCATAAAGATGGAAAATACACAGAGAATCTTGATACTGTATGCTATTATGCTCTCTTTAAATTGTTTAAATGCTGAGGAAGGAGCAACAGCTGCTAAAAGATATTTGTTTATAAATGCTGCTGAACTAATCCAAGATAGATATTTTAAAAATACCTTGACTTCAGAATTTGGGTCTAAGAATATGATGCTTTGGAAAGGAGGTCCTTCTTTTGTTTTCACAGAGGATGAGACCCTGTGGATTGCTTCTATCCCAATATGGTATGATAGACCACGTCCTCCTAAAAGGTTGCTGTAAACACCCTCAAGAAATTACTTCACTCAACTGCCAACTGAGATAAACCTGGCAGACAGGTTATACCATAAAAGACCTGATTAACTGCGCCCCTATACAACAGGAAGAAGTTTGGAGAGAAATAACTACGTCCATATTCCCAAATATTGCTTATAAATGTTCTTTTACATTTAAAGGGGGATATGATATAGATATGAATAATTTGTATGGATTTTAATACATACAATTAATCCATAATTGGTATGGATTTTAAGATCAGTTTTATTACATGTGTATATAATCCTGATTTTGATTGTGTAGTTCATTTAAAAATGCAATGTATAATTAAAAATATAGGTTTTTAATGGATAATCATCGATAATAGTCAAGCTTGTAGTAATGTTAGTCTGATTTTCTAGAAGTGCATAGATATATTTCAGATAACATTCATATCTTTCAAAGACTACAAAACATGGCATTTAATGTTTTAGTAACTTAGGACTTTTCATGACAATGAGACACGTCTGCTCCTGGCAGCACCAATCTACTTCAAGAGGAAGATGGGCATCAAAGAGGCTCCTTATGGAGTTGGTTAGCCATCTGGGCAAGAAACTGCTCTTGCCTGGACTGTTATATAAACTGGACACAGAGAACCTGCAGAGGGAGGACTGCTGAACTTGCCTAAAGGTGAGATGATCTTTCGGGGTTCCTGATTCATGAAAGAGTCTGCGAGACATTCTGCAGGACACAACAGATAGTGACTAAACTGCCTTTAAAATTGCCTGCTTCATGAAAATGTCTGCTGGATATTATGGGCCTGAAGGCCGAAAATGGATGCCCCAATGATACAGAGGAACTTTGGGTGACTGTCCAGGCAGCGAGATATCTCTGTCATTTCTAGAGTTTTGGAAGTTGCTTACTTCTTGTTTACTTAGGTAATATTATATCCTTCTGGAGTCTTTGATGTAGTTGAAGAATGGATAGTCATAGTTTTAGTTTTCCATTATTATGATAAAGATATAGCTATAAATATTGTAACTGTAATTCTTGCTTGATAACTGTTTTGTTATATGTAATTTTACTATGTTAAAATGAAAGCCTTTCTTTTTTGTTTAAACAGAAAAAGGGGAAATGATGGAGGAGGGTTATCTGTCTATTGTGTTATTTTCATTGTTCAATAAAGAGACTGCCTTGGCCCTTTGATAGGACAGAAAATTAGGTAGGCGGAGTAAACAGAACAGAATGCTGGGAAGAGGGCTGTGAAGCAGAAGCCATGGAGCCAGCCACCAGGTCAGACATGCTAAATCTTTTCCGGTAAGCCACCAGCTTGTGGTGCTATACAGATTATTAGAAATGGGTTAATATCAAGATATGAGAGTTAGTCAGTAACTAACTCTCTAGAGATAATGGGTCAGGCAGTGCTTAAATGAATACAATTTGTGTGTTGTTATTTCTGGGACTAAGCTAGTCGTGCGGGAGCTGGGCAGGACGAAAAGCAGGCCTGCCCGCAGCCCCTCACTACACCTAATTAACCTGTTGTCATCTTTAAACCCTGCTTGGCAATCCCTAACACGTCATCATGATTTCCAAGCAGGATTTACCAATGATGGGGGCAGGAGTGGAGGCTGGACACACAACTACTTCCTTAAGATCATCTGGCTTGTGTATGATTACCCAAAATGCTTTGCTGCTGGGACAGACAGTGTGGGCTACTGACGGGGGCAGCAGATCTGAATGTCCCTAGAGGGAAAACTATGGTGCTCATGGAGCAAGAACACCGTTGGTCTCATTATGATTCTGCTGCTGTGATAAAATAACAAAACAGAAGCAACTCCAGGGAGAAAGGGCTTACCTCCCAGCAGCAGCTTCCAGGCCAGCATGATGGGGAAGGCTCAGCAGCAGGAGCTCGAGGGAGCTGGATACATTGCATCTTAGTCAAAAGGCAGAGCAGAACAAATGGATGGATGTGCTCAGAGGCTCCAGTTCTCCTTTTTATACATCACAGAACCCAAGCGGAGGGAATGGTTCCACCCACAGTGGGCATGTTTTGCCACATCAATCAACGTGATCAAGATAATCCTCATAGACATTCTCAGACGCTAACCTTAATTTAGATAACCAACAAGTGATATGGCCAGAGGATTAGCTCGTGGGTGATTCTGGATCCTGTTAGGTTGGCAGTGGAGATTAGCCAGCACAGCATGCTGTGCAGTGCCTGCACAGGGCATCTGGAAAACAACTCAGCTCTGGAGAAACTGTTGCCTTGTATCTGGGAGCAGGTGAACTTCTTGTCCACCAAGGAGGGCCTCACTGAAATCAGGGACATGCTGCTGACCAATACGGTGCCAACTGTTGTTCACACTGGTGTCATTGCCCCCATGTGTAGTCATTGCGCCAGCCCCAAACATTGGTGTGGGGCCCCAGAAGACCTCCTTC
Source organism: Myodes glareolus (assembly GCF_982192425.1). Taxonomy (NCBI): domain Eukaryota; kingdom Metazoa; phylum Chordata; class Mammalia; order Rodentia; family Cricetidae; genus Myodes; species Myodes glareolus. The sequence goes on along the minus strand of NC_142035.1, from coordinate 16,251,752 downwards.
CTCCAGCTTCTAGGTCTCACCTCTAACATCTCCATAGGCAACATTGAAATTCTGAGCGATACGCTGCTGATAAAGATAGAGACAGTGGGAACCAGTGAAGCCGAGCTGGTGAGGACCCCCTTCTCCTCCGAGCTGATCATCCAGCAAGGTAGATCTTTGCCAATGGCGATGTCTACAACAGGAAAATGCCTGCCATCACAGAGGAAACTGGATGTTTACTTCCTGGAGGCTGCCCATGATGCTGACTGACAGTTCTTGCACATTGGCCGCCTGGCTACCTTCTCAGTGTCACAAGCCTGGCTACTCACTCAGTGCCATATGCTGTCAGTGGCTCCCAGAGGGCTCTGTGAAGCCTGAGTACATCTTCCAAGCCGGTGAAAAAGTCAAAGCCTTCTTAGCTGACCCATCGGCATTGGTGACAGCTGTCCCGTAACCTCACTGCTACCACTGATGCTCTTACTGCATCTGCTCTGCAGCCCCGAATGGTGCCGAAGCCAGGGAAGTCAGATAGAGACAGAGAATCTGCTCTTTTTGACTGTCCACCAAAGAGCAAAATACAAAAAGGAAGAGGAGGAGAAGGAGAAGGAGGAGGAGGAGGAGGAGGAGGAGGAGAAGGAGAAGGAGGAGGAGGAAGAGGAGGAGGAAATACAGACAATAAAAGATGCCCATAAATGTTCTTTCAAGCAATGGTATGAAATCCTCAACTAGATCCAATTTCAGAACTTCAAAACTTTTCTGAAATCTGAGTTTCACTGAAACCCACGTAATATCTCTGCCATTGCAATCATGCCTGTAGCCACTTGGTGGCAACAAAGGCACATTTTCAGAGCCAGTCTTCGCTTTTAAGTGGAATACAAAAGCAAAACAAATGATTGGTTCCAATAAATTGACATTAGAGGTCAGACACTATAACAAAGCCTCTAGTAAGATCTAGTCCCCAGAACAACCCAAAGGGCTCCATTACAAGTAACGGTATTTTTTGTTATTTTTGGTTGGTTGGTTTTGTGGTTTGTTTGGTTTTTTGTTTGTTTTCTTGAAACTGTCTTACTCTGTGTCCAAGCTGCCTGAAACTCACCGTGAGTCCAGGCTGCTCTCAAACTCCTGGGACCCTGACTCAGCATCTCAAGATCTATGATCCTAAGCATGAGACACCACACCCAGACTGCAATTTTTCTTGAGATTATATTTGTTTTCCATTAAAACACACATACACTCATGCAAAAATACCCAAATCATAAGTAACCACGTCACAGATGCCCATGAGCAGAACTTACTTGTGCAATCAACACCTAGCTCATTCAGCCAGGACCAGGACCCCAGAAGCCTCTTCTAGCCACACCCCGACCAGCATCACCCTCAGTCTTGCAGGGTTCTTGTGTGTGCACAGGCGGAATAGCAATGGGGAATAGCGCTGTTTCCTCCCTGTCTTACTTGTAAGATCTGCATTGTTGTGGCTCAGTCTCACTGTTGTGTGGTGGCGCGAAGTGTGACTACTCCACAGTTCAGCCATATGTATACATGTGGGGACTTACACAGAATGAATATTTCTATGGGAATTTATTAGGATGACTTACAAGCTGCAGTCCAACAATGGCTAGTTACGAGTGGAAAGTTCACGAAGCCAGTAGCTGCTCAATTCCACGAGGTTGGGTGTCTCAGCTGGTCTGCTGGGCTCCCGAAGAAGGAATGGATGTGCTGATGAGGCAGTATTATTAGTCAGGGTTCGCTAGCAGGTAAAGAACAAACCCTTCCTTCTTACATACGCTTCCAGCCAAAGGTGTGATCCAGATTAAAAGTGTGCCTTCCAGCCTCAAGATCTGGATTAAAAGTGTGTTGGCTTCTTGCCTCAAGATCTGGATCACAACTGTGCCCTTCATTTCTGGAGCATAGTTGAACTTGAGTTGTACTCAAGTTGACGACCAAGAACAGCCATCACAAGGGGTTTGCCCATAATGCTGTTCTGTATTTCCAGTACTTTCTCTGGCAAGCTTGGGAACTCATTTCTGTAGGGTGTGAGATGGCTCAGCCATGGAATGGCTACTTCCAGATTTTAGTAGCAGAAGACTTTTGGTGCACTTTTTTCCAAAGCGACTATAAAAACTTTAAACTCTCAGAAATGATGTCTGACTGCTCGATGGCTTGCTCGCCAAACCTGAATTTTCTGTTCAGATGTGTTTCAGTGGAAAGGAGGAGAAAGGGCATTCCTGCAGATCCTTATCCCTCACTCCTTGGATTCAAGTAGCACCACAAACAGAAGTTGGAAAATCTCCTCCCACCTGCATATCCCAATGAATCCTTGGACGTGTGAAACTCTCCCGCAGATTCCCATGTTTAGGGTTCTGAACAATGGGGTCTCAGAATGGCACCCCACTTGCTGAGACTTCACAGGGAGCCTCTGAGACTCTTCTAGGTGCTGGGAGCAGAGAAAGAAACAGGATGGACGACACTGATGCTCTGGTGGAGCTGTTGTAAATGTGACAAGGGGTGAAAAGCTATGGAAGGAAAAAGAGAACAGAGAAGAAAATGCGGAGTGCAGTGCAGGGGAGCGTGGCTGGAAGGGGATACAGAGTGCAGGGGTAGAAGAGGCTCCTCTGGTAACTTTGAACAGAAAGCAGAAGAAATCCAGGAAGCAAGCCATAAGAATGTTCCAGAAACAGAAAGCTGTTCGATGAAAAGGGGCTGTAGTGGGATCACGTTTGACACATTCAAGAGAGAAGCTGGAGGAATAAGGGCAGGAGAGGCTGTGAGACTTAAGGTTGTTTACAGAATCTGCCCAGCTGTTGCTAAAAAGTAGTCAAGGGCCAAAGTAGAGTACATATTAGCATGTCTAGCATGCTCAAAGCCCTGGGGAGTTCCATACCTAGAATTCACATGCAGCACGTGTGTGTGTGTGTGTGTGTGTGTTGTGTGCACACACACACACACACAAGGCAGGGGGCACTTAGCACACCCATACAAATTAGTCATAAAAAGAGTTTGAGTTTCAGAATTTTAAGTGGTCTACAAAAATGGTCTCGTACATATTAAAACCATTTGTTTTGCTACCAAACGATATGGGAATGGCAGACAGTAGCACGCTCATGCTAAGCACTGTCCTGTGAGGAGCTAGCGATGCTGTATGCAGTTTTCGTGCTGGAGGGGACTAACTTAGCAGTACACTCTCCTAGCATGTTCAAGGGGGATGGCTTGTGGTTAGGAGGGCTTACTGCTGTTCCAGAGGACTGTTTATAACTACCTGTAACTCCAGCTCCAGAGGATATGATGCAAGCCCTCTTCTGGCCGCCATGGGCATCTACACACTTGGCACGCATGTACATATACACGTACGTGCGTGTGCATGCGCGCGCATGCGCGCGCACACACACACACACACACATGCACACACACAATTAAAAGAGAGAAATCTTTTAAAAAAATAAAGTGGGATTTGGTGATGCACACACCTTTATTCCCTGCAATCAGGAAGCAGAAGTAGGTAGATCTCTGTGAGTTTTAGCCTGCCTGATGTGGAATTCCCCTCTATATGCTGTGAATATGATTGGTTAATTAATAAAGAAACTGGTTTGGCCTGAAAGGGTAGAGTAGAGCTAGGCAGGAAAAACTAAACTGAATGCTGGGAGAAAGGAGGCAGGGTCAGGGAGAAGCCATGGAGCTGCCTCTGGAGACAGACATGTTGAAACCTTGCCAGTAGGCTACAAGCCTCATGGTAAAATATAAATTAATGGAAATGGGTTAAATTAAGATGTAAATGCTAGCCAATAAGAAATTAGAGTTAATAGGCCAAGCACTGATTTAATTAATACAGTTTCTGTGTGGTTACTTTGGGAGTCTGGGTAGCTGGGAAATGAACAAGTTGCCTCCTTACTACACTATCCTGGTCTACACAGCAAGTTCCAGACTAGCCAGGGCTACATAGTAAGATCCTGACCCCCCAAACTGACGAATTTAATTAAATATTTTTTTAAGCTTTTCAGATCAGTCTTTGTAGCAACTACTCAACACAATACGTAAAACTTTTACAGCTTAAGAAAAGACATAGACCCTATGTAAGTGAATGAATGTGTCCACGTACCAATAAAACTTTATTTACAAAACAGGTAGAGGGCCAGTTGTGGCTAAGGCTCTAGTTTGCAGAGAAATGTGCATAGTTGAATCCTCAGGGTTGAGACTAGTTCTCTTTAATAGAGAGTTTTCCAGAGCATCGCTGTATGTAGTCCAGATGATACAGATTTCTAGGTGTGAGGTTGCTGAGTCAGGGCTTATGAACTTAGTACCACTAGTTCCTTGAAATGCTTCCCATTTCTACCGTCTGTGACACTCAGTCTTGACAGTTGTGTTTTCTACCTTCTTAGCCACAATCCCCTAGTTGTCTTTCCACCTCCTCAGCCACAATTCCCTAGTTGTTTTTCCTGAATTTGACTCAATTTCAGAGTTCCCTTGTAAAGCAAAATGTTCCCTCCCTTAAAGATTTCTACTTCCTAATCCCTAGAACCTGGGAAAGTCATCCTACATAGCAAAGGGAGCTTTGCAGAGGCCTTTAGCTTAGGCAACTTCAAGTGGAGTTTGTCTTGATTTATGCAGATAAGCCCAATGTCATTACTAGGGTTCACACAGAGCCAGGAAGAAAATTGGCTCAGAGGGGGACATGTGGGAAACTGGGGCTGGGGCCCAAGTAACAAGTGTAATATATTTTATCAAGTTAATAGCTTTGAAAGTGGCAGAAGGAGCCACAAGCCAGAGAATGTAAATAACCTCTAGATACTGGAGAAGGCAAAAGGGATAGATTAGTGCCCCTAGTCTCCAGAAGACAAGGTCTTACCAGGAAACCAGTGCAGACTTCTGATCTCCATAAGGGAAGGTAACCAATTTGTAATGCTTTCAGCCACTGAATTGCAGGTACATTGTTACAATGGCCTTATCTCTGGAGGAGGCTGGATTCTCTGAATGTGGCTGGCCCGAAGTCTTTCTAAAAAGCCATTGACAATGACTCTGGGACTTGTTTCCTCAGCATATTCTGGATTTTTGGGGATCCAGTCTGATTAGATACTCACTGTCCTGGTCCTGGAGGGAGCGGGGAGGAACTTGAACTACCCACAGGGCAGGAAACCCTGACTGCTTTTAGGGATGGAGAGGGAAGAGGAGAGGGAGTGGGGGGAGTGGGAGGGTGTTGGGAGGAGGGGCGAAAATGGAAACTTTTATATTTTAATAAACTTTGAAAAAAAGAAAAGAAAAAAAAAAGAAGTGTGCTTAGAAGCTGATCCCTGGGGGTTGAGCTTGGTGGAAGAGCCTTTGCCTAGTCTGCACAAAGCCCTGGGTTTGGTCTCCAGCAGCACACAAATTGTATATGAAAATTACTCTCACCCTGATAACACGAGTCTGCTTGGCAGGAGTTTTCATCCACCTTACAACAACTCGCAGATTTATCAGGTCCCCTGTGCTATCCCATGTGGCACTAACAGTGTATTTGCAAGCTTGTATTACAAGCATTTTGTGGTATGAACTTGGGTGTTGCAGATCCAGATTTTGTGTGCTGTGTTTAGTGACAAAAAGTGTGTGTTTACACTGGAACCATTAAATGCCCTCAGCATACCCAGATAGCAAACCCTTAACTAGTTCAGCATACGTCTGCTCTTAGGCATGACAACCTCAATGTCTAGTGACATCTTGAGAATTCTGGTTAATCCTTAACCGCACAAGCACAGGGAAGCAGGTCCACCTTAGCCACACAAACGCAAGGGACACAGGGCCAGACCTCCCAGTCAGAAGCAGTTCTCTACAGGGGCAGTTCTGTCTCTCAGCAGCGCCTGTCACTGTTTGAGGTGTGAGACTTTTTATATTTTCACTGGAGATGGGAGGAAGTTAATAGTACTGCATGGGCAGGAGCTCAGGGAGCCTGCTGAATGCCACACAGCACAAAGGACAGCCCATGATTAAAAAAAAAAAATCCCCCTAAAGACCAGCAGTGTGGAGTCTGAGGAACCTAGCTCTAAATGGATCTTGCACAGATTAGTTTTTTTTATTTTATTGGAGACAGGATCTCAGTACATAGCCCTGGATAACATGAACTCACTATATAGATCAGGTTGCCCTTAAACTCACAGAGATGCCCCTACCTGTGCCTCCTGAGCACTAGGGCATATTTAAAGATTGTTTTTATAAACAAAATTCAGTTACTGTTGTTGGTTTTTACTCTTTTTACTCTTTAGTTTTTTTAGCTTTGGGGGAGGCTTCCAAATAAATCTCACATGGAGTCTTAGTGGTTTTTTTTTCTTTTGTTGTTGTTGATATGTGTGTGTCAAGTAGCTTTGAAGCCTGTCCTGGAACTTGCTCTGTAGACCAGGCTGGCCTCGAACTCACAGAGATCCCTCTGTCTCTGCCTCCTGAGTGCTGGGATTAAAGCTCATGCTATCATCGCCTGGCATCTTATTCTTTCTTATAAATGCCGGGCCTTAGCTTGCCTTGTTTCTCGCCAGCTTTTCTTAAATGACCTCATCTACCTTTCGCCTCTGGGCTTTTTCCTTTTCTTACGTCACTCTTCCTCCATGGCTGACTGGGTGGCTGGCCCCTAGTGTCATCCTCTCCTTGTTCTCTTGCCCTTCCTTCTCTCCTTTTCTCCGTCTATTTATTCTCTCTGCCTGCCAGCCCAGCCTATCCTGTCTCCTGCCTTGCTACTGGCCGTTCAAATCTTTATTAGACCATCGGGTGTTTTAGACAAGCATCTTTACAGTTAAACAAATGCAGCATAAACAAAAGCAACATCGCTAAACAAACATTCCAGAGCATAAACAAATGCAACACACCTTAAAATAATATTCTACAACAGACTTTAGTTAAGTTTTCTTGTATATGTGGTGGTCACAGCTGGAGCCTGGGTCCTCTGAACCGAGACTCTGGCCCAGGTTTTCATAAGATGGCCAGTGAATACCCGATAAGGAGACTTGGTGACAGTCTCTTTCCAGAGGTCAGGGGTCAGGTAGCTGTAGTAGGTCTTAGAGATGGCATCAAAGATGGTCTTGGCAAAGTTGCCCAGGGTAGCAGTACAGCCCCTGACAGTGTGGCGGCCATCAATACTTCTTGAAAGTAGGAGTACCATCACCAGTAGCTTCTTGAAACAGGAGCACTGATGATTTTTAATATTTTTATCTAAGTGTGTGTGTGTGTGTGTGTGTGTGTGTGTGTGCGCTTGTGAGCGCATAGGCCCACAGAGACCAGAGGCAATGGATCCGCCTGAAGCTAGAGTTACGGACAGTTGTCAGTCACTCACCTTTCGTTCTAGGAAACAATCTCAGGCCCAAGAGCAATGTGCTCTCCTCACAACTGAACCACATCCTAGCATCTTGCTAAGTAGACTGAGCCCGCTGGCATTTTAGGCGTGCACCACCACACCTGGCTCAGATGTCTTTAAGAAAGGGTTTGGAGTGGCTTAACAATGCTTACCCCTGTCTCCCAGTGAGATGAGAAGCCTACCTGACTAATATTTCTTCCTAACTCGGTCACAGACACCTTCCAGTTCTGGACTGACACCAGACGGTTACATTCACTACGTTCCACACAAATACTCTTGGGTGGCTGTGCTGGCTGGGATTCCACACAGGAACAGAATCCGTAAGGGTGAGCATGGGGGCTGGAGGGCACACCTGTAGGAGCTGGCTCACATCATTGTAGAGGCCCTGACATTCCATACTAGGCTGTCCAAAACCTCACATCCAACTCTGATTTTGTGTGTGCGTGTCAAAGTGTATATAAGAGTGCACTTGTGAACATGTGCATCAAGTGTAGTGGCCATGGGTCACTTCAGCCCTTTCTCAGGAGAGGATCAAACTCAGTTTCTCAAGCTCCCATGGCTAGCACTTTTACAACTGACCCCTCACTTCCTGGTTGTTTTTAAGACAATGTCCCACTGTAACAAGGCTGATCTAAAAGTCACAGCAATTCTCCTAGCTCAGCTCCTTTTCCCTCCCCATAACCCACTAAAAGGGAAAATAATAATAATAAATTCTCATGTTGCACACTTGCCATTTCATCTTTAAGCTCTTCTTCCAAAATACCAAGATAGGTCAGCAACAAGACTCCCCAAGGTGCTGCTGATCCAAGTAGGTACTTTGGAAGAAAAATAACCTATGTTTTCTCTTATTCAGATTTGTGGGGGGGGGGGGGGTGCGCACGCGTGTGCGTGTGTGCATGTGTGTGCATATGTGTGTGAGACGAAAGTAGAAAGGGTACTATGTGGAGGGAGCAAAGGCAGAAGAGGGGAACAAAATATGGTAACAGGATGAACTGACAAATATTTTTTCTCTTCTCATGTGTAACCTAGATATCTATATATGTATATGTATACATATACCTGCATGTGTATATGTATATTTGCTGTTACAAATAGATAATTTAAATGTGAATGTTATTTATTGAGAATATGACACACATGTGGCAGTTAGAGGATAACTTGAAAGAGTTGGTTTTTTTCCTTCTACAGTTATGAGTCTCCAGAATCACACGCAAGTCCTCAGGTTTGGAGCAAGCACCTTTACCTGCTTCAGTCATCTCAGCAGTCCACAAAGAATAAGTTTTAACACACTTTTAGGAATTGACAATTTGGCCAGGCTGTAGTGGTGCACACCTTTAGTCCCAGCATTTGAGAGACAAGCAGGAGGCTCTCTGTGAGTTCGAGGTCAGCCTGGTCTACAGAGCAAGTTCCAGGACAGCCAAGGTTAAACAGAGAAACCTTGTCTCAAAAGGCCAAATGATGATGATGATGATGATGATGATGATGGTGGTGGTGGTGGTGGTGGTGGTGATGATGATAAAAGAAATTAACTAGGGTTGGAGAGATGGCTCAGTGGTTAAAAGCACTGACTGCTCTTCCAGCACCCACATGATAGCTTACGGCTGTCTGTGATTCCAGTTCCATGGGATCCAACACCCATGGCAAAACACCAATGTACATAAAATATACGTAAAAAAAGAAATTGACAATTTGCTAAAGAGAAAAATGATATTTGTTGAATTCATCTTAACCACGTTCCATGAATATTTTCTTTTTTAAAGGCTGTCTTCCTGTATTTTTTTATATATCTAACTTAAGGACAACCTCTTCATTCTAGACACTAGTATTAACTCATCTCCCCATACGCTACAATCAGTGTTGCCTGTCGGCCCCTAGAGGACAGAATCGCTCCCTCCCACCTTAGCTGAAAAGACTGGGTGCTGCCCTGTTTCGAGGGCAGAAAACGAATTCCTAAAGAGCAGGTTCTCAGTGACAGCCTGATCTCCCCGCTTCCATCACACCACGTCATGCTTTCAGTTTCCTAATCTCTCTAGTTACTCCTTTGCTGTACTTAAAATTCCTGAGTACCCTAAAGGCATGCTCCCTGATAATTAATTTACTCGGGTGGTGGTGGGGGGGGTGGGGGTTGTCCATCTTGCTCTACAGCGTTACAGATGTGACCACTATGCGTATTCATACATAAATATGTACCAAGTACGTATTCCTATCACATAAATACCGTGCCTTCTGAGTCAACCAGGTTAAGGATAGTATGGGTAGGAAAGGTGCTCGGTGTTCTTGGGGGAACCACCTGGTCTGACAACCCTGGGACATCGGTCTGTTGGTGAGTCCCTTTGTGAGCAGTCGCGGTGATCGTGGGATTCAGAGCTGTCAGCGTTCGGAGCAGAGTGAAGGACGTCACCGAACCCGCCACCATACCGTCCCCGCGGGTAGTTTCCCGGCCGAGAAACTAGAACTGACCGGGTGCAGGAGCACGTTCCCACCGAAACCAGCGCGGGCCAACCGCTGGAGGGAAAGGCCAACCTCTTTTTTTTAGTAGACCAATCAGAGACGAAAATGGGCCAGACTGACATCCCTGGGAACCAATGAGAAGCAGGGGGCGTCCTCCGCGTGCTTGGGCACGAGAACAGCTTATTAAAAGGCACCAGTCAAAGGATCTGGTCCTGGCTATGGACGGAGATGGGAACCGAGCGCCGGGAACCATTTCGGCGGCGAGATCGGCTCGCACTAAGCCTGGCACGCGCTGCCAGCAGCGCCGACCTCTCCGAAGCCGACCGAGGAGCGGGAAGAAGACGTGCTGCGCGCCGACGTCACGCGCCGCGCCCCGCCCCCGGACGCTTATAGCGTAGGCCTGCGCGCGCGCTCACCATTGTGTGGCTGACTCGGCCGCAGCTGCGGTGTGAGGCGCGTGTTCGGGCCTTCGCCGTCCCCGCACCCGCACCGCAGCCCTGCCCCGCGGCCCGCCGCACTCCAGCTAGCCCCCGGGAGCCCACCCGCCACGGCCATGCCGCGCGTCTACATAGGACGCCTGAGCTACAATGTCCGCGAGAAGGACATCCAGCGCTTTTTCAGCGGCTACGGCCGCCTCCTCGAAATCGACCTCAAAAATGGGTGAGTCGCATCTGGGGGTCCGCGCCCCGTGGCGGAGGGAGCCCCCCAAGTACCGAGTCGACAGAGGCCGCGGCGCCGCGTGGCAGGGCCTCCAAAATGGCGGCGGCGCCTCGAGCGCGCGCAGGGGGGGGTCGCGGGAGCGCGCGGCACCGGCTAACGACACGCCCGCCGGTGCGCGGCCCGCGCTCCGCCCCTCCTCAGGTACGGTTTCGTGGAGTTCGAGGACTCCCGCGACGCCGACGACGCCGTTTACGAGCTGAACAGCAAGGAGCTGTGCGGCGAGCGCGTGATCGTAGAACACGCCCGGGGCCCGCGCCGCGACCGCGATGGCTACAGCTACGGAAGCCGCAGTGAGTCCTACCCCCGCGCGCTCCGCGTCCTGGGTATCGGGAGGGGGCGGTGGGTGCAGTCACGGGGGCGGGGCAGGGCGGGACCTCCCCAACCCGGGCAGGCGCGGAGGCCGGGGGTCGTTGGCCCTGGGTCTTCCTGGGCCCCTCTCCCTCCACGCATGCTCGGGTAGCCACGGGACACCGGAGCGCGGGGATTGGGTCGGGTGGCAGGTTAACTAAGTTTGGAAGGGATGGCATCAGTTGGCCCTCGTTGGCACTGACGCGGGCTCTCCGCACGTGGAAAGCGAGGGTTGCGTGTATTTGTACTATTCCCCCTTGCTTATCTGTCAGTGCCTTAGTTAGCATTGAGGAAGTTTTAAGGAAAGCTGGGGCGGGGGGTGGGGAAGGGGGCGGAGAAGGGGGAGGAGCTTGAAGCATAAGTCTTAGGAGAGGGGAAGACTGGACGAGGGCCAAAGAAAATGCCATTTTAAATTAAGTAATGTGGTAGAACACCACAAAGTAAATCTAAATAAGCTTTATGCTGTATTGGAACTAGTTGGGGCATGTTACTGGGTGGGGGTTGGGGGGTTTTGGCTATGTGAAATGTTTAATGTTGAAATTGTTGCATGTTGAATTCAAACTTTTTAACAAGTCCTTGATGTTTCAATTTAAAAGTGACCAATGGGGCTGAGGCTGTGTCCACTGAGGCTAAGATGACTGCCTTTCCTGATTGGCCTTGGCTTTTCCATACATTGTGTGACCCTTGCCCTATGACCCTTTGGCTGACCTTACCGGAAGCCATGACGACAGCAGCCTTTTGCCATTAGACGCAGGGTGATGGTGAGGATTCCAAGGGTTAGACAAAACTGGTTAATCTGAACTAGGTGACTGTTACCTTGCGTGTTTTGTGGCCAAACCACCACCAAAAACCTCACACTGTGATGTAAGTACTTAGTGTAATTAGTAAACATTTTTGTAAAATGTAGAAATGCATGTAATCAGTTAAGTTTTATATTTTACAATGTTCTGTAAAATAAAACTTAGCGAGGTAAATTGAATAAAGGAGCAGTCACTCTCTAACAGATTGCAGGAGAGGGTTAGTTGGATTTAGTCTATTTGACTTGCCCTTAATTTAATTTGTGGCAAATCACAAATGTATCGAGGGTTTAGCAGTATAATAGCAAAGTCCTACTCCAGTAATAAACGTTGCTATGTTTGTACTAACTTTCAAAAACATGTGTCCCTGTCATTGCAATGCATCTAATTACTCCCTCCGTGTGATAAAGGTGGTGGAGGTGGATACAGCAGTCGGAGAACTTCTGGCAGAGACAAATATGGACCACCTGTTCGTACAGAATACAGGCTTATTGTAGAAAATTTGTCTAGTCGTTGCAGTTGGCAAGACTTAAAGGTATGTACCTGGGCTTTAAGTGACAGTGGGCGGTCATTTCCTTAAGAGTTAGTGCTGCATAGACGTGCTCTAGATTTCTGGGGCTTATCAGTCTTACTGTTTTAGGATTTCATGCGGCAAGCAGGAGAGGTGACTTATGCAGATGCGCACAAAGAACGCACAAATGAGGGTGTAATTGAATTTAGATCCTACTCTGACATGAAGCGTGCTTTGGATAAACTGGATGGCACAGAAATAAATGGCAGAAATATTAGGCTTATTGAAGATAAGCCACGAACAAGCCATAGGCGCTCTTACTCTGGAAGTAGATCCAGGTAACATGAGGGGCTGGGGTGGCTTATAGTTTTCGGTTGTTGCTTAATTAAATTTATGATGTTTCTTGGTTGTAGTAAACATACTTCAGCCATAGCTGAGTAGTACAAATACGTTCTTAAAGAGATTAGAAATGTCGCTGTCTCTTGTGTATAGATCACGCTCTAGAAGAAGGTCACGGAGTAGGAGTCGCAGGAGCAGCCGCAGTAGATCTCGAAGTATCTCAAAAAGTCGCTCCCGGTAAATAATGTGATATTGGGTCTCTTAATTTTACTTGTTGATGGCATTCATGTGTTTTCTGACAAGATACTGAAAAATCTGACTTTTTTTTTTTACACAGATCTAGGTCGCGGAGCAAAGGTCGATCCCGATCCCGCTCAAAAGGCAGGAAATCCAGATCAAAGAGCAAATCTAAGCCCAAGTCTGATCGGGGTTCCCACTCACATTCAAGAAGCAGATCTAAGGATGAGTATGGGAAGTCCCGAAGTAGGTCACGTTCTCGGTCCCCCAAAGAAAATGGAAAAGGAGATATAAAGTCAAAATCCAGATCCCGGAGCCAGTCTCGATCCCATTCACCTCTGCCTGCTCCACCTTCAAAGACCCGTTCTGTGTCCCCTCCACCAAAAAGAGCTTCCAGGTCCCGTTCTAGATCTCGTTCAAGGTCCAGATCAAGTTCCAGAGATTAACCCTGAACTCTACGTTCTTTGCACACTATTAATGGAACACTTTCCTACTTGCTTAGGCAGTTACTCTTCCGAGTTTGTACTTGGCCTCTTCTTCAAGAGGATTTCCTGAAAAGGGAACACAGGAATTTAATTTGTGGCCAAATTTAATGAGAAAAAGATGAGGTTTTAAAGTGGTAGTATGAAGCCCTGTCCCTTCTTTGTAGAATTAAGATAATTTTGATTTTATAGCCTTTGAGCCTAAAATAACTTTTGTAAAGATTAAGCTCATTTAGATTTTTTTTTAAAAAAAATATTGCAGCAGAATCTGCTGCAGGGTTCTGTTGTTTTGTTTGCTTATTTTTAAATTAACTGTTTCAAGCTTTGGATACTGCAGGCTTTACAGGGAGAACCCAAATTTTCAATTATGTTGGCTTTTTATAAAGCTTGAGTTATGTAAGATTTAAATAAAAGTTTGCTACCAAGATGATTGCCTTATTGAATAGGTCACTACTTAGGGCCCTGTAAGTGTTGATACCTGCCATTTATGGAGACAGTGTAAGTTTCACTGAAGTGTAAAAACAAGGCAAGCCTCAGACCAGCAATAAATTAATCAGTTTGGATAACCTTATTTTGTGCTGTTAATTAAATCTACCAAAGTCTTTTTCTGCCCCTTTAACCAGTTGAGTTAAAAGTAAAAGGGACTTTGTAGTTAGTGTCACAAGATTTTGTCCAATTAATAGGTTTTTAAAGAAACTAAAGGATTACAAATGAACTCTTCAAGAAGTAGGTCCTAGTACTTGGGATCTTGTTATCCTGTGTTCTGGAAGTGGTCAGTGTAATTAGTGATAGTGTATGGTTTGGTGGTCTCTAATATTTTGAAAACAGAAGTAGCCTTTCTTTGATTAGAAATTTAGTTATCTTATTCAAAGTGGGAAAAGCACATAATGCTGCATTTTCTGCTGAAAGTTGCTTATATGTAACAGGTGCTTAGCAGACTACTTGGTAAGATATTTGCTGGTTATAACTTCCCAACAATCAGTCCCATTGTCTTAGTGGGGCTTTTGTGGTTGGTTTGCAAAAACAGTGACATGGATGAACTTGAAATGCTTTGTGCTTTTTACGTAAAGCATTATGAACACTGTGGAAACCAAGTTAAAATAAATAGTGCAAACTTGTAGGAATAACTGGACTTGCAGTTTCCATGCATCCAAAAGCCCAGATCGTTGAGACTGCAATCAATAAGTGAATTACCTTACAACCCTTTCGTTGTTCAGACGTTTTTAAAGTCATTTCATCCTAAATACTTAACCTCAGTCTTTAGTCAAGGTGTAGATGAATTGGCTTCCTCAGCTGTTGCTACATAACCTAGCAAGGGTTGGATTATAGTGTTATAGGGTTGCTGTGTGGGACTGAATAATCGGAAGACATGCAATACAGTGAGGCTGAGTGGGACATTGGGTATTCAAGGGCCTACATAGGTGTCAGTAGCTGGGAATACTTGGAAACAGAAAGGAGAATGTTTTCAAGAAATTTCTGTTAAAAAATCTAAAAGACTAACTTTAGGAAATAGTGTCAGATAAAACTGATGCTGCTTTAGTCATCTTTTCTTTGATGTTTTGTTTAGATGTTTATAAGAAATAGGTTTATTTTTTCAGTGTAAATTTCAGAAGTTAAAAGAAAATTGTTTCTGGTCGTAGTTTACTATTTTGCCTGTTCAAAGACAGAAGTGATGGCTCTTTAAGAATTGGGTTTGACCAAAGTTCTTTGTTTTCAGGGAAAAATATATAAAAAGCTTTCTGAGCCACATCCTTTTAAAGAGAGGAAAGGTTATCAGTAAAATTTGGTTTTCTGACTGCACGCATCTTCAACTGGGCTTGCCTTCTGTTATATAGTACATGATGGAGGCATTTGACTATTTTTAGCTGCCCCAATAAGCATATAATGTATAGGTAAATGCCAACACCCATATAATTTTTCTAGGGGCAAAGGCCATTTTAAAAATCTAGGCTTTTTTCATACCTTAGACCCTAGTTGTTAAATGCACTAAATAAACCACTGCATTTAAAGTGTTTGCCTTAGCAAATTTGACTTAAAATGTTTAGTTCCTTATTGACTAGTGAATTCAGTTCCTACCAACTAAACGCAGAATCTAAGAATCCCATCTTGCACACATTGGTGATGCCCTGGGTGGAGTATCAACAGCACCAACTGATAAAAGAGCACAAGAGAAGTGGGGAACATCTTGAGTCCTGTTGGACGTGATAGCGTTTCTTGATATGCCACAGTGCCTTTATGGCCAGTTTGAGTCCTGCCTACTTCAGCCTTTATGTTCCCACTCCTCCTGTGTTAACATTGCTTTCATCTTGGATATTCTTTTTTTCTACTTTGTTAACCTATTTTATGCTTTATCTCAATAAAACGCTTACCAAGGGAAAGACTTGTTCTGAGTTTATTGTGTTGTCCCTTGACACCAATTACTTGGCCAGTGATTTTTTGAGTTGTAGTTACCATTGGCTAGCAGTTGATATGTGTTCTTATTTTAGCTCTAGAAGGCAGTTTGGAGACAGTAAATGGTTTGTCTTGTTTATTTTCCTGTATTTACTCTTGTCCATTTTTATCTTGTGGTCAATATTTTCAACACAGTTTCTCAAATTAGGAAATTTTAAATACTTTGCAAATCTTTAATCTATGTACTTAATCCTGGGCACTCTAGGCTTTGCAGGTTTCATTTTCAATACCATTGCATTCCTATTGCTTCATGTTGTTCTCAAAAGCCTCACCTGTGGTGGATCTGATTTCATGCACATGGTGGTGGAACTTAGTGTGGAGTTTCTTGTTTTTCTAAGAATGATCTAGGGCTTGAAGCATAGTTCAGGATGCAGCTTTTCCCTCACATGTGCAAACTAATAGGGGACTGATTGTGGTGTTAGCGTGGGAGGCTAAGGCAGGAATCTTGCCAGCCAGTATAATTAGTATAGCTTGTCTTAAAAAAAACACTTGGAATATAAAATTTAAGTTTAGTTACTAAGGAAGATACTATTTAAGGTGTCTTTATTTCTTAGACTGGTCTCAAACTAAGGATGACTTTGGACTTAAGGCAGTATCAGTGGCATGTAGTATCACATTTGTACATGTGCTTGTCACTTTTTTCTTGGCACTGTATTTAGGGCCTGACCTTCAGCTCAGCAATCCTACCACCTCAGACTCTTGATAATTTTAAATTTCTAACCACAAGTGTAGCCTTTGCTAAAAGGGTGGGTTAATACAGTTTTCTTCAGATCCTAAATAAGTAGCCTTTGTGGGTAGACCTGACTTTCAGTAGTGATTTACAAGCTTCTATTGTAGCTTTTAATAAAGTAATGGGCACTAGTTTGACCAGAAAGGAATTTCAGTCCCAAAATAAAATGTAAACAAAGGGTGATGCAGTGAAGTCCACCTGATTCCTTGGAGGAAGTAAGACATGCAGGTGTTGTACTCTACTTTGGAGATGCTTCTTGACAGCATGAATAATAGATAGACATGTAATAGTCTGAATATCCCAGGGCACTGGTTCCAGTACACTAGCTCTCAGTTAACAAAACCCCCAAACATTTTGGGTTAGGAAGTGACAAAACTGCAGAAGACAAAATAAGTATACTCATGTTTTGAGACAGTCACTCTGATCTAGGTGACCTCAAGCTCACAGCAGTTTAAGATGCCTCAGCCTGAGAACTGGGATTATAGGCATGTGCCATGACACTTGACCATTGCTGTTAACTTTTATAGTGAATTTAAAATACCAGTAAGAAAAGTGGGATAAACCACCACCCACTTAAGCTTTAACAGTATATACTGTGTGCTTCCAATTTTGAAGGTAACTCTCGGCATTTAATAATGATAAGATATAGTACATAGTTCGAGGGGACTTCTAACATCTCTTTAAGCCCTGCCAAATGTGGCCAAAGCCTGTAATCCAACACAAGATGATTTTTGAAATCAGGGCTGCATAGGTAAGTTTGCCCCAAATGGAGGGTGGGTTTACAAAAATTTTTCCGTTGCCCCATAAAGATTGAAGCAGCTAGGTCATTGTGTATTTTCCCAGTCTTGGTTTTGCTTTAATTAAAGTTGTCTGATGCCTTTGCATTTGCTGTAAATGGATAGATTTTATTTTTCACAGATGTTTACCTAAATCAAAAGCTGGGAACTTGTCTGAAATGCAGCTTCTCAGGTCCCACCCTGGACACACTGATCCAGATCGAGAAATACTGGGTGGAATCTAGCCTTACATGTCCTAATAAGCTCTCATATGAAATTGTCGGAGGATTGTTGGTGTGGACTTCCTGCACCAGGCCCAACAGAGCAGAGGGGAATCGCTCATGCTCAGGTTTGAAGTCATGCAGAAAACAGTTGTTTATTTGGCCTCTCAAGAAATGAGAGACAGTAAATAGGTAGATCCTCACTCAGGCCAATCCTAGCTGACCTAATAAGGAAGCCCTTCTGCTTTGGCCTTTATGAGAAAAGGAACACTTTGAAATGAAGGACCCCATCTTACTCTGATCCTTCAACCCTGTGCCTATGAAGCCAATTCTGCTCAGTTCATCAGAGCACTTGATTTCTAAAGTAGATGGTGCCTGTTTGCAGAAAAGAAAATTTTATCTATAGACTTATACTAGTTGCATTTTAGTTGTGACTGCACTCGGTTGAGTTCCCCTAACGTTACCTTCATACAAAGGTATGGACCTGGGGTATGCTTGAGTTAGTACTTTTCTAGCAATGGGTTTGAAACCCTGCAGTCCTAAACATGACTACCATCACAGACCACCACATGTTCCAGTCATCGAGGCCCTGCTACCCCAGATCCTGCCCTGGAGCTAAGTGTGGTGGCACCTGCCTATAATTTCCGTACACTTGAGTCACAGGCCAGGAGTATTAATGGTTGTAGTGCTGGTAGCACATTCAGTACCTGGCATTGCAAAAAGATCAAGAAAATAGAGCCACACCTAGATTTTCAGGAAACTGCTATGTAACTGAACAATCTGTGGTCCTCTTGGGTCTGTTGACCACATTCCAAACCTCTACTTGAGAACCCGGTGTTTTGTTTCATTCTGTAGTGTTCGGGAGCAAAGTTGCTGGGATTTTATGCATTCCAGATAGGTGTTCTACCACAGCTATATTCCTGACTAATGATATTTTTTTTCTTACATTATTATTATGTATGTAGGTGTCAGAAGACTGCCTTCAGCAGTTCACTCCTACCTTGTGGGTTCTGGAAATTGACCCCAAATGACCAGAACTGGCAGCAAGTGCTTTTTAACCCCTGAGCTGTCTCAGTGGTATTCTGATGAGGATTAGGATTCCCTCAGCCATGCACATCATTTCCTCTCTTCCATCCTAAGATACCATTTGATGATTATTATTTAAAGGCATTATTTAAAGATATTATTTGGTAATTACTTTTTAAAGGCACGAAGAGCAAGTAAACAACATAGATGGTCGTTGGGACTCTTTTTTAAGGCTTAAGTGGTTGCAGTGCCCAGCCCAGGAAGCTGGAGATGCGTCAGCTAACCAGTCTTTGCAATGAGTGTTAAAACCCTAGAGTTCCTAAACTAGGCCTTTATGTCGGGCTGTCCCTTCCTTTGGACTATTTAGGCAGCTAGATGTGGGTCACATGTCCATACTTATACTAGTCTGTGCAAACAAGATGGACATGGGAGGAAGAAGGAATGTCTTCATTCTTAGTGGTGTCTCTTACTGGTGTCACTGTGATCTTAACAATGGGGCTTGAGATTACAGGACTGGATGGATTTAAGCATCTACTGTCACCTTGTCCTATGTCTGCTTGAGTCTGCTCAGCTGAATTACCTACCTATCCAAAGTATCTAGAACCTTGTGATATATTTCTGAAGGGCCTCATACTGAGTCATGGCTGTCCTATCGCTTTTTATTTCTCTGATCCTCTGTTCTTTTAGGGATCCTGTACTACTCAGACCCCAGGCTTCCACAGCCTGTGGATTCAAAAAAAAAAAAAAATGACGCAGCATCTGCAATCTGAGGGTGAGCTCACAAGCCAAAATTGTGAGCTTCCATTCCTCTGTGAAAGCTTACAGGGGGGTCATTGTTTTGGATTGAGCTCCAGCAGTAGACCCTAAAATGATAGACTAAAATGGGGGTACAGGAGATGGCTCAACAGGTAAAAGCACTTTCTACCATGGTTGACACAACTTGAGTTCAGTACTTGGAACACAACACAGTCAAAAAAAAAAACTGTACGTTGTCCTTTGGACATGTAAGCATGTGCATGCACACACAAAACCTAGCATATGTAAACATGACAATAGACCAAAATGGAGGAGTTATTCTTGGTAAAAGTTCTGTTACCAACCCACATTAAGCTATTTGGCTGACTTTTCAAGAAATCAGGTGAAAGCAAAATTTCTAAAACAGCCCCAGCAGCCTTAATAAATAAAGCAATCTAAGGGCTAGGGAGATGAGTCAGTGGTTAAGAGCACTGACTGTCCTTCCAGGGGACCCAGGTTCAAGTTCCAGCATCACATGGTAACTCCAATTCCAGAGTATCCAGGCACACATAAGAAACAAACAACATGCAGTCCTTATGTACAAAAAGTCTGAGGGTAACCTTAACAGTATGGTACCTTGTTGCCCAGGTAAGCTCAGAATTGGGCTCAAGAAATCTTGGCTCAGTTACCAGGACAACATGAATGTGCCTTTGAGCCCTATACTCTTCAAACTGTACTGGTACCTCAAGTCGGTGTAGACGGGTCTGCTGATGGCTAAATGGGCAAGTTCCCATGACTGGTGTTTTGTCTCTTTGGAGTAGTACATTTAATTGTACTACCAGAACCAATTTTTGCTTTGCCTTTCTTGCTTCAATATGACTGCCAAGAGGGTAGGTCCAGGGAGATGGCTCAGCAAGTAAAAGCTTTGCCGTGCACGCTTGAAAGCTTGGCATCAGGAGCTTGATCCATGGATGCCATGATTTAAGAAAAGAACTGACTCCCAAAAGTTGTACTGTGACCTCCGTTCATGAGCCATGGCACATGTATACCTATACTCATACATCATATACACACAATACTTTCTAAAGGGTACTGTGTGTGTGATTCCTAGTGCATGTGATATGAGTTTAGGTATTCTATCCTCCTCAGATGATGTGTCTCCACTAAGCATCCATATAAAGAAAAATGCTTTCTGAGCCCACCCCAAATGGCCTATGTATTTTCCTGGACCTGTAGTCTAATGAGGTAGTTGCCTAATTCTTGGTCCCCAAAGACCAAATTTGGATGTCACCTTAAAAGCCTGAATAGTGGCTAAATTGAGCTTGTTACTCATACCTGTAATCCCAGCTACTTGGGAGACTGACATAGGATTACATTAGCAAAACTGCTCAATAGGAACTTTTTTCAGAAAGAAGGGGTTTGGGGATGTAGAGTTTGGGGTTTTTTATTTATTTATTTATTTTTGGTTGGTTTGGTTGAGTATGCATAGATTCTTAGGTTCTGTTCCCAGTAAAGAATTTAGTATGGCCATCTGGAAGGAATGGGACTGGCCTAGGCTTCTTCAAGATAATAACAGGAGTTTAAGGGCTACTGCAGAAAGAATTCGGGGTAGGAAAAACCTACAGCCAAGCAGTCTTGGTCATACAGGGCTAGTTCTGTGTGGGGTTATTGGGGTCACCTATACCTGGGGAATCATTGAGTGGACAGCTAAGTTCTGACATAAGATTACCAGTCTGTGGCTGGGTGATGGTGGCACATTCTTTTAATCCCAAGATTTGGGAGCCAGAGGCAGACAGATCTCTTTGAGTTCAAGGCCAGCCTAATCTACAAAGTTCCAGGACAGCCAGGACTGTTACACAGAGAAACCTTGTCTTGAACCACCCCCCCCCCAAAAAAATTAACAGTCTGCAGGGCTTTCTGGAAGGCAAGGTGAGCTGAGGAGAAATGATTTAGAACAAGCCAGAGGGAAAAAATGGACTCAGTTAATAATGACTATTTCTTCCAGCAAGGGACAGTTTGAAAGGCGCCCCCACTCATTCAGAAAATGAGTGATCTTTAGACAGAGAATTTCAGTTCCAAGTCCACAATACCACAAAGACTTAATGCCCCATCTGCTTTCACTGTGAGTGATAAAATCGAAGACTCTAGTCACTTGGGACTCGCCCCACCCCTCCATGACAAGAGATGCCAGGACAGAGTTGCTGCTTCCCTGTGTGCTGCTCCTGACGGCTGCTCCTGACGATTCCCCCTTAACAAGTTCAGTGAATTACTTCCCATCTTTGTGTTTGCTTGCTTCTTGTAATAGTTTTAATTTGTGTATGAATGTTTTGCTTGCATGTCTGTATGTAGTATATACGTATGCATGTGCATTATGCCTTCCTGGTACCCATAGAAGTCAGCATCAGATCCTCTGGAACTGGAGTTACAGGTGGTTATGAGTCACCTATCAAATCTAGGTTCTCTGCAAAAGCAACATATGCTCTAAACCACCAAGCCACCTCTTCAAGCCCCCTTGTGATTTTTTGGGGGTCTGGGGGAGTTCGAGACAGGGTTTCTCTGTATAACAACCCTGGTTATCCTGAAACTCTAAACCAGGCTGGCCTTGAACTCAAGAGGTCTTCCTGCCTCTGCGTCCTGAGTGCTGTACCACCACCACCCGGCTTCCTTGTGATATTTTAGCCTTTTTAGGTGTCTTTAGACAGGGAATTTCTGTGTTAAAAGTATTCCCAATTTGCGCAGTCTGACGTGTTTGGGGAAGCAAAGATGTTTTCACATGTGAAGGGCAAAACCCTGCTATTCTGAGATCCTTGGATCAACAGTGACTTCAGCTCCTAGTGAAACAGGAAGAATGGGCTGCCTCCAAACAAGTTTGCTCCATGCTTCTCTATGCCAACACCATCTGGGCCCAATCTTGGGAAGGGGGTGGAATATGAAGGAAGCATTGAACTTGCTCACTCTCCTCTTAAAGCAAGCTGGGGCCAGCAGGGTAAACAGCATAGGGGCAGAGCTGCCCATATCACATGAGCTTGGAAGGGGCTCTCTATCCCTGGAGGTGTTGGAATGAACAACAGGTATTAAGACGGATGAGAATGTAAATAGGCAGAAAGTAGCAACTGAAGTCTATATGAGCCGTTTCTGAATCCCACCTGCTCAAATTTCACGCATCTGTTTGAATCACTAAAAGATGAATTTGTTATTGAGAAACCATGTGTTCTAATAGGTTTAACCACTTTAATACTTAACCATTTTGGAATCTTAAATAAGCATAGTCTGAATAGAGATAAACGAAAACAGCAATGGTTGTGTTGCTGTGTTTAAAGAGGCTTCTATGATAATGGCAGTCCCCATCCTTTTTCTGGCTAATCTTGTCCCTAAGAACACAAAATGTGTTCAGAACTGTTGAGACTGGACAACATATGTAAAGAATAGTTCAAATTTAAACTGTTGGTCACAACAATTGTGAGAGTTTACCATTTAAGTAAGAACTATTATTTTTCATCTGAACTAGGAATCTAAAGATTTGGCTGATGGCTACCACCTAAGAGCCAAATAGACCTCTTTCCTTCTGGGTGAAATAAGGGCAAAATAACCTGTGTGTAAGAAGGAAGTGGGGCACTGAAGAGTCAACCAGAAGACATTTGTTCATTAATACCCAATGTGCTAGGAACTGGGAATACTAAGAACTGGTGTATTTTCTTCATTCTAGAGCGCAGGGTCTCCTAAACTCTTGAACTACTCGTTTCTATGAGTTATAGCCGTGGTACCAGAATAAGAACCAATAAAATAGAGGTCTGGTAGAGAGATGAGCTCAGGAAATGGAAGGCGCAAGAGGAGCCAGTGACCTGCTTGAATCAACACTAAAGGAACCATTATAGAACTCTAGAACATGGCTTGACAGTCTTTCAATGTTGAACGGAAGCACAGGAGTACAGTGATGTTCCCAGGTCACGTCATCAACCAGTGGCAGTAGGTCCACCCAAAGGCTGGCACAGCTAGGGTCCTTCATGCCAGGCAAGCCCAAGGCCAGACGCCGCGTGGGGCCAAGCTTCCTTGATATGGGATGCGTGCTCTTCACCCATCCTAGGAGAGTTTTCCGAAAATCCTGAAATCCCCTTCTCCAAATGTGGGACCCAGGTGTATACAGGGGTGCACCTTGCCTGGTACAGACCACTCAGCTGGAGGTCCATCAGGCTGGCTGCCGCTCCCGGCTCCGTGGTTCCCAGAATACTGTAAGAATTTCCACCCACTTCTCCCGAGAAGCTAACGGGTCCTGTGGGGAAGAGGCAATTAAGCCTGCACCCCCAGAGCTCCGACAAAAAAAAAAAAAAAAAAAAGCTGCAACCTGGGTCCACGGCCGCTCAGACCAGGCGGCTTAAGGAGCTCCGCGCCGCGCTCTGCAGGGAACGGACCCGCCCCCCTGTGTGCGCAGGCGCGCGCCGCACCGGGCGCCCACGGTCACTTGGCGCGGGCTGCACCCGCTAGCCTTGCAGGTAAGCACGGGTCGGTGGACTCCGGCTGGGGGCTCCCGGGACGTCACACTCCGGTCCCGGCCGGCGTGGCGAGCGCAGGTATCCTGCGGGCCCCGCCCCAGGTTCTTTCCCAGTTCCTGCCGCACTGGCCGCAGTCTGGGGAGGTGGCTCTGCAGTACCAGGGCTGGGCATTCCCTTTGGGGGCTGCGGGATGCCGGGCGAGCGAGCCCACCGGCACTGCTATCGGCATCCAGAGCCGCGGGGAGGTCAGAGACTCGGCCTTGCAAAGACATTCAATCGATTAAGAGTTTCCATTAATGAGACGGTGTGGAGGGCGAGTTTGGGTTTCCATAGGCCATTTGGCAAACTTTCCTCTGTCTCTGGTTTTCAATATTTTTAACACAAAATAGGATTTTTTAAAAATTGGCTATAAAGCGGGGGGGGGGGGGACGACTAAAGAATTCCGCCATTTTGACGTTTTAAAAAAAGTAACTCTTCTGCAGAGCAAATGGATTCAGTGACCGCCCCGCCCGCAACTGTCTGCGTTAGTCGAGGGAGGCGGGTGGTGGGTTTGGACACTCCAACCGCGCATTCCACTCGCTAGCGTCTACGTTGCAGCTTCGGCAGGGACGAGCTGGGGGAACCCCCTCCAAGTTTTCTGTGTGCCTCCAGAACTATCTCCCTTCTTTCCAACACCTACCACCAGGACATTTATTGGGTATCTGCTGTATTCAAGGCCTCAGAGGGCTCTGGGTGGAGTGTGTAAAAAGCCTGGCAGACAATATGGATACGTTCAAAAATTGTTTATTGAGCGCTTGCTATGTGCAACTACTCTCGTTTTAAGTAGGATTTCCTGGAAACACAGTTTTAAGTGTAGGTTTATGGGCATAACCCTGTGAAGCCAACAAGATGGAACAGAGATGGTGAAATGCTGATGTAGTCTCAACAGAGCTTCAGCCTGTGGAGCAGGAACCCCTAAACTTGAGATGGCCCTGCAGAGATGCCTCAAATGAAGGTAAAGGGACGGGGCTTTGATAGGCCTCAACCAACTGATCATCTATAGCTGTCTTAGGGAGAGAACATTTGAATGAGAGTTCCCCTGGCAAGGCTGCTAGCTGACAATTGTCTCCGTGAGTCTCCGGAAGGGGCCTCTTTTGACGCTGCTCCCAGCTCGCTGTGAGCCTTCCTCACACTGGCACTGGATCTCCTCTGCCCTCCCAACCTGTGATTGTTCTGGTGCTCCAAGGCTTCCCTCTTTTCTCTGCATTCCCTTCTATGTCTTAAACACCATCTGTGTGCAACAACTTTCAAATGTGTCTCCAGCTCCAGCCTCATCCCTTAAAGTATAAGGCTCATGAGAACCCTGTCTCAGTAACACCACTGTCCCCAAAGCATAAAGCAGTGTTGGCCCTTCACTGGCTCTCCAGGACATGCTGAGACCAGACAGCAAAGTCCTGTCAGAACGACCATCTTCAGCTGCTTCTCTGAGACACCTGCTAGAGGGAACTGATTTTTTGTTTTTTTTTTAAAGACTTCTTTGAATAAACAGCTTCTCTTCATAATTGTCAGTATTTTAAATAGAATATTTATTCTGTTTAAAATAGCTAAAAGTGGCGCAGAGGCAGAGAGAGATGGCGCAGGGTTAAGAGCACCTGTTGCTCTAGTAGAGGACCCAGGTTCAATTCCCAGCAACCACATGGTCTCTGACAACCATCTGGAGCTCCGGTTTCAGGAGGATCAGAAGCCCTCTTCTGGCCTCAGCAGGTACTGCATGCACACGGTGCACAGAGGCTCCAGCGAAAGCAATTGTACACATAAAATAAAACTAACATTTCTAAGTGATATAAACACTTAAGTTGTAAAAAGCAAAATGAATTGAAATTAAAATTGGGGGATACTGGATTTTTATAAACTCAAGTTTTAAAAACTCATCTTGTTTGGTTTGAATGCTTCTTTAGTTAATCAGGTCAGATAACTGACCCTATCGACCTGTTTATACCATGGCTTTATACTTCTAATGATAGACATCTGTAATATATTCCATTTTAGGGAGGAAACTCTTGGAAATAAATGAATGCACAAGAACAGCAAGAGAGAAAGGGAGGGTGGGCACAAGACAGCAGCCATTGCAACTTGACTTTGCAAGTAGGCAGTGCCCATGGTATTGTCTAGAAGCTGCCAAACTCCCTGGAGTTTCTCTCTAAAGGGAGAGGATTGCTATCTGTCGAAGGCCTGCTGCTATCAGTACTTCACAGCCAGCATTCACCAAAGCCCCTTCAGGTAGGTGCCATTGTCACCTTTATTTTCTTTACTGTTAAGAAAACTAAGGCTTGCCAGGCAGTGGTGGTGCACACATTTAATCCCAACAATTGGAAGGCAGAGGCAGGCAGATCTCTGTGAGTTCGAGGCCAGCCTGGTCTACAGAGTGAGTTCCAGGACAGCCAAAGCGATTATACAGAGAAACCTTGTCTTGAAAAACAGACAAACAACAACAACAACAACAAAAAACAAAAGAAAAGAAAACTGAGGCTTAGAGTGGGAAAGCTGCATATCTGGAGTCACAGGTACTAAGTGAATGTGGTGAAGCTGAGAGTCTAACTCAAGACTCCATCCTGGGCTCAGCCTCAAAATTCTTCCTTACCATCTATGCCTGAAGCCATGGCTACTAAGGAGCAGCTGAGTAGTAACCATACTGTGGAATACCATTCTTCTCCCCTTCCCTCCCCTCCACTCCCTTCCCCTTCCTTTCTCTTCTCCCTTCTCCTCCCCTACCCCCTCTTTCTTTCTCTTCTCTGTCCCCCAACCCCCTTGCTGGATTTGAACTCAGGATTCATGCATGCTAGTCCAGGGCTTTGCAATAAGCTAAACTCCCAGCTTCTGGACCTTGTACTGACTGGGTTTTTATATGCTACTCTTTTGCTATTCAGATACATGCATTTGTTCAACAGAGGCTGCAGCCTAGGCGTTATGGCCCTCTTTAATTAATCTATGGCTGATCATACATGGCTGTGTCTGGGGTTGGAGGGAGTGGTGCACAGGGAAACACAAACGAACAAGATCAGGAAAGATGTCACCTTCCACACGGACTGACCCTGTTTGAATAGAGTAGAATGTAGTCCTGAAGACTCTGAGTTCTCAAAGACAGGGAATGGAAGTGGGGGATCAAGAAAGAAGTGATTTGGACTTAGCCTGGTCTGTGCCACTGACCAAAACAGAACCTTGACCTGAATCATCCTTCCTATAAGCCATTTCTGTACACACAGTGTGCATGGTACCCTCACACATGCCATTATGCCCATCCTCACAAATAATGGGCAGGGGAGGATGCAGGGCCTGGACAGAATTCTATCAATAACCTGGTAAAGGCTGGAAGTCAGACCCAATGCTGATATCCTAAAACCCTTCAGTTCTGGCTGTTACAGAGAAATCCTGTCTCAAAAACAAACAAGCCAAACGCAAAAAGCAAAAAGACCACTCCTCTCAAAAACAAGACCTTTCTCAGCAAGTTGCTGACTTGAAGGTGACCGGTTTCTCCTCCAAAAATTCCCTTCCATCCCCATCCTCATCATACTGGTGATTGTGTTTGATTTTTAGACTCATCTGGATGGAGGGACACACGGAAATGGAGATGCTAAGGACACTGAAGGGATCTTCCACAGGGGAGGTCAATGTGCACCTGATGGCCAGGGACAGCGCAGGTTCCCGTCCTCACCTGCCTGCAACTGCCTTTATTATTCCTAGTAAGTCAAGATCAGTGGTCTGGAGGTCCTGTACTTGCTCAAGAGGATGTGGACAGGGGCAAGGATGATACTTTTCACTCTTTTCGTTACTGTGTTTTGTTTTGGTTTGATTTGAGACAGGGTTTCTCTGTGTAGCCCTGGCTGTCCTGGAACTTGCCTTGTAGATCAGGCAGGCCTCTGACTCCTGAGTGCAGGGATTAAAAAGGCATGTGCCACCTCACCTGGCCACTTTGCACTCTTCTATACCTGCTTTTCACCTATATACACATGCGTGGGAGGAGAAAGGGTCACGACTCATCTGTGTTCTGTCTTATCTGCATATCTGTTTCCAGCCAGTGCAACTACCCTTAGTCTGCCCAGCCCAGCTTCAGTTGTGTCCTATCCCCGAGAGCCAGTCCGTGTAGGTGCCCTGGAGCGAGTGACTAGCAGCGAACCAGTTACTGCCACCATTCTGCCACAGCTAAGCACCGGGCCAGGAACCAATAGCACAGTCAGGCTCCTGGATTGGACAGGGGTTTGCACACCTTCAGCTGGGAGTGGCCTACGGGTCAGTGCCCAAGAGAATTGGCAG
Source organism: Myodes glareolus (assembly GCF_982192425.1). Classification (NCBI taxonomy): domain Eukaryota; kingdom Metazoa; phylum Chordata; class Mammalia; order Rodentia; family Cricetidae; genus Myodes; species Myodes glareolus. The sequence goes on along the minus strand of NC_142035.1, from coordinate 16,223,863 downwards.
TTGTGGGGCGGGGCCTGTGGGCTTGAAGGCGGGGCTTGAGGTGGAAAGGCTGAGGCTGGTGGGCGTGGCTTAGAGTGAGTAATCCCCTGACCGGGAACCGTAGGTGGGGGCGTGGTCGGGGCGGAGTGGGCGGAGTCTATAGACCCCCAGAAGTGTTAGCTGGCAGAGCAAAATAAAGTGTGGGTGACCTAAGGTGGGTGGAGAGCTGATGTAGTAGTTAGTCACGGTCCTCAAATTTTTCTGTATTGCCAGTTCCAAATAAGCGAATATGCGCCATTGAATATGATGGGAGTACAGCCACCGCCAAGCCCGGAACGGCAGCGAGAAAGCCTGGTTGGACATGAAGGTAGTTCTACAGGAAGCGATACGGGCACCCAGTATCCTGGTAGGATCCTGCTTCCGGGGCCAGTGTGTGGGTGGGTGACATTTGAGCTCCCTGAAGACTCTTAGAGGGGAATGTGAAGGGAGGCAGTCCTAAGTGAAGAAGGCTGAAGGATGCTGTCCAGTAGAAGATGGGCTGTAGGGATGTGGGCGGAGCCTGCATGTGGCTCTCCAGGGTGAGAAGGCTAAGGCCCAGCGGGTTTCCACAGATGTCCGCCAGGACCCTCAAGAAGACACCTCTCAGGAACCCCCAGAAGACACGAGCTCCTGTGAGTGCCAGACTTTTGGGCCTCAACAAAGCACTGCCTCAGACCTCGATTCTTCAGGTGACCGCTGCCCTCCGCCTTTCCAGAAGCGGTAAGAACGAGGAGTTACAGCCTTTCTTGCCCCGTTTTTTAGCCCTTGAGTTATCTTTCCGACTTCAGGTTTAGGAGAATGTGAATACTGTGAATTCTACAGAATTTATAGTGTTTTGGTTGTTTATTATTATTATTATTATTATTATTATTATTATTATTTATTGCTGTTGTTTTGCTTTGTTTGTTTTTGTTTTTGTTTTTCTCTAATGAGAACGTTTCTTTTGTAGGTCAGTCATAGTAGAGAACTCGGGCTGTACTGTTGCTTCTGAGCTCCTAAAGCCCATGAAGAAGAGGAAACATAGGGAGTACCAGAGCCCATCAGAGGAGTCAGAAACAGAGGCCATGGTAAAAAGAGGGACACGGGGAGAGAAATGCGAAGCTGGAACGTCAGCTTTGTAATCTTGTCAGTCCAAGATGGGGGAGGGGGTGGAGATCTTGTGATGCCTGCTCCCATATCTTCTGGTTCCATTTTGAATCAGGTATTAAACCTAATTAAAGGGAAGGAGGGAGGGAGGGAGGGAGGGAAGGAAGGAGAGAAAGGAAGGATGGAAGGAAGGAAGGAAGGAAGGAAGGAAGGAAGGAAGGAAGGAAGGAAGGAAAGAAAGAAGAACTTAGTATATAGCTAGCCCAGGCTGAAATTGGACTTACTCTGTAGATGTGATTGGCCTTGAACCCCTATCTTTCTGCCTCCACCTCCTGACTACTCCTGACCTACAGATCACTCTCCTAATTTTCTGTGGCTCCCATCATGGACTGGTGTCAGGGTTACAGCACACACAAGGGCATTGGCTCCTAAGGTGGATGCATGGCCGTGGAAAACGAAATCTTTAGAGTCTAGTACCTAAACGAGAGGTCAGGAAACACAGGACTGAAACTGTAGATGCAGAATCTCTTGAGCAGGTAAAATCAGCACAGAACAGATGCTCATGTACTCAGTTTCCCCATCTGGGAATGAGAACTGTCGTCAGGCTGTGTGACAAGGGTACTCATATGGATCTATACCCCCGAGTGGTGCAGACCCAAGCAATGAGTTGACTTCAGGAGCAGAGTTCCCACATACACCCTGCAGGAAACTCTTCCAATTTTGGGCATAACATGGAACCAGAGATCCAGGCAGGGGCCAAGGTCTAGAGGTGAACTTACATCCTGACCCATGAGGACAGGAAGCTGGAATGAGTCTTTCTTTCTACAGAAGCAAGAAGAAGGAAAAGATCCAGAGAGTCAGCCTACCACCAGCACCCCAGAGAGCGAAGAGTGGAGCCAAGGCCAGCTGGGTATGGCGGCCCATGCGCAGCTCTTTATGTGAAGTATTTATATACTTCCGGGGTGTGAGACTGAAATTGTGGGTCATGGTTGTGGTTGCATATAGTACATGTGAGCACAGGTCAGTGTATATGAAAGTGACCGAGTGACCGTTTGTGGTTTGTGCATGGTTATATGTTTATTCTTGGGGCGGCTTATCTTGCATCATTCAGCTGTGAGGAGGCCCTCCTGCGAAGTCTGGGCTCGGTATCTGAAGACCTGAGGAGCTGTGTAGTATTACTTCCCTGTGGTGGTATTGGCAAGCCCACACTGGTCATTAGCCTGACCTTCCTGTTTGGGGCCCTTTCTGATCTTCTGGGTCTAAGAAAGAGGTCCTTCATAGTTGACTTCAGCCCTCAGGTCTGTTGTTAGTATTTCTGTAGTCCCAGGTGACAGCAGTCAATTGGATTTAAGCAGAACTTACCATACTGGGAATCATCTATGTAACCATTTTATATCTTCCTTCCTCAACACTTAAATTATATCAACCCAGGATCTGAATTTGTTTATTTATAGTTTTATTGCATTTATCTATTTGGGGGAGGTGCATGTGCCTCAGAGTCTGTTGGCGGTCAGATGGAAATTTTCTGGACTCAGGTCTCTCCTTCCACCGCCTGGTTCCTGGGGTCAATGATTGGTCATCAGACTTGGCAGCAAGTGCCTTTACACGCTAAGTCATCCTGCCAGCCTGGGGCTGAGGTTATTAATCACTGTGTCTTGGATGTTTAGCCTGGTATGGAGCGGGTTCTCAAGGTGAATTGTGCCCACCAGTGGTCATCCCCACAAACCACCTTTATCCCCCAAATTACCAGCAGTTTGCCTTCTGCATATATTTGCCTGTTTGGACCATTTTATTCAAATGGCATCATGCATGTTGAACTTTGTGGTTGTCTTCTTTTTCCTTAGCACCGAGGTATCAAGGTCTAGCAATATTTTAGTATCCGTGGGACTGTATTCCCTTTTTCCTGAATAACATCCGTGCTGTGATTTGTTGGAGGGAGCCACTCGTTAGTTTCCAGCCACCTCACTAGCTTAGCCCAAAAATAATCACACATAAACTGTATTAATTAAATCACTGTTTGGCCCATTAGCTCTAGCTTCTTACTGGCTAACTGTTACATATGAATTTAACCCATTTCTATTAATCTGTGTATCACCATGTGACTGTGGCTTACCGGCTAAAGTTTCTAGCATCTATCTCTGGTGGCTCCATGGCTTCTCCCTGACTCTGCCTTCCTCCTCCCATGCTATAGGCCAAGGCAATTTCTTGATTCATTAACCTATAAAAGCAACATATAGACAGAAGGACCTCCCACACCAGTGATTATTCATCAGTTGATGGGCAGATTGCTTCTAATTTGGGCTGTTATGTTCTCTTATCTGAATTATTGTACAAGCTTTTTTGTCAACATATGCTTCATTTATATTGGGCATATACCTAGGAGTGAATTTTTTTTCACATAATAGCTCTGCGTTTATCATCTGGATACATAACTAGACTGTTTTTCAAAGTGACTGTACTGTAATCTTGCATCCCCAACAGAATGTGCAGGGTTCTAGCTTATCCCTGTCCTCAACACTTGGTGACTCTGTTTTTCCCATCTTAGCCATCCTGTGGGATGTCTCCCTGCTGTTTTTATTTGTGTTTTCCTAATGACTAGTAAGTGATATGTGATATCTCTTTTATGAATTTATTGTCCATTTATATATTTTCTTTGGAGAAATTTAGACCCTTGCTCACTTTTAAATTGGGTGTAAGAAACTGGCGCTGTGCTGAACTGCTATAGTGACATATGGGCTGGCAGGGCCTCAGAATGAGTGTAGTTCAGAATAGACATGCCAGGATGCCAACTCCAGAGACTCTGTCTGCCTTCTCAGTTGCTTTCTCTTTCTCTTTTCCTCCCCGACTGTTTTCTTTCAAAAAATTTTTTGACTTTTAAGGATGATTTTCTGTTTTGTTTTGAAACAGGGCTCACTGTTTAGCTCTGGGCTGGCCTGAAACTTGCTACACATAATACACATAACAGATTGGCCTCCAATTCGGTGATCCATCTGCCTCTGCTTCCCTGGTACTGGGATTAAAGATATGTACCACCACTCCTGAACCTTTTTTTTTTTTTGAGTCAGAATCACACTATACAACCTAGGTTAGCCTCAAAGGAATGATTCTCCTGCCTCAGCCGAGTACTGAGATTATAAGGCATTTACCATCCCATCTGGTTTAGTGAGGTGTCTTTATTTTTTGAGACAAGGTCTTAGGCCTTGGCTCCAGCTAGCCTCTGATTTACAGTTTTCCTGGCTTGGATTTGCAGATCTTGGGTTACAGGCATTTACCACCTCACCCAGCTTAGAGACGTTCTGATTTTTGTTTGTTTGTTTGTTTGTTTGTGACATCTTCTCATTCTGTAAGCCCAGGTTGGCCTGGAACTCACCTTGCATCTCAGACCAACTTTGCCTCTGCCTTCACAGAGCTGGAATTATAGGCATATGCCACCATACTCCGCTGTAGAAACACTTTCTTAATGGAAGTTCCTAATCCAAATATCCATGCAAAACACTACAAACCCTTCATTTGGGGGGAGATGATAGTCTCTGGCTTTCATTAGTTTCTCAGAATAATTCCTCAATAGCAGCATGTTCACAGGCGGTGCCCTCAAGACCTAGTCATCTCTCCCTACCCCATCCCTCCTTTAGACAGGATCTTACTATGTAGCCTTAGATGGTCCATGATGTTGGCATCCTGTTTGCTGCATTTTTCCCTCTATCCTCTAGATATTGTCTACTGTGTATCAGGCACTGGCTAGGAGCCGAGCATTCAGAGTAAGCTAGACATCAAGTCTTGCCTAAGGAGGTCACAGTTGCAGAGATGACTATATAGACAAGTAGCTATCATATAACAATATGATGTATAATATATAGTATAAAGTATGTTATATAACAGGTATTATGCGTGAAGTACGTAAATATAAAACTGTTTCATAGGACAACTGCTACGTGCAGTCAGTCCTTCCGTGACTTGGTACAGTCATCTGTCCTTTCTCTAGTCATATAATAAACACTTGCTGAACATGTATTCCTTGTGAAACCCTGACTAGATGCTGCAGCTGGATCTGGTTCTTAGAGAGTGAGAAAAAGTTAGGATGATGGAAGAAAATTATGGTGCAGGATACCCGAAATAGAGGGCTCAGTCTGTGCAAACTCACAGTCATGGAGGCACCGAGGTTCGTGGTGAAGCATGAGCAGGAACGGGTGGTTAGTTCCCAGAGGCTTTGCCGGCTTTGTGTCTGGTTTTGTTCCTTAGTTTGAAATGAGAAGCTATTGTGGGGGGAAAGAGAAACCTCCTTATCAGAGATATTTAGAGCAAAGACTAAATGAGAAGGTGGAGACAGACTCAAGAGAGACACGGAAGTTGGGATCAGCAGGACTGGAGGATTCTGGGGAGTAGAGAGGCGCACAGATCACTGCCAGGTTCCTGGCTGGATGAGTGGATGGAAGTATCACTGACTGGGATAAGCAGCACCAGCAGGGCCCCAAGCTTTGCTGTAGTCGTTTCCAGGTTGGCTTTGACCAGGCTGAGCTTGCCAAGAGCATCTGAGGAAGCAGGAACAAGCAAAGGAGCACTTCTGGAAGCCGGAAGGAATCCATTTCACAGCTGGCCTCTGCGATGCTTTCACACAAATCATGTAAAAAATGCCTCATATTCGTAGACCAGTCAGAAGCAGGCTCCTTCTTCCCTGTAGACAGCTGTAGTTGGACTTTCTTGTCAGACTTTCTTTTGGGACTGCCAGACCCCAGATAATGACACAAAGACTATTATTAATTATGAAAACTTGCCGGATGGCGGTGGCACATGCCTTTAATCTCAGCACTTGGGAGGCAGAGGCAGGTGGATCTTTGTGAGTTTGAGGCCAGCCTGGTCTACAAGAGCTAGTTCCAGGTCAGGTTCCAAAGCTACAGAGAAATCCTGTCTCGAAAAACCAAAAAAAAAAAAAAAAAAAGTCAGTCACAACAGTACATCATACAGTGTACGAATATTCCACAACATTTTCTCCTTTTTGTCTAAATAAAAAGGGAAAGTTTTAACTCTAAAGTAGCAAAACTATATACAATAAAAACAATTATCAGGTAACAATTATATTTACAATACCCAATTTATTTGACAAATTTGGAGAAATTATCCTGTTATTTAGCCTTTCTTGATGAGTCCAAAGTTTTATACATAACCTTTTTCTATTATAACTTGTATTACCAACCTAAAGGTATCATTTTAGACCTAAAACATTTTCTTAGATAAATCACTTAAGTGTTTATATTTTTCAATCTTAAAAAATTTATATCTGGGGCTAGAGAGATGGCTCAGAGGTTAAGAGCATTGCCTGCTCTTCCAAAGGTCCTGAGTTCAATTCCCAGCAACCACATGGTGGCTCATAACCATCTGTAATGGGGTCTGGTGCCCTCTTCTGGCCTGCAGGCATACACACAGACAGAATATTGTATACATAATAAATAAATAAATAAATACATACATAAAAATTATATCTGTTTGTAGGTTTCAGTTTTTAATTTGGTAACAAAGAAAATAGCTTAACTATCTCATCTTCAATCCTATGAAAGACATGAGAAAGATATAATATTACTGAGAAAACAGGAAGTATAAAGCAAAGAACTTTCAATGCTATAGAAATGACAGAAACACATGACGATCTCAACAGTCACCTAAGGTTTCTCTGCAATGTTGGAGCATCCCTCTTCATCCTACAGGTCTAGAATATCTGACAAACTTTTCTGTAAAGCAGGGATTTATTTGTTTGTTTGTTTGAGACAGGGTTTCTGTGTTGCTCACAGAGATCTGCCTGCCTCTGCCTCCCAAGTGCTGGGATTAAAGGTGTGCACCACCACCACCAAGTGAAACAGGGATTATTTGAAGGACTGTTCTACCTTGTCTTGGTAAAATTTAGCAGTCATTTTCTTTTGTGTCCTGCTTGTCCAGTTTGGACAGTATCCTGTCAGCAGTCAAGGCAAGGGCAGTTTCTTGCCCAATGGTTAGCTTTGCTACAGTGAAAGCAAATTCCAGATGGAGGTTCTTCAGTGCCTACCATCTTCTCTGAAGTAAGTTGGTGCTTCCAGGAACAGACATGTCTCACTCTCATGAAAAGCCTTATGTTACTAAAAGATCTTAAATGCCATATTCTGTAGTTTCTGAAGTGTTTGAAGACCATCTATCTTAAATTTATCTCTGTTTGACCTTAAAAACATACCTAACGTGGTTACAAGTTTGGTTGTTATAGATAACTTACTATTAACCTGCATTTTTAGAATTATTCTAAATAGTTTATAATAATAACCTTCAAGGACTTGAGCTTTACATTACATTTTTAAATGAGCTGCATAGGTATACTACCTTACAACAGATTATAACAGAAATAACCTTAAATTTGTATCAATATACAAAATTACCTTAAACAAGGGTAAAAACATATATAGTATATTAAAGCAAAATTACCTTAAATTTGTATCAATATACAAAAATCTATACCAATGTAAAATATTTGAGATTAATAATTGCTTCTTAGTTTAAAAGTAGATTCAATAATCTACCCTATTATCCTATCATTCCTATATTGCCTCTTTTTCTTTTCAAAACAAGATACTTGAATTCAACCTCCCTTTTTTTTTTCTCCATTACCATGACCAGAAACAATTTTCAACCAATTCCCCTAAACAATGGCAAAAAAAATGACAAGGAAAAAACCACCCATTCTACTTCTCAAGAATGTGGACATCATGTCCTCAAAATTACTTTCTGCTTCCTGGGGGTGATGGCATCTTTAGGAGACCCTGAGAAAATTGGGTTAATGGTCACGTTCCAGGAGATCTAGCTGTATCATTTGTTGTCCAGTCTCTGTTAATGGAAAAGTGCAAGGTTTGCTTGAAATCCTAGCTTGAGTATTCTGCGAGGCTGGAACCTCTCAGCTGGCCACTTTGAAGTTGTTCTGGATACAGATTGTTGAGGAAACTGCAACAGAGGCATTCTGAGAGGCTGGATCAGCTGAGCTACTTGTCTTCATTGATGTCTGATCCTCTTTCTTCTAAAAGCACACAAACTTTTAAAGTAATGTACACATCTGCATTAACTCAAGTATGGAATATGCAGTATGCACAAATCAACTAATGATAATTCAATATGTTTGAGCATGTAAGACATCTGTCATTTATAAGTCAATTTGAACTGTGTAACCAAACTGTAATATAAATCTCCATCTATGCCAAATGAAAGGATGACATGTAATAATAAGTCATGGGGACTCGGTAGCTAACATGGCTTACTACGTCTCACCCAGTCTCTGAGCTGCTCCCACATTAAGTCACCAGCTTGTACGTCACTTGTCTTGCAGTTTTTCTTGGTTTCTTCCTTCATGCCTGTAGTCAGGAGTTTCAGGAGGTCTCCCTCAATCAAATCTGGTCTTTATTTATTTTGAAGGAATCTAGTTTTTTGTCTCCTGTGAAAACAGTCATAACCTCTCCCAATGCAGCATATTTTTTGAATTCCATTCTAAAGATAAGACATTCTTAGAATATATAGACTGGTTTAATTCGGTAATTTTCCCTCACAATTCAGTGTCTCTCAGCAGTTGCCATTTTTGTTTATTAGCTTTTTTAAAAATTTAAAGTTAACAAAGTGCTCTATAGGATCCAGAAGTCCTATGTTATATTTCCCATTCTTACATGACTCATTTATTTTATATTACTTCACTCACTCTTTAAAGATTTTACTTTATTATTTTTTTTTAAATATTTATTTATTTATTATGTATACAATATTCTGTCTGTGTGTATGCCTGCAGGCCAGAAGAGGGCACCAGACCCCATTACAGATGGTTGTGAGCCACCATGTGGTTGCTGGGAATTGAACTCAGGACCTTTGGAAGAGCAGGCAATGCTCTTAACCTCTGAGCCATCTCTCCAGCCCTTACTTTATTATTTTTAATATCTTTTTCTATAACTGTCTATAACCATTTTCTCTTTTTTTTCTTCAGCATCTAAACACATTTTTAAGCATACTGTACCTGTTCAGAAATTTTCTTGGCCTGGACCTGACTTTTTGCATGTCTTCAGCCTTCTCTGACCATAGGAGACAAACATTAAATGACCAGGCCTCCACTGCATGGCTGTCTTAGCACATGGTGCTGGGGGTTGGCTCCACCCACTTTGGTTCCACAGACAGTGGTGGGAGCCGAACCTAACTATCCCAGCTGTGCCTATCCATCCCAGCTCTGGGAAGCTGTTGTAGCTGTACTGTGGTTTGTACCTGGTGCTGAGTAGTGTGCTGGCTGCTCAAGTCCTCAGCTGCACAGCAGGGCCTCTTAAAAGAGCTGCACCTCTGTACACTGCTAGCACTGGGTTTGCTTGAGAAATGGTGGTTACTAAGAAGTTATATCTGCTTCTGAGTTTGGACCTTTATTTTTTTCAACTTTCTCTGGCCCTCTGTGGATATATGTTACCCCACAATGGGACTTCTTGTCAGACTTTTTTTTGGATCACCAGCTCCAAAATAATGACACAAAGACTTATTATTTATTGTGAAAGCTTGGTCTTGGCTTAAACTTGTTTCCAACTAACTCTAGCTAGTGGATGATACACAGTATAAGATCTCTTTTCCCATCCTTGAAAGGGGTTCCTACCAGTTCCTTTTATCATCTCAAGATATTGGAAGTTTTTTTGTTTGTTTGTTTGTTTGGTTGGTTGGTTGGTTGGTTTTTTGAGACAGGGTTTTTCTGTGTAACAGCCCTGGCTGTCCTGGAACTAGCTCTTGTAGACTTGAGCTGGCCTCAAACTCACAGAGATCTGCCTGCCTCTGCCTCTTGAGTTCTAGGATTAAAGGTGCGTGCCACCACCGCTCAGCTGCATTGGGAGTTCTAAAAGAGATGATATATATGAAATCCTTAAGGCATTTTTGGATTCCCAGTTTCTGGCAGCAGACATGGCATACAGGTGGCTCCACTAAATGGCAAAAGGAATAGTTAAGGTAAAAGCAGGAGGTGTGTAATAGGAGACAGGAAGCTGAAGACCTGCTACATGTTATGCCCAGTGAAAGCATCATGATAGCATAGGTGGGGGGTATGGAGATGGCTCAATGGTTAAGATCACCGACTGCTTTTCAAAGGACCTGGGTTCAGTTCCCAGTATCCACATGGTGGCTCACAACCATTTGTAACTCTAGTTCCAGAGGGATCTGATACCCTCTTCTGGCCTCCATGGGCACTACATATACATGATGCATAGACAGACATGCAGGTAAGCCACCATATACATTTAGAAAAAAGTTTAGCACTGGTGCGGGGAAGGAAGTGATATGAGGGAGGGCTGGTAGCATAAGAGCTAACAGATCAGAAAAGTGACTGTGAGAAGCGTCTGCTGCAGTGCGTGTGAGTGTGTGTGTGTGTGTGTAGGGCATCTTATAACTTGGCTGTATTAGAGGATGGGTAAAAGGAAGTGAACCCAGGGCTGAAGTGCCTAGGTGCATTAGAGGTGCCTGGAATGAGAATGCTGGCAAGTACTCAGCCACGGACTGAGCCTGTGCCACAGTTTGGGGAGGGTAAAGCAAACAGAATGTTATCTAGGGAAAAAGACCTGGGTATTGTGAAGGACTTGGTCATAGCAGTGGTGTTCTGGAAAATAATCAGACAGGATGAGGTGGCATCCCAGTAGCTCAAACAAACAAACAAACAAACAAACAAAAAAACACCAACATGATTAGCTTGGCATTCTGAACTCTGACTTTGTTTCTTCATGCTCCTGCTCAGTGAGTATAGATGAAGCTGTGTAGAGAGCTAGGAGAGTCAGGGAGGGCTGTAGCAGGAGTCTTACTCAGGACAAAGGATGCCCTGAAGGTGCACTAGATTTGGCATTGCCATCAATGTCCAAGAGAGAGAGTTTGATAGCTTGATTGATCAGTTGATGAACAAAATATTTATCTTAGCTGGGTCAGGTCATCAGGAGCTCAAGGTTTGGTGCAGTGATTAAGGAATTTAGGCAGCTGTAGAACAGACCTGAGTTCCACTGAGGAACAAACCATCTTCCTGACCAACAAACCACCACAAGCTGGAATGACCCAAGGCTGAGTGAGCCAGAGCAAGGAAGAGTTGGGTTAATCTGTCTTGAGTAAGAGCAGAAAGAATCAGTAACCTGACTCTAGTCTTGGTGTTTCATAAGGACCTCTCCTGGACCACGTGTTACAGAATCCTCACATGCGCCCTATGCTAGGTGACATTACAAAGCTGAGTCCATTGCCAAAATGCAAGCCGGTGCTTATGCGTCGTTGGGTCTCTGGTTGTCTGTGGCCTTCAATGGAAGGCACCTCAGCTGAGCTGCTCAGCCCACTGGTGGTAACTGGTTGTCACAGCCTTTAAAGAGTCCTGTGCGTGGAGGCCAGAAGTTTACCAGCAGGAACATGTCCCATCCTTCTCGCCCAGATACACTTAGGGTTATGAACAAGACCCAAACTGTAGACTCTGGAAGTACTTCATTCATACCTCTATGTGTCCCCCACCTCTTTCTCTGTGTGTGTTTGCACACACTCATGTCCATGAATGCAAGTACCCATCACATACACATGTGCCCACCCTCGGCATGTACATGTCTGGGAAGACTGTGTGCTGGAGTACACTAGGCTCACTCTCGTATCTGTATGTCTATGCCTGCAAGTAATTAAGAAAACACTCTTTAGAAAGGTTTCTTACTTCTGTGTGTTCTGTCCTTCACTTTTTCCTCCCTGCTCTCCCTCCTACTTCTCTCCCTCCTCCTCTTCCCTTATTGAGAGCTTAGGTAGCAGTGCGACTAAGTCCTCTGGCTCAGGCTTCGTCACTAATCCGCCCCTTGCACATGTCCAAGGACAGCGTGGCTGATACTTTGTGATCTTAGTTGCTGTGGAATCCAAAGGGGCATCTGCTGACAGTGGCTTGGGGGTGGAGGAGAAACAGACAGAATCTGTGACCTCGCCTCAGATCTGAGGCCCCTGTGCCTGGCACTGGCATAGCTGAGTGTGGCAAGAGGTCCGTGTGGACAGACAAAGGTTTGCTTGTAGAGCTCAGTCAGGGGAAACCGAGGAAGACTGTCCAGCCTGCCTGTTTTGTCTTTGCAGTGTCGGAAGAGAAGAAGGAAGGCTGGTCCTGGGAGTCCTACCTGGAGGAGCAGAAGGCTGTCACTGCCCCAGTCAGCCTCTTCCAGGATGTGAGTTGGACAATTTCAGTCTAAGGAGATTTTATCTTCTCAATTCAGGGACTCACCACCAAGTGCAGGGCTTCTAGTGTTTTCTTCTGGACGATCCTTGACATACTAGCAAGATGAAGATGTCTAGAGTTGAAAAGAGTATCCTGTAAGGGACTTCCTGGGTGGGAAGAAGTAGGGAGGTGCCCTCCAGGCTCCCCCCCTCATCTGCTGACTTGTGGGTTCTGGTATCTTTTCTGCAGTTTAACACTGACCTCACCATGAGGTAGGTGGGAGAACCCTTACCTCTAGCCCTAATCCAGCCCTGCAGAATAGTCTTGCAGTTCTCTCGCCCTCTGGGGACCCCTTGCAGGACAGATCCCCAATAAATCACCCCTTTGAGACCAGCAGGCAGTTGGGGCCTAAGGGAGCTCCTTCACCCCAAGCCCATGAGGCAAGGATAAGGCTGGATGGAAGCCGGGTCCTCTCCACTCTGTGCGTTGACAGTCCCAGGCAGTCACCCATAACAAGAATGGCTTCAAACTGGGCATGAAGCTGGAAGGCATTGACCCTCAACACCCGTCCATGTACTTCATCCTCACTGTGGCAGAGGTGAGTTGGAAATACCCTCCCAGTGTCTCAGTGTAGAGTGATGGAGCCATTGTGAGAGGCACTGCTTTGCCTCAGGGAGCCCAGACATTGCAAGAGGATCCATTGGAATGTAGGGAAAGCTAAAGTCAAAGACTGGGAAGCAGACAGGGAGCAGCGTGACACTAGTATTACTAGATAGTATAAGTTGTCTTTGCTGGGGATGGGGTAGATATGAAAGGTCCAAAAGGCGGGGATGTTGTCTCGAATCAAACAGGGCCCTGTCCTCTAGGAAGGGAATCTATGAGATGAACACAGCAGTACAGGTCATGGGCTTGCTGATCAAGGAATATTCCACTTGGCCTGAGTGGGCAGGGAAAGCGTAGGAAGGCCTATCTGCCGCAATCTGTGTTTGAGCAGGAAATTCCAAGCAGATGCAGCAAAACGGTCCCTGGGGCTTGAGATGGTGTGAGCATAGCAGGGTATACTGAGTGTTCGGTGAGAGAATGTGGCTGGAGGAAAGAGTCCAAGGGCACAGGACAATCTGTAGTACTTTCTGCTTCCTGTCTGGGGCTTAGGAGGGCAACAGGCTGCCACAGAGTCCACCCACCATGCACTCAGCACCCAGGGCACCTGCTAGCATTGGATCCTTGAGACTGCAGGCTGGACCAGGAAAGGCGGAGGAGTGGGAAGGTGCTATCTGCTGGCACTGACGTGCCTCTGACTCTTGTCGCGACCAGGTGTGCGGCTACCGCCTGCGCCTGCACTTTGATGGGTATTCTGAATGCCATGACTTCTGGATCAATGCCAACTCCCCTGACATTCATCCTGCTGGTTGGTTTGAGAAGACTGGGCACAAGCTGCAGCCTCCCAAGGGTAAGCCCTCCCTGAAAGACAGTGAGTCCCCAGACCTCCCTTCAGGTCACCCTGCATCCCATATTTTTTTTTAAGCCCAAAACTTTGGCCACTTTCTCTGTCCCATTGTGCTACAACTCCACCCTGAGGCTCCTAAACTCTTTGAGTGTTCACCAGGTCCCATCTTCCTTTAGCAGAGGGGCCCTGAGGGTTTGGGGGACCTCAGACCTGCCTGTTTCTACTTCATTCCTGGGGCCCTCACCATGGCCCGGCCTCTGCATGGAGTTCTCTTCATTCCCCCCGAGGGGCCCAGGTTACAAGGCAGAAGAGTTCAGCTGGAGCCAGTACCTGCGCAGTACACGAGCTCAGGCAGCTCCCAAGCACCTGTTTGTAAGCCAGAGCCAGGTGAGTATCTGGGCACAGGTGAATACCACCCTCAGGCCAGAGTCGCTGCAGCCAGCACGGGGGAATCCGACTTGGCAGAATGGAGCATGGAGCACAGGGGTTGCTCTCAGCTTTCTCTCTCTTCTGCTCTCTTCTGGCTCAAGAGCCATGTCTGGGGAAACGTCAGAGCCAAAATGGGGGATGCTCATTACACATTCCCGTCTCCTCCTTCCATCTTCATCCATTTTCTTTCAAATTCCTTTTTCTTACATTTCTTTGTGTGTGTGTGTGTGTGTGTGTGTGTGTGTGTGTGTGTGTTGCACATGCCTCGTAGCACATCTGGAGGAGGTCAAAGGACAACTTGTGGGAGTGGGTTTTCCATTCCCACCATGTGGACCCAGGGGTTCAAACTCAGAGAGTGTGTCTTGATGGCAGGTGCCTCTGCCCCCTAAACCACCTCACCAGTCCTCATCCATTTTGTTGCTATCAGAAAGTATTTAACCTGACCAATACAGAAAGAAAAGAGCCTTATTTTATCTTGTAGCTTCAGAAGCAGAAAGTCCATGACTAGACAGCCCTTTCTGTTGAGCCTCTGAGGGGGCTTCATGGCAGATGGCCTCACACTGCTGAAGGCTTGTGTGGAGGAGATCACAGGAAGCCAGAGGGATTTAAACAAATAAGTACAAGCTTGCTTGCTTCTCTCTCTCTCTCTCTCTCTCTCTCTCTCTCTCTCTCTCTCTCTGTCTCTGTCTCTCTATCTCTCTCTCTGCTTTTTTTGAGATAAGGTTTCTCTGCCTACCCCTGACTGACTGTTCTGGAACTCACTCTGTAGTTCAGGCTGGACTTGAACTCAGAGATCCATCTGCCTCTGCCTTGCAAGTGCTGGGATTAAAGGTGTGCATCACCTCTGCCTGGCTCAAGCTTTATTTTTTTTTTTTTACCATTTATTTTACAGGTGTGTGTGTGTATGTGTGTGTGTGTGTGTGTGTGTGTGTGTGTGTGTGTGTTGTCTGTGCATATGCCAGTGCCTGTGTGCTGCAGAGCCCAGAAGAGGGCATCAGAACCTAGAGCAGAAGTTAAAACACTTGCTGGCCATGGGCGCCAGGATCTGAACTCCAGTCCTTGTGATTGAGCCATAAGCACTCTTAATCACCGAGCCATCTCTCCAGCCTGCGTTCTATTCTTTTAGTAAGGATTCAATCTCTCCATGACTAGCCAGGGGCCTTCAGTCCCCTGCTAGCAAAGGACCCTTTGGGGACACACAAACCATAGCATTCTGAGCTGCAGAATCCTCCCCCATACATGCCCCAGAGGCCTAGCCGACTGCTGCAGCCTGGACACTAACTCGTCACGGCTCAGATGTTTTTCCTCTGGTCTGCTCTGCACCTCATTGGAATGAGGTCAAAGTCTGTTCTGGCAGCCTTCCCCTTTGCTCACACCCCAACCAGCTCACCTCCTGGTGTTAATCTGCTCAGAGCAGTTAAGTATCGCATAAGCCCAAGCAAAGGGTCTGAGAAACAGGGAGCTCCCGTTGAAAATACTTCCATACTGGGGGTTGGACGTGCATCTTAGTAGTAGAGTGTCCCTTGCCACCATGACCACATTGAAGGGTCAGGGACTCCATCATGCTGTTGACAGGGACAGTTACTCTCCCGTTCCAGTCCGGCCCCAGAGACTATATTTTGGGGTTAACAGGCAATTAATAGGGACCCACCTCCTAGTCATGGGAAATGAAGATTTTTTTACATTACTTATTTTTTGGGGGGGGGCGTTTGAGACAGGGTTTCTCTGTGTAGCTTTGGAGCCTATCCTGGAACTCGCTCTGTAGACCAGACTGGCCTTGAACTCACAGAGACCGCCTGACTCTGCCTCCCAAGTGCTGGGATTAAAGGTGTGCACCACCACCACCTGGCAAATTATTATTATTATTAATGTTATTGGTGTGTGTGTGTGTGTGTGTGCACGTATGTATGTGTCTGTGTCAGAGACCAGCTCCCCCCCCCCCTTTCTTTTTCTTTGTTTCAAGACAGAGTTTCCCTGTCCAGGCTATCCAGGAATTCACTCTGTAGACCAGGCTGGCCTTGAATTTACAAAGATCTGCCTGTCTCTGCCTCCTGAGTGCTGGGATTAAAGGTGTGCACCACCATTGTCCAGCCAGGAAATGCAGATTTTTTAAGTCAACTATTTGACCTCTGGCCCTGCCATTAACTGGCACTGTGTCCCGGGTCACAGATGTCACTTCTAGGAGGAGAATGACGGTCTTAGACAGGCGCTTAGAGATGAGGAAGTGCTGTCTTTGAAGCTTCTGCGGCAACCACCCAGTCAACACTAGTTCCCTGGCCACTCCCTGCTCCCTTCAGGGATTGGAACACATCAGCGCTCTCTCCCCCACCACCCAACTACTGCCCCAGCTGCCTCGGGTGAGCCTGGCAAGGCTCCTTCGGGTAGGGGAGACTTATCCTCAGTCTGCTGGGACTTTTAGATAAATACATAGCCTCCTGACAGTCACTGACCTTCTCCCACAAGTCAAGCTTGTGACGGTCATTGCACTTGGAGGACAGAAGTCCCTGAGTGGCCCAGAGCAACCCTCATTCCCTGGCTATTTCTCCCTCGTGCCCACTTGCCACTCCCAGGCAATCCATGCAGAGAACCTGCTACTACGTTGGCTAGCAGCTCTGGGCTAGTTCCAGCCACCCTGGCCCTGGCTGTGACTGCCCTCTTCTTATTCCTAGAGTTCTTCCCCAGTGGGCTTCCAGGTGGGCATGAAGCTGGAGGCTGTGGACCGCATGAACCCATCCCTCGTCTGTGTGGCCAGTGTGACCGATGTGGTAGATGGCCGCTTCCTGGTGCACTTTGACAACTGGGATGATACTTATGACTACTGGTACTGGAAACAGCTGGGGAAGAGGCACCAGGGGAAGAGGCATCCCATGTAGGACCTCAGACACCATGTGGCCCTACCCAGTTATTCAGATATTGCTCTGGATTTGGGGAGGGGGGATTAGTTAGCTGTCCTGGATTTGAGCTGAGTCATGGTTTACAAAGCTCAGTGTTTCCTATTTCATCACAAAATATCTTGATTAAGAGGTGTGTGAACAGGCACACGCGTGCACACACACACAACAGAAATCTTTATTAGCTCTTATGGTATGATAGAGTTTTCAGTCAATGTGGTAGTTTTCTGACCCAATGTTAATCACCCATGTCCTTCTCACCAAGAAGGAGGCTGAGGAAGTCCCCGGTACCATGCTGTGGGGACAGCAGGCTCAGCCCTCCCCCATTCTCCTAGGACAATGGCGTACTCTTGGGTTTCAGGTGTGATCCCAGCAGTCCCTACATCCACCCAGTAGGCTGGTGCCAGAAGCATGGAAAGCCGCTCACCCCTCCACAAGGTGAGGCTGCCCGAGCACGCATCCTTCCCAGGCCGGGCCCTCACTCCCTCCTTGTCTCTCAGCATGGGAGACTCGGTCCCTGCACCTCCTTAGCAGGCCCTTTAGGACAGAGTAGGGAGCAGATTGGGCCTGGAGCCTTGACCTTTGGGGTTTAGGAAAGGAAAGGTAGATGGCTCCCTCAAGCCTGCAGGGGTCTAAAACAAAGGACATTTGTCCTTCACTTGGGACCACCGCTGGCCCAAGTGTAGCAGAGGTTTGACTAGGACTAAGAGCAATGGGTCATTAAGTGATGAGAGCTGGGATTCCAACAGCCTTGCGCTCTTGTGGTCCCGTGGGCTTAGTTCTCACCAGGAACCATCTGCCCTGGTGATTAGACATTAGACATATGCAAGCATCTAATTGTGGTCGCAGTCACATGGGGGAAGTTTCTTCTCCAGGTGTTTCTGCCCCTTCCATGTTCTTTTGTTTGTTTTGTTGCTGTTGTTTTTTGAGACAGGGTTTCCCTGTGTAGCCCTAGCTAACTTGGAACTGGCTTTCACAACCACGGTGGCCTCAGATTCCTAGAGATACGGCTGCCTCTGCCTCCTATGTGTTGTAATTAAAGGCTGGCGCCACCACCCCTGGCTTCCTTCCATGTTCTTGATCCCAACTGGGGACAGAGTTTCCTGAGCCACCTGGCTGGCTCAGCTATTGCTCTCACCTCCCTTCCAGACTATCCAGACCCTGATAGCTTCTGCTGGGAGAAATATCTAGAAGAAACTGGGACCTCAGCTGTGCCCACTTGGGCCTTCAAAGTGGTAAGTTGACTCTCGCCTTTCCTAGAGCTGAGCTTAGGAAGACGTGGTCCTGTCAGTCAGCCAGTGGAGGGCCTCTGCCAAGATAGTCCTCCCTGTGGCTCTCTTCCTGGAGCTTCAGCTCCTCAGAGCTGGACCTTAGCCTCAAAGCACCTGTCTCCCCACAGAGACCCCCTCACAGCTTCCTGGTCAACATGAAGCTGGAGGCTGTGGACCGCCGGAACCCAGCACTGATTCGGGTAGCCAGCGTGGAAGATGTGGAGGACCATCGGATAAAGGTGGCTCTGGGACCCTAGGCCTGGGGGAGTGGACAGGTCAGTGGGACAGGAATTCTCTAGAATGCTTAGAGGTCAAGGGCATGGCATGAACTAGGAAACTGAAGACCCCAGACCTTTCTTTCCTTATCTGTGATTCACTGTTGTAGGCCTGGAAGGATCCCTTTTCCTCTATACAAGCCTTAATCTTATCATCTGTAAAATGGGTCTAATAACCCTTGCCCTACACAGGGATTTAATGGAGATGAAAACACATGGCTGAGAACAGTTACTATGTAGATGGCCCCTATATTCATCTCCAGGATCTTGGCCTAAGCATAGAGAGCATCTCGGAGCCCAGAGGACCTCCTGGCTGAGTTGGGCTCCAAGAACAACACTTGACCCCCAAGGGCCTTTCTTTCCCAGCTCCACTTTGATGGCTGGAGTCACAACTATGACTTCTGGATCGACGCCGACCACCCGGACATCCACCCTGCAGGCTGGTGCTCCAAGACAGGACATCCCCTGGAGCCCCCTCTCCGTGTGTACTCCCAGGACCCGCTGCTAACTTTCCCTTTCCACCGACCTCTGACAGCCCTCCCAGGGCTCCAGTGCCTGCAGTGAACCTGGGATGCCTAGCCCCCTTCCCTTAGGACTTCCTGTCTCACTAAACCAAGACATGCCCACAGGTCCCAGCAAAGTATAAAAAAGTCAAACCTTCCTTCCCCAATGATAGCTGATACCCAATGGCAGGAATGGGCACAGCTTGGCTCAGGGCCTGGTCTCTAAGGAACTAGTTCTGGGTCCTGACCCCTCCCCCCACCACATGGAAACTATCCCTTCTTTGTCTCTTTCTTCTGTCTCCAGGACTCCGTGCTGACTTCTCTTTTACCCCTGTAGGGCCCAGAGAATCCAGTTCTGCCTCGCCTGGGAGCTGCCCCACGCTCAGCCACAGGAGCCCGCCCCACACAAAGCCCTCCAAATACAGCTTTCACCAGCGGTAAGTAAAGTAACAGCTGAGGCCCAGAGTGAAGCAGGTATCCTTCAGGGAAGAGCCCTTTACAGCTGTGGAACGAGACCCATCAGCCTTCCCCAGGACCCAGGGCCAAGGTTACAGGGGGCAACTCGGTAGAGACAAGTGGGTCCACCCAACTAAAGCCTTCATCTCCCCAGGAAGTGCCCCACTCCTGGCTGTGATGGCTCTGGCCACGTTACAGGCAAGTTCACGGCTCACCACTGCCTCTCTGGCTGCCCACTGGCCGAGAGGAACCAGAGTCGGCTGAAAGCAGAGCTGTCCGACTCGGAAACGGCAGCCAGGAAGAAGAACCTGTCTAATTTGTCCCCAAGGAAGAAGCCCCGCCAACATGGCCGGTGCGAAGGCCAGGGAGTCAGGTCCTGGGCTTCACGGGTGTGGGGCCTCGTGTCCTCTTGGGCCAGCTACTGATCCTCTGCTGCGGCCCCGGTCCCTCTCTCTCCAGGATTGGACGTCCTCCAAAGTATCGCAAGAGTCCGCAAGAAGATTTCCAAGGTGAGTGAGTCCAGTTGACAGAGGATGCTGAGCAGGGGGCCTGTGATTGATGGAACCAGATACCAGGGCAGCGGAATGAGAGCCGCTGGAAAGGAGGCCACTGCTTTGAGGAGTTTGGGTGCATAGCGCAGGGGCAAGAGCATAGGATGAGGCCTTGAGTGGCCAAGGCTTCTGGTCCTGCAGGCTTTCTAGAAGTCTGTGGAGGGGGAGGGGGGCTTGGTTTCCACAAGGTGGAGCTATGGCCCTGCTCTTTTCCTTATTCTATGCTTCCTCAGGAGACCATGGCTATCAGTCGTATGACTTTGAGCAAACCACTTTCCTCACTTGAGAGCACTGGGAGTCACTGGCTGAACTGGCCATGGTGGCTACTATTACCATTCACTGAGCCAGGCCCTGTGGTGAACACTTTGTAACTGCCTTCTTCCGCTCTCCAGCCTCCTACACTGTCTAACTAGGGAGGAATGGGAGGTTCAGAGGCAAAATCATTTGCCCCGGGTCATTCACCTTCTGAGGGGCTGAGCTGGAATTCAAACTTGGACCTGATATCTGCCACATGGCATTAGGCTTAAAGCCCTGTGCCCTAATGTCATGTCAGTGCCCGTTCCCCTTGGGTTCATTTGCGTGGATTTATGTAACAACATACCACAGACTACTGGGTGGCCTGAAGAGCAGGCACTTACTCACCTCACAGTTCTGGAGCTGCGGGTGTCTGGATTGCTTTCTTCTCGGACCTTTCTCCCAGTGCACAGACCACTGGTTGCTTGCACCCTTGCTGCTCTGTCTTGTGTAGCATCCCTGGTGTCTCACACCAGATTGCCTGAGCCTGGCATCCTCAGTCAGATGCTGAGAATAATAAGAGCTCACAGCACGGTGTGTTCAGCACAGCTAACTGCACACCAGTCGGAAGCTCGTGCCTGGAAGACTCCCCCCACCCCGGCTTCTCTCTTCACTGTTTCCTCCTGATGGAAACAGAAGATAGTTTTTGTAGCCTCAGGTCTGAATGCCAAGCATCTTGGCTGACGTCTGGGTCCTCCTAGGAAGCTATCCCAGCCAGGGTCAGGCTATAGTAGGCCTCTCTCCTGCCTGCCATGGTACTTTGGTCAGCTCCCGTGTGCAGGACTACATTCTAACCACCAGAGGGCACCTCCTGACTGAACGTGGAGGGTTTGGGGAGTTGGGGGACTGAGTGATGCCAATGGTGTGCACGTGGAGGTCAGAGGACAACTTCGTCCTGTCTGTTCTCTCTCTCCACCTTTATATGGGTTTGGGGAATCTAGTTCAAGTTCTCAGGCTTACACAGCCTGTACCTTACGCACCTTTACCTGCTAAGCCCTCTCTCCAGCCCAGAAGTCAGACTTTCCAGTGGTTACAGCTATGGCCAAAGGAAAAGGGAGGGACTCAGGCCTCACCCTGGCCCCTAAGGCATCTCAGGGACTCATCTCCACAGATGGCTGTCTGCTGTAGCAGCAGATCTTTAACCAGGAAGGGACATTGGCCACAGCTACCCCTTCTAGAGGAGACTCCTCACACATCTATGGTAGACCTCGATGCAGGGTCCAGATGCACATGTGCCCGTCCCTTCAGGGAACATGACCTGGTCCTTTGTTGTGCTCATTGCCAGGTCCCACAGGAGTCACCTCTTTGGAAGAACCTTCTAGCTGTGTGGCTAGATGGTTAAATGCAGTGCGGCAGCTGCTCACTAGAGGCAGGCTCTGTCTGGGGAGTAAGATAGGACCCAGGGTACCGTATTTACCTACGGTCCTAAAACACGATCAGGCAGGGGAGGCACAGTCACTGGGTCACAGCTGGAACTGTGGACTGAGATGCAGAGGCTGCAGGAGAGTGACAGCGGGCCTGTGGTAGGATCCCAAAGGCCCAGGATGGGACTATGAGGAGCTGAAGAAGCCACGAGGCTCAGGCCTAGGGAGTGAGATGGGGCAGAATAGTCTGTACCGGGCAGAGGCTGCTGTAGAGAAGACGGCGCCGGAAGTACTGCATCCTGCATCCAGAGTTATCAGCAAGCACTACAAAAGAGCAATTAGCCAGAACTGTGGACCAGGGCACAGTAGGCCTCCAGGAGAGTGGCCAAGCTGCCTGAAGCCCCTGGGCCTAGTGCAGAGGAAGGGGTCAGGTTGTCAGCAGTTGAACTGAGTAAAGTCAGGTGAGTGCCAGACCTGCTAAAGAGGAAGCCAAACAGTAGCATCGGTCACCTGACTCATTGAGCCAGGAATTCCTGAGTGGATGGGGAAGCAGGTGATGGCAGCCTGTGGCTGGACAGCTGGTAAGAACTCATTCTCTGGGGCCAGAATGACCCTGCTCAGAATCCAAAAGGGCTTCACAAAGGACACAGAACTCATTACTGATGTCAGAGATGAACTTGTTTGAATGTAAGGGTTGTTTGATGCCCCTAGCTCCAAGAGAGAACCCTCACAAGGCCCAAAGTGCTGGAGTTACTCCAGACAGTGGGTGCCGAAGTCTGGGAGCAAGCAACCCATCTGGCCAGCAGCATACCAGCTCACCCACGTGGTTCTGTAGGCTTTCAGAAGGGGTCCTCACCCTGTCTGTTGTGCCAGCCAGTGTCCCCTGTGTCATAAGTGTGAGCTCTCCCTAGTGCTAGCCCACTGCTCTCTGCTTCTGCCTTCTAGCCCTTCCTCCCAGTGTGGTGCACCAGTCCCTCTTCATGTCCACCTTGGCCACCCACCCCGATCGCTCATTCTCTCTGTGCTGGGAGCAGCACTGCAAGCTCCTGCCAGGAGTGGCAGGTATCTCAGCCTCCACGGTCTCCAAGTGGACCATTGAAGAGGTATGGAGTCTTTCCTTAGCCTCTTCCCCTCTTCTTCCTGCTCGCTAAACCACACCCTAGGAGGGGGCTCAGGCTAGGGCTGGCTCAGATGGAGCCTCATGCCACGCCCCACAGCCTCCACCTTGGGCTCATCCTTCCTATGCACAGCCCCTTTAGCTGCACAGCAAGGCTGACCAAATCAGGCCTCTTAAGGTGGATAGAGAGGGTGGGTCCTGTCACTCAAGCTGGGACTCTAGCAGGACAGACATACTTTAAGGAACAAGAGACCTTCCCTCATGTACCACCATACAAAGACAAGAGGACTTCCTAAGGCTAATAAGAAAGAAACTGCTGGCGTAGTCTAAGGGGCCCCAAGACCATGTAGACTTACCCTCCCCTGGATCCCATCCCCTGGTTAACGCGTCTCCTTTGATTTCCAAGGTCTTTGGCTTCGTTCTGACCTTGACGGGCTCTGAGGACCAAGCACGCCTCTTCAAAGATGAGGTAAGGTACAAGTTCAGAGGGACAGAGACAAAGTTCCTGCCATTGAGATGGCGGAAATCCATTACCCTCACCAGCATTACCCGAGCCCGAGAGGGACCTCTGATGTCCTGCAAGGCAAGACCGATCATAGTCGCCCATGTCTGAGAAATCGTGTAGGGACTGTGGCCCGGCTTGGAGACACTGTGTTCAGATCCCCTTTGGAAAGAAAGATGTGTCCTGAAGAAGGAATCCATTTGCTCTTATGCTGTCCTCCCCGGGGCCGTTTGAATTGAAGCGTTTCACAGTTTGGGGTGCTGGGGAGCAAACACAGCTTCAGCCAGGCCAAGCAGATACTCCACTACTGAGCTGCACCCCTGCATACCACTGAACCCCAAAGCAGATATTGGGTGGCGTAGGTGTAGATATTTTTTGCAGAGATCCCAACACATGAAAGTTAATGCCCAAGAGCTTAGGGAAGATAGGAAGCAGTGGGTTATGGGAAAACGAATGTCAGATTGAAGGCAGCCTGAGCCGGAATCCTAGCTCTCCCCATTTGAACCGCTTGTCTCCGAGCCCACATCCTCCCGCTTTTAAGATGGAGGCAGAGCAAGTGCACCGAGGGCTGCCTGGCAGGTCACTGTGAACTTTAGAAACCAGGAGTGAGTCTTCACTGCAGTATAGCTACATACTCATATCATTGACATGTGTGTACGTCTATCTAGCAACATTATAGAATCATATAGAAATCCCACCACTATACCAAAAGCCCAATGCGGGTGAGACCTCTAGAAATGGTAATCTGACTTTGTGTGCACAGTTGCCCCTAAATAAAGAACTTTCTTCATGACTCTCTTAATCTGTAGAGTTTGACAGTAGGAGGAGCCCTCAAGTGTGTTTGAGTCTTCCTTCCAAATCAACAGAAGCAGTCCCTTGCCCCAGCACACTGTGGGCTCAGGTGCCTAAATCTGTGCCCATTAAGAAAGATGGATGTCTGTAGACCCAGCACGGTCTGCCTCTTCCCGTCTGGATGCTGGTCTTGCCCCCTGTGTTGCTGATCTTATTTGTGCTTGTCTGAGTGTCTAGCTGGACTCCTGTTTCTAGAACCTTCTGACCAACGTGGAGCAAATGCCTTGCTCCATGGGTGGCTTGTTGGTTTCACTTTCATTTGTTTGGGGTTTGATTTGGTTTGGTTTGGTTTGGCTTTGTTTTGGTTTTGGTGCTGAGGATTGAGCCCAGAGCTTCCTGCAAGCCAAGGCTGTTCTTAGCCACTGTTCAGTAGCTATGCCCTTCACCCTACCATGCCCAGATGAACTGACTGAGGTGAGCACCCAACACCACAGGTTTTATGAATTGTGTACTTGAATCCACCTCCATCAAGACAGACCATTCCCATCACACCAGAAAGTTCTGCCTCAGCCCCTGCTGGTCAGTCCCCACCCCAAAACATAAGCACTGTGGATCTTTGAACCTTTTTTAGCACTGTGGATTATAGCACTATAGGCTGGGTTTGCCTATTCTTAAATTATGCAGTGGAATCAGACAGCAGTGGCGCTGTGGGTCTCTCTCTTCGTTCCCTGTAGTGTTGGGGGGACCTATTGTGTAGTGCTGAATACACTCTCAGTTTCTCTCCATCTAATGAACAGGCTGCAGGCCTCCTGTTCATGGACATTTAGATGGTTTCCCCTCCTGAGTCCCATACAACCTCCTTCCTCTATTCTCTTCATCTCCCTCCCTCCCTCCCTCCTCACAACTGACTTTTCTCCGCCCTGACTAGAATGTGCGCTCATCAGCCTTCCACACACTTGCTTTGTCTGCCCTGGCATGAGGTTGTTAAATTACAGGCACCATCATGAGTCACCCGAGGGCTGTGACTCGTGACATTATACAGTGTTGTTATTGCACCACAATCGGTGGTTGCTCCTCAGGCCATCCACACCCTGCCCATATCCGCATTTCCTGTTACCTCAGAACGTTTTAAACAATAGTTCTTGAGCTAACAATTGTTTCAGGTTTTATATAGCCCTGAAATATCTTCCATTCTAGGAAGGTAACCTTTTTTTCTTCTTTTTTTAGTTTTATTTTTTTCTCATGACATTTTTAAAAGTCTACAAGTGAGGACTAGCAAGTTAGCTAAGCAGATGGAGGTGCTTGACACTAAGCCTAAAGACCTGAGTTTGATCCTCAGGAGTCACATGATGGAAGGAGAGAGCTGACTCCCAAAAATTGTCCTCTGGCCCCCACATGCATGTTGGGACATGTGCACATCCACATTTGCACCCACACCCATATATACACAAAACAAATGATTGTAATAGGAAAAATTTTAAACTAGGAATCAGATCCAAAAGCTTCTTTAGGTCCAAGTGTTCTCTGTCTCTCTGATTTGGGGGCGGGAAAAGGTCGAGGTAACAGTGCAGCCCGTGACGCAGCCCTCAGAATGCAGCATCTGCTCAGCTCGCCGCCAGTGGCACTGAGACTGACCAGTGGGCTCCCATGGCACTGTGATGGTTCTTCTCTTGTCTTTGTTTTGTTTTGGCTGTGGGCACTTCACAAATGCTAGATCACATGTGTAGATATGGAGGCTGTTACCCCGGTTACAGAAGGAGCCCAGGTAGCATTTTTGAAGGACGATGAATGAATGAAACTACTTAGACCACAAGCCTGCCTGGCCTCCTGGGCAGCCTCCCTGCGCCCTGTGCTTAGACGAACCTGGCATTTGGCTCTGTGCTCTGCTGTCACTATTCTGAAATTCTTAATGACTTTCAAACAAGGAGCTTCACATTTGCGTTAAGTACGACGTCCCACATCTGTATAGTGGCTGGTTTCTCGAAGCTACTGTCTGTAAGGGCTCCAGGGAGGGTTTTCCAGTATAGACGCTGTGTAGACGTGTCACAGACCTGTTAGCAGAAAGAGAAGCTCTATGTGTATGGCGGGAACCGGGCTGTGCTGCTTTCCTTCTCCATCCCCATTGCCGTCTTCCTTTTCTTCTTTTTCCCTCCCTTGTCCTTCCTCTTTACCCCCTCTTCCTTTCCCACCTGCCACATGCCCCTTCTCCCCTCCCCATACCCACCTCACATTCTGCCCCTCCCTTCCTCCCACCTGCCCCCCCCTTCCTCCTCTTCCAACTTCCTCCTCCCTCTCCCGCCCCCTCAGATGATTGACGGCGAGGCCTTCCTTTTGCTGACACAGGCGGACATTGTGAAGATCATGAGTGTCAAGCTGGGCCCAGCCTTGAAGATCTATAACGCCATTCTCATGTTCAAAAACACTGATGACACCTTTAAGTGACTGGCCAGGTGGGACCTCCTCCCGCCCTTGCCAGGCTCTCTCCTCAGTCGGTGCTCCTTTCCTGCACCCCTGTCCTCACGGTCTGACTAGGGCTGGCCCTTCCCAGAGGGTGTTTGGGAGCAGACGAGCCCGGGCAAGGGAGTCTTGGCCCTCGGTCCTGGAGTCCATTTGTCTCCAGGGTGCTCCAGTGATGGCGTGACTAACTGAGGCCTGACTGATAGAAAGGAATGCAGGTATCCTGGCTGGGGCAGCCTGCATCTTCAGTCACCTTGGTTATTGTCTTAGGAATTAGGAGGAGCTGGGTCCAGTAGGCATCCTCTACTCAGACCTGTGTCCTTTTTTGGAATCTCTGTGTTTTATTCTCCTTTGCTTCTCTCCTCCTTCTAAGAAATGACCATAACTTCAGCATTCATATTTATACATAAAAGGTGCCTCCTCCTTTTCTACTGATGGCTGCATACCCTTCCTCTGCTGCCTGGTTCCTGGGCAGCACCTATCATGGTCCATCCAGACCCCATGGCTCTTCTCCTGTAGATGTGTAAGTCTCAGAAATATGGGAGCTTCCCATTGGGAGCCCCTGGCTGTCTTTCCCCTTTGCCTCTAGGCAGAGATCCAGAGCCAAGGCACCTTCCTGGACATGTTCCGTTGATGACCACTCAGTCTTGGAGTGGCCACTTCCAGGGCTTGGTTCCAGCAGAGTGAACAGATGGATGGAGCCCATGTTAAAACAAATGGGGCTCGTGTCCCCTGATGCTGCCTAGACACCAGCAGGTGCAGTCTGCTGACTGTGGGGAAGATGCTGGTAGGCAGTGCCGACTAGGATGCCAGACACATTGGAGTCATTGGCCTGAAGGGTATCTCTAGACAGCAAGGTGGCAGCAACATCTTGTCTGTGTCTGTGGATCTCAGCCAAGACATTACACAAGAGAGAGAGGCCCCTGCCAGTCCAGCCTCCTGGCCAGAGAGTGCAGCACTGTCTAGCACACAACCCCTGTGACATCACATTCACTCTGTCCCTTAAACATTTCTCATTTTGCTCTTGAGTCTAACAAAGGCCACTTACAGTAGAGAGTTGGAAAGGTTTCCCTCTCCAGTCTTTGAACTCTCTGATCACTTGCGCCCTTCTTGCCACTCTCTAACTGCCTCTCACTGCCAGCTGGGTCCCTGCTGGGACTCGGGGACTTGGACCTTTCTGTCCAAGTGGAAATTCAGTCTCCACTCAATTACTGCCAAACTCACCTCCCCGCCTATGTGGGGAGCACCAGAGCCCAGCAGGAGTCACCCTACCCATAGGTAGAAGCCAGTGCCAAGCTTCATCTGGTGCCGAGGTGGTCCTGCAGGCTGAAGAGCAGGGTCATCCCCCAGTGCAGTACACTTGTAAGTCATGTGTGTGTGTGTATGTGTGTGTGTGTACACATACATGTTGGTCACTCAACAGTTTCTGTCAGGTATAGGTGTTAGGTGCGGTGTTGGGAATATTAAGGGCTATTTTAAAGCTATGGAGCCTTATTATTTCATCAGAAATGAGAAAACAAAGGGTCTGTTGATTTCCTGGTTTAGCCCTTTGGAGACCTCCCCTCTGTAGGCCTTCTAGGGGGAGAGCCATTTAACACCCAGGTAGCCTCAACAGAGCCTCGGATTGCCTTTTCCTTTTAGCCCTCAAGGGTGACTGAGCACAACTTTTCTGGGAGAACACTGCGCCAGACCGGCCAAGGGGGAAGGAGGGAGGGTTAGGTTGACAGATGTGACATCATTGCCTCTTTGCTGGGAGTAAAGAGGAGTCAATCCCTGCTGTCTCAACCGTCTGTGTTGCTGTGGAACCTGTCGTCTTCTTGTCTTTAGTCTGCCCAGTCACACACTGACTGTTCTGAGAAGGCAGCAAATGTTCTGTGTTCTTGACTGGTGCCGTAAGACCACACAGCTCCCAAGGGGAGGGACAACAGCCTTTGCCATGCAGCTCTGCCAGTAACAGCTACCTGTGGGAAAGGCCAGATGGACCAAAGGCCTTGGAGAAGAGGGCTCGCAGGCCTCCCAACCCTGAGACCTCAGCTATTCTGCATTAATATCAGACACTGTGGAAAGAAATCAAATCGTAAAAAAAGTCAAAAGAAATCTGCCTTCTGAGCATTCCACCACCCACTGTGTCCCCAGATGAGACCATTGCACCTTGACCTGGGAGCACAGGAGAAGAGGGAGTGGGTGGCTATTTCTGACACCCTGTGCCCTGGCCTCTAGCAACACAGCCGCTTACACTTTGTCCCCAACAGGCTTCTCCAGCCTCTGCCCAGCCCTGGCCTAGGATAGGGATGAACTTTCTGTTTAATTTCTAAGACAGAGAGAATGGCCCCAGGGTTTGAAAATGAAGCCTGTTTCCACCCTTATTCACACGTGCTAATGATGGAGTTACATGTTTGTTCTTGGTGTGTGTGTGTGTGTGTGTGTGTGTGTGCATTCTTAAAGAAAATCCTCTGGTTTAAACTAAAGTGACTCTTGAGAGAGGAAACATTTCAAAGAAAATACATTATGATTTGTCTGTGTATTGTAACAACATAAATAAATTCACATCATTGAACAGTCTGCAGCCAGAGTCTATTTCTCTTTTTGTGGTGAAATGCCTAGAATACACAGGTGAACATCAGTGCTGCCATGTCTGAGGAAATCAATTCCTTCCCTCTGCTGCTAGGTAGAGGTCCTAGTGTCTCAACCTGTGGAGTTGCAACCCCTTTAGGTTGACTATTTCACAGGGGTTGCCTAAGACCACTGGAAAACACAGATGTTTACATTATGATTCATAATGGTAGCAAAATTATAGTAATGAAGTAGCAATGAAAATAATTTTATGATTGAAGGTTACCCCAGTATTAGGAATTGTATTAAAGGGTCACAGCCTTAGGAAGGTTAAGAACCACTTTCTTAGAAAATCTGAATTTAAATGTAAAAGATCCAGCTTATAAATTTTTTTAAAAAAATGCATTCAAAGGAGAAAGCCAAATTGAGAACACGGTGGAAGGGATTCCCTGCTTAGGAACACTTGCCTCGGAAAATGTCTCATATTCAACCACCAAGGTAAACAGAGGCTGTGGCAAAAGTGGGTCAGACTGTATCTCAGGCTGACGGGAACTTGGCAGGATCATTCACATGGCACTGGTCTTGCAAGCATAAGAGAAGGGAGAGTGACAGGGCCATGAAAGCTTGTTCCGGGGTTCCAGAGAGCTGGGCACCATGCCGTTGGGCCGGATATTTTTGAAAGGAGGCCCTGATCGCTGTTATATGAATCTATAAGGGTGGACCCCAAATTGCAGTGAAGACACCTTGATTTCCGAGATGCCAGCGCTACGGCGTGCCCACTAAGGACAACTGCAGGTATAAAGTAGCCCTAGGCTAAGAGAGAGCCTATCTGTATTGCAGGTATAAAGTAGCCCTAGGCTAAGAGAGAGCCTATCTGTATTGCAGGCAGCAGAGCTGGAGAGGCAGGGGTGCTGAAGGCCATAATATGAGCCCAGATGATTCCACCAAGAGCTCAGGATCCCAGATACGGAGCTGCGGGATTTGGTGTCAGCTGAAGATAGGGCTGTGTAGTAGAGTGCTTGTCTAGCACACGGGAAGCTCAAGATTGTTCCCCGACACCACATGAACCAGGTCTGTGGGTGTACCCCTCCAATTCCAGCACTGGGGAGATGGGGACAGGAAGATGAGAAGCTGAAGGCCATTTTGCTACATGGTGAGTTTGAGACTAGCCTGAGATACATGAGATGCTATTGTTAAGAAAAAAAGAGACATTCAGTGGTGTTGCAAGCCTTTGATCCCATCACTCAGGTGTGTAATATGAGGGCCAGCTTGTTGGGATTTCTGTCCCGCCTGATACCCCACATCCGGCAAGCCCCAAAGAAAATCACACAGAGATCTCCATAAGTTGTAAAACTGATTGGCCCATTATCTCAGTCTTCTTATTAGCTCTTGTAGCTTATATTAACCCATTATTCT
Source organism: Myodes glareolus (assembly GCF_982192425.1). Taxonomy (NCBI): domain Eukaryota; kingdom Metazoa; phylum Chordata; class Mammalia; order Rodentia; family Cricetidae; genus Myodes; species Myodes glareolus. The sequence continues at coordinate 16,193,283 of NC_142035.1, read as the reverse complement.
TATCTATGTTAGCCACATGGCTCAGTACCTTTCTCAGCCAGGCAGATTACACCTTGCTTCTTCCGTGGTCTGGGCAGGACTGGGGGAAGAGCTTCCTTCTTCCCAGAATACTCCTGTTCTCATCGCCCTGCCTCTACTTCCCGTCTGGTTGACCCTCCTTTACTTCCTTCCTGGCCAATCAGCGTTTATTTAAAACATGATTGGCAGAATACAGACAATTCTCCCACCCCACTCAGGTGGCAGAGGCAGATGGATCTCTGAGTTCAAGGCCAGCCTAGTCTACAAAATGAATTCCAGAACAGCCAGAGCTGTTGCACAGAGAAAGAGAAACCCTGCCTTGAGAAACAAAAAACAAAGAAGAAAAAAAGAGAAGATGGTAACCGTTTAATGGCAATACACCTGCTCTTACAAGTATAACCAGCCAGGGCTGGAGAGATAGCTCTGTGGGTAAGAGCACTTCCTCTCACAGAAGACCCAGCACCCACATGGCAGCTCACAACTGTAGCTCCAGTTCTAGGGAATCTGATGCCCTTTTCTGACCCTTCAGGCACCAGGCACACACATGCTGCACAGATATACATACAAGGAAAACTCATATAATCACTGCTGGGCACATAGAAGTGTGTGTTCAGTAAATATCTGCTGAATAAATGAACCTCCACTTAAAGAAAAGTATAAACAACAGGACTGTGAAGATGACTCAGTCAATAAAATGCCTGCCTAGCAAGCTGAAGTTCTAAGTTCAAATTCCTGGAAGCTTACTGGCCAGCTAGACTAGTCTACTTGATGAGGCCTATGACTAACATGGGTTTTTCTCTCTCTGACCACGTGTGCAGTGCACTCACCACAGATATGTACGTCCATCCATAGTCACATAAACACACACATTTTTTTAATTAAAAATATGAACAATAAGAACTCCTGGGGTCTGATAACTTGAAATTTTATATAGATGGTCCAGGCCAGAGAATTCAATGGATCCTCCAGTTTTAAAATTAGCATGAAGCTCTCGTGCAGAAATGTCAGCCTGGAGGGTTCGACTCTACAGTAACGAGTGTGCAAGCAGGTGGGAACATGCTAGGAATGCCATGTTCTCACTGTGGCTGTCTCATCAAAATCTTTATCACCTTTGCCCCCCTGCCCTTCCAATCTGTTTGACCAGGGAAATACCAGCCATGGAGCTGCCCAAGAGTGCAGCTTTCTCCTCTGCTGCAGGAACTCAGCAGACTGGACAGATTGGTGTCTAGGTAGACTGATGGCCTCAGGCTTCTGTGAATTGAACTCCCATGGCTATCTAAGGAGCAGTTGGGTCTTACAGAGCTTGGCTCCAGCTTTTTTTCACTTGTTCCTCAACCCCCCTATACCATTTCCTCTGCCGTCATTTCCTCTGTGGCCTCACCAGCTGTGTCCCAGGAAGCAAAGCTTGCACCTCCGTGCCACCTCATCTACACAGTGTCTTTCACCCACGTCTGTCCTCTTCCTTTCCTGCCACAGTGGAAAAGGTGACTCTTCTTCCTGGAAGCTAATCCTTGACCTGCTCACTGCAATAAAGGAGATGCTGACACACAAGGAAAGGCTTTGGAACTTTAAAATGTGATTGCAGAAATAAAATTTTAATATGAAGTTCAAAAGTTAAAGGTGAGGACACCTTCTGGAAAGTAGAACACAGGGAGGGGGGCACGGTGGCTGCCATCCTGTAATCCTGCAATGCTAAGGCTCAGGAGGCAGAGGCAGGAGGATTGCACAAAGACAAGGCCAACCTGTTTCCAAACAGACAAGACAATGAGAGGAGAATAAAAAAAAAATATTTGAAAATCAGCAGACTAGTTAAACATTGAATTAATTATAAAAAATAAACTAAGGACTGGAGAGATGGCTTAGTGGCTAAGACCCAGATGATCCATGTTCCTGGACACAAGTGTCTGTAACTCTAGTTCCAGAGGATCCAACGCCCTCTTCTGCCCTCCTGGGGTACCAGATATGCATGTGATACAGACATACAGGCAAGCAAAACATCCACACACATAAAAAAAAATTTAAAAAAAACCACAGAGTTGAGATAAGTTAGTCTCCAAATTGAGCGGTCACACTGAGTGCCAGGACAAAGGAATAATACCAAACCGCAACACTGTAAAATATCAGAGTAATGAGAATAGGAAGAAGATAGGAAGAAAAGCTTTCAGTGAGAGCAAAACCAGGGAACATGAATGATAATGGCACTGGATTTCTCTGTGGCAATTGCTGAGAGCAATTTTAAAGAAAAAGAGAGAACGAATCTACCATGCAGTAAGCCCCAGAACCAATTACCTGCAAGGAGAGAGAAAAAGGGAAGATAAAAATGGTCAAAGAAAAGAGACATGTGTACCCAGTGAGGCTGTCAATCAGTCACGAAGGCAGAATATTTACCAGCATGAATATTCACGAGCATCCAGCTCTTCAGCCGTCCACCTCCTGTGCACCTGCCCATGAATGATGCACTCCATCAGACTCCAAAAGTAGCCAGCCAAGGTGACACATGCCTAAAATCAGAGCAATCTCTGTGAGTTCAGCGCTAGCCTGGTCTGTATAAAAAGTTCCAGACTTGCCAGAGTTACCTGGTGATACCCTATCTTAAATGCTGCCCTCCCCTCTCCCCCGGCCAAAAAAAAAAGGACAGAGAAAATAAGATTTTATAGAGGAAGATCCCAGAAATCAAAAACGGTTCAATTAAGAAAATCTAGGTTTACTAGGTATGATGATGCGCGCCTTTAATCCCAGGACTTGAGAGGCAAATGGATCTCTGAGTTTGAAACCAGCCTGTTCTACAGAGCAAGTTCCAGGACGACCAGGGCTACCCAGAGAAACCCTATCTCAAAAAATCAAAAAGAAAAAAAGAAAACCTAGGTGACAGTACATTATAAAACACAGAGGGAACATGATAATCTCAAATGACACACAAAGGCCTTTGACAAGCTTCGACGTGAGAATAACAGAAGAAATCTTACATAATATGGCAAAGGGCATCCGCACAAAGTCCACAAGTACCGAACTCGGTGGTGGAAAGCCGAACCTTTGTGTCAAGGGTCAAGAAGAAGACGAAGAGACTCCTGTTTTTGTTGCTACCGTTCTGCCTTTATTGGATTTTTCAGCAGAGAAACTAGATAAGAAAAAAAGAAAAAGAAAAGAACCCAAGTTTGAAAAGAAGTAGAATTACATTTAAAAAAAAAAAGTGATCTTATTTCTAGAGAAGTCCCAAGTCAATGAGAACCAGTTAAGCTGCCAGAACTATTAAGCTAGTTCATCAGAGATGCAAGATAGAAGATTAATCGCAAGATCAGTTGCATTTTTATACATCTGCAATGAGCAACCTAAAATGTGTCAGCTTCCCACTGTTGCACTAATTATCCCAAAGCAAAGCCCAGAGGGAATGTCTTTTAAAAGTCAGCAACTCTTAATGCCACTGAACTGCACATTAAAGAGGTTAAAATGGTAAATACCACCATATATATATGTGTGTATAGATATGTATGCATACACACACACACATACATACATACCACAATAAAACAATTTGGGTATGTGAGCGTGGGTATGCATGCATCCCTTTCGGTGCATGTTTGAAGGTCAGAGGACAACCCTGGGTGTCGATCCTCACCTTCCACCCTGTTTGAGGCAGGATACCTCTTGTTCACCACTGCATACACTAAGCTGGCTGGCCTGGGGGCTTCTGGTGGTTATCCGGTGTCCACTTCCTCTGTCCCAGTAGGGACTCAGTGTGGTGACAGATGCTTGAGCTACTTTGTCCAACTTTAGTGGATTTGGGGGACCAAACTTGTCAGGCTTTTCTGACCATGACTTTACCCACTGAGCCATCTCTCTAGTTCATAATAAAATATTGTGAGGGGAATTCATAAGATCCATTGAGCAGGTCATTAAACAAGAGAGACTCCTGGAGAATTTCCAAAGTGATGGGAAAGGAAAGGCCACGGTGACAGCAGACACTGTCTGTAAAGAAGAGGAGAATGAGCAGGTCCAGAAAAGCGGGAAAGAGCTAAAGAAACTCAGACTGACATATTAGGAGAATAAAATGTTTCTATTAGAACTGTGTATGAAAATACATAATTCTCAATAAAGATAGTAAATATGTAGTCAATAATCTACCACAATTAGGATAATTATTCTATAATTAAGTCTAGTAGCTCCATGTCTTTCTTAGTTTATGGAAGGACTCTGTATGACCCTCATATGAGATCACCTAATAAGACATCTAAGATCTGATATCCATCATAAAGCAATATGTGACATATGTATGTTCTCTCTATGTATAATAACCATATGTGTATATTCTACACACAGAGGCAAATTTTCAAGCCATTTGTCTTAATTAAGATTTCTATTGCTGTGAAAAACATTGTGACTAGCTGGATGTGGTGGTGCACGCCTTTAATCTCAGCACTCAGGAGGCAGAGGCAGGCAGATCTCTGTGCATCGCTGGACACAGCAGGAATGAGCTGCCCATTCCTGGAAGTCATCAAGGCAGGGCTGGATGCAGAGGCAGGCACCCTCATCAAGGAAATGGTGGGAGACAGGTGGGTGAAGTCGGTCTTTTTATTGTCCATTCTCCAAGTTCTGGGAGAAGGGGAAGGCGCTTTAGGTGACGGCGAGTGGGAGGGCTCAGTGGAGAAGCCTAACTTGGAGCTGGACCGTGGGAGGGGCTGATTTGAGGATGAAAGGGTGGCAGTGTCAGAAGGGACCTGAAAGAGCCTTCACCAGGCTCAGGAATTCTCACGAGGCTCTGGGAGCCCAAGGTCACACAGCTTAAGTTGGCAGTAGGTTTTTAACAGTCCAGAGGGTCCCCAGGGCACAGCTGTCCAGAAGCCAGTGGTGCAGCAACCATAGTGATTCAGTCCAGCAGTTAATTAGTAACCGGACGGTGCTGAAGCCGACTCCCCTCTGGCTGGCCTGGGAGGCTGAACTTGTGCTGGTTTGAGAAACAGGCGAGCTGGTGACAGATCACTCCTGCTTCGGAAGGTTGCTGGACGAGTCAGGATTGGGGCGACGAGAAAGCACCGTTCTCCAGGACCTGCGCTGGGACCCAGGGTTTTGAGGTGAGGGGCTCCCCTGTGTGCAGAGTATCTGCCTTGCTCACAGCTTTCTGTATTCCAGCTGACTTCCCAGGCTAGACTGCTTCCTAACTACCTTTCCCTCTTTTCCAAGGCCTTCTTCTCTTTCTCCTCCCTCCTTTTCTTCTTGAATTTTCTTAACTCTCTAATTCCTTGCCCCTGTCTCCTACCTTCCCATCCAAGCAACTCCTTAATTTCTCCCCCTCGGCCATCTTCTTCTTTTTAATGAACCAACTCATCCCCACTTTCATTCTTTCTAACTGTCTGATCTCTTCTGGAGGTTCCAGGCTGTGGGTTTTGGGGTCAGCTTGCCTGGGTTTAAATCCTGTTTATATTATTTATTGACATGGCATCTCACTCTGGTTGTTTCTCTTCGTCACACCTCAGTCTCCTCCTCATTTACGAAGGGATAACAGGGCTGGGGGGGGTTAGCTTAGGAGTGGAGCACTTGGCTGGCAGTCCTGGATTCAATCTTCACCAATACACATGTGTTCTCACACACATGCTCTCTCTCTGTCACACACATACACACACACACAAGCACACACACACACACACACACACACACACGTGTGTGTGTGTGGATGTTGGCAATTCCTATCCTATGGGGTTTATAGGAGCAAGATAAGACCAAGCTAGCCCTTGAGCTAAGAAGGCAGGTAAGTGACACAGTCCAATGGAGTGAAGCCAGGCACAATGACAGAAGCAGACACAAGAAAAGGACACTGGGCAAAGTTTTTAAGGGAAGGCAAACGGTGACCCCTGAAAGGGTGAGGCAAGCTGGCCATGTCGGTGGCGGTGAAAGAGAGCTGTGTATTATTTCTTGTGCCATGCAGGTCTAGGGAGATGGGAGCAAGCACACCGGAGAGGGACCAGAGAAGGGCAAGTCTAGGCAGCAACAAGGAATGGGATGATATTAGTGGCTCACGGATGAGAGAAAGGATGGTGGGATTGCCCACTGGATAATGACTCTTGCCATCAAGCCTGATGACCTGAGTTTGATCATGGGGACCCTCATGGCAGGAGAAGAGAACTGATTCCTTCAAGTTTTACATACACACACACACACACACACAGAGAGAGAGAGAGAGAGAGAGAGAGAGAGAGAGAGAGTCAATAAATGTAATAATAAAAATAAAATAACCAGGAGAAGACGCTGATGCCAAGTTGGGCCAGGCTTTATCTATCACAAGGCAGTAATACAAGAGAAAAGGAACTCTTGAGGACTGCAGGGTGGGATGGGGCAAGGTGACAGGAGACTGAGCAGTGAACATGCTGAAGAACGGCTGAGGCTTGGTACTTTAGCAATGAAACAGTGGCCCTGTAAGAAATTTTATATCATAGTTCAAAAAGAAAAACAAATGACCTAATAACTAGTGGTCATGGCCTCCTGAATTTTGTTGTTGCTATTTATACAAATGTCCATTGTCTTTTCCCCCATTTTAATAAAATTAGTACCCCAGTGCACCCACCATTCTGAAACTTGCTGTCTCCTTGATCATAGCATCAGATGTATGCCCCCATTTTGATCCATATAGGCTTACATAGACAGATGTTTGGGTTATATAATTATTCATTTTGTATGTATACCTGATCACTCAACTCCATGACTTCATTAATTAAATGTGTCATGAACACTTCCTCTATTTCAGGTCAGTTATAGATCTAAAGGATCCAATAGTGAGCGAAGAGTGTGCTTTCGTGAGCTGATGTTCTAGTTTACGATGGAAAATTAGCACTCGACGAGTGACATGATAAGAGACACAGAGACACAGTCTCCAGAGAAGCTGGCTACTGTGGAGGGATGGACCGGCCATCAGGATTTACTCAGGACTGCACAGGCTCAGCACTGAAAGCCCTAAGCCCCAGATAGATCAAGAGAATCCATCACCTACTTACTATCAGTCAGCACAGGCCTCTCCTGGAGGTGTCGCTGAAGCCAGGTCCTCTGCCATGTTACTGAAAGCTAGCCATGTGTTGTGTGGGGGTAAGAGCTTTCTAGACAGAGAAAGCAGAAAGAGCTAAGCCATCGAACTGGTTCGTGGACACGGGAAATGAGGGGAGACAGAGACCCAAGGACTGAGCCAGGGTTGAAGGGGAAGAGAGTCCAATAAGGAACCCCAGGACCTCTCAGAGCCATGTAGGCAAAGGAAAGGTGCCAGGGAGGATGCCAGAGCGTTGGCTAGGCTGACGAAGGTGAGAACCTGGGAGTCATCACTGACCCAGACATATGAGGCCACTGAACACTGATTCCTCAGGATGCTGGGATGAAATCTAAGGTGAGTTCAGAAGTGGAACAGAAAAGGAGTGGAGATGAGAATAGGTCCTTAGAGAAGTTTCATGAAAGAAGAAAGTGAGAGAAATGGGTTGTCTAGCCAGGGTGCAGGATGAGGATCTGAGCCAGCATGGTGGAAGTGTTCCTAAGTGCCAGCCAGAGGCTCTTAGCCTAGTGTTAGTCCCTTTATCTTGTTCTAAAGTCCTGCTGCTGCTCCCCAAAGACCCCATGGGTTTTTGTTATTGAAAAGAAATGTTCTTGGTAAGGAACGTGTGTTTTGTCAACATATCGCAGTGTTTTTGGTAAGGACATGTGTTTTGTCAACGTGTAGGCCCTGCAGACATTTCTACTTTGTGGGAAAATGAAACTTTGATGCTGTTTACTGCAGTGTTCTTAGGTCAACACCTCCAGGTCCCTTGAATTTTAGTCTACAAGAATGCCTGATCCAGCCTGGTTTACAAGAACTAGTTAGAACTAGTTTCAGGACAGGCTGCAAAGCTACAGAGAAACCCTGTCTCAAAAAACAAAACAACAACAGAAAACAAAAGCAAAAGAAGCATGCTTGACTCACCCCCTCTGTGCCTAGACTGACGGCACAGCTCCACAGAAAGCTCCAGGAAGATGGGGGCCGTGCTGCTCCCATGAATTCCTTCCTTGCACAGAGCACCTGTCAACCCCTTCTGATCCTCTGATAGAGGAAAGGACCCCGTGAGAACCTAACAGCACACCTCACAGCCAGGCAGGCCTTTGTGGGCCTGGAGCTCCTGAGGCATGAGTTCTCACACAGCAGAAGAGCTGTGGACCAGCCAGCCTGTTTCAGGGACAGTGAGCCAGAAGAGTGAGCTCTTGAAGAGCCCATAGGGAAAACCCAGGGAGCCAAGTGCTCCATAGTCCACGACCAAGGGCAGCTGGACGGAGAGCCAGCTCCTGCTCCTCTGGAGCACCTACATGGTTTTGGGTTGTTCTCTGTGGCCATAGCTCAGGTCCCAGGGACCTCTCCTCCAGACCAGGTGGTCTATATAGAGTCTGCATAGAACCCTGGATTCTAACTGATGAGCCTTCTATATGTGTATATACATATTCACACACAAAGGTTATCCAACACTTACCAGTATGGACACAGACACACAGGTACGGACCTATGCATGCATATGTCACATGCACATATTACTAGACACAGTCTCATCTGAAGACAGACGCATAAACACATGCAGACTCACACCAAACATTTTATATATATATATATATATATATATATATATATATATATATACACAATACATGCTGATATATACTATACAGTGGCACACTGATGTCTGGGACTTTACATCCACCATACATACAGCAAAACAATTATGAACTCAACACAGATGCAGATTCATGTATGTACAATGCTGTCACACCAACACGTGTGCTCTTCTTCCTTCCTTCCTTCCTTCCTTCCTTCCTTCCTTCCTTCCTTCCTTTCTTTCTTCTTTGTTTTTGTCTTTTTGGTTTTTTGAGACAGGGTGTCTCTGAGTAGCCCTGGCTGTCCTGGAACTCACTCTGTAGACCAGGCTGGCCCTAAACTCACAGAGATCCACCTGCCTCTACCTCCTGAGTGTACACCACCACTACCTGGCACATGTACACATTCTTACACACACACACACACACACACTGACACAAATATCTGACATTCGCAGCCACGCTGGCACACCAGAGACACAACTCTACATGAAATACTTACAGAGAGCACATACCCTAACCCGTACAGTCACACACGTTCTTACAGTTCCCAGTGGTCTCCAGGGTCTTCTGGGACTGCTGAATAATCCCTCATCTCCTAGGGAGAAATAGCATCCCCTAGGGAACAGAGGTCTCCCGTGCCAGTCCCGTCGTTGAGCACTGCTCGATCTGTATGACATCACCAGCCCCCTTGCTGCTGCCACTGCTGGAAGTTCTGAGCTCTGCACTGGGGGCACCAGGCACTGACACTTGGCTCTTGTTGGGAGAACAGAGAGAGTCTCTCTTGTTCACGGCCTGTGCTCGGCTCCAACTGCTGCATCTCCCGGAGGCCTCTGCCCAGGCTGCATAGGTATGTGGGACCCGGGCAGCCAGAGCCAGGCACAGGACCCACGGGAGGGATTTTGGTGTCTCAGGCTGACTGTAGAAGCATAGCCGGTCAGGCATCGGAGAGGCCAGGATACACCTCCCTGGGCTAGAATTCTATAGCCCGCTCTGCAGGAGTTTGGCGGTGGGAGGCCTCCAGATCAGCCTAGTTGGGAACTCCCATTAATGCTACTTTTTCATCTGGGTGGCCTCTGACCTGGTAGAAGTTCCTGGCCACAGGTGAGTGGGTGTCAGTGTCCCACCCAGCCACAGGGTGGTGCCTCAAAGACTTCTCCTGAAAAGAAGATGATCTAAGAGATGCCAAGCTATTTAGCCCAGGTCCTACAGCAACCAAAACTGGGGCCTTTGGATGAATAATTTGCACCACGCCCTGTGGGAGGCACAGAGCCGATGAGGTTCCATGCCCCTGAACCAAACCCTAGACAGTTGGCTTCTCCTACTATGCTGCTGGCTGCATAGACCAGCTACCCACCCTTCTACCACTTGAACTCACAGACACCGGCTACTTAGGGGATTTCATGGTTCTGATCCAAAGTCCCAGTGTAGTCACTGTTATTGGACTCTGAGGAGAGTACCCAGGCAAGATTGTATTCAACACAGAGCTTATCCTGGGACTTTCCACAAGAATTCAGAGTTGCCAACATGGCTATTTGTGAGTCTGGAGAGCCCAGGCTACCCACAAACAGTAAGAGTCAAGAAAATCCTGTTCTAAGTCACGTGTGGGAACACTCTTCGGTTTTCTCACCGTTTGGGAGGCTAAGGCAGTTCAAGGCCAACCTAGGATATGCGGCAAGCTCAAGACCAGCATGGACCACAGAGCAAGGCCCTGTTTAAAAAATTAGAGTAACAAAAATACATAAAGCATTTTTCAAGGTCTCCGTGCCTCCCTGAGAAGTAAAAGGAAATATTTAGCTTTAAGCCTACGAGGTTCCTGTCTGCTCCAGCCACCTTGGAGTTCTGGAGTTTCCGTCATTCACAAGAATCTTCCTGTCCTGGGTGTCTCCAGCCTTTGCAAAGACGCTGCCAGGCAGGGACCACCCTAGCTGCCCCTCTCCATCCCTCCTGAACTGTTTGGTGGAAAGGCTGGGTCTGGCCTTTTGTCTGTCATTTGTCTCATCCGCGCATGGACTTCCGGTCTTTAGGGTGAGAGCTGCCAAGGCTGTATCAGAAGTTGAAGGTGGGAAAGAGGGCAGCCCCGCCTGGGGGCCAAGATCCATCGTGCTTGGTCTTCCTTGGTCCTCCAGAGCCTACCTCATCATCACAACTACAGAATGGCCTCCAGCCCGGCTGGAGTTCCTAGCCCACAGGTGAGTGGTTCCTAGTCTTCCAACACCCAGCCCCCTGCACCAGAGACTCACTTTCTCCCAAGGCTGAGGAAATCTGTAGAGATCCCAGTCAGTCCTGTGGGCCTTCAACCAGAATTTGTATCTACCAGGTTACTGTGAACTCACAGAGATGGCCATTTGCAAACAGCATTGAAGAGAGGTTTGGCAAGGAGCTATCAGAAGTAGATTTGGTTAGGTTAAAAAAAAAACAAAAAAAAACATAACACTGGTTGTGAAAATACATGGGTTCAAATTCCACCTTGGCCACCTATCAGACCCTGGACAACTCCTTTCTGGATTTGGTTTTCTTTTCTTAATTGCCATGATGGTCATTAGAAGCAAGTGTGACATGAATGATTAGCTGGAGGAAGGGTGGCTACGGAGGAGTGGGTGGGTACAGAGAGGAAAACCAATAAAGGAAGGGAGGGAGATGGCAAGGTAAGCTAGTTAGTAGTGATGTTGGCGGAATCAGGGCCTAGGCCAAAGGAAAAGGAGGAAGCTTGCTGATCTTCGTTGCCTCTTTCTTTAAATGTCTTCAGCCCTCTAGGGCCAATGGGAACATCAACCTGGGACCATCCGCTAACCCAAAGTGAGTTCTGTTTTCTAAGATAAAATTCCTACTTGGCTGTCCCATGGCTGATTCTCTTTGCTCTAGAAATAAAATCCAGGGTCCATGGTGTACACAAAGCCTTTGCCCGCTGAACCAGAATCCTTCTAAGCCTGTGCCTGCTCAGCTTCGTCTCTCATTAACTTCCCAGCTTTGGCCCAGGCCAAGCCCTCTCTACCTGGAATGACCCCAAACATCTTTGTCAGCAGCTCTCTGCCTTCTCCTGGCTGGGAGTGGGGGTGGGCAGGGGTGGAGGACACTGACTTCTGTACCATGTACCTGATTGTCCCTCCTGGTAATAACTGGCCTGTGAGTCCAGGGTGGGTATAGGGGGAGGTGTGTGAGGTTCCGTCTTCTGAGCTCCTTTGGACCATAAGACATAATGTTCTTCAGGAGGGAGGCCAGGGGGCTCCTGCAAGCCACTTGCACTTTTCAGCTCTGAAATAAACCAGGGACTGAGCTTCCTGAGCTTCCAAATGCTGATCTTTGTTCTTCTCCGGTCCACAGTGCCCGACCCACAGATTTCGACTTCCTCAAAGTCATTGGCAAAGGGAACTATGGGAAGGTAAGCAAGGAGAACTTTCTGGAGTCATCCGCCCGCGGTCTCCATTAGCATAAGCGAAAGGAAGTCTGGCGTGCCACATACCTGCAGAATGAGTCTGGGAGCTGCCAGGGGAAATCCATCATCCCCAATGTCTTATGTCTGTACTTTTCTTCAGGTTCTACTGGCCAAGCGCAAGTCTGACGGGGCCTTCTACGCAGTGAAGGTGCTACAGAAGAAATCCATCCTGAAGAGCAAAGAGGTACCAGAACTTGGGAAGGCCCACTTGCCCTCCTGCTTCTTCATCCCTAGCCTAGCGTGGCTTCCCAAGAGGTCCAGTGTGGGCAGCTCTGAAAGTCCAGCTGACACACAGGATTCTAACCTTTTTAGAGGAAGGCAGGCCCAGCCATCTCCCTAGGAGGTTTCTGGAGGATAAGGAGGTCTCTACCTTCCAGTTAACAGGTCCACGGATGAACCAGCTCTCTGCTCCCTCTAGGTGTCAGACTACCCGTGTGCACACTGTGGGCTCATAGTGCACCCTCTTCAAAAGCCCTTTCAGCCTGGCCAGATTGTGTAGGTTAAGTTTTCCTGTCCCAACCACAGACAGCCAATTTCCAAATAATTAATATAAATTATAAATGCTCAGCCTTTATCTCAAGCTTACTAACTAGCTCTTACAACTTAACCCATTTCTATTAATCTATGTGTTGCCCTGAGGCTTGTGGCTTTTACCCCTATCCCATTTTGTGTCTCCAACTCATTCTCTGGCTGGCTGGCAACTCTTCTGACTCTGCCCTCCCTAAATTTATCCTATTCAGATATTGGTAAGTCAGCTTGTTTATTAAACCAATCATAGTGGGTATTCCACAGCAAGTTTGGATCTCTAGATACCTCGGCGACTTGAATCCCTTCAATACTGTTAGGAGGACAGAGAGGGGATAGAATGTCAAGTCAGACTACTCAGTTTATTGTCATGCCAACAAAGAGGGGTGGTCTTGAACTGACCCTGACAGTAAACAGCATTCTGATAGTTTGAAAGGAAGGTGGGATGTCCGGGGCTAGGGAGATGGCTGAAACAACATAGTGCTCTCTGTGCAAGCATGAGGACCTAAGTGTGATCCTGTGGAGCCCACATGAAAAAGCTAAGTGTGGCAGCATGCATCTCTAATCTCAGTGCTGTGGAGGTGGAGAGAAAGGATCTCTCCAGCTTGCTAGCTGGTTGGACTACCCCAATCAATAAGCTATAGATCCAGTGAGAGACCCTGCCTCAAAGAATAGGGTGGAGAGCGTGGTGGAGGGAGACACCCATCATCAACTTCTTGTACACACACACACACACACACACACACACACACACACACACACACACACATACACACACACACGGGGTGGGGGTGCTGTCCAGGTGGATAAAATAGCAGGATCAAATGTTGTAGAATATTAAGGTGTGTTACATTTGTTTATGCTGTGGAATATTTGTTTAATGATGCAAAGATGTGTTGCATTCTTTTATGTTGCTTTTGTTTAACTCTGTGAAGCTGTGTTACTTTGCCTCTCTAAAACAACTGATTGATCTAATAAAGAGCCAAATGGCCAATAGTGAGGCAGGAGAAAGGATAGGTAGGGCTGGCAGACAGAATAAATAGAAGGAGAAAAAAGAGAGAAAAAAAGATCAAGGAGCTGGAGAGATGGCTCAGAGGTTAAGAGCACTGATTGTTCTTCCAGAGGTCCTGAGTTCAATTCCCAGCAACCACATGGTGGCTCACAACCACCTGTAATGAAATCTGGTGCCCTCTTCTGGCATGCAGGCACACATTCAGACAGAACACTGTAAACAAAGAAAAGATCAAGGAATGAGAGGAAGGAGGGAGACTTCAGGGGCCAACTACTCAGCTACACTGCCAGACACGGAGTAAGAAGGAAAGACAAGGTCTACAGAAATAGAGAAAGGCGAAAGTCCAGAGGAAAAAGATAGATGGGGATAATTTAAGTTAAGAAAAGCTGGATAGAAACAAACCACGCTAAGACCGGGCATTCATAAGAAACAATAAGCCTCCGTGTGTTTTAGTTGGGACCTGGATGGTGCGCTCCCCACAAAAGTCAAAAGAGTAAAACAGTCACTAACAACCAAAGACATGAGTATAGAGACTGCATGACATTTTTTTCCTAGAAAGTTTCTCTGGGACTCAGTCATCCCGTCATAGTATATGCTTTGTCTGTCACCCTGGGGCAGGGGCTTTGGAGGTTCTACTAGTGTGAGTGGCTTGGGGGAGGCTCAGGTACTAGACAAGGAGCCTAGGCCTGGCTTGGGGGCAATAGAGAGCCAATGTGGGTATTTGAGCTGGGGCAAGACACGTCTATAAGCAAGGTCACCTGGACTACGCTGGAATGAAAGGGGCTGCCCTTAACTGTGACATGGACCCGTCTGTGTGACTCCACAGCAGAACCACATCATGGCAGAGCGCAATGTGCTACTGAAGAACGTGCGCCACCCCTTCCTCGTGGGCCTGCGCTACTCCTTCCAGACCCCTGAGAAGCTCTACTTCGTGCTTGACTATGTCAATGGAGGAGAGGTGAGCGGACCTCAGGAGGGGAGCTGTCCTCCCGTGTGTCCACTACGTACCCCACTCCAGCGTGATCTCACTGAACCCCTACAACAGAGCCACTAGGTAGACTCAGTAAGGCGCTTCTCAAGACAACCCAGTCTACACCAGGTCCCTTTTACTCCTGATATTGCAGGAGTGGTTCCTACACAAGGTGGCTCATACTTACTTTCAGAGACCCCAGGAAAGGTCTCTACTAAGAGAAATGTGTGGTCACTGTTCCTGGTGCTTCCATTTCCGACACCCAGGCCGTAGGCCCAGGCCCATCACTATCATTTTTTTATTTCCATGTATATGTATTATACACGCCTATTTTTATGTGAGGAGCAAACGTGTAGGCGCATGCGTGTTTGCACACGGAGGCCAGAGGCTGATGATGTCAAGAGCTCCCTTCAACTTCCCTTCCATCTTTTTCATCAAATCGGAGTTTCCCAAACACACCCAGAGCTTGACAGTGTAGCTAGTCTTGCTAGCCAGCTTGCTCTGATGATCCCGTCTCTACCTTCCAAGGCTGGAATTACAGGTTGGCACCCATGCTCTTCCTGCCATTTATCTGGGAACCTGGACTCGGGTCTTTATACTTGCACTTTAACCACTGAGCTATTTCTCTAGCTTGATATCACTGTCCTAAGTAGAGATCTGAGTTACCTGCTAACCCCGAAGCAGGGCAGGGACAAACTAGGCATCATCTTGAACTTTGCTTTGTCTTACAGAACAAAGGGGTAAAATTTAATAGGACCCCTCCTCGATTGCACCAGATTTTACCTATAACCAAATGTTTTTCAGCATGAGCTCAACAGGGGATGTTTTATCCTGTACATCCCTAAATGATGACTTTGCAACCAACAAAGCAGACCAAACAGAGAGATCTAAAACTGAGCGCAGTGTGGCATCCTAATGCTTGGGTTAAAGAAAACGCACATTTTTGTTGGGCATGGTGCCTCACACCTATAATCCCAACACTTGGAATACAGAGATAGGAGGATTGAGTTCAAAGTCAATCTGGGTTCATAGAATATATCCCTTCCTACTCCCTCCCCAGCTCTCCCCCCAACAAAGTGTGCCTTGGACTACCTGGTTTCAAATTCCAGCTCTGCCAACTCTGAGATGTGGGACCTTAGACAAACCATTTAGCTCCTCCCCCTTAGACATGAATCTGGCGTCACAGCCGAGCTCTTGAAGATGGTCGTGAGGATTGAACCGGAGTTATAAAAGCGCCTGACTTGCAGCCTGGAAGACAGTGGCTGCTTAATTATGCTGACCAAAGGCAGGGAGAGCATAAGCGCCCTGAGGGGTGGGGTCAGCATGCAGTCTCCCCTGTCAAGTACACCGCAGCTGAGCCTGGGGTGACTGGCCTGCACGGAGTCGAGGGTCTTGAAGGCCCCTGTCTTGTGATCTAGGACCTGGAATCCAGAAGCCATCTCACTGTCCCCTCTCCTAGCTCTTCTTCCACCTGCAGCGGGAACGCAGGTTCCTGGAGCCCCGGGCCCGGTTCTACGCTGCAGAGGTGGCCAGCGCCATTGGCTACCTGCACTCTCTCAACATCATTTACAGGTGAGGCCTGCTCGTGGCTTGTGCTCAGTCCCAGGATGTTTTTGCTCCCCCAGGCAGGGATTGTGTGGGCCATGAGGTCCCAGGGAACTTGGCCCTTTGACTGAGGAGGTCTCTTATTTTAGATTGAGGTGTCCTTCCCTTAGGAGTCAAGTATCCAGCTTCCCTGGACTTTTCCTTATTCATCTGTGAGAGCTTCCAGGAGTTTCTCCCGCTGGGACCCAAGTCCACAATTTATTCAGTAAATGACTGTTTTCTCTTATTTTCTGCAGAGACTTGAAGCCAGAAAACATTCTCTTGGACTGTCAAGTATGTGGTGTGGTGTAGTGTGGTGTGGTGTGCGTGTGTGTGTGTGTGTGTGTGTGCGCGCGTGCCCACATGCAGCTCAAATCTGTGCTCTTCAGCCATGGTCGGTGTACATTGGTAATTATGCATTATGCATGTATGCGTATGGTAACATATATTCTTGTGTGTATATATGTATACATATGTGCTCATGCACATATCTATGTACATAAACGTGTACAGGAGACCACGCACAGGTACAGATGTCCGTGCAGATATAGATATATAGGCCTGTGGCAGTGGTGGCAGGTGGAGGAGAGGGGTGGGAGGTGCGGCCAGGTGGAAGCTAGGGCTCTGAGGAGACGGAGAGCGGTACAACTTAAAGGGGATGAAAACAGGGTGGGGCAGAGGGAGGGGTGTCACTGCACTGTGGTTGCAAGAGAGGCCTCAGGACATCTCACAGGACGGATGCCCTCAGCACAGATGGCTCTTACCACGTTTGCGCAAGGAAATTTGGGCCTTCACAGCCCCCTGTTGCTCAGTTGCTGGTTGTGCCCTCTAGAGGGCAGCACAGCTTTATACAGGAGGACAGGAGTCGTGGTGTCATGGTCCCAGCCTGTGCCCCAAGATCTGCTGGCATCTGGGCCAGGAACTCTGAGTCTGCAGAAAGCATGCAGCCTGTGTCTCCTCACTGCACTGCACAGCCATTTCTCTAAGGTGTGACATTTGAGCTTTGACCGCTAACCTCTTCCTGTTGTCTCTCACCCACAGGGACACGTGGTCCTGACAGATTTTGGCCTCTGCAAAGAATGTGTGGAGTCCGAGGGGACCACATCCACTTTCTGTGGCACTCCCGAGGTATGTGGAAGGTCTTTGGAGAAGACAGGCAGAAGTGGCTGAGGCCACAGCCCCTAAATAAAGCCACCAGGCTACAGCAGCGAGGCCTCACTCCATCCTCTTAAGCTCTTCCCCGAGTCAGCCCTAAGCTGAGCCTTCATCTCCTCATAAGTGTCAAGGAACCAGCGTTTGAAACGGTGGGCACCCAGCTACCTCTAGTGAATTCTACTGCTGCCCCGTGGGCATGGGCAAGCTGCCACTAAATGTGGGGTTGCACGCCTGCAATCCCAAGCCCTTGGGGATGGGGACGGGAAGATCAGGAGTTTGAAGCCAGACCCAATTAAACAGTAGGTCCCAGGCCAGCTGGAACTTCATGGGACCAAAACCAAACAGATAGAGGTTGAACTCAGAGTCTAAGGCGTTCTGGGCAACTACATTAAAAAAGGGGAAAATGTGTGCCGGAGACAGAGATGATCAGTGTTTGAGAGCACTGGCTATGCTTCCTGAGAACTTGGGTTTGGTTCCCAATTTACACACATCAGCTCACAACTGTCTAGAACTCCAGGTCCAAAGGATTCAATGCCCTCTTCCGGCCTCCGTGGATACTGCATGCAAGAGGTGCAAGCAAAACACTATGCACATAAAATTGAAATAAATCAGGTGTGTGTGTGTGTGTGTGTGTGTGTGTGTGTGTGTGTGTGTGTGTGTGTGTAGACAGGGATGGAGAGCTGTCTCAGCAGTTAAGAGCATTTGTTGCTCTTGCATAAGATCAGGAATCAGGTCTTGGCAACCACATGGCAAATCACAGCCAAGCCACAGTAACTCCAGTTCCAGAGGATCTGGCACCCTCTTCTGGTCTCTGTGGGCACTGCATACGTGTGACACAGATATATGCATAGGCAAAACACCCATAAAATAAAATTAAATAAATCTTTAAGAAAAGTAAGGACAGGACTGGGACTGTAGACAAATGATAGAGCACTCGTCAAGGCCCTGGGTTTGGTTTCCAGTAACGCATGCACACATGTGCACACACGCACACATGCACAAAATAAAAAGAAACAGGTGATGCCAGGCATGGTGACAGATGCCTTAATCCCAGCATTTGAAAGGCAGAGGCAGGAAGATCTCTGTGAATTCAAGACTAGCCTGGTAGAGATAACAAGCTACAAGCCAGCCAAGCCTACATAGTTAGATCCCGTCTTGGGTTGTGTGTGTGGAGGGAAAAATGGGTGAAACTAATTTTAACAATGCATTTTATTTAACTCAATATATCTCAAACCACATTTCAATATATAATCAGTATAAAATTGTGAACTAGGACTGTCAAAACTGCTTAGTGGGTAAGAACACTTGCCGCCAGGCCTAAGGGCCTGTGTGTGTTCAATGCCTAGAACCCAAATGGTAGAAGGACAGAACTAATTTTTCCAAATAGGTCCTCTGACCTTTATATGCATGCAGTAACATGTGTACACACATGTGCACACACAATACACACACATAAATGTAAAAATGTTGAAATAATGAACTATTAATATTATAATCTAGCATGTGAATACAGTTTACATTTATAGTACATGTCCACTATGATGGGCCACGTTTCAATAGAGCCAAATCTTTCTTTTCTTTTCTTTTCTTTCTTTTTTTTTTTGGACAGGGTTTCTCTGTGAAATAGCCCTAACTGTCCTGGAGCTTGCTTTGTAGACCAGACTAGCCTCAAACTCAGAGATTCACCTGCCCCTACCTCCTGACTGTTGGGATTAAAAGCATGTGTTGACATGCCCAGCTAGACCCAAAACCTTGATCCTCTGCAAAAGCAATTGTTCAATGACAACACCTGGCTAGAGGCTGCTGTGTGGGACGGCACTGCTCCACAGGGCCAAGCGCTTGACCAGGAGAGCGTGTCCCGAGAGTTAAGGTTGGGCTTGAAAGTGTTAAACATAAATGTGCCTCCCTCTTTCAGACAGAGAGACTGGAAGGTTAAAATTTGCAGGTTTCTGTAATCCCCATACTTCTCTTCACTGAAAGGATGAGGTGTGAAGATTGTAAGAAAATGCCTCAAAATCGTAATAATCAGGACTCGTAGTATAGCTCAGTGGTAGAGTGGTTGCCTGGCCTGTGTGAGGCCCCGAGTTCAACCCCAGCACCACAATAAACAAACAAGTAAACAAGCATTGCATGTCTGCGCAGGAATTCACTTGTCTATCTGGCCTGCCTTGCGTTTAAAACCTTTCCTTGAACTCCACCAGTCTTGAGCTGGACCTTAGGCCTGAAGGGCCCCTGTGACCAGGCACCAGAATGAGGCAGAGGCCTGAGGCTGCAAAGCCGAGCAGCACCTCCCTGCTTAGTCTGGATCAGGACTTAAGTACCGCCCTGTGTCTCCATCAGCGTGCGGAGCTGTGCCTGGACCCTCAAGTGGCATCCACCCGTTGGTACTCAGGGACCGATGGCCTGGTACCCTCTCCCAGAGGGGACCGTTGTCTGTGTTTGTGCATGGGTTGACCACTGGATAAAGCTGACCCCAAAGTCTGACAACAGCCAGTCCTTCAATGGGTGTAACTAACACTAGAGAACAGGGGCTACGGAATTGTGACTCGTGTCAGAGACATCCCTTCTTCCATGATTGCTACCTCTGAGCGCCAGGCACACAGACCTACGCGTGTTCCCATGTCCCCATTTTTATTTAGTGTGTGTGTGTAGTATGTACACACGTTCATGTGAATGTGGACAGGTTCGTGTGCACATGAATGCCCATGGAGGCCAGAGGTTGATGTCAGGTATCTTCCGTAAACACTCTCCACATTCTATATTGACACAGTGTCTCCAAAGGAACCTGGAGTTTGTTGATTTGAGTAGACTGGCTGGCCACCGATCCAGGGGTCTACCCCACATAACTGGGGCTACATATGTGAGCCATCTCACCTGGCTTTTACGTGACTGATGGGGATCTGGACATAGGCCCTCATGCTTATACAGCAAGTGTTAACCAACTGAGCCGTCTCTCCAGCTACCACTCCAACTATGTTTCCATTTTCAGGATGAGGAAGCCTAAGTTCTGGCAGATCAGGTGCTCTGCCTGGGCCCACACACTGAAGAGGGCTCGGGGCTGTAAGATTCTCTTCCCTTCCATAGACCCACACATCCCTCAGGGTAGCTGTGTCTGTCACTGGGCCTCTGTTCCTTAGCTACAGAGAACCCCGGGCTAAGAGATCACTAATAGGCCCTTGGGACTGGCAGAAGCACATCGCTGCCTGTAGTTTTTTCCTTGTACCAGTTTTTTTCCTGTTCCCATCTATCAGTATGACCTGAAATACCACCCCTTCCTGACCATCTCCCATGCAGTATGGTTTCCAGAACAAGTATGTGACATATTTCTTTAGCTTTGCCCCATTGTCACCCCACTATGCTGTGAGGTGCCACCAGGGCTTTCCCAGCGCTAGGACACAGAGAGCCTATAGGTGATCATGTGCAAACAGAAGGCATGCCGTGCTTCTGAATTACCATGTTGGTTTGGTGAGCAGATCACAGACCGATTGTAGTTCCCTTTACCCCCCTGACTGGTATTCCTGTGTGACGTACAATGCGCATGACTGTACAGGGCTGTCTCACCTGGTCTCCTGTCTGTCCCCAATGCACTGCAAAGGGCCTGCCACCAAACTGGCCTCTGGTGAATGGATGCTAATGACCACAGGAGAAACAATGACAGTGGTAGCAACCCCCTTCGAGTGCCTTCTTTACAGACACAGAAACAGGCCAGGCGTCCTCAGATAACTGCGCTTCCCCCAACAGTACCTGGCCCCCGAAGTGCTTCGTCAAGAGCCTTACGATCGAGCAGTGGACTGGTGGTGCTTAGGGGCGGTCCTCTATGAGATGCTTCATGGCCTGGTGAGTGGACAGAGATGTCTCTACAGGGCACATGTGGCTTGGGAAAGCTGAGGGTGGCCCCCATTTTATGTGGCTTACTCTTGTTTTGTGCAGGGAATTAAAGAGCTAGCCATCTACCCTGAGAAGGAAAGATGAGGCCAAAGTGAATATGAGAAATGAATATCTCTTGTAAATAGTGTCATTTTCACTGTTTACCTTTGTAACACACCCTCTTTTGCAGAGCATAGTTACTTTTGTTGTACTAAGAGGGCAACTGAGGCTGAAAGGTCCCATTGGTAGATTGGGAGCCGTCCTGGACTGTGTGGTTAAAGTAGAAGCCGGTGTGGACCTGCCTGAGGTTGACTTTCCTTTGGGTTAGATTCTCCAGCATGGCATGTTGTCAAAGGAGTAAGTGCTGAGGGTTCCAAAGGACCAGTGGGTAGAGGAGCTGGAGGAATAGCGAGGAGGAATAGACCGTGGTGTAATTTAGAGTCCAGCTCTTTGCTTAGCTGTGTGGTTCAGTGGTCCCTAGCCTTGTCTTCTCTAGTCTGCCAATCCATAGCCTCTGGCAGAAGATGGCTGTGAGGCCGGGAAGAAATGCTGAGGAGGAGAGGGGAGAGAAAGGGCATCCGGAAGCCTCTGTGGGTGTGCAAAGCCTGTGCCCTCTCAGCAATCCTCTGTCCCATGCTGGAAGCCTGCAGGTCCTTTCTCTCCCCATCTGCCCCGCAAGCTGTGGCACTGGACACAGCCTGACCACATACTCCCGGCTATCCAGCTTGCTCTAACCCTCCCTGATGAGACCCCTTTCCATGGTTTCATGACTGAATCCCCAGCTTCTCTCCCTGTCTCCCCAGCCCCCCTTCTTCGACAAAGATGTCGCCCAGATGTATGAGAATATTTTGCACCAGCCACTCCAGATCCCTGGAGGCCGGACAGTGGCCGCCTGTGACCTCCTGCAAGGTCTTCTCCACAAGGACAAGAAGCAGCGGCTGGGCTCCAAGGCAGACTTTGTAAGTGACCAAGCGGAAGAGCGCAGGTCCCTTCCTGCAGGGACAGCTCAGAAGCACCTGCCTTCTGCTGTCCTTTAAAGCCAGGAGCTGCTGGTGCATTTCCCAAGAAGTGATCTTTCTGCCAGTTGAACTCTGTGTCTCTCTGTCTCTCTCTCCTTTCTGTCTCTGTCTCTCTCTCTGTGTGTGTGTGTGTGTGTGTGTGTGTGTGTGTGTTCTTTTTGTATGTGATATATGTGTGTATGTGTGTGTGGAGGTCAGAAGTTGACGTCAAATGTCTTCAGTTGTCCACTTTATTTCTTGGGACAGGGTCTCTCACGGAACCTGGCGCTAACTGATTGGCCAGCCTGTCTTTGCCTCCTTGGCTCTGAGTTTATAGAATATGCCATCATTCTCAGCTTTTACATAGGTGTCAGGAATCCAGGCTCAGGTCCTCCTGCTTGTCTGCCAAGCACTTTAGCAATTGAACCATCTTTCCTGCCCCTGACTACTTTTTTTTTTAAATACAGCTTTTAGGTAACCAATATTTGCAGAATCCTTATTTTGGCCTAGCACTGAGGTAGGTGCTGGGAGTTGAGTAGCCCGGGTCTCTGACATGATTAAGCTTGAAGGTAGAAGGAGACTGACAAAAACCAGAGATTCTGTACACTGATCACAAAGTGTGACACACTTCAGGAAGGAAATAAATGATGAGCAGAGACAGACAGTGAAGGTTCATGGGGACAGTGCTGTTTCACACTGGCATGGCCAGGCAGGTCCCCTCTAAAGACATAACAAGCTGAGCTGCGAATATGGGGAGCCAAGCAAAGAACTGGATGGAGGCGTCCCAGCTGTAAGCACAACATGTGTACCAGCCCTGCATAAGGAGGAGAATGGCAAGAAGGAGAATGTCTTTGCTGAGCAGAGGAAGGTTTCAGAAGCTTCTTCTTGCTTCTGTGCAGAGAAACTGCATAAGTGTCTTGCTTTTCACAAATATCTGAGCAATTCACTTTGCCAGACCCCTGGCTGGACACATGCGGTATGGGAATATAGACGTCATAGTCTGTCTGTCCCTTTCATTCTTGTTCTGACACATAAACGTTTAGAGAAAAAGATTAAAGCATCAATTTTAAAAATAATCTTAAACCAGGTGGGGTGGCACACACCTTTAATCCCAAAGTTTGGGAGGCAGAAGCAGAGGCAGGTATATCTCTGTGAGTTCAAGGCCAATCTGGTCTACAGAATGAGTTCCAGGACAGTGAGAGCTATTACAGAGAGAAACCCTGTCTCAAAAAACAAAACAAACAAACAAACAAAAATCTTATTTATTACTCAATGTGGGATCATTTCAGGGACAAGAAGATAGTTTGGGTGTAAGGTGACTGATATCAAATCTGACAACCTGAGTTCAATCCCCGGGATCCACATGGTGAATGAAAGGAGAGAACTGACTCCCAAAAGTTGTTCTCTGACCTCTACACGTGGCAGAGGAAGGCAGACTCTGTGAGTTTTAAACCAGCCTGTCTGAAAAGTGAGTTCCAAGCCAGCCAGGGCTACATAGTAAGACCCTGTTTTAAGTTAGAAGATGGTGAGTGTAGTCCAGATGGCCTCAGCAGCTAACGGATAGGCTCCAGGGCTGCCCACCCCCATTCTGTGGGTAGCACAGTTTTTTGACCCATGTCATATAACAAGAGCTTGTAAGCACTATATACACTGAAAAGATCGCCATGCCAGGTATTGTGATGTGCTATTTGCCTATCTGTTTCCCTACCCGGCTTAAAGATCCGATCCGGGCTTCTGCGAAGACAGATCCCTTCTTTCCAGAGAGGAGTTTGCACCTTAGAGCATGCATGCCTGTGACTCTTGAGACAAGTTATGTGTTCACAGAAATCAAACCTCTGAGAGGCAATACTGATGCAAGGTGTTGGAGAATTGTTCAATGTGAAACAGACAGAGGGAGGAAAGGCAGTTTAGGAACAAAGCGGAAAAACATGCCCAGGACTCATTCCTCACTTCCGAGTCTCTGGGAATCTACAGAGATTTCTTAGGGCTTTATTTCTTGCGTCGTCTTTGATGAGCAGGTTTGTTCTATTTCTCTGGCTTGCATTTTGGAAGAATCAGGATGTATTAATGTGCGTCGAGGTGGGAGGCTGTCTTCAAGCTCCACTTGCATACCCTCTCCCCCAATAACCAATTCTGCAGTCTTGCTCACAGACATGCTGCCAGAGCCTGGTAAGGTGTGGGTGCTGAGACCTAGCTGTGGAAGGCACCTGGGGCTATAGGGGAAAATCTGGGTTCGGATGATGCAAAGTAAGCTGTCTGTCAACAGAATGCTCTCTGGGCTGAGCAAACCAGTCAGAGCTGCAGAGTTCTGTCTAGTTGGTGGCCAGTTGTGGGCACCAGTTGGGGAGTGGATGTGGTGAGGATTGCTGACCAGTGTCTTCTCCCTGCAGCTCGACATAAAGAACCATGTGTTCTTCAGTCCCATAAATTGGGATGACCTGTACCACAAGAGGCTAACTCCACCCTTCAACCCAAACGTGGTAAGTGAGCACAAGGATCTCTCCAGATTTTGGTTTCTGGATTCCCAGAGCTGGTAGGATCTAGGCCAACTCTCTTTATATAGCTGGGGAACCTGAAGGGGCCAAGAGTCTCATCCAAAGCAGCAAGAATGAGAATTGGCTCTAGCCACCCTGGCCCCTGATGGTTAGCTCAGCCCTAGAAGGATGAGCTGTGGGCTGCTCCATCATCTCCAGCACTGTAACCGCACCACAGAACTGATACAGTGTTTATTTTTGAGAGGTAGTAGCTCAGGCTAGCCTTCAGCTCAAGATTCTCCTACACAGCCTTATTCTGGGGATAAAAAACAATGTGCATTTCTCGTAGGAAGTGTGTAAAATGAAGTTGGCAGCAGCAATAGGGAAATGGCTGGGTGTCTCGCCAGGCAAGGGAAACCACTGTTGGTGGACTTCCTTTCACACCTGAATACTGCCAGGATTTATCATTCCCTATTTGTATTTTTCCTTTGTGGAGTTCCTGCCCATGAATGTGACACTAGATTTCTTTTCCCCTTTTTTGTGAGATTCTGTACTGGGCTATCCTAGATACTATCTCACCATCCCTGTGTCTCTGGCTGGCCTCAAACCATGCTGATCCATCTGCATTTTGAATACTGGGTTTGCAAGAGTGAACTACCAGCTAGCACCAGTTTCGTGTGTGTGTGTGTGTGTGTGTGTGTGTGTGTGTGTGTGTGTGTTTCTTGTCCTCCCCCATTGCCTCTGCCTTGATAAAAACTGTTAGATTACTTTCCTAAAGCTACCCACCAGCCTCTATTCCCTTATTTGGCCACTTCTTCCTCCCAAGGCTGATTACCAAGATCCAGCTATCAAAGTACTGGAGCCCAGCAATCAAAGCCCCCTTTGGCTCACCTAATTAACTTGTCCAATTAAAATGAACCTCATTCTAACATTGGGTTCCCCATTTTACCTTTATGAACCACCATTTATCTATGGCTATATCTGTCTCCTCTCTGTTCACAGACAGTCCTTTGTGCCCCCTTATCCCTCTCCCGTGTTACCTCCCCCTTCTCCTCATCCTCTATCTTATGCCTTTGTCTCTTATTTTCTGCCCTTTGTCTCTGTAGGGCAAATAAACCCCTTTGTGCTGAGAACTTGGTCTTGGGGTACCCTGATCTGATACTGGTCCCTACAGTGTGCACACACACATACACACATACACACACACCACCACCACAATTGGGTGTTTTGTTTCTGTTTCTGTTTTGAAACAGGGGTTTTCTATGCAACCTTGGCTGTCCTGCAACTCACTATGCACACCAGGCTAGCATCAAACTCAGAGATCCACCTGCCTCTGTCTTCCAAGTGCTAGGATTAAAGGCATGCAATACCTCCCCTGGCATGTGATTATGTTTAATATAGTGTTACATTAGAAATAAAAATGAATTTGAGAAGCTGCAAAAGCAGGCAACTTCATAAATATGATGAAGCAGTTGATGGTGCCTATATAGGCTAAAGTTGGCTTTCCCTGCAAAGGCAAAGAACCATACGTCTCATGACCAACAATGCTGAGATTATTGACAGTGGGGTTTGCATATAGGCAGGAAGTTTGGGGACAGATTTAAGGAACACTAGCTGCTGCCGCCTCTTAGCCTGTCTGTATAGGTGTGAAGCTATCACCAAGTGCCTATAATCTCTACAAACACACAGTTTCCAGAGACAAGCCTAGAACCAAGATCCGGGGGCCATGCTGATATTTGCTCTTGGGACGAGATCATCATTTTCTGACGTTTGGATGATTGCTGGAGAGTTTTCCTTAGGTGAAGTGTTTTCTTCTCTGTAACATTCAGCTTTCACATGTCAGCCTTGCTCACTCTGACAGATCTGGCCCATCACTCATGCTGACTAGCAGAAAGACTGCAGATCCCAGGGGCCACACAAGGCCACCAGTCTGAGATAAGACACTGCTTGCTGGGGACTAGGTTCCAGCACCAGGTTCTTGATAAACATCAGATAGGATACATTTAGTTCAGGGTCCGAAGTACTTTTTTTCCTTTTTGTCTTATTGGGAATGGAACCTGATCCTCACACATGTTAGACAAGTACTCTACATACACCGAGCTACACCCCAGTTTTATTTCTTGGGACACAAAATGACAGTAAGCATAGTGTTGAACACGTACCTGTGGAGGATGTCAATACAATTCTCAAATAAGAGGCAATAAGAGATAGTATATCCTGGAGCCAAATATGAGTGACACATACTGAAAACATAGATTTGGGTTACCTAAAATGACATGTTCCAACATGGTAACAGTTTCATGAATATTTTATAATAAAAGAACAAAGAAAGTCATAAAATCAAGGTCCTTTTCAGATATATTGGTGGAAAGATTAGGTAGGTGGGTTACAGCAAATTGAGGAAATTTCTGCTACGTCTTAGATGATACCTAAAGACATCCTTATGGTCTGTTGTACATTCCAGAGGTTTCTATCTGTTAGCCGCCACAGGACACTAGGTCAGACACAGAAGAGGGTAAGGAATGGCTGCTAAGGGAGTGGGAAGTAGCTAAGGAGAGCCCAAGGTAGATTGTAACTAGGCCCTAGAAGTGCAGCGTTCCACCCTCTCCACAACTCCTGTTTTAATAAGTTGATCAGACCCGCGTGCAGTTCTTTTCAGGCACTTTGGTTCACAGGAGAGAATGTTCACAGAGTCCCAGGAAAGGACACAGGGAAATATAGCAATGGGCATCAGAGGGAGTCATACTGGGGGATTCCTACTTCTGCTATGACTTAGGAGTCTTCGTCCACACAGTATAAGAAGTACCACATTATACTTAGTATCACATTCTTTAGTTGTAAAAAAAATGGAAACTATTGAGTTGTCAAGAGCGACACAACTAACAAAGTTAGGCAAGGGTCATAGGTGAGGTTCAGGAACTGAGCTCTGGGCCGAACTACTGTGCCCTATGGCCCTCCTGAGAAGCTGGCAGCTGTGGCTTGTGTGTTTCCCCAGCCCAAGACCTGCGTGTAAGCACACCTGCAGACCCTGCCACTGCTTGCTCACCTGCTTATGTCCTAGAACCTGGAGCAGTGTCTTTTCTGCTGCAGAAACACTAGCCTAGGTTTACTCTTGCCCTCTAAAGTAGGGGGCTTCAAATAACAATCTTTTATTATTTATTTATTTATTTTTAATTGTGTGTGTGTGTAGGTGGGTATGTGGGGAGGTGCAAGCCGAGCAGAGGAGGGCATCAGAACCCCTGGAACTGGAGTTACAGGTGGTTGTGTAAGCTTACCAAAGGCTGCTGGGAACCACACTTGGGTCCTCTGCAAAAGCAACAAGCACTCTTAACTACCGAGCCATCGTTACAGTTGCTGGGCAACAGTCTTCTATTTGGATCCTATGGGTTTTTAGAGTAGATCAGCTCAACTCTTTCCTGTGGAGTCCTCAGGTCCGTGGTCAGTAATGAAAAAGCTGATGCTGGTGGCCTGGAATTACCTCACGTGTGTTTGTTTCCTGAATCCTCTTTACCTCCATCAAGCCAGTCTGAGTTTGTATACGTGGTGGCCTCAGAGTACCAAGAAAGACAACTCCTCTGAGGTACCCTTTGCAAACCTTTGCTTAGTTATTTGGCAGTATCTGATTGGCCAGTCACATGACTGGCCCGTATTAAAAAGATGTTATATATAGTCTGTCTCTGGAGTGGAATTAGAGAATCTATTGTTATTTCTTTTCTTTTTGTTTTGTTTGAGACAGGGTCTATCTATATATCCCTGGCTGTCCTGGAACTTTTTATGTAGGTAGACCAGGCTGGCCTCGAACTCATAGAAAACCACCTGTCTCTCTTCCCAAGCGTTGGGATTAAAGGTCTGTGTCACTATGCCTAGCATCATGTCTTTTAAAGACAGGATCTTGTGTACTCCTGGCTAAACTCAAACTTCTGTAGCTGACGATGACATTGAAGTTCTGATCCCCCTGCCTCACCTCCCAAGAGCATGGATTTCAGGTGTGCACAGATGTGCTGTTTGTCTGTGATCCATTTTGCCATTTCCCGTACAGATCTCCCTCCAATATCGCTGAGCAGCCCCAGGGTCTCACCACATTACCCTATTTTGTCTCTTATCTAGGACTTAGTAGTCCCTAAATGATCCTCCTACCTCCTCCTCCATCATACAAGGTCCTTGAAAGTCAAAGTAGAGGCTTGCTCTGTTGGTGTAGAAGGGTCTTCTTTCTATG
This sequence comes from Myodes glareolus, assembly GCF_982192425.1. Taxonomy (NCBI): domain Eukaryota; kingdom Metazoa; phylum Chordata; class Mammalia; order Rodentia; family Cricetidae; genus Myodes; species Myodes glareolus. Next base: position 16,164,442 of record NC_142035.1, on the reverse strand, counting down.
TGTTGCTTTCATTGGTTAAATAAAGAGACTGCCTTGACCTTTTGATAGGACAGTAGCTTAGATAGGCGGAGTAGACAGAACAGAATGCTGGGAGAAAGGAGGCAGAGGCAGAGAGCCGCCTGCCATGAAGCTGCCAGGTCAGACATGCTGAATCTTTCCCAGTAAGCCACGAGCTCGTGGTGACATACAGATTATTATAAATGGGTTGAATCAAGATGTGAGAGTTAGCCAATAAGAGGCTAGAACTAATGGGCCAGGCAGTGTTTAAATGAATACAGTTTCTGTGTAGTTATTTTGGGTGTAAGCTAGCCAGGCAGCCGGGTGCCGGGAACACAGCCCACCACCCTCTTTACAACACTCTGCTCTGCCCTCCCATATTCCCAGAGCTATAAACCGGGACTGTGGTGAGCATTTAGGAAGCATACACTGACTAGTGGCTTATCTGAGGATTGGTGCAGAGCACGAGACAATCACTATCAGATATGAAGGACCAGGAGACACTCACTCAGAGAGGAAGGCCTGGAATCCCTCTCCCAGGCCCTGGGACCCTCTGTGACTCATATCCCAGTGTCGTTCTCACCCTTGGCTTCTACTTACAGGAAGGACCTGCTGACTTGAAACACTTTGACCCAGAGTTCACCCAGGAAGCTGTGTCCAAGTCCATTGGCTGCACCCCTGACACCATGGCCAGCAGTTCTGGGGCCTCAAGTGCATTCCTTGGATTTTCCTATGCACAGGATGATAACATCTTGGACTCATAAGCGACAAGCGCTTGCAAATCCGCCAAGACCAGCCGGCACCTGCAGGGGAAACCTTCTGCTGCCAGCAAGACACAATGAGTTTGATGACTCAAAGAAGAGCGAAGTGCTTTCTGTCACATGAAAAACAGTGCAGGACTGGTCACCGAGTACCCACTCAGGTCTGCAGGACAGGCCACCAAGTACCCGCTGAGGCTGGCAGGACAGGTCACCGAGTCCCCACTCAGGCCGGCAGATCAGGTCACCGAGTACCAGGCGTCTGTTGTTCTGATTTGCTCTTCTTGAGAAATGACTCCTGTGTTTGGTGGTGGTGGTTGTTGCTGCTGCTGCTGTGAGAAAATATCCAAGAAAGGTAACGAAAAGAGGATCTCCTCGGGCTCACCACTTCAGAGGTTTCCATCCATGGCTGGCTGGTCCCATTGCTGTGGTCTTTAGGCAAAGCTGAGTCACCTCGGTGGAAGGAGTGGCATGGAAAAGCTGCTTACCTTCTTCCTACCAGGAAGCAGAAATAGAAGACTGGTCTGGAAATAAGATTTACCTTCAGAGTTACGTCCCAAGTGACCAATGCCCTCCAAGCAGGGCCCACGTTTTAGTTACCTTTCCATCGCCTCTCCATGCCATACAATTACGAATCTATGAATGGACTAAATCACTGAAGAAGCCTGGGTCCCCGTGACCCAACCATATACTAAAACCCCATCAACTGGACAGGGGAACCTTCAGAAAACACTTCAGATCCAAACTAAAATAGCTTTGAATATTAGGGTTACATGATCACAACATGGTTGCTGATACCATAGCCACCTTTGTGCTCTAAGCAAGAGAAAAGAGGGATGAGACAGGAGTGGGTTACAAAAGGACACCATTAAAGAGTTTCCCAGAAGCCCAGTTCAGTGGCTTCTTTTAGCATGTCATAAATCCCCAGCCCTACTTAATGGAGCCTGGGCACAAGCTACCTCTCATAGCAAGGGCGTTCAAATGCTGAGGGAAAGGGGAAGAACGTTATATAGGCCACGAGCACTCTGGGAAAGGACATCTTGGTATGTGAGTTTTTATTTCAGTGTAAACTGATGAGCTGCAGTGTATTGCCTTCAGTTTCACATTGCTCTGTATGGACAGTATCTTTGTTTTGGGTAGTATTGATAAACTGGATATTTGTTACTAAGTATAGTTGCCTCAACACCTTTCATAATTCAAGGAAGCCCCTACTTTTGAGACTTGAGTGTGTGTGTGTGGAGGGGGGGAGGTGGCTACCTCCATTTATAGAAGCAAACACTGCCAGATTCTGGCTTCTTCATCCTCCGAGCTCAAGCAAGGCATGTGGACCAGAGATGCATCTGTGCCAACCTGGGCCCAAGGACAGGACTGGAGACTCTTTTGAGTTCCTCCTGTAGAAGAGGTGACAGCGCAGATTGTAACAGCCAGCCCTCAGCATACCAGGGCTGCAGTGCTGATCCTGGAAGCCTCAAGATTTTCTTTGAAGATTGTCGGAGTCCGGTGCTAGCCTGGACCATAAATTATTTCTCTACCAGACCCCAACATAAACTATCTCTCTTTGGACTGGCGTGGAGGAGACGGGAATAAAGACATGACTCACACGGTTTCAACAGGAGGGAGATTCTTTCTCAGTTGTCCTTCATGAAATCCTGGGTTCACATCCTGAAGAAATTCCTCCCGTTTATTCTCCGAACAGTCTTTATACCAAAACTTAACTCAGTGGGAAATACATTAGCATTCTGTCTCCTAGGTAATCAGGTGAACGGTGTTTTGTCACGTCTGCATCTACTTGTCTGCCATGTATGTTAGCTGTCATGTAGGTTTGAATCAGCATCTCTATAAGGCATCCTCCAAATTACAAAGAAAGGAGCAAAACCACACCATGACCTTTTGGTAGGTAGTGACGGCCTGTCTGGTAGGCTGCGTGACCATCCTCAGATACTGACTATGGTTTTAGAGCCTGGTTGCCACATCATATAGAAATATGGGCCTACAGAAGATTTCCAAGTCTTTTAATACACTCTTTTTTTTTTTTTTACTTAGTTGTCCAAAGTCAGCCTCAGAACACTTCTCTTGGGCAAGTTGTGGAACATTTGTTCATGTCTGTTAACAATGTTCATCCAGATGACCCTAAAGTAGGAATTACTCCTCCTTTTGCCAATCAAGAGACAAGGTCAGAGAAGCTGTTCTTTGCTTGAAGGCCACACCATTAACACAGTGTGGGATGTGGAACTGTTTGACCTAAGGCTCTACCCAGTAACCTTTGGACAGGTTTACTCCTCATTTAGACTGTTAGAGCCAAGAAAAGACTCAGCATCTATCATGAGAGATGGGCACAGTGCATATGTCCTTAATACCAGGAAGGGAGGGGTGGGTGGATCTGTGAGTTCTAGGACAGCCTAGTCTACATAGTGAGTTCCAGGCAGTCAGGGAGACACAGTGAGACTACATCTTAAAAAAAAAACCAAAACCCCCTGATATCAAGGCAAGGATTGTCTAGAACAAGCCAGAGAGTGATAAAGAGGGGTCTTGGAGAGCCCCTCACTCCTGGTATGGGCCTGGCTGTCAAGTTCATGTGCTTGATCTCCAGTATAGAGTTGAAGCCTTTCAGGTCAATCTCCTGGCTAGCCACTAAACTCCAGGTGTTCGAGATTTGTCATTTCAAAAGGTAATTCTGGATGGCGAGAATGTGAGCATGTTGTTTACAGTCAGGTATGCACGTGAGGTGGGTCATTCTGTTTTCAGTGTCTTTTTCACAAACTTTAGGGTGGCCTCATTACCTTGCTGCATTGGGGACAATGGAAGGCCTGTCTTTGAACCAGCGTACGCTGGTGACTTTTATTGCTTCTTCCCTTATGCTTGGTTCCACTCCTTTCCTCCCAGTTTTGTTCCCTCTGTCCTCAGTCCTAGGAATTAAGTGGGGGAGGCAAGGCTGGGACTAAGAAAACAAATCAAACACCGGTAACATTGATCTATTAGAGACCACAGCTGAGTCAGGAATTACTATTAAGCTTTGATATGGAAAGGAACAGACTGCCATCTCACCTAGTGCAGGTTAACTGCTAGACGTGGGACACAAGGCAGGAACAAATATTCCCACTTACAGAGTGTAACTGTCAGAAATCGGAGCATCTGCTAAGTCCACATCAGCTGGTTCTGTTCTGAGATTGTAAAAGTCACAGAATATTTCACCAGGATAGGAAATAAAGATGAAGAACAAATACACTAGTAACCTGATTGTGTTGTATCTATGCTTTTTGAAATATGCCAGGTTTAAAAAAATTTATATTTGTATGTGTGTACGTGCACACAACATGCCATAAGATAGAAGTCAAGGTCAGAGGACAACTTACAGAAATTAGTTCTCTATTCCCATTATGGGGACTCAAGGATTAACTCAGGTTGTCAGGATTAGCAGCGAGTGCCTTTTTACCAGCTGAGCCATCTCGTGGGGCCCATCCCAAGTTTTATAAACATTATCTATAATCCTCAATAAGCATTTAGGGACTATTCTCAATCTATGGGTGGGACACGCTCAGATTAAGCAGCTTGTCCAAATTCACCTCATACAAGTCATAGTCAGAAAGTGGATTTGGGACCAGCTGCCTCTAAAACTCTCTAGCTCTTTCTGCAACCTGGTAGAGTGGGAGACATACGCTGGGAGGCGCTCTCTTTCCCGTCTCCTAGCACTTCTAGCACGTTCCCGTGACTCTCCTGACTCCAGAACGCTTTCATTTGCATCCTTAAAGGCACGCAGGCTGTATTCAATTTGGCGGGCTATGCAGCACTCTGTAGAAAAGTCTCCGGACTGGGAATTAACTCAATGGTTAAGGGCTTGATGTGGAAGGCTCTGGGTTTACTCTTCAGTGGGAGGGAAGAGATAATGCTCCTTCACACTTTTTAAATTCGTGGTGACCATAATTGTGAAAATGCTGGACAAGCTGTGTATTTAAATATCCTAAACGTTTATTGCTCTGTACATGAAGACATATATAAGTGAAAATCAAAACCGCTGGGGTTCCTACACTGGCCTGCTCAAGCCTTGAGGCTGCAGCCCTCTCGATGAAGACAGAGCGCTCTCCTTTAGAAGAGGCCTGTTTGTGGGTGCAGGCCTTTCTTATTTCCATGGTAATCTTTTGCGCAAGGACTTCCCTCTGCCCCAAATGCTTCCCCAAACTCCTTGCGGCAATTTCTATTTCTAAATGTTGGTAATTTGGCATTTCAGGACACCTGGCCTCCCAAATGTCCCAGGTGCTGCAGACCGACAGGTGTTTCGGCCTCTCCCAACACCTGCCAAGACGCCCTGCGCCTGCAGCCTGGCCGGGCTGTGGCTTGCCTACAGCCTCCGCCCTTGGGAGCCTGGGGGCCTACATCGGTCTTGAGTCCTCAAGCCTGGCTGCTCCCTCCACCCGAGGGAACTGCCCAGGCCGGTATCAGCCCTGTCCCCTGCCCATCAGTCCCAGCGTTCGCGGTTCGCTGGCTCTACCATTTTGTCGCTCTGTCGTCATCACTCCGCGGCGGAAGTCGCTCGGGGCCCAGAGCCACGCCTTCTCGGCGCGCGGCCTTGGATACCAGGCGGCTTCTGGCCTCAGGTAAGGAGAGGGCGGGTCGCACGGACCGGCTGGGCGCTGGGTGCCTCGGGGGTGGTTACGGCCTCGCCACGCCGCTCCGGAGACCTCTAGGCCTGCCTTGTGGGAAACCTGAGGTCGGCGGAGGTAAACTGAGGGCGCGTAAATGGGCTGGGAAGGGTCCTGGAAGTGATATGTAATCTCTAGCTCCTCAGACCGCGGATTTGTCGTCGTCCTGCACACTATGAAAGAACCCCGGACGAGGAGCCATCTGGCTTAGACTCGGCTATTCTTGCTACCACCCCTGGTTTTTCGTCACTCTGACAAAATATGATTTACCTAGTAAGGTTATTGAAGAGAAAATAAGAGAATAAGGTTGGCCCTTATTCTAACCCAAACGTCAGGACCCCACATCTACTGCTCTCACCGGAGGCCAAACTACAATAAACTGTAAACTCGAAGTGTATTCTTCCTTTAAGAACCATTCAATACCCAAAGCAGGTTATTTGCTTTTCCCGGAAATCTGCCCTTTAGAGAAAAAAGGGGGGAGGCGTAGAAAAGTCCCAAAACCAGAAAAATATAATTCCAGTACTGTGATGCATGGGTTCGTTGTGGCCGTTAAAATTGTCCATGGAACATAAAAATGTAGCATTGTTACGTGGCGAAATCAACATGGCAAAAATGTTTTTTATTTCACTGAAGGAGTTAGGATGTAGCTTAGTTAGCACCGAGTGCCTGCATGAGGCCCGGGTGTCTGATCTCAGCACAGAAAAATAAATGCCATTGGAAAGGTAGTGGCATGCTGGCAGTGTGCCTGTAATCCCAGCACCCAGGAAGCTAAGACATTAAAAAGCTCAAGGTCATTCTCCCCTGCATAGTACATTAGAGGCTAACCTGGGCTATGAGACTCTGTCTCAAAAAAAAAAAAAAATGTATTGAAGGAATCTCCTATCAGCTCTGAAAACATGGATTGGTATTGAACAGTCTTCTGGTAATTTAGGGAAAAATAATGATGCTCGTTTTGAGCATCAAGGTAAGCTTCAAATGGACCAAGAGTGTTTTTAACTTAATTTGCATTTATTTGTTGTATATGTGTGGGTGAACATGCCACTGAGTACTTGTGGAAGTCAAAAGACAACTTGCAGGAGTTGTTCTATGAGTTTTTCAGGGTTGGTGGCCAGTGCCTTTAACTACTGAGTCATCTCTTCAGTCCACAGAGGTCCCAGATTTCAGTGTTAAAAAATTAGGTCATATTTATCTGCACAAGACTTATCCCAAACGGGGCCTGTCAACATTATTTCATGGAGAGGGGAGGGCTCAGGAGGCCTTGTCCCTCCCTGAACCTCTGTGGGCAGGGAGAGACGTTTTCCTCAGTGGTACAGTGTTGCCATCCATGTCTCACAGCCCCATAAGCAGTCCTAAGTAAACTCATTTCTTTAAAGAAGAAAGAAGATATGACAGTTGAGGGAAGAGAAGGATTAGTGGGGAGGGGGACAAGATCACAAATTGGGAAGTATGATAAAAAAAATACATTAAGTGCTCGAATGAAATTGTTGGATTAATATATGCTAATAAAATCTTAATAAAAAGGAATAATCGTGAAAGTTCAAGAAGAAAACATCATTGGATATACTTAAAAGTTTTTTTTTTTGAAAAAGAAGTCAAAAAGAGATATGTTAATACTTTTGGATATATAAAACATGTGACCTATAAAGTTAAGTCAAAAGGTTACCAGAAGCCAAGGCTAAAGGCAAATAAAATTTTGAAAGTTTTGTTTGGTGACATAAAAGCCAATGGAAAAATGAGCAGAAGACACAGACAAGAAAATGAGCAGTGACCAAGGCAGCAGTTTCCTCTTGTCTTCAGGAGCTGCTCTGAGACTGTCAGGATGCTGAAACCACCAACAGTAACACGCTGTGCGTGCCTGTGTGTTGTGTTTGTTTATGTTTATAAGAACTCATATTACTGTTGCTGGAGAGAGGGCTCTGGTTAAAAGCACTGGCTGCTTATCTAGAGGGCCTGGGTTCAGTTCCCAGCAACCACCTGGTGGCTTACTGCCCTCTGTAATGGGATCTGATGCCTTCCTCTGGCATGCAGACAGAGCACTCGTTCATAAATAAATACATTTTAAAAAAGTGTAAAATTGACTTGGAGAGAGGCTCATTGCTCTTTCAGAGGTCCTGAGTTTAATTCCTAGCAATCACATGGTGACTCACCACCATCTTTAATGAGATCTGGTGTCCTCTTCTGGTGTGCAGCCATACATGGCAAACACTATATGCATAATAAAAAATAAATCTAAAAAACCAGTAAAACTTAGGTGAATATGAGAGAATAAACTCTCAAAATATCTTATTCTAGACTTAGTGTTGTGATTGAGATAATACCTGTGTGATAATATCTATTAGATAGTGCCTGTGTGGTGCCGTGAAGTAAGGAGAATGACATAGACATTGTGACATGCATGGTATCAGGATATTGTTTTGGTTCATTGAATAACAGCCCTGTGATGCCAAAACCATTGATCTGACTGACAGATTCCTGAGTAACTATAGGTAGATAGTGCGCATAGCATTGATAGATTTCACAAAGAAATGTCTCATATCCAGGGGAAGGTAGGTGTAGGACAGTGTTAAGGTTTTATTTCATCATACTGCCGGGTGGTGGTGGCACATGCCTTTAATCCCAGTACTTGGAAGCCAGAGGCAGGCAGATCTCTGTGATTTCGAGGCCAGCCCAGTCTACAAAGCGAGTTCCAAGACAGCCATGACTGTTTCACTCTGCCTTGAGAAACAAACAAACAAGCAAAAAAATAAATTTCAAATCACATTTAACCCAGTAACAACCCTTGAAAAGCAAAGCCATGAATAGGGATACTTTTCTGTTTTGTTGGTAAAGATGACAAAGACTGGAAAATCATGTTGAATGGAAACAAATTGTTAATGAAAGTACAAACTATTAGTGTTTTGGAGGGCAGTTTGCACATTTTTAACCATTCAACAGATAGTAATCTAATGCTGCAAAATACACAAAACTTCACATTCGGAATGTTTTGAGAGAGATGGAGAGATGGCTCAGTAGTTGGTATGTACTACTCTTGCAGAGGACCCTGGTTTGGTTCCCAGCACATCAGGTTTCATAACCCTTTTTAAGTCTGTCCCTACGGGATCTGCCTTCTGGCCTCTGTAGGCACATGTACATACACACACATAAAAATAAAATGGGTCTAGCCAGGCATAGGGATATAGGCCTTTAATTTCTGAATTTGCAGGCAGAGGCAGGTGGGTCTACATAATGAGTGTTAGGACAGCCAGGGCTACATAGTGAGACCCTATCCCAAAAAATAAATAAAAACTGAGAAACAAATCAAGGAATGTTTTTAGACATGTAACTAAAGTTATGATTGGTTAAATATTTGTGCAACATCCTTAAGACAATACTATGTAGTTATTTGAAAGAGTTGGTCTATATGTATTGACAATAAAGGGTGTCAAATACATGATATATTTTGGAATAGCATTTATGATAAGGTCTTATTTCATAAAATTAAGTTATGCCTAAAATCTCGAGAGCTATACTCAATACTTGACGGTAGTGAGCAGTGAGGAGTTCCTTTGGAAATAGGATCTTGGTGGACAACGGGAGGGTGGTGGTTGGCAAGGTCATGAAGGTAGGCTGGTAGGCGCCAGAGAACAGCCCGGAAGCGAGAGCCAGGCACAGGCTGGATTGGCTTTGGCCACTGGTTTTTCCAGCTATGATTATGCATTTCACTCTCAGCCTTTGAGAATCATTAGGGTTTTACAGGTAGGTGCAGCTGTATCCTTCGCCAGCATTACAGGGCACTTTTAAAATGCTGCTTCTCTGGTTTGTCTTCATCAGGTAACCATGGAGAAGGAGGTGCGGAGTACCATTGTTTTCAATGCATACAAAAAGGAGGTGTTTACCACCAATACTGGCTACAAATCTTTGCAGAAAAGACTTCGGAGTAATTGGAAGATTCAGAGGTGACCATGATCTTGGACACTGCTTTCTAAGTGCTAATGGTGGCCTACAGTAGAACTGAATAGTGATTTCTTAATTTCCATTGTTTAAGTGGGAGGGGCTCAATTTAAAGATTACTCAGTTAATATTTTGAAGATCAAACTGAATGTTATTAAGTTGCCTCCATAAAATCAAAGATTCATAATTATGCATATGTAGTATTTTAAGATGTCAGAAGTTTTCTCCATATTTTATACTTGGTCTCAGCCAAAAGGCAGAGAAGTTATTCTCCATATTTTAAGTTGATTTAAAATTTCAGTTTAGGGAAGGAAAAGCGAGAGTTAAATGAGACTGTCTCTGTTTTTAAATGTGCCTTCTTTAAATTTTCCCCCTTGTCATGAAGATTGAACCAAAACCTTGCATAAGCTTGGCAAGTACTAAGTTCCAGTTCCAGTCCTTAAGTTTTGTTTTTTTTTTCAGTGAGTGAAAACATATCATTGTATAGATTAAGGTTAGAGCCAGGCTTAGTGGCATGTGCCTGTAATCTCGGCACTGGGGAAATAGTGGTAGATGGAGTAAGAGTTTGAGTTTAGATTTGGCTACATAGTAAGTTTGGGGCCAGCCTGGGCTCTATGAGACCCTGTCTTAAAATATAGAGAAACTAATAGAAGAATTGATTAAATTAATATTTGGAAGACTTCTTTATACTTTAGTATGAGTTAATTTGAACTCATTTGCTTATTGGGAGATCTCAACTGAGGCTAGATGCCTCTAGGGCACTCGTTAGAGGGTCTCTCACTTCAGGAGAGAGGCTGTTCTGTGCCTTTATGGTGCCATATAGTTAAGAGGCCAATAATTCATAAATTGGTTTAAATTATGGATCTAACTTGCTCTTAAAATCTTATTTCTAGCTTAAAAGATGAAATCACATCTGAGAAGTTAATTGGGGTGAAACTATGGATTACAGCTGGACCGAGGGAAAAATTTACTGCAGCTGAGGTAAGAAATATTTATACAGAATATTCATATAGAAAATAAGAGAGGAGGCCAGGAGCAAGCAAGGGCCAGAATTTGTGGGTTGGAGTCTCCCTTCTAGACCCACCATGTTGCCTGGAGTAGTCATTTCACCTTGTGGCGATAAACTGTGGTAACCCATGGAGTCCTTAACCCACAGGGAAGGTAGGCAAGGGTCAGGAATATGCCTTTGACTTAAATTTACTTTGAACATAGGAAAATTTCTGTGTAGCCTAAACTGGCCTCAAATCTGTAATCCTACGCCCACTTTCTGAGTGCTGGAATTACAGGCGTGCACCACCATGCTCAGCTTATCAATGCACTGAAACCCATAACAACAATGGAGGCATTTATAATACAGGTGGATGCTACTCCTAAGTGTTGGGTCCTCTTACAGGTGTGCACCACTGTTTTATCCACGATCTAGTGTCTGTTAGGGAAGCACTTCTATCACCTAAGCTACGGTCCCCGTCCCTGTTTGAGCGTTTTAGAGCTTTGATGTTCAAAGTTAAACTTGAAGATGGGTCTTTGTGTGCTTTTGTGCTTTTCTTTTTTCTTTTTGAGACAGGGTTTCTGTACATTCTACTGGCATCCAGGAATTCACTGTGTAGACCAGACAGGCCTTTAACTCACAGAGATCCTCCTGCCTCTGCCTTTGCTGGGATTAAAAACATGCACCACCACACACACAGGAGATGCTCTTCTACAGTGAGAAAATTTTATACTATTCTAAGAACGTTTAAGTAGTTTATAAATTTGAAATGTTTCTTTTTTTGTTAGTTAAGGCCTTATTCATGGTATGGATATTTTAAACAAAAGTCTTTTGACCATATTCATAGTCTGCTTTTCCCTTTACATAGTTTGAAGTCCTGAAGAAGTACCTTGACAATGGTGGGGATATCCTTGTGATGCTGGGAGAAGGGGGAGAATCCAGATTTGATACCAATATCAACTTTCTTCTAGAAGAATATGGAATCATGGTTAATAATGGTGACTATTATCTCACTACATTTTATTTATTTGTGTGTGCCACAGTGTACATGTGGAGGTCAGAGGACAACTTGGGGGAGTTGGTTCTCTCCTTCCACCATGTGGATTTCAAGGTTCAAACTCATGCTGTTAGGCTTGGTGGCAAGTGCATTTACTCGCTGAACTGCCATTGATATGGTTGTTAGTGTTTTAAACAAAGGTACTGATTGCCTATTTAATGTTTGTATCATAGCCATCTCGACCTGCTGATGCACTGGGGGAAACTCTCCCAAGGTGACATGGTCACCATCCTGAGCTCACTAGTACTCTGAACCTTTGGTAAAGTGGAGAGGATTTGAACAGAGTTCTAGGTTTCTTTTTATTTCAAAATTTGGAAGAGTCTCTATATCAAGGTTGTTTCTAATCTAAAATGTACCTTCCTCTTTTGCCCCATAAGATGCTGTGGTTAGAAATGTATATTACAAGTATTTCCATCCCAAGGAAGCTCTGGTTTCAGACGGAGTGTTGAACAGGTAAGGACGCTGAAAGCAGAATGCCCTTCATGTGGCTTCCATTCTTCTCACACCTTCTCACTGCCACACCTCCCTCCTTTCTTGGCATTTTTTGTTTTATTTCTTTCTTATTCTCCAAAACTATTCTTTCATCATTGGAAACTTCACATTTACCTTTGGTCAGGATATTCTCTCTCCACTCCAAGTAAAAGAAAACCCCACCCAGGCAGGATTATTGCTTTGGGTCACAGGAATGTGCAGCAGTAGTGTGCAGCTTTAAGTATGGAGTGACTGGAGGAGCCACAGCACTGAGACCGCACTTCCTCTACTCTCAGCTTTGCATTCTGTTTGTTTGTGTAGCTAAGTATCTTTGTGTGTTTGCTTGTCAAGGTCTTCATCTTCTCCCCCCACTTTATTTTTAAATTTTTTCTTGACCAGGTCTCCATATGTGGCCCAGTCTGGTCTCAAACTTGTGATCTTCCTGCCTCACCCTCCCAAGTGCTGGAATGACAACTGTGTGCCTCCAGAGCTACCTTCCAGCAAGTTTTAAAGTTCCCTAATTCATAACTGTTTGCCAGTGTCTAGAGCTAGCATGATATGATTTGGTCTCACCATTCCCACAAGAGTAGTAGCTACAAGTTCTGTTGTTTGAGCCATCCTAGGCCCCATGCCCAGCCTGAACTGACCCTGATTTCACCTCATGGAGACTGAGACTGTGTCAGCTTTCATTGCTCTGGACCCTAAAACAGATGAGGGGCTTTTGGAATTGGAAAATGGGTACATGAGAAGGCAGTATCAGGTGTCCCATGAGCTTTTTCCCATGTTGAAAATTACTCATTCTACACTCGAGCTTGCCATCCGCAAGTCCTCTGCTGACCCTAGTTTTACAGTGGAGAGTGTGGATCTAGGGTATAGACACTTTCCTTCGGACTGAAGATGGAGAGACTGAGACAGTGTGGTTGAACACTCCTGTAATCCTCACACCTGGGAGCATAATACAAAAAGATTGGCTCAATTTTGAGGCCAGTCTTGGCTAAAGAGTGACTACCAACCTTGCCAACCAGTGTTCCATGTGAAGACCTTCTTCCTTCTTCCCTCCTTCATTCCCTCCCTCCTTCCTTCCTTATTTTATGTTCATTCTTTGAGAATTTCATACAATGTGTTTCAATCATATTCCTCCCCTTAATTCCTCAGATTCACACCATCTTCCCACCCCTCCCAACTTTGTATCCTCCCTCTTTTTAAACCTCTCTTCCTAAAACAACGCAAAAAAAGGAATTGAACTAAATATTTGTCTAGTTGATTTCTTCTTTTAATTTTTTTGAGTCAGTCTCACATAGCCCAGGCTAGCTTTGAACTCCTGATTGTGCTGCTCTTCCCTCCGAAGTGTTGAGATTACACGAGTGTACCACCGGACTGTGTTTATGTGGTCCTAGGAATTGAACTCAGGGCTTGGTGTGCGCTAGGCCAGTACTCTTCCAGCTGAACTCCAGCACCAGCCTAAGTTTTTTGTTGTAATAGTCATGGTTTGTTGTTGCTTTGTTTTTTTGAGACATCCTATGTAGCCTTAGGTAGCCTGGAACTCACTCTGTAGACCAGGCTGGTCTGGACACACAGAGATCTATCTGCCTCTACCTCCCTAGTGCTGGGGATAAATGCCTACACCACCATACCTGGACCAAGCCTAATTTCTTAATGGTAATTTTTGTAAACTTCAGAAAAGAATGTGGGTATGTGGGTGTGTGCTTTTATTTACTTTTTAAAAACTGCTAAAATACAGTGTCCTTTCGTGTAGTTGATATTTACTGTTGATGAAGGCAGTGTGAAGTTCCCCAACTTCTTTGCTTATTAGATTTTAATGTTTTCCTTTTAGGGAAATTAGCCGAGCGGCAGGAAAGGCTGTTCCTGGGATCATTGATGAAGAGAGCAATGGAAACAATGCCCAGTGAGTGTGCTTCTGCAGCTCCCCGCCCAGTGAGTGTGCTTCTGCAGCTCCCCGCCCAGTGAGTGTGCTTCTGCAGCTCCCCGCCCAGTGAGTGTGCTTCTGCATCTCCCTGCAGGGAAGGAGTGCTCACTTCCAAGAGTTACCTTTTTCAAAATGAAGAGTTTTCTGGTTATGAAAGTAATTCTCACCAGAAGAATCCCAAAACCACCAGCAGCAAAATCCCAGTTGGGAGCTGCAGAAATGGTTCAGTGGTTAAAAGTGCATACTGTTCTTGCAGGACCTGAGGTTAGCTCTCAGCATCCATATCAGCCAGCTTCCAGTTATACTTAACTCCAGCCTCAGGGAATGAAGCCCTGTTCTGGTCTGTGTGGACACCTCCACACACATACACACTTAACTAAAAACAAAGAAAATAAACCAAACTCCAACCCATGGTAAAGCTTAGAAGGAAGCAGAGAAGCAGAGTAGAAATTCTACACTGTAAATCTATGCTCCTCCCTTCAAGAGAAGCATTGTGTCTTAAGAGTGTGAAATTTAGATTTCCAGGTTGGTTTTTTTTGTTGTTGTTGTTTGTTTGTTTTGTTTTTTGTTTTTTGATCCCCCCCCCCACATATAATGATATATCTAACTAAGCACTTTATAATGGCTTATGTAACTAAGTAGTTTATTATTTTAAATGACTAGACCAGATTAGCTATATCCTAATTTATTTAAGTAGTGGTGAATGTATTGCCCAACTTCACATGACTAATTTATTGTCAGATCTTGGATTCAGACCTATGCAGTTTGCCCCAGAGAGAATCTGCTTTTTTTTTTTTTTTTTTTTTTTTTTTTTTTTGGAGACAAAGTCTTTCTATGTGTTTCAGGCTGGCCTGAAACCTGCTGTGTAGTATGAGAAGGCTTCCCAGTCTTCTTGTGTCAGGCTTTTGAGTGCTAAGTTTACAGATGTGTGCCCTGTGTGTGTGTGTGTGTGTGTGTGGTTTGTGCACATATGTCAGCAGCACATGTGTGGAGGTTGGAGAGCAGCATGCAGTCATTCTTTACTACTGTGTGAACTCAGGATTGGTGGCAAGTGCTTTTACCTGCTGACCATCTCATGGCCCCTAAAGTCCATTCACGTGGATGTGTTTGTTTTCTTACAGGGCTCTCACCTTTGTCTACCCATTTGGTGCCACATTGAGCGTCATGAAACCTGCAGTAGCTGTTCTGTCCACAGGCTCCGTCTGCTTCCCACTTAACAGACCCATTCTGGCTTTCTATCACTCAAAGGTATTGACTTTCTTAGATATGTGAGTAGTGGTATTATTTTGTTTTTGAAGTAATAAAACTACATTGTAATGGGCACATGCCTTTAATCCCAGTACTTGGGAGACAGAGGGAGTTAAGAGCTCTGTGAGT
Organism: Myodes glareolus; assembly: GCF_982192425.1. Classification (NCBI taxonomy): domain Eukaryota; kingdom Metazoa; phylum Chordata; class Mammalia; order Rodentia; family Cricetidae; genus Myodes; species Myodes glareolus. Next base: position 16,149,300 of record NC_142035.1, on the reverse strand, counting down.
TGAGTTCTAGACCAGCCTGGTCTACATAGTGAGTTCCAGGCTAGCCAAGGCTACATAGTGGTGCCCTGTTTTGAACAGAAAAAAAACCACACACACGCAACCAAATAGTAATATTTTTCCTGTAAAATGTTTGCTTATGAGATATAGAAGCTGATCTGTTTTCCCACTGAACAATTGGATTTATTTCTGATTGTCTGTAATTATGACTACAGATTGTGTATAGAGTCTCTGTTTTGGATTGTTGGTTGCAGGGTTTTGTTTCCTTTAAAATGTGTGTGTGTGTGTGTGTGTGTTTAGATGTTCGTATGGTGTGCATGTGTGTGTTGGGAGATATGCATGCATCTACATTTGTGTGTATGAATATGAATACATGTATTCCATGGCACACAAATGGAGGTCAGAGGACAACCTTGGAAACTGGTCTTCATCTTTGACTTTGAGACAAAGTCTCTTGTTTTGTTTCTGTTATATATAGCTGGTTCACAAAATTCTAGGGATTTTTTTTCTGTCTCTCATAACCACACAGGAGTGCTATGGTTATCGTATGGACATGTGTGCTACCTCAGCTGGTTTTATATGGATTCTGGGGATTAACATTCAGTCCCTATGCTCACAGAGCAAGTACTTTACCCACCAAGCTATCTCTTCAGCCTTGGCTGAAGAGAAAGACAATTTTAGTAAAAGTGTAGTGTAAGAACTCACTCATTAGCCAGGCAGTGGTGGCGCACACCTTTAATCCCAGCACTTGTGTGTTGAGGGGGTGGAGGCAGGTGGATCTCAGTGAGTTTGAGGCCAGCCTGCACTACAAGAGCTAGTTCCAGGACAGGCTCCAAAGCTACAGAGAAACCCTGTCTTGAAAAACCTAAAAAAACCAACCCCCCCTCAAAAAAACAAAAAAAGAACTCACTCATTGAAATCTAATAAACAGTGATCATCATCATTTTTTTTTCATATTTATCAGAAAGGCAAAGATACTTTGTTTTTATTTGTTGAAAAATAGTAACGTAGGTGTCGGTGAGATGGTTCAGTAATTAAGAACACTTGCTGCTCTTTCAGAGACCTCACTTTGATTCCTACTTGGAGGCTCACAACTACATGTAATTCTAATTCCAGGGCATCTGATACCCTTCTCTGGCCTTCACAGCCTGTTACATGCACAGCCTGTTACGTGCACATGGTGCACATGTATTAATGTAGGTGAAGCACTTATATACATAAATGAAAAATAAATGTCTCTAAAAACGAATAACAGTAAAGAGTAATTGTTCTCATAGTCGTTACTTTTCAAATGTTAAGTCTTCATGTGAATTGGCATTTATTGGTGTATCAGACAGTTGCTAATGTGATAAATGATACATGCAGTGTGTTTTGGGACCTAAGCATCTGACACTGCTTTGTCACCAACAGAACCAAGGTGGGAAGCTGGCAGTGCTTGGCTCATGTCACATGTTCAGTGACCAATATTTGGATAAAGAAGAAAATAATAAGATTATGGTAAGCTTTTTTCTTTTATCAAATTAATGCACACTATGTAAGTATGACTTCCATGGCAATAGAAAATACTGATAAGTACACTTGCCACTCGTCTACATGAGTTGTACTGAATTGAGTAGATGTCAGGCACTAAAAACACAAAGTTGAGTTGGGTGTAGCACTTGCTTTACAGAAGTTTATGGTATATCAGAAGAGTGACAGACAGATTGGTGGGTGAATCTAGAAAAGTATTGGGGAAGCGTGTCAAATAGGAGTGTTGACGACTCTGGAAAAGTGGTGAGGAGCAAGCCTCCCTTGTAAAGCAAGTAGCGTGAGCTTACACTGAAAGCACAGGGACAACCTTGCTGGTGCTCTGTTGTGTGATGGTTCACTCTTTCGGCTTTTTGAGGGACCCACCACCCAACTCCCAAATAAATCACACACAGAGGCTTATTCTTAGTTATTAATGCCCGGCCTTGGCTTGTTTCTTGCCAGCTTTTCTAACTTAACTATATCCTGACTACCTTTTTCTTCTGGGCTTTTTCCTTTTCTTAACTTCTGTATATCTTACTTTACATCTTTCTCTGTGGCTTGCTGTGTAGCTGGGTGGCTGACCTCCGACATTCTCCTTTTCTTGTTCTCTCGTTGCTTGCTCCCCCTCATCCTCATTTCTCCTTCTATTTCTCCCTCTGCCTGCCAGCCTCACCTGTCCTTGCTCCTGCCTTGCTCTTGGCCACTCAGTTCTTTATTAGACCATCAGGTATTTTAGACAAGCACAGTAACACAGCTTTTTGTTTGTTTGTTTTGTTTTTTGTTTTTGTTTTTGGAGACAGGGTTTCTCTGTAGCTTTGGAGTCTGTCCTGGAACTAGCTCTTGTAGACCAGGCTGGCCTCAAACTCACAGAGATCCACCTGCCTCTGCCTCCCTCGTGCTGGGATTAAAGGCATGCACCACTACCATCTGACAAACAGCTTTATAGAGTTAAACAAATAAAACACACCTTAAAATAATATTCCCCAACAGTGCTCAGACCCCTCTAGATTGTGTGGACAGTGGGAAGGAAGAGAGCAACCAGAGCCAGTTAGGAGGCTGATGGAGTTACCCAGGCAATCAAGGATGATGACTGAGTGAAGGTTGTGACTAGTGAGTGAAGCAAGGACTGGCAGAATGAGTTAGCGAGACTTTTCTGTATAAGATGATGAGGAATGAAGTGGAAGCATGCCTTTGTCCTGTCTACATAGTGGGAAGAGCACGTGTCTTGTGAGGATGATAATGGGGAAGCAAGCATTTCCCTAGTGCCTGCTAGACCTGTACACTGGAATTGCAGCCGCTCATCTGCCAGAGGAAGATGTGTGTTAGTGGAGTGAGCCCTTCTAGTCTTCCATATAGTGGGAGGTGGACCAGGGGTCTACCTGGTTCAGTGCCTCTCACTGTGCTCAGAATCCTAAATGTTTGCTTTGAAAAGCTGCTTGGTTTTTATGTATAATTATGATTTTGTCATATTACAATAGCCACAGTTGAAAAGGTATGTTCTTAAAAGTTTAGACTGTCATTCTAGTAAACAAAGGCTGCTTAGGATTGTAAACAGGTTTTTAGTAAGTTTTGACTTGCTACTTGTTAGAATACCCTGAAGCAATGATAATAAAGGTTTGCATTTAATTTCCAAAGATTTTTACCAACAAAAGACTGACAGTCCTTTTTTAAATTACTAGTTGTCTTTTCTCCCCACCTTAATTAATTTAACCTGACCTTCAGCATTCCCAAACAGTCAGATGTCTAACTGTATTTATCATTTTAAATACAGGATGTTGTATTCCAGTGGCTCACGACAGGAGACATCCACCTAAACCAGATTGATGCTGAGGACCCAGAGGTAGGAGACTGTGAATCATTGGAAGATTGAAATGGAAAATGAGGCCAACTTTTTAGAACCTCTTCCACAGGAATAGATGTCTCTTAACTCATCCTTGAGACAGTCAGAAAGAAAGCGATGCTGCTTGTGGAAAGGAAGGGCACATTATAGAAAGTCAGGTATCAATAGACAGAACTAATTGAAGTCAGTGCTTCCATATAAGTATCAGGATTAAAATTTGCTCTCTGGAAGATTGCTGGGCTAGAGAGATGGCTCTGTGGGAAAAGGCCCTTGTTTTCAAACCTGACAGCCTGAGTTCAATCTCTGGGACCCACATGATGGAAAGAGAGAGCCAGCTCCTATACATTGTCCTTTACTGGCATAGGCATGCCTTGGTACATGTGTCCCCAAATATACAAATAAATAAAATACAGAGTAAAATTAAAAAGAGAACAAGTTAGGACAGCTAGTCATCCTGGGAAGACTCTTTATGTTCATATTTGGGTGTCTAAGCCTTGATGACTGTCTGAACTAGGATTTCATGGAAGGCCTCTGACTGGAGATGTGAGAACAGATGGCTGGCCTGTTTCTGTCCTTTGAGTTGTGTGCTGGATGTGCACAGTTAGCCTCCTTGCCGTTGCTCTTGCTCTTAGCCCACCGTCATTGGAGACTAAAGTAACTAAAGCTGCCACATATTCCTGGAAAGGACATTCATCTGTTTGTTTCTTGAGTAAAAAGAAAAGTTTGAGGATTGGGAAAAGTCACTGGTTTCATTTTTGTTTTTATATTTGTTTAGGCTGAGTTTCACTGTGTAGTCTTGGCTACCCTGCATCTCAATTTGTAGACCAGACTGTCCTTGAACTCAGGTAGCTGCCTACCTCTGTTGCCTATCAAGTACTGGGATTAAATTAATCATAGGGCTACAGAAAAAACGGTGAATGTATTTTTTTATTTCTTTAATGTTCAGGCAAGTTTCCTATGCTGAAAGTAAAGATTTTGTGAAACAGGACTAGCAATTTGGTTGGTTTGTTTTGTGGATGAGGTCAAATCCGGAGTTCCCATACACTGAGCATTCAATGTCTGAGACATCCCCCAGCTTCTGTTGCTATTCTTTGTTTGAGACAGTATCCCTGTGTGGTCTATACTTGCCTTGAGCTTACAGCAGTCCTCCTATCTCAGCCTCCTGAGTACTGAGATCATAGGCTGTGCTGCCACATCTGGTTATATATGAGGGGTTTTTGTTTGTTTATTTTATTTTTTAAGTTTAAATAAGTTTTCTATTGGATAACCAATTAGGGGGCTCATCCCTGGGACTAGCTCCTTCTGCTACCCTCAGCAACAGCAGTCATTAGCTGCTCGTAGTTCTTTGTCTAGGGATGGAACACTATGAGATTTTCCCCTTCCAAATTAGCATGTCTGTTGATCTTGTCATCGTTCAGGTCTTGTTCAGGCTGCCACTTTGTTGAGGTACCAACAAAGTTTAGCTTCTCTGTCATTTCTGGGAGACAGTCTCACAGCAGACTTCCTGGTCCTATGGCTCTTACAGTCCCTTACAGTCCCTTACAGTCTTCCACTCTCTCTTCCTCAGTGTTCCTTGGACTTTAGTGCAGTTTGAAGCTATTCCAAAGTAATGGGATTACAGGCATAGACTAATAGGTAATAGATTGACATAGTTCTGAGTTTAAAGGTCATACACAGTGAGTAGTCTTTCTTCTGTCTTTCAGCAGGCTGTTCTGTTTCCCTCCAGTGACAGCAGTCATAGGTCCTTCAGAGATAGTTTCTGCTTAGGTAAGCTAGTCTGTGTTGGCTTCCCTTCCCTCATCTTATGCCACACACAGTGTGTACATTATCCGGCACCTTAAAAATTATACCATTGGAACTAGGCATGATGGCAAATACATGTAGTCCCAGTTTTGGGAGGTGAAAGCCAGAGGATCAGAACTTCAAGGGCAGCCTCGTGTTAGTAGTGAGTTCTAGGCCAGTCTGTGCTACATGCGACCCTGGAAGGAAAAATTATCAGTGAAATATTTACCATGTTCTTTTTTGCGGCGGTGGGGACGGGGCGGTGTAGGGAAGCTGCTTGTTCTTTTCCTGGCTGCCCAGACTCCCAAAGTAATCACACAGAAACTATATTATTTAAATCACTGCTTGGCCCATTAGCTCTAGCTTCTTATTTGCTAATTCTTACATCTTAATTTAACCCATCTCCATTAACTTGTGCATCACCACAAGGTCGTGGCCTATCAGCAAAGTTTCAGCACATCTGTCTCTGGCAGCAGCTCCATGATTTCTCCCTACTCCCCCCTTCCTTCTCTCAGCATACAGTTTAGTTTTCCCTGCCTAGCTCTGTTCTACCCTATCAGGCCAAGCCAGTTTCTTTATTAACCATTGGTATTCATAGCATACAGAGGGACATTCAAGACAGGGTTTCTCTGTGTAGCTTTGGAGCCTGTCCTGGAACTCGCTCTGTAGACCAGGCTGCCTCTGCCTCCCGAGTGATGGGATTAAAGGTGTGGGCCACCACCGCCTGGCTCCTGTTCTTTATTGAAGAACCTTCTATCTGTTCTTTATTCTTTAAGATTTACTTTATTTTCTTGGAGTGTGGGTGTGCCTGCCTCTATACATATATGTACCACATATGCAGATGCCCAAGGAGGCCAGCATGATATCCCGTGAAGCTGCAGTAACATGTTGTTGTGAGTCTCCTGAAGTGGGTACTGGGAATGAAATGCTGCTCCTCTGAAAAGCTCTTAACGCCGAGCCATGTTTTCCCTTTGTTTAAGCATAAACATGCTGCCCCTTATTAGACAGTGTCCTCTTGAGATGAACAGTTAGATTCTCCTGGTCTTTTCCTCTTACCAGCATAGAGCACATCATCACTGCTCTGAACAGTGCTGGGATGTCCTTGACTAAGGAAGAAAGATTAGGGTATAGGGTGCAGGGGGAGGGCCTGTCTGCATTGGTGTCACATGTGCTCATGCATCTAACAGGAGATAGCAGACATGGCCCAGATGCTGGGGCAGGGAAGGGAGGTGTGTTTTAGTGGGAGTTTATGGACTTTTTCTTATCACCTCCAGTTTCTCACTGTAATAGTAAAGAAAGTTGTTCATTAAAATAACCTTAAGGAAAATTGTTTTGGATGGTTGTAGTGGTAAAAGGGATATTTCCTTCAGATGGAGATGTGAGTAAATTTGATAGAGTTGATTGCTTAGTATTCAGGGTAAAAGGGAACGATAGTAAAAGGAAAACAGTTAAGTCAGCATGACTCCAGCTGTGTTCAACTGCGTGTGTAATTTGAGAGTTGTACTCAGCTAGCTTTGGGGTTCAGTCCAGTAGCTTTCTTCCTCCTTCTGCTTAAAGTGTCTGATGGAAGTTGTCAGTGATGATCGGTGGTGAGATCTCTTGGCAAGGAAATAGAAGTTTTGTAGATTGTGACCCAGGATGGATGCTTGACAGAGTAAACTCCATTTACTTTTGCTGAGAGGGACTCTCATTTGACTTTTAGATTTCCGACTACACAATGGTACCAGACACAGCCACCCTCTCAGAGCAGCTCCGAGTGTGCCTCCAGGAGGGCGATGAGAACCCACGTGACTTCACCACCCTCTTTGACCTGTCTATTTACCAGCTGGACACCACCTGCCTCCCCAAGGTCATCAAGTTAGTACTGAGGCTGCCTGGGCTCACACTGCAGTTCACTCTGGTTTGAAAACATGAGCCTGGAGCTGTGACAGGAAAACGTGTTCTCAGCTCTGTGATGAAGTCAGTAGGGAGACTGGTGTGGGATGCATGAATGGTGTAGAGGAACTGCTGCTAGTCACTGTCCACCTGTGTCCCAGGACCTAAAAGGCATCTCAGGTAACCCGACTTTTCTACTTTGCCAACAGCTTTTCTGGGTTTAGCACAAGTCCTGGGTTCCAAGAACCCCTTAGTAAACAGGTATGTTTGGTCCCCCTTAGAAGCACTTAAACAGAGCAGAGAAAGCACTGAGTCTCTGGGGCTTGTCCAGCAGAGCTATGAGGCCCATGCCCGTGAACTCTTCCTCCCATATCTGTTAACCCTCAGCTGCTCTTCCTCGCTCCACTGTCAACCCTCTGCAGCTAGTCCCTACTCTTCCTGACTCTAGTCATTTGGCAGGCTGCTGTAGTACTGTGGGTGCTGAGTATAGCTAACATGCAAGACTCTCAGATACTTTTCCCCCAAAGTTGTTTTGGCTATTTCTGGAAAAACAGATTGAAGCACTCACCTCTGCTAGAGGTCTTTTCTAGTTTCTTACAGATAGGATCCTGGCCCTGAGTCTCAGCTGCTCCTCTGCTAGGACTTTTACAACATGGGTAAATTTCCAGGGCTTTGTTCAGACGATTATGCTTGCTGCAGAATGCCCTATCACAGTGGATTCAGTTCCTAACATCATTCTCATCTCTGACAGCACACAGCTCAGCAGACACAGGTTAAGTAAAGAGACATTTGTTGAGTAGGGTACACTGTTACATCAGCCTGGGATGTGGAGAGACTGAAGGAGGGTGACGAGGCCAGACTCAGCCCAGGCTCCGCCTCACCTGTCTCTTAAAAAGACAACTTTGGAAGCTACATCAAGTCTCTATCCCTCCACTTCCTCTTGCTTCAGTAATTATGCCGTAGTCTAGAGTGTTTTGAGTCTAAACAAAATGAGTTCAGTGACCCTGCACACTACAAGGTCAGAAAACGCGTGTGTAGTGGGTAGACGCTCACCAGGAGTTGCTTGTTTTCCTCCGTAGGACTCTGTCCTTTTGTATGTCTGTAATTCTGCTAACTAGTGCAACTCCTTGTTCACTTTAATTCTCTCCTTAATCTGTTCGTGTGTTATTTCTGAGAAAGGGTCTGCCTTGTCTTGAACCTGTAATACTCACTGCTAGGAAAGGTTTTCCCCCGGGCACCTACGCGTGTGCAGACAGTGGTTGAGACAGTGGTAGTTCAGCTGGTTGCCTCTTTACAGCCATAGACCCCACTCCTGCTGAGGCTGCAAGGCCACAGATGTGTATTAAATGTACATTTGAGGACAGACACAGTGGTGTCAGGCCTGTAATCCCCACCCACACTTGTGAGACTGAGGCAGGAGGATTGCATGTTGAAAACAAATCAAACTCTGTCTCAAAAAAAAAACCTAAATGAGTAGAATAAAGAGAACAATTAAATTTGGACTAGCTTGCAAAATTACATACAGCACAGAAGGACAAAATGAATGCTCGGGACAGTGATGGCAAAGCAGAAGCCAGAGCAGCCACTTGAACTTGGCATTCTTACCACTGTGCTGTAACAAAAAGGACACCAGCCCCTTCTGCCGAGTCTGCTGCCTCCTAAACACTGTTTTCTTGAGATTTCTTGAGACTAGGTTTTCCTTTGTACTTTAAGTTGGTGTGAAACTTTCAGTGTAGCCCAGGCTGGCCTTCAACCTGTGATATTTTTTTTCCCCATAACCTCCTAGGCACTGAGATAGGCAAGGCGTGTGTGACACATACTTGGTGCAGCTTTTCAAGGGCGGTGGTGGTGCACACCTTTAATCCTACCACTTGGGAGGTAGAGGCAGGTAGATCTCTGTGAGTTTGAAGCCTGCTTGGTCTACAAGAACTAGTTCCAGGATAGGCTTCAAAGCTACAGAGAAACCCTGTCTTGAAAAATCAAAAAAAAAAAATACTTTGCAAAATAACTGTGTGACTTCTTCCCTCTCTGTCCTGGATTTGTTTTTCTTCTTACTACTTACTGATACCTGGCATATTATCTGGTTTTCTTTGTACTGTATGTCCCTTCCCTAGCATGTAGGTCCCAGGAGAACCTCCTTTGGTTCTTCTTGCTGTGATGCTTATGACAGATAAAGCTACCTGGTACATAGCAGACAGTGAGTCAGTACTTGCTGAGAAAAGTGGACACACGGGAATTCGTATTGTGAAGATGTGTTTGCTTACCAGAAGCAGTCCTTATACTGGACAGTAGCTTGATTAATAAAAATACAGACAGATATTGGGGTTCAGCCTGAAGGTCAGAAAAGCAAATAGCCAGCCACTGGCTTTTACCTCTACCTCAGTCTGAAATGGCGATCCTGCCTCCAGGAGTCTCAGAATGAGACTGTGTCTGAGAGCTGTCTCTTTCCATTTTATAATGCTCTCTAGTGCTGGGATTAAAGGCGTGCACCACTATTGCCTGGTTTCTTTGGCAAACTAACTAGTGTGGCTACTGGGATTAAAGGTGTGTGTTATCACTGCCTGGTCTGTAAGCTGACAAGTAGGGCTGTGTTACTCTCTGATCTTCAGGCAAGTTTATTTATTAAAATACAAATGAAATGTCACCACACTGGGCTGATTTCTCTCAGTAGTAAAAACAGTCACAGTACTCATTGGGTAAAAACCAAATCCCATTGAGAGGACTGTTAAAATTTAAAAGTAAATTTTCCATTCAGTTCTCAAATAATGCTTTGTGATTCCCTAGAGAAGTATCTTAGAAGAAATCCTGTTAGACAGAGCAGCATTTTTACATTTTTAAATTATTTTTCCTTTGCATTACATTGTATTCAATTTTATGTGCGGTTTTTTGTTTTTTTTTTTATGTGATAAACACCATGACCAAAAGCAGCTTGGAGAAGAAAGGGTTTATTTCATCTTCCACTTCCTGGCCATAGCTCATCACTGAGGAAAGTTAGGGCAAGAACTCAAGGAAGGACCTTGAAGCAGAAACCACAGAGGAATGCTGTTTATTGACTTGCTCCCTCTGGCTTATTCTCAGTAAGCTTTCTTATAAAACTTAGGACTGTCAGCTCAGCGAATGGTAGTGTTCACGGTGGACTGGGCCCTCCTATATCAATAGCGACCACGAAAATGCCCCAAAGGCCTCTTCAGTGGAGGCAGTTCTTCAACTGAGGTTCCTCCTTCCCAGGTGTGTCAAGTTGACAGCCAAGATTAGCCATTACTCTGTGTGTGTGTGTGTGTGTGTGTGTGTACACGTACATGTACATGTGTACCCATATGTGGAAGTCAAAGGGTAACTTACAGGAGTCAGTTCTCTCTTTCTACCATGTGGGTTCTGGGGATCAAACTCAGGATTGATGGCAAGTTCTTTACCTGTGAATCTATCTCACCAACCCAGAGCAACAGATTTATTTTGTTTTGCTTTTCTTTCTGGGCAGGATAAGGCTAGAACCCAGGCCCTCACATATGTTAGGCATAAGCCCTATTATGAACTATTCCCACAGCTGTTAGAACAACACTGAATAGTGTTGATGTGAGCAGTTAGCTGTGTTTTACCACAGTGCCTTACCTTTATTCCCACATTTTTGTCTTACTAACTCAGGGCTCATGAGGAGCTAAATGTGAAACATGAACCACTCCAGCTTGTCCAGCCTCAGTTTGAGATGCCGCTGCCAGCCCTTCAGCCTGCTGTGAGTAAGTGGGTTTAGGGGCTCCTGCTGTAGAACTCCACTGGTTACCCTCCCATGTGGGCACCTTCCTAGAGTCCAAGTGCTCTGCCTCTAAGCATATTGAGACATCATATCTGTTAGCATTCTGTAGGGACTTCTATGTGGGGAAGTGCCAAGGGGTCAGAGCATGGGCTTTCCTAGTTATTAAACTTTTCCATTTTGGGGGTCAGGAGTTGGAAGACATGTATGAGACTGCCTGAGTGCCCTAATTACTTTTGTATTGCTGTGACAAGACACCGAAGACAACTTACAAAAGGAAGCATTTAATTGGGGAATTGTGTACAGTTTCAGAAGGTGAATCCATGACCATGATGATGAAGAGCATGGCAGCTGACAGGCAGGCATGACATTGGAGCAGTAGCTGAGAACTTACTTCTCATCCACAAGTAGGAGATGGAGAGAGAACAAGATTAGGCCTGGTGTGGGCTTTTGAAACCTCAAAGCCAACCCCCTGTGACACATTTCCTCCAACAAGGCCACACCTCCTAATCCTTCCCAAACAGTTCCACCAGCTAAGGACCCAACATTCAGATACATGAGGTTATGGATGCCATTCTCATTCAAACCACCACACTGGGTAAAGAGGTATAAAATATTTGAGATGCCTTCGCAGGCAGTGGGCGCTCAGATGCTCAGTTTAAACAGGCTGGGGTCATATGGCCACTACATTACTTACTCAGGAGACACGAACATGTTCACCCTAGAGGGCATTGATAACAGATCACAAACATGATTCCTCCCAAGTCTGCTTTAGTAAACCAATGATTTTTTGCAGTGAGTTACTTACATGAACATGGGTTAGGAGTTATTCACAGGAGGGCAAGGACAGGGTTTCTTCTCAGTCAGCTGCATCACCAAAAAGCCCAACCCCAGCACAGAATATTCAGGAAAGCTGCATCTTGGCTTTTTCTGCCCGCTTTCAGGCAGTTCCCCTTGAGAATAACACTGTCTTTCCACATAACTTACTGCTCATTTACCCTCCATGTAGACTGTGAGCTTCCTGAGCTTTGTAAGTTTCCTAACTCCTGTGGGACTCTTTTTTTTTTTCTTTCTGGAGGGAATGTTTTGGTTGAGAAGCAGCAGCTATGGAACAGCAGCCATATGTAAGGCATCATGCAACATCTGAGTACTTCATTGTCTTAGGGTTTCTATTGCTTCAACAAAATACCTTGCCCAAAAAGCAAGTTGAGGAGGAAAGGGTTTATTTAGCTTACACTTTCATATTGCTGTTCATCACTGAAGGAAGTCAGGACAGGAACTCAAACTGGGCAGGGTCCTGGAGGCAGGAATTGATGCAAAAGCCACATAGGGGTGCTGCTTACTGGCTTGCTTCTTGTGGCTTGCTTAGCCCATCTTCTTATAGACCCCAGGACTGACAGCCCAGGGATGGCACCACCCATTGTGGGCTGAGCCCTCCCCGATTGATAACTAATTGAGAAATTGCCTTACAGCTGGATCTCATGGAGGCATTTACTCAACTGAGGCTCCTTCACTCTGATGACTCTAGTTTGTGTCAAGTTGACACACAAAACCAGCCCATACAATTACTAACTGAGGCCAGTCAGTGGTTTCTCACACCTTTAATCCCAGTACTTGGGAGGCAGAGGGAGGCGGATCTCAGTGAGTTCAAGGCCAGCCTGGTCTACAAAGAGAGTTCCAGGACAGCCAAGACTGTTACACAGAGAAACCCTGTCTTGAAAAACAGAAAACAAAGAAACAACAACAACATACACGAGGGAGGGGCCTCTTGTTCGTCCCGGCCATCTGGCTAGCTTACCCCTGAAATAACCACACAGAAACTATATTAATTAAAACACTGCTTAGCCCATTAGCTCTAACTTCTTTTTTTTTTTAATATTTATTTATTTATTATGTGTACAATATTCTGCCTGTGTGTATGCCTGCAGGCCAGAAGAGGGCTCCAGACCCCTTTACAGATGGTTGTGAGCCACCATGTGGTTGCTGGGAATTGAACTCAGGACCTTTGGAAGAACAGGCAATGCTCTTAACCTCTGAGCCATCTCTCCAGCCCCTAGCTCTAACTTCTTATTGGCTGACTCTAACATCTTAGTTTAATCCATTTCTATTAATATGTGCATCGCCACGTGGCAGTGGCTTACTGACTAATTTTTGGCAGCATGTCTTACTCCAGTAGCGGATCCATGGCATCTCCCTGACTCTGCTTTCTTCCTCCCAGAATTCAGTTCTGTCTTCCCCACCTACCTAAATTCTTCCCTGTCAGGCCAAGGCAGTTTCTTTATTCTTTAACCAATACAAGCAACACATAGAAAGAAGGACCTCCCACACTATTTCCCCTTTTCTGGTTAAACAAAAAAGGAAGGCTTTAACGTAATAAAATTACATATAGCAAAACAGTTATTAAGCAAGAATTACAGTTATAATATTTATATCTAATTTATCTTTTATCATAACTAAGGAAAACTGTAACTATAATTATAAATTCTCCAATTCCATCAAAGACTCCAGAAGGATATAATATTACCTAAGTAAACAGGAAGTGTATCGTAAACAACTTCCAAAACTCTAAATTGACAGAGACATCTCACTGCCTGTTCAGTCACCCAGAATTCTTTTGTATTGTTGGGGCATCCATCTTGAGCCTACAGGCCCATAGTATCCAGCAGACTTTTCCATGAAGCAGAAAATTTCAAAGACAGTTCTGCCTATATTGGCAGTTTGCCAATCACTTTTTTCTGTATCCTGCAGAATGTCTCACAGACTCTTTCATGAGGCAGGAACCCCAAAGGACCATCTCACCTTTAGATAAATTCAGCAGTCATTTCTCTGTGGGTCCTCATGTCCAGTCGAGTAGTCCAGACAAGAGCAGTTTTTTGCTCAAATGGCTAAGGAGTGTCTTCGATGCCCGTCTTCCTCTTGAAGTAATTTGTGCTACCAGGAGCAGATGTGTCTCACTGTCATGAAAAGTCTTAAGTTCTTAAAACATTTTAAATGCCATATTCTGAAGGTCTCTGAAAGATTTGAAGAATATCTATCTAACTGAAATATATCTCTATACATCTAGAAAATCTAACATGATTACAAGCTTGACTATTATAGATGATTATCTATTAACCTATTTCTTAATTTTGTAACATGTGGGGCTGGCTTGTTGGGGTATCTGTCCTGCCCAGTACCCCACAGCAGGCAGGCCCCAAAGAAAATCACGCACAAGACTCCATAAGATTATAAACTGATTGACCCATTAGGTCAGGCTTCTTGTTAACTCTTATAACTTATATTAACCCATTATTCTCATCTATGTTAGCCATAATGGCTCCATACCTTTTTTAGCTGGGCAGGTTACATGCTGCCTCTTCAATGGTCTGCACAGGAGTGGCGGAGGAACCTCTCTGCTTCCCAGAATTCTCCTGTTCTCATTGCATCACCTCTACTTCCTGTCTGGTTTTCCCGCCTATACTGCCTGCCTGGCCAATCAGCATTTTATTAAAATATGATTGACAGAACACAGACAATTCTCCCACATCATAATTTTACATTATATTTTTAAATGAGCTACACAAACACAACACCTTAGTCAAGATCAGAAATACATATACATATAACAAAATTGTACTCAATTTTGTATTAATAAACCAAGATTCATACCAATGCAAATTACTCATATCTATATCATATCCCTCTTTAAATGTAAAAAAAATTTATAGACAATATTTGGGAATATGGGTGTAGATTTGTCCGTACTGCTTCCTAATGATTGTGGGTGCTGTTAATTAGGTCTTTTATGGTATATCCTGTGTGCTAGGTTCATCTCAGTCAGCAGTTGGGCAAAGTAATTTTTTGAGGGTGTTCGTGACAACTTTTCAGGGGGCCGTGGTCTATCAAACCATATTGGTCTAGAAGCAGTCCACAGGTACTCATCTTCTGTGAAAACAAGAGAACTTTTCCAAAGCATCATAGCCTTAGAGCCAAATTTGAAAGTCATGATACCTTTATAATATACATGCTGGTTTAGCTTAGCAGCCCATACAATGAAATGTCTCTCCTACACAGTCAAATAATTCAAAGAAAACACAATAATATACATAATCCAGACTCTCTGTGAATTTTCCATTTTTATGTGGCTTTTTTTCTTTACTCCTTTTAATCTATGACTATCTGTACTGTCTCTTTAAAGACTTTACCCTTTTTTTTAAAAAAAAAAATTAACTTTATTTTATGACTCTCTATACTCTTTTTCTTCTCTCTTCCAAGCCTGTGTACATTTATCCAACACTGTGAGCCATTTAGAGGTCTTTTATGTCTGAATCTGTCCTATTGTGAATCTGTAATTCTTTACTATCCAGGAGCACTTCTTAAAATGCTAACATATTAATGTTAAGTTGTCTGCACTGATCTACATCTGCTTCCCCAATGACTTTTGTTCCTAAAGAACACATAATAACTAGCTGGGTGTAAGACATACACCTATGATTAAGGACTTATGAGACTATGGCAAGAAGACTGCAAGTTTGAGGCCACTCTGGGCTATACAGCAAGATCCTGTCTCAAAACAAAGACCTAACTATATAGGAACAAGTGTGGCCTCAGATATTCTACACAAACCTAAGCTCTGGGCTTGTGCAGAATTCATGGCACTGTTATATCGGCTTCATCAGTTTAGCAATGTGGTTAAATCTGGTTCTGCTTGGTTGCTTGCTTACAAGGGACTCAGTCTTGACATGGACCTAATGGCTGAGGGCAGCCAGAGGCGATGGAGTTGGAATGAACGGTTCCCCCCAGGGGAATGGCTCAGTCAGCCTCTCATTGCTTACACTTCTTGTCCCTGTTAAGCTCTGGGAGACTTTGCTAAAAACCTTCATTCCCTCTAGGTTTTCCCACCCAGTTTCCGGGAGTTAGCACCCCCTCCCCTGGAGCTGTTTGACCTAGATGAAACATTCTCCTCTGAAAAGGCACGTCTTGCTCAGATCACCAACAAATGTGAGTATTAGCTCGTTACCTTTTATCCCTTATGACTTTTATTTACCATGAACCACTGTGACTTGCTGTAAGAGAATGTTCAAAGATTGTTCTTGGAGAACCGAATCTGAGCACATGGACAAAGCTGAACATGTCTTCATAGCATGTGAATGTGGTCTTCTGAGTTCAGTTTATCTGGTGAATCAGAACACGATGCTAAGCAGAAACCTTAAGTCTCACTTTGGATCCCCATGGGCCTTTAGTTCTGGCCCTTAGACTGAGTGACAAGAAGACTAATACTGGGGCTGGAGAGATGGCTCAGTGGTTAAGAGCACTGACTGCTCTTCCAGAGGACCCGGGTTCAATTCCCAGCACCCACATGGCAGCTCACAACTGTCTGAAGATCCAGTTCCGGGGGATCTGACACCTTCACACCAATGCACATAAGATGAAGCTAAATAAACCATAAAAAATATTAAAAAAAAAAAAAAAAGAAGAAGAAGACTAATACTAACCCTGGCTTCTACCTTACAGAGCTGGGTCACTGGTCATAGGAGCATTTAGATTAGAAAGAGTCACAGGCTGCCAAGATGGCTCAGCAGGTAAAGGTTCTTGCATAATTACCTGAGTTTACATCCTGGAACCTACTCACAATGAAAAGGAGTTGTCCTTCAACCTCCATATGTATGCCATGTACAAGCCCCTGCACACACATAGAAATAATAATAAAACAATTAAGTATTCTTAAGACATAAAAAACGAGCTGGGTAGTGGCAGTGCACTCGGGAGGCAGAGACAGGCAGATCTCTGTGAGTGTGTGACACTCACACACTCTGTGTGATCTCTCTGTGTGTGAGACACAGCCTGGTCTACAGAGGGAGTTCCAGGACAGGCTCCAAAGGTACCCTGCCCCCACCCCAAAAAACCAAGAACATAAAAAGAAGTCAAGGCCAAAAAGACTCATGTAGACTTCAAGTTGTAGTATTCTTCTGCCTACTGAACCTTGTGATATGCTCTGCTTCAAGACCTGCACCCAGTACAAGAGACATAAAGTTAAACACTCACTGTGAAGCAGTGACCGCACTCCTGGAATACAGCTAAGAAGACGTATGAACATACCCAGATGGCATTGTTTATTTTCAAACTGCAATGAACTGTATGTGGTGGCACATGCCTTTAGTCCCAGCATTCGGGAGGCAGAGACAGGCAAACTTCTTAGTTTGAGACCAGCATAGTCTATAAATGTTCCAGGACAGCCTGAGCTATTATAGAGAGACCCTGTCTCCAAAAAACAAAAACAAAACAAAACAAAAACAAAAACAAAAACAACAAAAAGCAATGAAATTGGGATTGTCTTTCATGTTAACTAGCAAAGGAATGGTAGTCATTTGTTTCACATTTAATCTGTGGTATGGAGCTTGGCTCACATAATCCCAGCACTCAGGAGGTTGAGACTGGAGGAACACTGAGTTCAAGGCCAGCCTAGGCTCCAGTATACAACCCTGTCTTGAGAAGAGCAGTGATGACTGTACATCTTAGATACAGGACTGCTAGGGAATGACTTCACAGAAGACTGTTGTAATTACTGGTAAATTTTTCTTTGTGTTTTTCTAATTTTGGGGGCATGGGATGAAGTTTGAGATGGCTTCATATAGCTGGGCTGACCTTGAACTCAGTATGTAGCTGAGACTGACAGAACTCCTGGTCCTCCTGTGTTCACTTTTCATCAGGCCCTGCTTCTATCTGGGTTTTTAAAACCTGGTTACACAGAGTAGTGTAAGCTGACTCTGAAACTCATCTGGGTCACTTCAACTGACCCCAAACTCGGGACCCTCCTGCCTTAGCTCTCGAGTGCTGTGAGGGCAGGGGTGAGCCACCTTGTGTTATGGCCTGCTTTTCTGTAATAATCTACAGTAAATGGTGGGGTTTTATTTTTGTTTTACTATGGATTGAACCCAGGACTTTACTTTTCTATAATGCTCTTTTGGTAAATGCCATTCCTTGTCTCCTAGCACTAGAGATTGAAACCCAGTGCTCTACCACTGAACTATATCCCTGACTTCTTTTATGTGACAGAGTGTTCTTGTGCCACCTAGGCTGATCTCAAACTTGTAATCCTCTTTCACAGTCTCCCAAATGCTGGGATTCTGGGTGTCTATACCATGGTTAGCATAAATGCTACTTTAAACTTCATATATGACCTTTTTACAGTGGTCTTTATATTTAGAGCCTGGTAACTTGAGTTCCTTTGGTTGCTTTTGTGCTTTGGGATGTACTAGTGCTTCATTTGGAGAGTGGGAAAGCCAGAACAGGTGGACTTTGCTCTGATTAGGTTTGTCATTTTAGACTGGGCACAGTGGCTCACTCCTGTAATCCCAGCACACAGGAAGAAAGGCAGGCAGGAAAACTGTTACAAGTTTGAGACCAGCCTGGCCTATAACATGACACTGTCTCACTAAAGAACAACAAAATGAGCTACTTTTATTCTTATTTATGAAAGCAGCACATCCAAGACCCCAGAGTTGCCAGAATGTAAGTCCAATGATCACATCATTCTAGGAAGAATTGAGTAATCTCAGGAGGAAGGGAACGCCTCAAACATGATGTTTGCACTCAGGAAAGAGTGGAACTGAAGGGTTAATCAAACTCTACTGTGTTTAGGTACTGATGAAGACCTGGAATTCTATGTCAGAAAGTGTGGTGACATTCTTGGAGTAACCAGTAAACTTCCAAAGGATCAGCAGGATGCCAAACATATTCTTGAGCACATCTTCTTCCAGGTGGTGGAGTTTAAGAAATTGAACCAGGAGGCCCACTGACATGGCAGCCCTTCAGGTGATGTCACCCATATAGACTTTACAATATTCATTAGTTCTGCAAGTACTTACCAAGTGTCTACAGATGAACAACACATGATGATCCCTTCGAGAATGGAACTTCTATTCTTACTGGAGGGTCCCAGCAAACAGTAGCAGAGTATATAAGCAAGCACTTAGCAGGCTAGAGGATGGTAAGTGATGTGGTATAGAAAAAAACAGAGCTAGGCCAGAGGGATCCAGTGCGCCAGCATTTATTAAAATGAACAGAGCTGGCCCAGTACACGTGGATGCCAGAGTCTGGGGTACTGTTTGTACCAGAACCGTCAATTGTACTTGTGTGGTACATGGTTGTGAAAACTTCGTCCTTGGGTTAAAATCAACCATCAAGTCAACTGATTCCTACTTGTCCCAACTAATGGTGATCTGGAATGTCAAGTTGATGTTCAAAATACCAAAGAGGTTCTTATTTCAGACCCTAAACTGAAATAAAATAAAATAAAATTCTGTGTTTACTGTCTCCTCCTGCACATGCTATTGATACAAGTGGGATGACATTCCAGGACTGTGGACCGTGCCTCTTCTTAAAGCACCCTCTGACTGTCAACTCTGGGGTTCTGAATTCGCCCTCCCAACCAAAGTGTCTGCACTGTGTTTTCTCTGAGCTTTAGAAGGTTTGTGCGTCCTCTGTAGTGCTCAGGTGGAAGAGATGAATCATTTACTTGAATTAAATCTATGATTGAACTTTCATAATTCATGAAATGGTCTGTCATAATATCTTTTTTTCCCTCCACATTCCTGCTCAAGATTTGAGTCTTTTATTGAAGATATACCTAATGATCGAACTTGTTAAAATACTATACGACTTCTGGGCTGGTTCAAAGTCAGATCAAAGCCTAGCAGGAAATAACTGCTTAAGCTAATGTTGACCCTATAAACTAATTCGAAAGAATACAAAACAAGCTGAACATGCAGCCCATGCCTTTAATCCCAGCACTCAGGCAGAGGCAGGTGGATCTCTGTGAGTCTGAGACCTGTCTGGTCTACAGAGCGAATTCCGTACATAATGAGACTCTATCTCAAAAAGAAAGATTTTTTTTTTTTAAAAAGGAAAAAAGAAAAAAGACTTAACTAGCAAATGGCTAGAATATTTTAACAGAAGCTAAGATCTGAACTGTGCATATGATCATCGAAGCTATTGGGATAGCTTACCAAAAAAAAAAATGAACAGTGTAGGCAGAGACTGCTGTTTTTTTTTTTCCCAGCTGCCCAGACCCAAATAATAACACAGAAACTATATTAATGGCAATACTGTTTGGCCTGTTAGCTCAGTCTTCTTGTTAACTAACTCTTACATCTTAAATTAACCCTTTTCTATTAATTTGTGTTTCACCATTGAAGTTGTGGCCTAACTTCGGTAAGGTAAGGTTCCAAGGCATCTGTCTCCTTCAGCAGGTATAATGGCATTTCTTTGACTCCACCTACTTTTTCACTATATCTCTGTTTGGATTTACTGCCTGGCTTTACTAAGCCATTGGCTGAAGCAGCTTCTTTAATAACCAATGGTAATAAAACATATTCATAGCATACAGAGGGGAATCCCACATCAGTTTTTGCCATGGTCCAAGCCATGGTGAAGCACTCAGGAGGCAGAGACAAGAGGTATTGTGGAAGTTCAAGGCCAGCCTGGTCCATATAGTGAGTTCTGAGTCATCCAGGGGGTCATGCGAGACTCGGTCTCAAAAAGAACTGGAGGGTGGGGAGAGGAAAACATTTTTAGAATTTTAAACTGGAAAAAATTGGGGGTATGGCTCAGTGGTAGAGCGCTGGCCTGTAATTTTCAAGACTTTACTTTCAGCCCACAGCACCTCCTAAAAGTAGTTGAAAAACAGACCAATGGCGTGTGAACCTGACTGAATCCTGGTTTGAAAAAATATCTACAAAATACATTTGAGAGCCATGCATGATAGCACACACTTGTAGTCCTGGCATTTGAGAGACTGAGCAAGAGAATTGCTGGCCTGAGCTGTGGAGACCTTTTCTCAAATAAGAAAAAAGTGGAGCTGGAGAGTGGTTAAAAGCACTGACTGCTCTTACCAGGATTCCATTCCTTGCACTTCTGTGGTAGCTTACAGACATCTATCGCTCCAGTTCCTCTCCCTCTTCTGGTTCATGGACACCAAGAACCCACATGACGCACATGGCTACATGTAGGAAACACACACACACACACAATAAAACTAACAAAAAAATATAAACACGGGGGCCAGTCTGAGTGTTCATAAGATAACTGGCAGATGCGATAATGGCGTTATAGTATGAAGTCTTTCGAGAGCAAGCACTCTTTACACTGATATGTGCCCCACCCTCTATTGCTTTAAATTCAGAACAAGTGTGGCTCCTGTCTACAGTCCAGCACTTACAAGGCGAAGGCAAAAGAATTGTTGAGTCCTGCCTGACATCCAAGTCAATGACAGGCCAGCCTGGGATACACAGCACATCCCTGTCTCAAATCAAAAGAATCCACAAGCCCCCCCCCCCTCTAAATATCAGCTAGTGCAGTGTGCACCCCCGTAATCCTAGCTAGTTGGGAGGCTGAAGCAGCAGGCCAGACTGGGTACATAGAGAAAATCTACCCCACAACAAAACACATACACCACACCTAAGCATCAGAGGGCTATTTTACTCTGTTCATATGCCTTACAGAAATTTAGGGAGTGATGTTTGTTTGGCTACTCATTTTTTTGTCTTATCTTGTTTTTATTTTGGTTTATTTTTTGAGACTGTTTCTCTCTATAGCCCCAACTCCCTTCCAGTTCTTGGTAATCATCCTGCTCCTCCATATGAGTGTTAGTATTACAGGCATGGCCTTCATAACTGGCTGGAAGTTTAGGGTTTCTTGTGTGTGTGTGTTTTTTAAAACTGATATTTAGTTTTTTATGCTAGGCATTGTGGCACGTGCCTTTTACTCTTAGCACTCTGAAGGCAAAGTCAGGCAGATATCTGAGTTCGAGGCTGGCCTGGTCTACGTAGCTAGTTCCAGGATGGGTCAGAGCTACACAAACAACCCTATCTTAGAGAAAAAAAAATAAAATTTTGTTTTAAAGTTTTATGTTATGCATGTTTTGCCTGCATGTATGTGTGTGCACTGTGTCTGTTTCTGGTGCCAGTAGATCCAGAAGAGGGTACCAGGTCTTCTGAAACTGGAGTTAACCATGGTTGTGAGCTGGGCACTGAACTCTGATTTAATTTTTAATTAAAAAAAAAAAGAATTAACAGTGTAAATCTTGAACACTGAACTAAATGGTATAAGGGAAAGAAATCCACCTCTTCAACCATCCAGCTCCTCTCTCTGCAACTAGTGTTACCATAAATAGAGATAAATGCTTTAACGCAAAGGATGACAAATCTACAGCATGTTACAACGTGCTATGCAGGGCCTGGGCCTCACTGTGGAGAGGGGCGTAGCTTGAGGCTCGGCCGCTAGGGGCCGCTAGCTTCGCCGACCAACACCGTCAGGCTTTCGAGGTCCAAGCGCCCTCTAGTGACGCCGTGCACCGCGGCGCCTCACTCTTGTCAGCTCTGGGAAAGAGTCATCAGGTCTTCTTCTAATCACACTTCTTCTAATGATTGTGGAAGAGTCATGCAAAAGGACAGAACTTCCTGTGTCCTGCTGTGAGTCTTTCCTCTCCTCTCTTCAGCCATCATCACAGTAGATGGGATTGCAGTTCCTGGAGTTTTGTACAAATGGCATCTACCGTCTTGTTCTCTTTGACTTCTTTCAGCATAATTATTTTGAAAACAATTCCTATCTGTAATTTGTTTACCCATTCAGTTTGGGGTTGTTGTAAATATACAGGAGAAAGCCTGTGTGTGTGTGTACACTTACCTTATGAAGATCTGATCATACAATAGGTGTAGAGTTGTAAGGCTGCTCTTTCTGTTTACAGGGGGAGGAGTTTTATCTTGGGTGGGTTTGTTTCTTTGATTTGAGATTTTTTTTTTTGAGATGGTTTCACTATGTAACCCAGGGTGATCTGAAATTTACCATGTAGAACAAGCAAGGCTTCCAGTGATGTTCCTGCCTCTGGTGCTGAGTTTGCAGATCTGGGCAAGTAGGCCTGGTTTACATAGTGCTTGAGATCATACCTGGGCCTTCATGTCTGTCCAGGAAGCCCTCTACCAAGCTTCTCCCCAGCCCATCCTCCACACCCCAACTCTTGCTTTGTAGGCCAGCCATTGGCTCTGTAGGGACTTTGACTCCAGCTCCTGAGTGCTGGGACTACAGCTGGGCACTTTCTTTCATTCTCTTTTCTCCTTTGAGACAGGGCCATTTATGTTGCCTAGGCTGGTCTTGAACTCTTGGGCTCATTTAATTCTCCCACACCAGCTTTCTCCTAAGCTGATAATGTAGGCCTGTACCATGCCTGTTTATGTGTTTAAGAAACAAGCCAGGCTGTGGTGGCTTTGACCTCAGTGAGTTTGAGGCCAGCCTGGTCTACAAAGCGAGTTCCAGGACAGTCAGGACTGTTACACAGAGAAATTGAGAAATCCTAACTCAAAAAACCAAAAAGAAAAGAAAGAAACAATTAAAGGATAAAGAAGAATTAAAAGTTTAAGACTGGCCCAGAGTGGTGCCGCATACCTTGGCATGCAGATCTCTGTGAGTTCAGGGCCAGCCTGGTCAACAAAGTGAGTTTCCAGGACAGCCAGGGCTGTTACACAGAGAAGCCCTGTCTCAAAAAAAGAAAAAGACAAACAAAAAAAAACAAACAAAAAGTTTAAGGTTGGCTATAGAGTAAGTTCCAGGCCAGCTTGGGTTACATGGACAGGCCACCTCCTATCCCTTTTCTTTCTTTTCTGCTTTTCAAGACAGTGTTTGTGTAGCTCTGGCTGTTCTGGAACTAGCTCTATAGACCAGGCTGGTCTAGAACTCACAGAGATCTGTCTCTGCTTCCAAACTCTGGGACTAAAGGTGTGTGTTACCACCACCCCACCCTCCTTCCTTCCTTCCTTTCTTTTTTCCTCTTTTTTCTTTTTTCTTTTCTTTTCTTTTTTCTTTTTTTTTTTTAGACAGAATCTCATTCTTTAGCTCTGGTTGGATTCAGATTTACAATTCACCTGCCATCCCCCTTCTCCCCCAGTGCTAGGATTACGTGGGTGCATATGGTAGTTTGAATAGACATGCCTCCCATAGACTCCTGTGTTTGAATGCTTGACCTATAAGGAGGGAGTGGTACTGTTAGGAGGTGTGGTCGTGTTGAAGTAGGTAGACCTTTTAGGGGAAGTGTGTCACTATGAAGGTGGGTTTAGAGGTCTTATATGCTTAAGCTATGC
Source organism: Myodes glareolus (assembly GCF_982192425.1). Taxonomy (NCBI): domain Eukaryota; kingdom Metazoa; phylum Chordata; class Mammalia; order Rodentia; family Cricetidae; genus Myodes; species Myodes glareolus. The sequence goes on along the minus strand of NC_142035.1, from coordinate 16,125,437 downwards.
CCAGTGTGGAATGCAGTTCACTTCCTGCTGTCTGGATCAAGATGTAGAACTCTCAGCTCCCTCTCCAGCACCATGTCTCCTGCATGTTGCCTTGGTTCCCACCATGACAAGATTGGAATAAACCTCTGAAACTGTAAGCCAGCCCGAATGAAATGTTTTCCTCTAAAAGAATTGTCATGGTCTTCTGTGAGTTTGAGGCCAGCCTGGTCTACAAAGCAAGTTCCAGGACACCTATTAGGCAGAGAAACCCTGTTTCAAAAAAAAAAAAGGAATTGTTAATTGTGACTTGAAAGGAATCAAGAATGGCTTTGAAGTCTTGCCAGTCTCTAAGGAAGTTCCCCACCTACCTCTTCTTTTGGTCTTTTCCTCCCTCCTTTACTTTTTCTGTTGATTCAGGGTCTCCCTAGCTAGTCCATGCTAGTCTTGAATTCTCCATCCTTCTGTCTTAATCTTCTAGAATGCTGGAATTTTCAGGCATGCACCAGTACTTCAGGAAGAATTTTCTTTATTCTTTTGGTTTTGGGGACAACGTCTCTTTGTATTTCAGTCTGGTCTGGAACTCACTGTATAGTTCAGGCTGTTCTGGAACTCACTGCATAGTTCAGGCTGGTCTGGAACTCACTGTATAGTTCAGGCTGGTCTTGGATGCACCCTCCTTGGCTTTCTAAGTACAGGGATTTAAGACTTGTGACATCGTGGCTTGCGTAGATTTCCTAATCTTTCTCTTCTCTGAGTATTCTTTGCCATTTCCTGCATTGTCCACCTGCAAATCCCTAAAAAATCAGCTCTGAAGAGCCTAATGTAAACCGATGATTGGGTGAGTGTCCACAGCTTCCTTCTACCAGCCCAGTACCTCCTATGCAGTCAGTCAATTTACCTAATGGCTTTTGGTGTCAGTTTTCTGATCTTTCACATGTGGGTTGTGTATATAGCTTATTTATAGGTAGTGTAGTGTCGTTGCCTGGCAGGCTGAAGACCCAAACATTGAAGCCCAGCACAAAGCAAAGCAACACCAAAACAAAAGTTGCTCAGTAGATGGAAGCCATGACTCCAGTCAGAAAAGCAGGTGATCTGTTATTATTCATCACCAGTGTTTTTGTGTCCTACCAGTTGCTAGGCCCGGGGTGTATAACAAGAAGAGTTGGTCTTTGTCTTCCTGACCCAAGAACCGCCTTGTGTTTGGAGCCCAGGGTGGGACAGATGACTTGAATGGTTAAATGGGTTAAATGGCGAGAGACTTTCCATCCCTGGAGGTCAAACCTCCCAGCACCGTTCAGAATGGACGTCTGGAGTTAGAGACCACTCCCAGGTGCGAAGGCCCTGGAAGCTGGGAGTCCTCTGCGCAGAGGTTGTGTGTTGGTGCCCTGATAACTAGAGGACACACTTGCAGAGGTCACCAGATTCCTTGAGACACTGGGTGATTTTGCTGCTTGATTCACTACACTGACCTCCACGCTGCTCTAGTTCTGGTGTTCTGTTCATCTGGCTTTAATTTCAGGTCCCAGGTGGCCTGTGCATCTGCTTCCTGTCTCTTGCCTTGGGTACTTATGAAAGTTTCTAGGCCCTGCTTTTGCCCAAAAGGAGACTGATAATCACCTGCAAAGGAGCTTCTTGGGCCTCACAGGACAAGTGTGAAGGCTGCTGGAGTCAGAATAATAATCAGTACTAATAGAAGGGGTACAGGTATTGAGAGAAAGGCATGTGGGAGGCCCTGGATCTAATCTCAGCAACGAAAACAACCTAGCAGTAATATAATACTTACCATGTGCCTTATACATATTCATATGTTTGATCCTATAACTATCATACAAGGTAGATATCTTTGTAGTGCCTGGTTTAAAGGCTCATACCACAGCACCCCAAAATAGACTATAGGAGAAAATAATCTCCCACTTCCTTTTGCGCTGGCTATTCTACAGAAACTGTAGACCAGGGAGTAACTTTGCAAGGCAGACCTTTCGTAAAGGACATCTACTTCAGGTGGGGTGCTGTACTAGGAACCCAGCTGCTGCCAATTACTTTAAAAAAAAAACTAGGAGACTTATATCTGCATGACAAGAACACTTCTGTTTGTCATACAATTCCTTTCCTTAGCCCCAAGTAACTTTGCCATTACCACCCTGCCAGAAGTTCTAGAACCCAGGAAGCTTCAATTATCTGAGCCTTCATATGATATCCTAATTTTTTGGGACTCCCATGGATAAGTAAATAATTAAATGTTTTTTCCTGTTAATATATTTCCGATCCTCTTAATTTGTAAACAAACCAAAGACACTAGGGTGAAAGCGAAAGCCATTTTTATTTTCTCTTTCTTTTCTATAAACTCTAGAATTAGAGTTTGACAGTCTGTGCCTCTGCTAACGTAGTAACGCTAGTATATAACTTACTGGATTATTAGGAAGATCAAATTAATTAAAATTTATGTGTGGAATGTTGACTAATAAATAGTAAAAAAATGTAAGATCTTGATAAACGTTGTCGATGAGGAAATGAGGCACAGAGGAGTTTGATAATTTGTCTGAGATAATCCAGCGAGGGAGTGGGAGGCTGGAATCGACCCCTGGAAATCTGGCTGTGAACACACTACCAATGAAGAGCAAATGTCCACAGTGAGTTTCTCTGTGCTAAGATTGGCGGGGAAAGCCTTGAATTAAGGTGCAAACGTGTAGCTCTTAACTCTCATTCTGCTGTTGTAAATGAAGTTTGCAGAATTGGACAGTGTTCAGGTGGCCAGTAGTTTTTGGAAGAGGGAGCTGAGGTCTGAGGTGATCCTAAATAAAAGGTGTTTGGCTGGGGCTCTCCAAGGCTCCTGTACTTCCAGGAAGTCCCAGTAAGGGGACACTCAGTGTTAAGCTGGTAAATGACAACCTAAAATCAAATGTCCTTGCTAATAGAGTTTATTTAAGTCAAGAGACGTTTACCTGAGTGTTCCTATACCTCCTGGTAGGAAAGGCTGCTAGAATTCCAGGATGCTCACAGTTCAGTTGCATGCATCAGCAAGTGCATTGGGAAAGGGACTCCAGTGGTGGGAGGTATGGGAAGTTACTAGTGCAGAAAATGGCCCAAGCAAAACCTGGGAGACTAAATTTCTCCTCTCTGGGGCTGGTGCGGTGATCTGGAAGACCTTTACAAACTTGAATATGGAGTAAAAGAACCCCTAGCAAAGAAGTTTGGTGAGAGAAATGTTGGCATTCTTATCTTAGCTGGTTCTCTCTGAGACAGCTGAAGAAGCAAGAAGGCTTGTAAAGGAAAGGGGGGCAAACCCAGAAAAAAGGGACCGTGGGGGCTGTAGGGGCAGTGGCTTGGACTGGAGCAGTGACAATTTGTGCGGTAAGTTTCTTCCATCTGACTCTCCTCATTCGGTTCTTTGCTCTGTATGCTGCTCGGTGTCTACCTAAGATCCGAACAAGGCCGAGTCTCAAGGTCTGTCAGTCTTGAGGTTCTCACAACCCCGGCTGTAGCATGGGCCCGCTGTCTCTGTCCCAGGGCTCCTCTCCCGAGTCTCTGCTTCTCCTATAGGCTCCTCCCAGGGCCCTGGGCGCGCGGGCTCCGCCCCGCGACTGGTCCACCCCGCCCCTTCCGTACGCTCCGCCCCCGCGCTCGCGCGCCAGGTCCGGGCGGCGCCGACGCTCTTGGCGGGAGATAGGAAAGTGGTTCTGTGCACTCCTGAGGCAGCTGCAGTTCCGAGAGCGCGCCACAAGACCTGCAGCCACGCAGACGCCTCAGAGCGCCGCCTGGGGCCGGGAGCGGCCGGAGCAACCCGAGTCCTGACCCCGGCCCGGCTCCCGCTCCGGGCTCGGCCGGCGGGCGTGAGGGCGCGGCGCGGCCCGGGTCGGGGTTGGGGTGGGGGATGTCTCGGCGGACGCGCTGGTGAGTGTTGGGGTTCTCGCCCCTCCCCTTGGGTCTGCAAACCTGAGGTGGGGTCCCCGCGGGAATGCACTCCGCGAGGCCACCCGGTGTAAGGGCGCCACGCTGAGGGGCTCTAAGGGACCCCTCGCCCGGATTCCCGGGCCTTCTGGGCCCGGGAACACGAAAGCGCGGGTTCCCCGCACCGAAACCCGGTCCCGACCCTGGGTGAGGTCCATCATCTCCCGCCTAATTGCAGGGTGGGGAAGGAAGACTGGTGCGCGCGGTGTCAGCTGGAGGCTCACTACTGAACAGGGAGAATGTCTCTCCTGGTCGCCGCGAGTGGGAGACACTTGTCGTCCCAGAGCGGCTCGTATTTGCTGGCGTTCCTTTCTTGTTTGCTTTCGGGAAGCACAAAGCCCCCGGGCCCTCTGCCGGGTGTGAGGCCGGGGATTCATTGTCTGTCTCCTGGGGATTCGCGGCCGGTTCGGTTTGGTTTCAGAAGCCCTCTTCCTGTCCCACGCTAGTTTGGGGCAGCTGGGGCTCAGTAGAGACAGATGATGTGTGACGAGACTCTGCCAGCGGCCGCCGGGCCCCAGGCGGGAGCCGCGTTTCCCTCTTACTAGTTCCCCAGAGGGTAAGTGACTGGGTCAAGCCTGGACCTCCGTACACCTGTGTATCTGGGGCCTGACCCCGGGGCTTTCCAGCCTCTGTCCCTCTCTACGGGGTGAGATCATGGGGTCTGTAGTGTTTCCTCTGGGTCCAGAACACCCACGCCCTGAGATGGCCGAACTGGGCTTAGGGCGAGGATACCGAACAGATCCCGAGCTTGCTTACTTTCACAGAGTTCCTCATGGCTGGAAAGTGTTCGGTCCGTGAGCGCTGCTTAGGGTGGGTGTCCCCTGCCCCAGTTTCTGAGGCACTCAGTGCCCAGGAAGAGCGCGGACCGATTAACTCCGGGAGTCCGCGGGGCTCACTTGGAGGGACCCTTGTGAAGCACGGGCTCAGTGTCCCTGCGTCTTCACCAGCCTCAGCCCTTTTTCTGCCACATGTTATAGCTCCCTTGTACCCCAGTGCCCCACTTCCCTCTTGGCCTCTGACTCACCTTTCCCTGGAGCACAGCCCAGAACCTACGAGGGCAAGAGAAAGGGTATGTGGACAAAAATGGGATTTTTTTTTTAAACCACACACTGGCCTCTTGCTTTTCAAGCTGTGATTACTAGGGAGGTGAGGGTGTAAAGGTGTCGAGCCTGACACAGCATAACTCTAGTTGGCCTCAGTGTTCACATCTGTTAAATGGGACCTTGGAAATGTGTAAGAAAATATCTCGTGAATGCCATCACCTCCCATCTGTTTATTAGTGTCCCCCTTATACAGCATCAGAGCTTCTTTGCACAGATACCTTTTGTTCTAGAACATTGACTGAGCTTCTAATAGAATCTGGGCCTTGTGCTGGGTACTGGGGAAGCAAGATCCATTATTAATACTTAGTAGATTTTGCCTTTACAGTGGTAGGTGGTGCATGCATTGGGTCAAATGACAGAACAAGTTTGCGGTCCAGATCCAGTACCATGTATTGTTAGGGTTGGAGACTTATTTTCATTTTATTCTGAATTTTAAAATTGTTTGGTAGGCAGCTTCTCTTTGCAAGTACTCATTTATTCACAAATCCACTCACTTCCTGGGCAAATATTTCTTAAGGTCGTTCTGTGCCAAACCAGGTTGTGAAGGTGGAGCTGACCTTTGCGGGTGCTATCAAGACCAGAGGTTGGAACTGAGGTCAGGGCCTGGTTTTCCAAAGTGTTTGGGGTGTGTAGGAGTGACTGGGAAGCTCCACTGCCTTTGAGGGGGGAAGAAAGAGAAGGGTGTGTAGATGCAAAGTGTGGCTTGTCTTGTTTGCAAATCTCCGCTTTTCCCAGTTACAGAGGACTGACCTAGCAGTATATTTGCTAGAGGTGACCCAACGCAGGTCTTGGGGAATTGGGGAAGGATTAAAAACTTTCTGTGAATAACTGGCTATTTTCCTTCCTTAATTATATATATATGTGTGTGTGTGTGGTTATGCTCACTTGGGTGTGGGTCCCCACAGAGGCCAGTGCCCATGGATTCTCCTGGAGCTGGGAGGTGGTGCTAAAGGGTGCTGGACACTGAGCTTGGGTCTTCATCAAGAGCAATATGTTCTCTTAACCGATGAGCCAACTCTGCAGTCCCTAACTAGCATTCTTAGAGGTTCATAATGTGCTCTCTTTTTTCTTGTTTTCTTTTTTTGGTTTTTTGAGACAGGGTTTCTCTGTAGCTTTGGAGCCTGTCCTGGCACTCATTTTGTAATCCAGGCTGGCCTCGAACTCACAGAGATCCACCTGCCTCTGCCTCTCTGCGCCACCACCGCCCAGCTGTGGTCTTCTTTTTCAGAGCATTAAGCTGGATAGTAGGATTTGGGTAACAGAAAAATAAATTCCATGTTAACTGGCCCCATCCTGGAGCAAGCCTTTCATCTCAGCAGGGAGGCAGAGGCAGGCTAATCTCTGGATCTATAGGAATGACTTTCAGGATAGCCAGAGCTATACAGGGAAATCCTGTCTTGAAAAGCAAAACAATAACAAAAATGTCTATGTTAGTTTTTTTTTTTTAAAGCCTTTAGACTTCAAATAATTGTATTCTGAGTTTTTTTTCTGTCATTGATTGTGCTCATTTGCAGGCAAGAGTGAATAAAGTTAGGTTGGGTGTGGCGGAGTAAGCCTTTAATCCCACATTTAAAAAAAAATGGAAAAAGTTATTTCAGACATTTCCCCTAAGTAATTAGGACTTTTAAATTTTTGCATGCTTGATGATTACGTGCTATCTTGAAAATATCCAATGCCAGGGACTGGAGAGATGCCTTGGTAGTTAAGAACACTTACTGCACTTGCAGAGGATCCAAGTTCAGTTTCCAGCACCCACCTGGTGACTCAAAATCATCTGGACCTCTAATTCTAGAGGATCAGGCACCCTCTTCTAGCTCTGCATGTACCAGGCATAGATAGATCTGGTGTAAGAGACACTTGCAGGCAAAATACTCATAAACATAAAATAAGTCTAAAGGAAATAACTAATACCTGTGTAAGTTTACTGTTGAAAAGAAAAAAGAAGGAATATAGTTCTGAATATCATTTTGCAGCAATCCACTATCTCGGTCTCCAGAGTGTTGGGGTTATAGACATATACAATATTGCCCAGCTAAATACCATAATCTTTTTTATTTATTTATTTTTTGAGATAATATTTCTCTGTGTAACTCTGGCTGTCCTGGAGCTCTGTAGACCAGGCTGGCCTTGAACTCACAGAGATCCTCCTGCCTCTGCCTCCCAAGTGCTGGGATGAAAGGTGTGTGCACCACCATCACCCTCTAAAATACTACAATCTTTGTGAAGGGTTTTTGTTTTGTATTTGTGGTGAGGTGGAAGTTAGAACCCAGGACTTTGTGGGTGCTGGACAATTTTATCCCAAAAATAAAACAACAAAAGGAAAATAAATCCAGGCATGGTAGCATAAATTTCTATCCCAGAGATGAAGGTAGGATTATCTTTGGAGGCCAGTATGAACCATTTAACAAGACTGTCTCAGCAAATCACAAAGAACTATAAACTGAGCAGTGAGCAGAGCAGATGGCTCAGCAGGTAAAGGTGCTGACGTATATGCATAGGCATACAGATAAGTGAATGTAATTGTTAAAGCCCATAAACCTGTTTGAGAAGAAAACAGAAGGCAGAGTCTGGGCATGGTGGGTATTAACAGCAGCAGGAGGGTGTGAGTTTGGGGCTAACCTGGTCTATGCAGCAAGTTCCAGGATAGAGGACTATATAGAGAGTGTCTGAAAAAAGAAACAAGTTTAAAAAAAAAAAAACCAGAAGGCAAACATCTGCCTATATTTTTTGGCTTTTTGAGACAAGGTTTTATTTTACCCAGACTAGGGTTGAACTCTTGATCTTTCTGCCACCTAAGTGCTGGGATTACCAGCATGGGCCACCACACCCAGCCTGTACCTACTTCTATAAAAGTAGAAAAGAAAGACTTGGTACCCCAAACCTCCCATAGTTTACCCGACCCTGGCCTTGCACTACCATCCCCAGGTAAAGGTATGTAAACATGCTGTCCATGACCTTTAGCTTGCTTCCGCAGTGAGGAGCTGGAGGAGCTACACTACCAGGACACGGACTCAGACCTCCTGGAGCCCAGGGACAACAAGTGCAAGGTCAAATGGACCCACGAGGAGGTGAGCCTCAGCTACTCCAGGGAACTGGGGAGGAGAGGGTGAAGGGCAGCTGGCGGTGTCCCCTCGTTCTTGGACAGTGAAAAGTTGATGGGCCATCTGCTTCCCTTCTTTGCTCCTCTGAGGATGGGGGGCGTAGTCCTTAGACCTCAGCACCTCCTCCTCAGGTGCCTCTTGCCCTTTATCTCAGTCTGTTCTCTGCTGTTATATCCTAATTCCAGAGAGTGGTAGCTCATAAAGAAAGGTTTGTTCACCTCACCATTTACCGTTTTTACTGGTGTGTGTGTGTGTGTGTGTGTGTATGTGTTTGGGGGGGTGTGGCTCTATTCCCAGGCAGTGTAGAGCATCACATGGCAAGAAGGTTATGTGAGGCAAATGCCAAACTGGCTTTTTTAACAGATTACTTAAGATACTAACCCATCAGTCCATGTATTGGCAACCATTCTGACAGCAGAGATCATAGAACTTCAACACCTAATCATCCTGAGACTACCTCATTATACTGTAGAGTGGAGATTAAGTTTAAACGTGAATTTTGGTGGGGACATTTGACCCTAAGTACCCTTGGCTGCTAGAAAGTTAAATCTGCATTCCTTGTAAAACAATGTTTATTACTTTTTTAAAAATTTAAAACAAAGTAATTTTATTATTTTATATGTATGGGTATTTTGCTTGCATGTATGTAGGTGCACCACTTGTGTACCTGGTACCAACAGAGGCCGGAAGAAGGTGCCAGGTCTACTGGAACTGGAGTTATAGATAGTTGTGAACTACAGTGTGGGTGCTGAGAATTGAACCCAGGTCCTATGGAAATGAACGGCCAGTGCTCTTAACCACTGAACCATCTCTCTAGCTGCTTTTAATTAATTTTACATACTGTTATTTTTGTGTGTGAGAGGGCTGGCATATTCTACAAGTTTTCTTTTCCTTTGTTCTATTGCACCTGTGTGTGTGTGTGTGTGTGTGTGTGTGTGTGTGTGTATTGGGATAACTTTTGGGGGCCAAATAGGTTCTCTCCTATTTGGGTCCTGGGATTGAAGTAATGTGGTCAGACTTAGCGAGTGCCTTTATCCACTGAGCGGTCTCCCTCACACTTGTTTTGGTTTTGAGACAGGGTTTTTAATGTGTGCTGGGCAGGCCTCCCGATTTGTCATACAGCTGAGGATGATGTTGAATTTTCACTTTTCCTGAAGTAGGTGCACAGTAGGCAAGCACTGTAGCAACTCAACTACATTTCCAGTCCTAAGTGGGAAAGTACATTGTGGGATTTTGTTGTTTTTGATTTGAGGTAGGTCTCTTGTATTCCTGGATGCTCTGGAATGCTTGTTAGCCTGTTCTTTAGAATGGCCTTGAACTCCTGGTCCTATTGTCTCTGTTTCAAGTGCAGAGGTTAAAATAGACTCTGTTTTCTGAAAGTTTCCCACTTTGAGGCAGCCCACTGATACATTGTGACAAGCACATTGGACCTTGATCATCTGCTGCCCAAGTGCCTAATGAATCAGTTCTGGCCTTTCTCCGTTAGCCTCTCTGGTCGGATCCCCCTTCCCTCCCCTTCCTCAGTCTAGCTATCTTTTTTTGGCTATCTTGTTTTGTTTTTAAAAGCCTGCCTGCCTGAAGAGTTGATCACCCTAACTCCCAGCACACCCTCTTGCCGAGTGGCTGTACTTGTGCTTGCTGAGGCTTTCTTTGCCCTCTGCTCCTTGTCAGGCTGACTTGCTGCTCTCTGCTGCTGGGACTAATACTTGGCACTTAGTAGGCACTCAGTTCCTTAGTGAATGCATGAATATGGCAGTGTCATAGCAGCTATAAAACTTGCCACACACATGAACTAAATTCTGTGTCTTCATTGCCAGGATGAGCAACTGAGGGCCCTGGTGAGGCAGTTTGGACAGCAAGACTGGAAGTTCCTGGCCAGTCACTTTCCTGTGAGTACTGGCCCCCCAGGGCAAGGGCTTTGGGTGGCCTGCTTCAAGAGGTATTTAGAAAACAGACATGAAAGCCTGGGAGGCTGAGCTGAGGTGGTGCACAACTTTAATCCCAGTATGCGGGTGGGGGCGGGGCACAGGGCAGAGTCAGGCAGATCTCTGAGTTCGAGGTCAGCCTGGCTTACCTAGCAAGTACCAGGGCAGCCAAGGCTACACAGCGAAACAAACAAACCAAAACCAAAACAAAACAAAAAACCCAGAAGGTACCCAGTGAGAAGATTCCGGCAGCTCTTTACCAGGCCCTTGGTCCTAGGCCCAAAGGCATGTTTGCATTTCTTCCTTCAAGTCAAGAGCAACTGGGTACTTAGCTCTGGGCCATGAACTTGAAACTGAGGGGAAGCATCCTTTGAGCAGACTTCAGCTGAGGGCTCCCGCGCAGGTGACTGGTACCACTCTGTGGAACATTCAGAGCCCTCTGGGGAAGAGCGCTTCTTCTGTATGCCCTCCCCAGGACTGCAGGCGTCTAGACAGGCTCATGCACAAGGCTGTCACTTGACTGCTGGCCTTCCATGGGCATCTCAGGCTAGATCATCATACTTCTCTGTGCCCTCCTTGTTCCTTTCTTCCTTATAGTCTGAACTCTTTAAAAATGTGGGACCAGAGAAATGGCTCATTGGTTGAGAGCACAGACAACTCTTCCAGAGGACCCTGGTTCAAGACCCTGGTTCAATTCCCAGCACCCACATGGCAGCTCACAACTGTCTGTAACTCAGTTCCAGGGGATCCAACACCCTCACACAGATATGCATATAAGCAAAACACCAATACACATATAATAAAAATAAATGATTAAAAATAATAAGCCAGATGGTGATGGTGCATGCCTTTAATCCCAGCACTCTAGAGGCAGAGGCAGGCGGATCTCTGAATTTGAAGCCAGCCTGGTCTACAGAGCAAATTCTAGGACTGGCTCCATAGCTACTGAGAAACCCTGTCCCGAAAAACTTAAATAAGTAAGTAAGTGAGAAGACAGCAGGAGCCAATAAGTACCACAAAGCTTTTATAGATGTTGAAGTAGTGCATCCCACACACATGCTAGGTTCAGAGGGTGGGAACTTACTTTCCATGGGGCCTGAATTTATCCTTTGAATCAAAATTAATGCACTGTTGTTCTGGTAGGTCGGCCTCTGGTGTGTGGTGGGTGCATGGCACAAGACAGCTATCTGACGTGTGCTTGCGTCCTGGCCCCTGAGCTCAGGGCTCAACCAGAGTTCAATCTTATGGTTCCACAATTATTTCTGTTCCTGTCCCAGAACCGCACAGACCAGCAATGCCAGTACCGTTGGCTGAGGGTTTTGAATCCAGACCTTGTTAAGGGACCATGGACCAAAGAGGAAGATCAGAAGGTAAGTAAGTGCTGGCAAAGGGCTGCATACACAGTGGGCTTTCACCATTGCCAGACACTGAGATATCCAAACATCCCTGTACTACTCTGCTTTAGTCCTAAGTGTCCTCAGGGGTGTGTGTGTGTGTGTGTGTGTGTGTGTGAAACATCCCTGTACCACTCCGCTTTAGTCCTAAGTGTCGTGTGTGTGTGTGTGTGTGTGTGTGTGTGTGTGTGTGTGTGTGTGTGTTTTGATACAGGCCAGCCATGTAGCCCTGCCTGGTCTCATATTTGCTGTGTAGCCTAAGCAGGCCTTGAACTCACAGCCTCCTGGGTATTGGGCCTATACTGGCCACTTCACCTCATGAATGACCCGTCTTTTAACGGGTGACCTTAGCTGTCACAAAGAACGTGGAAAGGTTATGTGTAGTGCACAGAAGGGGCTTGCTCAGCCAGTGGCAACTGTCATTGATGCTATGATAATATGACAGATGCTATGATAATGGTTATATCACACAGTCACAAAACTTGGAGACCTTGTTTTATGGTGATTCGGGTGGAACCTATTGCTTGTTGTGCAAGCTCTCTACCACTGAGCTTACCTCCCTTCCTAACCCCTTCTAGGATTTTTTTTTTTCATTCATTTTTTGAGACAGGGTCTCAGATAGCCTGGGCTGGTCTTAAACTTGCTATGTAACCAAGGCTGGCCATGAACTCCTGATGCTCTTGTCTCTGTCTCCCATGAGCTGGGAGTACAGGTGTTTGCCACATTTGGCTTTTCAGTGCTTTAGTTCTGTAGTGTCCGTAGTCCTGTGAGGTGGGTGATTTCCATGTTAAAGGGGAGTAAACCAAGGCACAGGAAGGATCTGCTATTCTCCACACTAACTATGCTCGCCCTGGGCTGCTCTTCTGCAGTTCTGGTACATCTCCTTGGTTTTGGCCCACAAGCTGCCTTTGCACCTAAGTCACAGCAAACTGGGTATGGTGGCACACGCCTGTAACCCCAGCCCTGAGAAGGTGGAAACTGAAGGATCAGCATTTAAAGCCAGCCTGGTCTACGTGGTGAAACCCTGTAATTTTTAATTACACAGATGAAATAGAATATTTCCATGCAAAAGTTGCTTTTTCTATAAGTATCTACTCTTCTCTGGTTGGGACTGTGTGTCTTAAATATTGAGGGAACCAGACAGTAGTGGTGTAAGCCTTTAATTCCAGCATTCAGGAGGCAGAGGCATGCTGAGGTTGAGGTCACCCTTGTCTACAGAGCAAGATCCCGGTCAGCCAGGGCCACACAGAGAAACCCTGCCTTGGGGGAAAAAAGGAATTGAAGAGGGCCTAGCTGGGTGACTGTGCCTGTTAGGGTTTGTGTTCTGAGCAAAAGAGCCTTTCAGAGAGGTGATTGAAAACCAAAGTCTAGCTCTAGGTGCCATAATTTGGGGCTTTACCCTCCTGATGTCCATAGAAGTGCCAAGAGGACATGAAATAACTCTTCAGTGTGATTGGGGCTGACCTCTCAGGCTTGTAGCTCTCTAAAGCCCTGCGAAGTGAGACCCATCCGGATCTGGTAATGCTTAAGTGGGGGTGACTGAGGGGCAGGTCCTTCACTGATATTTTCTTCAAGGTCATTGAGCTGGTCAAGAAGTATGGCACCAAACAGTGGACGCTAATTGCCAAGCACCTGAAGGGTCGGCTGGGGAAGCAGTGCCGTGAGCGCTGGCACAATCACCTCAACCCCGAAGTGAAAAAGTCCTGCTGGACCGAGGAGGAAGATCGCATAATCTGCGAGGCCCACAAAGTGCTGGGCAACCGCTGGGCTGAGATCGCCAAGATGCTGCCAGGGAGGTGAGCTGTCTTCTGCTCCAGGAGGTGAGGCCCATCCTGGATAGAGTGAGCCGTCCCGCGTTGTTCAGTATTCAACCCGCCTTGTCTCCAGAGACACGCATCAACAGGGTAGGGCTAAAAAGGCAGTACGTCAGTTTATATCCTGTTAAAAGGAGTATGGTGGAAACACCGGTTTCTGTCCCCACTTCCTACTTTCTGCTAAACCAGACTCATCTTGTTTGTGTTTGGAGACAGGGACATGCCGACTTTACCTTGTGGCCTTGGCCTCCTGAGTGCTGAATGTGGGTATACACCACCTTGCCTAGCCAATCTCCATATTAATGAATGATACGTTGTTGTTCTTAAGACTATTACACCTCTGGGTTCTTTTTTATGTTTGTTTTTTTTTTTTTTTTAATGTGTGTGAGTGTTTTGCCTGCTTGTGCATCTGTACCATGTGCCTGGCTGGTGCCTGAAGAGGCCAGAAGAGGGCATTGGATGTCCTAAGACTGGAGTTGCAGTTGTGAGCTACCTGGTGGGTGCTGGGAATCAATTCTGGATCCTCTGGAAGAGTGAGTGATTTATGCTGTTAGCTGCTGGACCATCTGTCTCCTCAGCCCCTGTGATGTTGTTTGTCTTGGTTTTCAGCCACAGACTTAGCTTCCTGGGACTCTGACCTTCTTTACCTCCCCGATGCCCCATTCTATCCAGCTGTTCTGGTTCTCCTGTTGCTGTGATAAAACACTGACATAAAACAAGTTGAGGAGGGAAGGGTTTATTTGGCTTACACTTCCAGGTAACAGTTGAGGGAAGTAGAGCAAGAACTTGAAACCAGAACCAGGGAGGAACATTGCTTACTGGCTTGCTTTAGCTCACTTGCAGGCTTATACTTAGCAAACTTTGGTCCCCCCCTCCCCACCTCTTTTTGAGACAAGGTCTTTATATAGCCCCAGCTATCCTGAAACTCTGTGGACCAGACTGGCCTTGATCTCACAGAGATCCTCCTTCCTCTGCCTCCCAGGTGCTGGGATCAAAGGCATGCACTACTATCGCCCTGCTGACAAGTAGTTAGTTAAAACTAACTAGGTGTCGACAGCCTGATGTGATAGTGCACGCCTTTAATCCTAGCAGTCTGGAGGCAGAGGCAGGTGAATCTCTGAGTTTGAGGCCAGCCTGGTCTAAAAGGAGACAGTCAGGTCTACAAAGAGAGACCCCCGTCTCAGACGGGAGAAAAAGATAACTAGGATACCTGTTATATCCCGTGAGCCCAATTTTTAGTTAGGACAACAGAGCTTATACCACTGCCTTGAATATAGAATTCAAGCACTAGTACTGTGTATGAATATATTTCCTTCTTCCCTGCCTATTCTTTCTAAGTGGCCCTCCTTTCACGGGTGTTTTTGTTTTTTTAATCTCAAAGACAATGTTATTTTTAGAGTTTAAGACAAACATGATACAGGTAGGTGGAAGTCCCATCAGCCACCAGGAGATGGAGAGTGTTGACAGGTTTCTGTCCCACCCGGCCCTGCAGTCATTCAGTCCCAAAGAAACACACAGAGGTCTACTTTATAAACTGGTTGGCCTAGTAGCTTGGGCTTCTTATTAACTTTTATAACTTATATTAGTCCATAATTCTTGTCTGTGTTAGCCATATGGCTTGATACCTTTATTGGTGAGATAGTCACATCTTGCTTTGCTCTGTGTCTGGGTGACAACTGCAGGCTGAGTCTTTTTTCTTCCCAAAATTCTGTTCTTGTTGCCCTGCCCCTACTTCCTGCCTGGCTACTGGCCAATCAGCATTTATTTAAAATACAAGTGATGGTACCGACCATTGTCCCACAGTAAGAGACATGCCTCTTACTTTTTTTTCCTCCTCCAAGACAGGGTTTCTCTGTTGTTAGATTAAATATCTTTTGTCCCTCATACTGTTAGACTCCTTCTGTTTTGTTTATGTCCTTATTTTAGTGGAACACATCCTTCATTAGCATCCAAAGCTCAGTCCTCAATTTTTCCCGAATGTAATAGATGATTTGAATATATGTAAAGTTGGAAAGTCATTTTTGTTCAGAGTATTGGGAGCATCCTGTGATCGTTTCATCTTTCTCTGTTTTCTGTTTGATTTCACTTTCACAGAAGTTTCTTGGCTTTTACCTTCCAATCCTTTGGAAATTATTTTAACTAAGAAGTTTTGTTTTCTGGCTAAGAGGTGGTAGTGCATACCTTTCATTTCAGCAATCGAGAGGCAGAGGCCGGCGGATCGCTGTGAGTCTGAGGCCAGTCTCGACAGGCATGGTCTACAGAGCCAGTTCCAGGACAGCCAGGACTGTTACACAGAGAAAAAACCAAGACCAAAAAAAGTTTTATTTCCTAAATCTGGCCCAGATCCTTAACGTATGTTTGCAGCCATTTATTTCACCGTTGATCCTGTTTTTAAAGATCAAAAGATTTAAAAAAACAAAACATAAAAACCTTTCCTGCACTGTGTGCTTGCCTATGAAGTAGCAATGAAAATAATTTCATGGTTGGGGATTTACTACACCATGAACCGTCTTAAAGGCTTGGAGCATTAGGGCGGTTGAGAACTATGGCCTAGTGTTTTTCTCTTTGTTTTGCCCATCCATATTGGTTAATGCAGGAGGTTTGCTTTGAAGGATTGCCGATCTGTGTTTGGCTCTTCGCTGTTAGGAAGCAGTTGGCAACCATTGTTGTGAAGCCCACTGCACACTGCTGCTGCTTACCTGCTGGGTTTGTTGTTCGCTGGCCCTTTGGGATGCTCCAAGAATTAATGTTTTTCTCTGGATTTATTTAGTCCTCGAGGTCGCTTATTCCTTTAAGAAGCTGTTGCCTGGGATGCCATGGCACTGGGACTCTCACCTCCAGGGTGCAGATTTCCATGAAGCCCCAGCTTCTGTCCTGTTTTTGTCCATTGTGGCCATGGTTGCTGGGTTATGTCTGCAGTCAAATGCTCTTGCACTGAGCTATACCCAACACACAAACTGGATTATTTTTAAAGAGGAAACATCTCTTCCTGCCTGGAGGTCAGGGTCAGGAGCTGGAGGTCAGACAGCTGCTCTGCTTAACCTGTGCCTGTCTGTGCTCATTCAATCTGGTTGCTACAATCTTGGGGCTCTTGGAGTTCTGGGAAGCCCTGGGAGGAGCCTTGAGGGTGAACCGATTCCAGTTCGTCTTCCGGTAAGGTCAGTTTGGTTTGGACTCCTAGACTCCTGGGCTGTCTGTTACTCATCTGACCTCTTTCCACTTTCCAATAACTTCTAAAATCTGATTTGCTGCTACTTCCCTCCCTGTTTTCTTGTCCCTACTTTGCTTTTGTTTTCTGTGTTTTGTTTTGAGTCCTTCCTTTGTCATGGAGGTGTGATCCTGGAAGGAAGAATAAAGAGGCCAGGTGATAAAGTGTCTTTTGAGTCTCAACTGTCTGTTAAAATAACTTCAGCCCCTTGTGTTACTTTTGAGGGCCTGCCTTATTGCTTGGTTGGGCAAGAAACATTGGCCTTGAACATGCCAGTAGCCTCACCTCCATCTGCAATCATCTTGTTTGCTTGGCCATGAGCCACTCTGACAACCTTGCCTACATTGCTGCCCTGCCCTGTTGTGAGGCCTACTCACTTGCTGTCAGTTCTCACTGCTCTTTCTTCAGAAAAGCTCTCTGGGTCAGTCCAGCTTGTACTCAGTCCTTCATCTGCTTATTCCATGGAGATGTGTGGATATTTGCTAGGCCATTGGAGGGCTACGAACAGTGAGACTTCATTGCAGAGCTGAACAATGCTCACAGCGCATTCGGCCGAACCTTCACTTTAGAGATGGGGATACGCTGCAGCAGGGTGGGAAAAGCCTCCAAGCGCTCCGGAGCCACATGTCTGGGGCCCCTGTGTTTCCCCACAGGACGGACAATGCTGTGAAGAATCACTGGAACTCCACCATCAAGAGGAAGGTAGACACAAGAGGCTTCCCAAATGAGTCCAGAGACTGCAAGCCTGTCTACCTGCTTTTGGAACTTGAGGACAAGGACCGTCACCAGAGTGCCCAGCCCGTGGAAGGCCAGGTGAGTGGCCCCGTGTGGCTCAGACTCTGGGTTCCATCCCAGGCTGGTTGTTGGCTTTACTCCCTGGTTTTCTTACCCTGTTTCCTCAGAGCCACTCACTCATTTCTGCTCTGGGGTCTGAGTGCTGCCTTCATCTTTCTAGAGCTTTCCTTGTGACAGTCTAGTCCTAGTTGGCTGCAGGACAGGAAAGCAGTCAGATAACGTTTTGAGAAGTGGGATAGGGAGGAGTTCTCAGCCTCCTACCCCTTTCAACAACTTTCTTCTTAAAGGTCTTTCCTATCTACAAACTGAAAGTGTTCTTGCTATTTTTAAAAATGCTTGTTATAAAGCTGGGCAGTGGTGGCGCACGCCTTTAATCCCAGCACTTAGGAGGCAGAGGCAGGAGGGTCTCTGTGAGTTCAAGGCCAGCCTGGTCTACAAGAACTAGTCCCAGGGCAGGCAACAAAGTGACACAGAGAAACCCTGTTGTGAAAAACCAAAAAAGAAAAAAAAATCCTTTTTATAGCCAGGTGGTAGTGGCGCATTCCTTTAACCCTAGCACCCGGGATGCAGAGGCAGGCAGATCTATGAGAATTCTAGGCCAGCCTGGTCTACAGAGTGTGTTCCAGGACAGTTACAACTACACAGAGAAAACCTGGCTCGAAAATCCAAAAGAAGACGTGTTTGTGTGCATGTGTCCCATGTCCTAGAGCTCATGTAGAGGAGGTCAGAGGACAGCTTGTTCATGGTGCCTTTTTTTTTTTTCATTTTTCTTTCTTTCTTTTTTGTCTTTGAGACAGGTGTAGTAGGAGGCCGCTTCTTTGTTTCCTGGCCACCCAGACTCCTGAAATAACCACACAGAAACTGTATTAATTAAATCACTGCTTGGCCCATTAGCTCTAGCTTCTTATTGACTAACTCTTACATCTTAATTTAACCCATTTCTATTAATCTGTGTATCTCCACATGGCTGTGGTTTACCAGCAAGATTCTGGCTCGTCTGTTCCCAGTGGCAGCTACATGGGTCCTCTCTGACTCCGCCTTCTTTCTCCCAGGATTCAGTTTAGTTTTTCCTGCCTAGCTCTACTCTACCCTATCACAGACCAAGGCAGATTCTTTATGTATTAACCAATAAAAGCAACACATATACTGAAGGACTTCCGACATATCACAGGGTCTTCCTGTGTAGCTCTGTCTGTTCTGGAACTTTCCATGCAGACTAGGCTGGCCTCAGACTCATGGGTTCTTCTACTACCTCTGTCTCCTAAATACTAGAATTCAAGACATGTAGCACCATGCCTGACCTTCAGAGGTCGACTTATAAGAATTGGTTCTCTACTTCTACCATATGAGTTTTAGCTCATTCTACCTGCTGAGCCATCTTACCAGCCTGTGTTTCTAATTTAGAATTATTATATATGGCCAGGTGGTAGTGGTGCATGCCTTTAATACCAGCCCTTGGGCGACAGAGGCAGGCAGATCTCTGTGAGTTCAATGCTAGCTTTCAAAAAACAAACAAAAAGCATTATTATATGTGTGTGTGTGTACCATGTGCATGTAGGAGCCCGCAGAGATCAGACGAGATCATCAAATCCCCTTGAAACTAAAGTTACAGGTGGTTGTGAGCTTCTATGTAATTCTGGGAACTGAACCCAGGTCCTCTGCAAGAGTTGTAAAGCAATCTAATTGCTTAGTTACCTCACTATCTCCGTTTTTTGCCATCTTAAAAAGGATCAGATTTATTGAGATATAAAATATTTTGACATTCAGCATATATCTGAATTATGATAAAAAGCACACTGGTGTATCTGTAGCCACCTCACCACCACCATTCCAGTTAGTCCAGTGCTTACCTGCTCACACACCACCATGGCTCCCCAGTACCATCTAGAGCAGTGGTTTTTGACCTGTGGGTCATATCATAACCCATGGTGTGCTGGTGGTGGCCTGCCATTTCATGGGGATCGCCTAAGACCATTGGAAACGCAAGGCATCCTTTCCTTATTACCATCACCCAGAATTCCTTTGCTTTTTTTGTCAGCCTTTAACCTCCCATTATCTTCCTGATGTGTTTTCTTTTTTCTTTTTTTAAGATTTATTTATTTATTATGTATACAGTATTCTTGGTATTCTGTCAACATATGTGCCTACAGGCCAGAAGAGGGCACCAGATCTCATTACAGATGGTTGTGAGCCACCATGTGGTTGCTGGGAACTGAACTCAGGACCTTCGGAAGGGCAGGCAGTGCTCTTAACCATTGAGCCATCTCTCCAGTCCCCTGATGTGTTTTCTATCTTATAGTTTCTACAATTAGAAACAGTGGAACTGATATGTGTATATACTAAATATCCACTCCCAAAACAACTATTTTTTTTCTATTTAAAAAATGTAATTATTTATGTCCATGTATATGTGTGAGTCAGTATAGGCACATGTGTTGCCATCAGAGGATAACTTGGGTGTCAGTTCTCTCCTTCCATGAATTCTGGAAATTGAGCTCAAATTGTCAGGCTTGAGTAGCAAGCACTTTTACCCACTGAGCCATCTTGCTGCACATCCTAACCTCCCCCACCCCCGTTTCTTTCTCTCTTTCTTTTTTTGAAAACAGGGTCTTTTACTCAGGTTGAAGGATAGCCTTGGACTTCTATCCTCTTACATGGTGGAGTTACATGCATATGCCATTACACATGCCCAGTGTTTTTGGTGCTGGCAGTTGAACCTAGGCATATTAGTCAGGGTTTTCTAGAGGAACAGAACTTATAGAATGATTGTGTATGTATGTGATATATATGTATATATATATCCCATTATATAGAATGATTGTGTATGTATGTGATATATATGTATATATATCCCATTATATGTGCACATATATACATACGTATATACCTGTAAAATGGTGATTTATTAAAATGACTTATAGGCTTTCAGGCTGTGGTTCACCTCGTCCAACAATATCTGTCTACCAACACACAGTCCAAGAATCAATCCAATCGTTTTTCAGTTTACAAGACTGGATATCCCAGCTGATCTTCAGGATACACTGGAATCCTGAAGAAGTCGGCTCTAATGCCAGTGAAGGAGCGGACTTGCCAGGGAAAGAGAGTGAGAGCCAGCAGGAAAAGGGCAAAAGCTTCCTTCTATGTCCATTATATAGGCTGTCACCAGAAGGGTGGTTCAGATTAAAGGGGGATCTTTCCACCACAAAAGATCTGGGTTAAAAGTGGTTCTTTCCACTTCAGATGATTTAAGAACAATCCCTCATGGTATCCAGCTGCTTTGGTTGTAGTTAGTCCCAGCTGTAGTCAGTTGACAACCAATAACAGCCATCCCAAGTCCACCCATTATCAACTTGACACATCTCCTCAAGTCATGCTTAATTTCCAAATGAAAACAATAACCAGGTTATAATTATATTTAGCATGATATCCCTCATACAACTGCAAGTGCATTATAAATTCTAGAATAGGTGGAAATGTCTCCTTAATTGATGTTACATAATAAAGAAATTGAAGAAATAAAGAAATTTGATATCAAATTTCTGTACATATTCTTAACAGAATATGACAGAAACACTTAATTATGATCCTGTTCTGCAACTGGTCATGTGGCCTTAGCTGGTATTTGTAACTACCTTTCTTTATTACCCATTCTGTATTTCCTCCACCCTCAGGAAGCACCTCAGCAGGTCTTGGCTCATTTCCTGGAGTGACCCTTAGCTTCATTCTTGAGGGGTCTGTGTCCTTTGTCATCCTGCCTGGATTAGGTTGTTGTAGTTTAATCATAGGATAGTGTAGCACCAAAAGATGCCCTAAAGAATCTACTCCAGACATAATACCTCCATTGTGGAGAAGCAGCCTGATGCCCCCATAGCAATCTGGAACAGTGACCCTCAACACTGTTACTCCTCTCTTAATCTGTTGGCTTAAGGACATCAAAGTTGCCAGGGAGTGGTCTGAGCTACCAGTTTAATGGAATTTAATGGAATGTTGTGGCTCCTGGCAGGAGCACTTCTCTCTGGAACCAGAATTTCTAGGCCAGGAGAACTTAAGGTCACTGTAACAGGGAACAGAAGATTTTATAGTGGGTCACTAAGGGTGATAGTGAGTAGAACTATTCCCTTTTCCACCCACTTATTCAAATTCTTCTGGAAACCCTGCCCCAGCTCTCCAGGCTGCTGCCATCTAATTGATACTGTTTGCAAAATGCCATTCCATCCTTCTGTCAGGACAGATGCTTCAGGATGGTGGGGAATGTGACATCAACGGATTCCATGATATTGAACACACTGTCACACTTCTCTGACTGTGACATGAGTTCCTTGTTCAGAAGCAATACTGTGTGGAATACTTTGAGGGTAGATAAGGAGTTCTGTAAGTCCACAGATGATGGTTTTGTTAGAAGCATAGCATGCAGGAAAGGCAAATGCTTAACTAGAACAGTGAGGACAGAGCGTTGTTCTTTCCATGGAGGGAAGTGGTCCTGAGTAGTCAGCCAGCTACCAGGCTGCTGACTGGTCATCCCAGGAAATGGAGCTCAGCATTGGTCTCTGCTCTTGGCAGATCTGGCACTCAGCAGCACCTATAGCCGGGTCAGCCTTGGCAAGTGGCAGTCCGTGTTGTCATAAACCCCATCTCTGCTACCATGGCCACTTTGTTAATGGACCCAGTGGGCAGTGACAGAGATGGCTGGGGAAAGAGACTTGATTGTTCAAAGAGTGGGTCATCCTGTCTACTTGATTATTGAACTCTTCCTCTGCTGAAGTCCCCTTTTGATGAGCATTTACATGAGATGCATGTATCTTCGCAGTTCACTATTTGGAGGTACCTATCCACATACTTCCCTAGATTTCTGTCTTATCAATTTTCCAATCAGCTCTTTCCAAGTCTCTGACCATCCAGCTGATCCATTGAATGAATGAATCAACTAAGTCGCACATCTTGTCATTTCTCCTTCCAAACAAAATGAATGACCATGTGTACTGCCTGAGTTCTGCCTACTATGATGATTTCCCTTCACCAGTGTCTTTCAGGGTTGTGCCAGAAAGGGGTAGTAATGATGCCAACTGTCTACTTCTGGGTGGTCACTGGCATAATGTGCTAAACCGTCAGTAAACTAGTGTTAGTTGAAGCTGCTCATTTTTTCCTGGCCGCCTAGACCTGAGATAATCACACAGAAATTGTATTATTACAATACTGCTTAGCCTATTAGCTTATGCATATTTCTAGCTAGCTCTTATATCTTAAATTAACCCATTTCTATTAATCTATGTATCACAATATGGTTGTGGCCTACTGGTATGGTTTTGTCCGGTGTCCAGCATCTGTGTCCTGTGGCTGCTACATGGCATCACCCTGACTCTGCCTACTTTCTCTAAAGATCTTTTCCAGCTTGGCTATATTCTGTTAAGTCATTTGCCGAAAGCAGCTTCTCTATTAACCAATGACAATAAAACATATTTACAGCATACAGAGGGGAATCCCACATCAAACCAGACTCCAGTCATCTCTTTATTGGTCAACCAATCATATAGGCCCATGAGCCTCTAGGTGCATGCAGTAAACGGCACTGTAATAGGAGTAGAAACTGTAGGCATTTGGGCAACTTCTGCTTGTAAATTTGCTTGTACCTTTAGGACCCATGTGGGCCCGAATATGCATAATATATATATATATACACACATAACTTTCATTTGACAATAAATTGCTGCTGTGTATGTCCAACTTTATGGCTTAATAGATCACATAACACCCAGCTAGTGATGGGCAGCACAGATTGCATGGTAACTTAGCCCATTGTTAAACGTTCAGCTTCCACTAAGGCCCAATAGCAGGCCAAGAGATGTCTCTCAAAGGGAAAATAATTATCTGCAGATAATGATGGAGCCTTGCTCCCAAATCCCTAAGGTCTCTAATGTGATTCACTTATAGGGGCTTACCAAAGACTCCAGACAGCATTCTTATCTGCCACTGACACCTCAGGTAGCCATCAGGTCTGCTGGATCATGTGTTCCAAGTGATAGAGCAGTCTGCACAGCAGCCTGGACCTATTGAAGAACCTTCTCCTGTTCCTTGCCCCAGTCAAAGCTAGCAGCTTTCAGAGTCTCTGGGTATATGGGCCAGAGTAATGGACCCAGGTGGGGAATGTGTTGTCTCTAGAATTCAGATAGGCCCCCACTAATCTTATTTCTTTCTTTGGTGGTATGAGGGGCCAGGTGCAACACACCACTAGATTTCTTAGAATTTCATTGAGTTAGAAAGCCCTTGAATTTTGTTTGGATTTATTTTCCATCTTGTTGACAAAGATTTCTGTCCTGCCCAGTCCTGTAGCCGTTCAGTCCCTAAGAAACACACAGAGGTCTACATTAATTATAAACTGGTTGGCCTATTAGCTCAGGCTTCTTATTAACTCTTATATCTTACCCGTAATTCTTGTCTGTGTTAGCCATGTGGCTTGGTACCTTTTATCAGTGATACATTCTCACTGCATCTGGGTGTCAACTGCAGACTGACTCTTTCCTCTTCCCAGAATTCTCCTGTTCTGGTTGCCCCACCTATACTTCCTGTCTGGCTACTGACCTTTATGGTCATATGACTTGTTTTGTTTTTGTTTTTGTTTTCTTTGTAGCTTTGGAGTTTGCCCTAGAACTAACTCTTGTAGACCAGACTGGCCTTGAACTCACAGAGATCTGCCTGCCTCTGCCTCCTGAGTGCTGGGATTAAATGCGTGCACCCCCACCCCCACCCCCCTGGCCTGGTCATAGACTATTTGTCTATGCTGCCTATTACAATAACTATGACTACCTTGTCTTTGGTGATTCAGTGATGCCACCTGACCCTGCTTCCTCAGGACCCAATTAAACCCATTGCATTTAATTCACCCAAGCTGAGCAGCAGCAACTCCAACCTTAAGGTCTGGCACAAGAAAAAGGGTGACAGCAAAGCTCTTCAAATATGCTGGTGCTCCTTCACCATTTGCATCTTATAGGAGTAGTGAAGCATGTGTCTTCTGGCTTTTCCCATGGTGGAGGATTAGGTTTTACACATTGTACCCACTCAACAGTTTTCCTGAGCAATTAAGTTTTGCAATTTTCCTGAGCCTTAAAACCCCATCAACACGAAGCTAGGGATATCAGGTACCTCCAACTCCTTTTTAGTAGGCTATCTTCTGACAAGTGTTCAGCCAACCATTCAAACACCCCCCCCCCTTTAATTGTGAGAGTTCCCATATTAAACTTAGAATCTTCATTCCATGGACCTGTAGCAATAAACACATAAACTGATCAAGTTTTATATTCCTTTCACTGTTATCCATACCCTTAAAATCCATTCCCACATACTCCCCAGACTTTTGCTGTAATAAAACTCTACTTAACAAACTCATTACACTCTAAAATAGTATAGCATACCTTCTTGTGAACTATGCTTTCTCTCTCCTCTCTAGGAGCCTGCTTAGCCTTAGTATGACTATAGGTCTAGAGGCAACTATTGGTGGCCCCCGAGGGACATCATCAGTATTGTCTTGCCTGGCATCTTCTTTAGAGAAAGTCACTGCTGATTTAGCTGACAATTAAGGATTAATTTCCTTAGTCAAAGGTGAAAAGACAATATTTTAGAGTATCGGGGTGTAGTACATCTTCTGCTGAGGGTGGAGAGACTCCTTTATAAGGTGAGATGAGCTCTTGAGAATCTGAGGGCTCAAAGCTCTCAGCCTCACTCTGGTCCTCGCACACATCCCAATCCCTAGTTATGGATCCATTGTTTACCCATTAATGACCTTACTTTAACTGTGGACACCCTCCAAGGCTGGGACTTAAAAATTCCAGAATTTTCTTTGTAATTTGGCCATTATAGTGAGAGCTTGCTTTTGCTTGGTTTTCCACAGCTTGATTTCTGTAGCTACTGGAGAGAAGTAAGCAAGGGTATACTGAGAAACCTTTTGACCAGTGGTTCTCAGTCTGTGATTGGAGACCCCTTGGGGAGGGTGAGCTTTCACAGGGGTCATCTAAGACCATCAGAAAACACAGCTATTTATATTACTATTCATGAAAGTAGCAAAATTACAGTCATGAAATAGCAACAAAAATAATTTTGTGGTTGGGGGTTACCACAATATGACAAACTGTATTAAAGGATCAAAGCGTTAGGGAGGTTGAGAACCACTGTTTTAGACTATTTATGTACATCAGGAGTTAATCAGTTTCACCACCTAGTTCTTCGTTGTCCATTACCAAATTCTGAAATGTTAGTTTAATTTTGTCACAGAACAGAGCACATTCTTTTCCTTTGTCAGTTTATCTAGAGATGTTAAGAACAACCAACCAGCATCATCATTTTGCTTATTTATAATCTCCAAATCCATTGTCTCTTACTATTGGTGAATCAGAAGAATTAAATGCATTTGTCTCCTTAAGTTTGTAAAGTAGTGCACACCGTGGGCTTTCAATACCTTCTGAGCTTCTAGGAGAGATTTCCATAACTGGCTTTAGTACATGTAGGTGTTGGCGAATTGGAAAGCCTATTCAGATACTTTTAAAAATTCATTCTTTCCAGGCTGTGGTGGTACACACCTTTAATCCCAGCACTCAGGAAAGGCAGAGGCAGGAGGATTTCTGTGAGTTCAAGGCCAGCCTGGTCTATAGAGCTGGTTTCAGGTCAGCTAGGGCTATTACACAGATAAATCCTGTCTTGAAAAACCAAAGAACAAAAAATTCATCCTCATACTTCTTTGTTCTAGAACCATTTCTGATACCAAAATCTGTAGTAGGGTTCTCTAGAGGAACAGAACTTGGAATGAGTCTGTCTATCTATAAGTATAGTAAGGGGGTTTATTAGAGTGACTTACAGGCTGTGGTCCAGCTAGTCCAACAATGGCTGTCTACCAACAGAAGGTTCAAGAATCCAGTAGTTTTCAGTTCACAATGCTGGATGTCTCAGTTGGTCTTCATTTACAGCAGAATGAACTTGCCAGTGAGCGAGAGCAAGCAGGCAAAGAGCGAAAGTTTCCTCCTTCATGTCAGCAGTAAGTGTGGTTACTTAAAGGGTTAAAAGTTATTCTACCCACTTCAAATGATTTCATTACGAAAAGTCCTTCACAGGTGTATCGAGCTGCTTGGGTTTTAGTTAATTCCAGATGTAGTCAAGTTGACAACTAAGAACAGCCACCACACTCCAATAATTTGCTTTCTTACACTTGATCTTAACTATAAGAGGCCAAAAAACCTGATTTACTTTTTAAAAATTAAGATTGCAGGGCCAGACAATTGTGGCTCACGCTTTTAATCCCAGAGGCAGAGGCAGGCGATCTCTGTAAATTCAAGGCCAGCCTGGTCTACAGAGCAAGTTCTAGGAAAGCAGGGACTGTTACTCAGAGAAACCCTGTCTCAAAAAGATTGGAGACAAAGATGACAGTGTGTGCAGCCCCCTCCCCTATTTGTCTTGTACCCCTCTTACTGCTTGGAGGGAACGTGCTTGTCCCGGCTCTACACCGTCCTGCTTAAGAGTTACAGCACGTTTTTGCCTCTAATTCTTAGGGTTCCAACTTCTGGAATCTGATCCCCTGAAGTCAGATGCAGCTATGTAGAGGGGTAGGATATGAAATTGAAATTGCAGAGAAGAATGGAAGAACGTGTAAGGCGTCTCTAGCCCTAGCTCCCTGGAGGCTCCCTCCCTCACCAAAGAAGTCTGCTTCTGGCAGTTTCTTGCATGTCTAAGCAGTATGCTTTCAACTTGAGATTTCTGTGGGAAAGAAAAAATATCCACCAGGGGAGGCCAGAACATGAGGGGGTGTGGTGCTGCTAAAGACCCTGCTCTGCTGGAAGTCAGTTTATTGGCACACCTTTCTTTCTTTGACACTGCAGTGTTGTCTGAAGTGCTGGTCCTGCTGGGGTGGGGTGAGCCCCACAGGGTCCAGAGCACAGGAGATCAGCTCAACCTTTGTCTCATCCATTCCTCTCCAGATGCATTTTTTTGTTTGCTTTTGTTTTCATTTTTTAAAATAATTTATTTTTATTTTATGTGTACTGATGTTGTTTTGACTGTATGTATGTCTGTGTGAGGGTATTGGATCCTAAAGTTACAGACAGTTGTGAACTGTCATGTGGATGCTGGAAACTGAGCCTGGGTCCTCTGGAAGAACAGTCAGTATCCTTAACCCCTGAACCACCCCTTTAGCCCCTTATTTTCAGTTTTCTATTACATTTATTTATCTTGTGCATGTGTGTGTTGGGGAAGGGTGTCCATACCACTGTGCAGGTAGAGGTGAAGAACAGTTCTCTCCTACCTTGTGGGGTCCCAGCGATTGAACACAGAGCATCAGACATGGCAGCAAGTGCCTTAACCCACTGAGCCATCATGCCAGCCCAGCATTTGCTCTGAGAGCAGGTCTCCTGTAGCCTAGCCTAGCCTTGAATTTGTGTAAATTGTGAGCAGGACTCGTTTACTAGGTTCTGCTTTGAGAGTTATTCCTTCCTGTGAAGGATTTTCCTCAATTTCTATTTTTTTCTTACAGTGTTGGGATAAGCATCCAGAAACGTTTCAGGGCTAGTGCTAGGAGTTTCCATGTGTACTTGGGATTGGTTCCATTCCTGTCCCATTCCCAAAGAGCCTTGCCCGTGCTAGATAAGCACCCTCCCACAGACCTGCAGCTCCAAGGCTTAGCTCATTTTTCCCATTTGCCAGACTTGCATTAACTTACTGTATTACTCAGTGTGCCCATTAGGATATACTTTATCTAGGGCTAGCCCACACCTGTAGTCTCCGCACCCTGGAGACAGAAACTTGTTGGTCTGTTTAGAGACTTACAAGCCAATTGGAACTGCATAGAAATCCCGCCTCGAAAAAGAAAAACCGGGAGTTACTACATTTTTATCCCCTGAATGCTCTGTGCTTCATTTCAGCTTGTATTTCCCAGAATAAGGGCATTCACTTACTCTCGGTATGTCTGTTTCTTTCTATCTTTCTTCCTTTTTTTGTATTTTAGGGTATGTCTGTTTCTAATTCAGGGACTTCCACATTGATTCTGAATCTTGTGGTGGTAACGATTTGTTTTTGTTTGCTTGCTTTAAAAAAATAACCTTAACAAAAAAGTGAGTATGTGTGTCCGGACATGGTGGTCCACACTTTTAATCCCAGCACTCAGGAGACAGCGTCAGGCAGATCTCCATGTGGACCGTTACACAGAAAGACCCTGGAAACCTGGTTTTGGCGGGGGGGGGGGGACCAAACCACAAAACAAATGTGTGTGCATAATGGATTGCTTTGTTTGCTTGCTTTGAAGACATTTTTTGTTGCTTCAAAAACTGTGTGTCTGTGTGTGCAAGTACCATGGTGTGTGTGTGTGTGTGTGTGTGTGTGTGTGTAAGTCAGGATAGCATCTGTTTTCTCTACCATGTGGGTCTTATGGGTTAAACTCATGTTGTCTGCCCAGCGGCAGGCACCTTTATCTGCTGAGCCACCTCTGTAGCCTACGCTGTTGTGGAATTCACTATGTAACTTGTGGTCATTTTGCCTTGGCCTTTCAAGTTCTGGAATGACAAGTGCTGCCATGCCCAGCATTGTTTCAGGACCTCGGTCTTCTGTGTAGTCCATGTTCCGCTTTTCCTGTGAATAGTCCAGGATTAGTTATTTTTCCGTAAGTCTCATTAGCCTATGTCATACTGATATTTTTCAAATATGCAGTACAATTGGAATGTCTTGCAATTTCTGGTCATCTGAGCTTCCTTTATCTTTGATTTGGGTCATGTGTTTTTAGTTAGAAACTTAAAGCATTGTCTGTTTCAACAAAAATGTACAGTGTGTCCTTGAATCTGACAGGGAAGTCTGGTGGCTGGCTGGCCGCTGGTGCCTTCTGCTGTGAAGGAAGAGGAGAGCAGTGAGGAGGAGGCCACAGCAGCTGCTGCTTGTGTTAAACAGGAGCATGAGCCTGTCCCTGCTGATCTGGGTGAAGTGCACACCCCAGAGCCCCTGGAGCCCCTCAAGCGTGAATATCAAGAGGACTCATCGCCAGAAACGAGCCTGCCCTACAAATGGGTGGTGGAGGCGGCAAACCTCCTCATCCCTGCTGTAGGGCCTAGCCTCTCGGAAGCCCTGGACTTGATTGAGTCGGTATGTTGGGCCCAATACTTCTCTTGTGAACTTGCCTTTTTCTCTCCACCACTCTCCTTGCATTTATTGATTGATGGAGGTTGCACAGCCCTGACCAGGCTGGGGACACTAGTGAGATCATTGCAATCCTTGCCCTACAGCATGGAATGGGATGAAAAGTATTCTTAGAGAGGGTGCCAAATTGGCATCATATAGTTAGGTCTCGCTGGAGAGGGGCCTGGAAGTGCCAGGAGTTACGACTGCTCAGCCAGTGGGTTTGGCTGCTCACCCCTAGGTCATACTATGATTACTGCCCTAGGTAGGTTCTGCTCCTTGTGTGGAGACAAACAAATACATGTTTACCCCAGGTATTACACCAAGGACAGATCGATCCCACACAGCTCTAGCAGGTGATTCCTAGAGGATTGTGGGTATCCTGTAACTCCACAAGACTGCATCACTAGTAAGCTGACCAGCATGAACAACAGACTCATAGGCAGGCAGTGTCCTTGAGACGCCCAGCCCAGATTGTTTGCAGCCCTCAGGGTGGAGTCTCATCTTCACCAGCAGTTATTTACAGCTCTGTCACTCTGGGGAGGGGCCTTGCAGCTCTTGTAACTTTCCTCTAGGAGGGAATGTGACATTTCTGAGAAAATAGCTAAACAGTGACTTTGCTTGAGAGCTTGTGGCTGGGGCCACCCTTTTGATGTGATAGCCAGCTTTAGGCTATATCAGCTAGGAGTTAAGTCCTGACTGACTCAGACCTCAGACTGTCTACCGAGAGCAGTGAAGATCAGGGAAAGGATCTGTAAAAACGCTGTCCATCCTATCCAGCATCCTCCCCGGGCATTCCTGCAGGATATGCTTCCTAGCTCCAAGATGCCATCAGTTTCCTGGACCTCTGATCTCTCAGAGATCAGGATCTGAGGTCAGCCTAGCTGCAAGCTAGTTTCTGCTCTCAGGAATGAGCTGCCTCTGACTCCAGAAAGTCCCAAGAACCACAGCGTGCAAGTGGGCTCTATCTCAGGGCCACACTTCAGGATCGAAGTGGAACTGTCTGCTTCTAGACGCCTTTGGGTAAAGATGAGGACTGATGGTTTTCATGTACTCTTTTGAGCTTAGCATGGGTTCCTTAATGTAATAGCAGGAAAGGGAGCCAGAGAGATGGCTCAGCAGATAGAGGCACTTACCACCAAGCCCAGACATCTGATTTCAATCCAGAGGACCCACGTGGTAGAAAGAGAGGATTAACTCCTTCAAGTTGTCTTTGACACTCACGTATAAATAAATGCAATGAATTAATAAAAAAAAAAGTCATGCTTTCTAGCAGGTTGCTATGGGATTATAAAGCTGTTGATTGGCAAGCTTCAGTATAATACATAGAGCATTGAGGAAATGAATGTAAGTGATAATGACTGATCCCAGGGATAAGGAACCGATTTTGATATTGGTATATTTTCATGTAATGAATGAAGTTCTACTGTATTAGGACTTTCTACCCTCTCTCTCTGGCAGGACCCTGATGCTTGGTGTGACTTGAGTAAATTTGATCTTCCCGAAGAACCATCTGCTGAGGGCAGTGTCAACAGCAGCCCAGTGCAACCCCAGACATCACAGCAGCAAGAACAGGCACTGTCATCCCACGAGACTGTCACACCGGGGCCCAGCATGACTGAGTATCGGCTTGATGGCCACACTATTTCAGACCTGAGCCGGAGCAGCCGGGGGGAGCTGATCCCCATTTCCCCGAGCACTGAGGTTGGAGGCTCAGGCATTGGCACACCACCCTCAGTGCTCAAGCGACAGAAGAAACGGCGTGTGGCCCTGTCACCCGTCACAGAAAATAATGCCAGCCTGTCCTTCCTGGACTCTTGTAACAGTCTTACCCCGAAGAGCACACCTGTCAAAACCCTTCCGTTCTCTCCTTCCCAGGTGCGTGGGTCCCTCTGACTGCCTTGATTGCATAGATAAAACACCTAGTGCCCAGTGGGGTCTGGCACAGTACACATTGGGTAATCAGTATTCACTGAGTATCTCCCTGTGCTCAATGCTAGGGACTCAGTGCTAGGTGAGCAAAACCAGACCTGGCCCTGCCCTAATGAAGCTTCCACTCTGCATTATAAAAGATCCAGATAGGGGATAAAGTGGAGTGCTGCTGGGAATGGAGCTAGTAAGGATTTAGTCACTTGACCTGTTGCTACATTTCATCAAAATACTTGGAAACTGAGGAAAGGACAGCTTTATCTTGGCTACAGTGGCAAGGACGCCATGACAGCAGGAGCCGAAGGCAACCAGTCACACTGTAGCCTGCAGGGAGGCAAAATGATGATGTTCGACTCCCATTTTCCTTGCTATTCAGTCTAAGTTCCCAGCCTGTGGACTGGCACTGCCTGTGATAGGGTATGTTGTCCCCATTTCATTTAACCTAGTCTAGAAGAATCCCTTGCAGACGTGCCCAGAGGTTTGTTCCCATGGTGATTGCAAGCACCATCAAGTTGATAACTATGGATCCAGGGGGACTTTCAGGAATAGAGGAATTTCTTGAGAATGCTATAGGGCCTTGCTGGGTGATACAGGAAAGACAGAAGGGCTGAGTCATACTTGTTGAAAGAAGTCTTTGCTGGTGTCCTACAGGTCAGGACAAGACCTCAACCTCATAGAACATACATGGGGAGTGCTGTCTAAAGGTCTATTCCTCTCTGTCAAAGGCTTCATCTTGTCACATGTTCTAACTCTTCCCTGACAGTTTCTGAACTTCTGGAACAAGCAGGATACCCTGGAGCTAGAGAGCCCTTCACTGACATCCACTCCAGTGTGCAGCCAGAAGGTGGTGGTCACCACACCCTTGCACAGGGATAAGACACCCCTGCATCAGAAGTATCCATCGTGAGTGCTGCCGCACTGCCACCTGTCCACATCATGGGGCATAGCTTTCATACCTCTTGGTCCTTGTCTGAATAGCCTGTTCTTTTTCCTTCTTTTCCCCTTTTATTTTTTTAGCTTGATAGTCCTGGATCTCAGAAACAGTGTTGCCAAAAAAACCAAAAAAAACCAAAAAACAAAAAAACCTATTTTCCCTCCTTTGATAAGCATCAAGTATGGACCAGATGTGTTTGAACCTAAAAGTGCCCCTGGGCTCTGTATACCTCAGGAGGCAAGAGCTCTGCGATTGTGTCTGTCCTCAGCCTGCTGTGAGGAAGGGCTTTTATGGTATGCCCACTCCCTCTTGTGGCATGATGGAATTCCAGGTGACTGAGGGTTGCTTTCTTGCTCCTCTGTTCATTGGTTTGGCTGCAGAGGCATTACAGTAGGTTCAAGGTACTGGTTCAGCAACTTTGCACAAGGTAATGATGACTTTTCAAAAGCAATTTATTAAAATACATTGGTTAGAAATCACTCAATCTAATAATGATAGTCTTGTGAGAAGTAGTTCTTGCATTCAAATGAGAACCTGGACTTTACATCTGAGCCCTTTAACAGGGATGCTGAACTATGGCAGGCCTGGCCTTTTTCCTTTTGTGGATAGAGACCTGTGTTGTAGAATTTACTGCTGTATAATTTTGTATTTCTGTGTTTAACATTTTGTTTTATGGTACAGCTGAGGTATTTAGATAAGCGGGTCTTTTGAAAGATTTTTTTGCCACGTGGTGGTGGGACGCTGCCTTTAATCCCAGCACTTGGGAGGCAGAGGCCGGTGGATCTCTATGAGTTCAAGGCCAGCCTACCTAAGCTGGTAATGAGACTGCATCTCAATAAAAAAGGTTGCTGATAATGAGTGACATTCTTAGGCCTGTACTGTATGCAGCTCACGTGACTGCTAGGCTCTGCCTGGGTGTCCTCTTCCTGTTTTGTGCTTAAGAGATAGATAGCTAACTGGAATAGCCATGGACTCAGGGATTACTTTCCGCAATTGCCCAGTGTCACAAGTTCCCCTCACACAACTGTTCATCTATCTGCCGTCTGTTGGTGAGAGGGTGTATCTGATTCTTGCTGCTCCGTTTTGACCAGAGGTGGAAAACTCACTTTATCTTTAAATGCACATACTATCACAAATTCTTTTGATAATCTTATCATCTCTTTCAAAGATTCTTTGCAAGACATACTAGACTTAAATTTCCAAATTGGAGTTTTGTTGCCAAAAGCTTTATTTCATGCATCCTGTGTTTGAGGGTGTGCTGTTGTTTGAGAAGGCCCTGTGTGTCTTACACTGGCCTCAGACATAGTATGTAGCTGAGGCTGACCTTGATTTACTATCTTCCTGCCTCTGCCTCCCCAAGAGCTGGTGTCACAGGTACGTGTCACCACTGTGCCCAGAACTTTTTCCGTCATGTCACAGAAGTTGTGGCTTAGTAGAAGGAATGGTTTACTAACAACGGATATTGGTGTTCTCAGCTTACAGTGGAATAGACCCAACACTAGTTTAAAATGCCCTACATGGAGGCTGTGATAGAGCCAGTGATGAAGTGTGTACTTACCGTGCAGCAGGGGTAGGAGAAAAGAGGAAAATACCATGGAAAATGCCTTGAGTGGTACAGGACTAGAGATGAGTCAGTGGTTAAGAGCACTGACTGCTCTTGCAAAGGGTTCTGATTCAATTTCCAGTACATACATGGTGACTCACAGCCATTTGTAAGTCCAGTTATAGGAGATCTAATGCCCTTCTCTGAGTTCCTCATGCTGCTACACTCAAGTGGTGTACATAATTAAACTCAGACACACATGCACACACACTTTAAAAAGAGAGAAAATCCATTTAGTAGATAACTTCCAGAAAATAGTTTAGCCTTTCCTGCCTTAAATGTATTCAGTTGCTAACCCTGCAGTTGAGAAACTCCAATGCAAAAGCCTTTTACAAGAGACTGTTTTGCTAATTTATACTGTACAGAAAGTGAGAAGCACAATGCTGTTGGTGTGTGCTGTGCTGTAATTGTAAATTAGGAACTGTCTAAGCAGCACACATCAACGTATGATCCTTAGTGGTAGTGGACACTGGTGTCTGAAGGGAAGGTTGCCCTGACCTGAGGGGTGTCACACTGGTTCCAGCCAGAGATCAGGGACAGCCCCTTGGAAGCACAGCTGTCCGGAATCTGAGGAGAAGGTAACTCAGAAGGGAACTGCTGGAGCTCAAAGGTGGAAGCATGGCCCCTGAGTTTTGAGCAGATGGAGAGAGAACATGGAAGAACTGTAGATGTGTTCTTTCCACATTTCTTTCCCCACCATGGTGATTTGAGAGAACCTGTGGAGATCGTGGCTGTCTTGTACCTAGTACCACATATTTTCTATAGAGAGGGCACATAGGGTTGTGGGCTTGCTTCCCAGGCCTGAAATATGACTGCAGGTCTTTCTTGTCTCTGGGAAGCCCCCAGACTGTACTTTGGGGGCAGCACTCCTCCCCCCGAGGATAGCCTTCCTCTAGGTCCCTGACCTAGACTTGTGCAGGAAGTCAGGCCGGCACCGTTGGACCAATGTGATAGGAAAGAGTATCTGAGGGGAGTTAGGGGCCCTGGTCATGACTGGGAAAGCAGGAGTCCACTCTTTCCTTTGGCTGAGCCTCCTCTGGCCCCTGGCAGGTTTGTAACCCCAGATCAGAAGTACTCCATGGACAACACTCCCCACACGCCAACCCCGTTCAAGAATGCCCTGGAGAAGTACGGACCACTGAAGCCCCTGGTATGTGTCATGGTTGCTGTGACTCTCTATGGGGTGGATTCATCTGACATGGGCTGATGAGCCCTTTTCTCTCTGCGGGCTCCATATCTTCTAACAAGGTACAGTTTCTACTTGTTTGCATTTCCTGAGTACCTTCAGTGTGCCAGACAGGCAGAAACTGGCTGATGGTAGAGTTGGTGGTATCTTGTTGAAATTGTGTAGAACAGGGGATGTGGACATTAAAACACATGCCACCGGGTGGGGGGGAGGAGAGGAAGAGGGGGAATGGGAGGGTATGGGGAGGAAGTGGAAATTTTTATAAACAAACAAATAAAAAAAATAAAATAAATAAATAAAAATAAAACACATGCCACCTAAATACCTAAAGATTTTCTTACTGTAAAGAAAAGGGCCAAGGCATAGTGACACTCACCTGTAACACCTGTTGTTGGCAGGTGGAGAAGACAGACAGATCAAAAGTTCAGCTACCTAAAAAGTTTGAGGCTAGCCTGAGCAACATGAGACCTCTTTAAAAGGTGGGGGTGGAAGCCAGATATGGTGGTCCCTGCCTTTAATCTAGCACTCAGGATGCTGAGGCAAGGCTATTGTGAGCCAGTCTGCACTTCATGGGGAGGAGAGAAGGAAGGCTTCAGCAAAGATAAAGGTTATCTCATTGATTCTAGGTCAAGTGGGGCTTCTAGAAACTGGTACTAGTCATGAGTACTAGTTAATACTGCCCCTACTGGGTTAGAAAGGCTATCTGTTGAACTAGGTCGCCCTTCAGGCTTGTTCTTGGCAGCTGTAGATGAGTAGGCAATGCTGGCTCTTTGTATGACATTTGAAGTGTCACTGTGAGTGTTCACTGTCTCTCCAAGTCTTTGCTACCCGAGGGTAGAGAGGTTACTTGGAGCTTCTGTACCTGAGCAATGGAAACAAGACACATAATGTCCCAGTTAGTGCGGAACAAGTACAGAAGGAACCTGGGCTTTTGGTGTATGTAGGTTCTTTCTTTTTAAGATAGCTTTTGTCTATGAAGCCCAGTGTCTTGGGTTTCTATTGCTGTGGTAAGATGCTGACCAAAAGCAACTTGAGGGAGATAGGGCTTATTTCAGCCTACAGTGGGAAGTCAGGACAGGAGCTAGTGCGCTGATGGGGTGCTCTGTACTTGCTTGCTCCTCGTGACTTGCTCAGTTACTTTCTTATACACTCCAGGACTACAATGGGGCCCTCCCACATCAATTATTATTAAGAATATGCCCTCAGAGGTTTGCCTCCAGCCCATTCTCAGGTCTCCTCAGATGACTCTAGTTTGTGTCAAGTTAATGGAAAACTAACACTGTCAGGACTGTCCTTGAACTTGTCCAGGCTGATTTCTCCTGTCTGTGCTGAGGTTATAGACAGGTGCTGTCTGAAATCGCTGGATTCTAGTGGTGCTTCTGCTCAACCCTTGAGGACCTGGGACTTTGAAGAAGGCCGGGCTCAAGCATCTGGATTATAATAACTGCTGTGGCCCGAGTCAGGTTCTTGATATTTATGAGCCCGAGTTTCTACTCTGTAGACATGAAAATTGCTGCACAGGGCTATGTGGAGCTGTAAAGTTGCTCTTCTAGACGTGTAGGTTCAGGGTCAAGGTTTTCGTCCAGTTGTCCAAGGCAGGATCCCTAGGTTATGAACAATTCATGTGAGGTCAGTGTCCTGGTGTAGGCTTCCTTTGCTTGCCTAGTACCGTCTGAGAGGTATCTCAGACCTGCACAGCCTGAATGGGCCTCCTGTGGGTCACCCTTGCATCTGTCCACAGCCCCAGACTCCACACCTAGAAGAGGACTTGAAGGAAGTGCTCCGTTCTGAGGCCGGGATTGAGCTCATTATTGAGGATGATGTGAGGCCTGAGAAGCAGAAGAGAAAGCCTGGGGTGAGTGACTTGAGGACTCTTACTGCCTGGGCAGCTGGCCTAGAAAGTCAGCCCCGAGGGCAGGGGGACCCATGAAGTGCCTTACTGGGGGAGTGCACCTTTCAGAGGGCCCTGGCCTCTTTCCTGGGTCTTCCTGCACTTTGAGTGATGCACTCACTCACTCACCCAACTTTGTGAATGCACCTTTCTGAAGTGGGTTGGACCAGGGGGTGCCCAGTGCAGTAGTGGTCAAGTGAGACTTATGGAGACAGGCGTGCAGCACACACTCTCATGGCCATGTGAATTCATGTGGGATGAGGGAATAGAGGGGGACAGATTCCAAGTGTTCCTTTCAGATGGTAGAGTGAGTTAGGAAGAAGGTCAGAATGGGTACCTCAGCCATGAAGACAGCGTGTGGGGGTTTCTGTCAGGTGAGGTGGGATTCACAGGGCCACTTGATGAGACCAGTCATGGTCTGCTTCCTTCCCATTACACTGGCTGGCTACTCTTGTTGGCACAGATCTCCTTGCTTTTGTGTTCTTCCCTAGACTGCTCTCCCTAGGGGGAGATGATGAAGCTAGGCAGTGAGGCTGGGAAGTACCCACGGTGTCTGGCAGGGTAAGGACCACTTGGGTCAGAGTCTAGTGTGGCCAAGGTCTCCTGGTCTTCCCATATCCCTAGAGCACAAACTGCTTGCTATCTATGCCTTGATTACACACACTCTCAAGTCCTGATTCAATGACTGGTCACTGAGGCATTGACCATGGGGAACCTGATTACTCACGCCATCCATCCTCTTCCTCCCTAACCCTCAGCTGCGGCGAAGCCCCATCAAGAAAGTTCGAAAGTCTCTGGCTCTTGACATTGTGGATGAAGATGGGAAGCTGATGTCTACACTTCCCAAAGCTCTGTCCTTGGTAAGGGGGTGACAGTGACCACCTGCTTCACAGGTCCTCAGGAACCTGCCTTTGGATCTGTCTGGTGATGGAGAGGACCCTCTAGATGGGGTGGGTTTCTGTTCTCCAGTTGGGCCCAGTGTTGGGAAGATTGGCAGGAGATGGCAGGTCTGAGCAATCAACCTGAGCTTCACTGAGAGTCCTGCTGTGTCTTTCCTAAGTTTGATTTGACAACAGTTGTATTGCTAGAACACTGTAGGCCCTCCAGCACCACCCTGCCCACTGCGTGCCAACAACATGGGCCCCAAGCCCAACTGGGTGGTTGAGGCACTTCAACCCTGAGCAACTGCTATCTGGCCTATAGGCCAGCCTTGCTCTTCTGGGCATAGAAGTCACTGCCTTTAAGAGCCCAGGTGTTGTGCTACTGCTGGTCCCTCGGAGCTGATGGGATGTGGCCTGGCTTGACCTGGTGTATAAATTGATGGTGTGGCAGTTTTGTTGTATGGTTAAAGGGAAGGTTTTTTATTTTGGATATGAGAGAACATCCAGAGACGTCTGGAAGAGTCCAGAACAGAGAAAAACTGCACATAAACAGCAGACTAGACATGGCGAGGGCTATCTGCAAGAGAGGGGAGGAGAGCATGGGATAGAGAACCGAGAAAACAGCACGAATGACGGGGTTATAAGGAAAACGCGTGACTGCCAGGAGGGAACTGGGATTTGGGGGTAAGGGAGGAGATAAGAAGGGTTAGGATGCTTCCCTGGGCTTTGAAATGAGTAACAGATACTTGTGATAAGACCAGCCAGCATAAATAAGCTTTGGTATACCGATAGGTCCCACAAGTAACCATATGTTCCAGTGGAGGGGAACTGGCTTCACAGGTCCCTGAGGAATGTTAGCTTTTATCTACCTGCCAGGATCCTCCTATCTAGGTCTAGGTTGAGCTCATTTCTGGATGTTTGGACAGTGGGGGATTGGAGTTTCCTTTGGGCCTGACACCCGGGACCAGTAGAGAGGCAGAGAGGGGTGGGAGCATAAATGAAGGATATGAATTGCTAAACAGACCTTATAGGTAGGGCTGTTGTCCTAGAAAAGCCTTTTTCCAGGGAACCCTGCCCGTTGGGGACTTGCTCCCTTCAGTCAGACCTTTGGCTGCCTCCAGAGGCACATACTTTGTTGGGTTTTAAGCAGTGCTGGGGGTTGAACTCTGCTGTGGAGATGGGTGTAGGGAATAATTAGCCTGTGGTCTTGACTCCTGGGCCCCTCACCCCAAATGGAACATAAGGAAAGCAAACCAGTGAGCAGATTAGGGCTGCTTTAGAGGTTCCCAGCACATTCCACTTGATGCTTAGGGTTGTTTCTGGACCAGGAAGCCTGGAGTACTGTGTTGGACCTCATGTGACAGGAGCTGGCATTGCTGGGCTCCGAAATGATCAGTTCATAGATATTCCATTAAGTAAAAAGATTAAGTTTAAACTCCTTATCTGAAAGGGAACTGAGGCTTAGAGGGTGGATACCCTGCTCCAGAT
Organism: Myodes glareolus; assembly: GCF_982192425.1. Lineage (NCBI taxonomy): Eukaryota > Metazoa > Chordata > Mammalia > Rodentia > Cricetidae > Myodes > Myodes glareolus. The sequence goes on along the minus strand of NC_142035.1, from coordinate 16,086,123 downwards.
CTCAGCGGGGTGGGGATGCTGTGATACCAGATTGTGTTTCTGTTTTGTTTTCTCCTGGCAAAGTGGTGACTAACTTGGTTTTGATTTCAGCCAACAAGTGCCCCATCCAGCTCCTCTAGCTTCACCCTGCCAGGTATCAAAGAGGATAACAACCTGCTCAACCAGGGGTTCCTGCAGGCCAAACCTGAGAAAGTGATGGCCACCCAGAAGCCCCGGAGCCATATTCCAGCCCCTGCCCCTGTGAGTGCTTGCTGTAAATAGGTCCTGCTACCCTTTTTGCCCCAGGGCCTGACAGTTCTACTGCATTCCTATAACTCTTTGCCTGGTTAACTTTTATAATCTTAGCCCAACTGCTACTTCCTGTGGGAAGCCATTCCTGACCTCACCTGAAGAGATGCATCTAGCTCCATTTCCTTCCTGAGGCTTGGGCTTAACCTGCCACTGGGTCATTATCTGCATTTGGCTTGCTTAGTGCTGACCTGGGTCATTGCACCCCAGTGTCCTCATCTGTTCTGCTGTGGCTTCTCCTGAGGCCAGCAGGTGCTGCACACTTTTTCCTGTCTCAGCCTCATGCTTTACTATTAAGCCCACAGCTGAGGCATGACTTCCCCAGGACCACCAAAGAAAATGGAGGGAGCATAAACTGGCTTCCAGCATCCAGAAGGAGGGCCCTAGAAATGTCCCCACCCTTACTACCCAGGACTACCAGGGTTTGTTATTGAGCTAACTCTCTCACCTACCAGATGACCAGCGCCTGGAAGATGGTGGCCTGTGGGGGCACCAAAGACCAGCTCTTCATGCAAGAGAAAGCCCGGCAGCTCCTGGGCCGCCTGAAGCCCAGCCACACATCTCGGACCCTCATTCTGTCCTGAAGGGGCTTGGAGGGCACGCATCTGTTCTCATGTTTACAGGGGCTAGGGTGGGGGTTGAGGTTTGTTTTGAAATCACATTCAGGTGATCAGCTTCAGGAAGTTGTCTGCTGCCAGCCCCTCAGACTACTCAGGTGGCAGCAGAAGTAACACACACTGTCCCCAGGTAGGAAGTTAGTTTCTGGTGCTAAAAGAACAAAATCCCACTCCTGGGCCTATCTGTTCTGTCCCCAATGCCACTAGGAACCCTGTTAGCTTCTCCCAAGCTCTCATCAGGACCAGCCTCATCTCAGACCCCTGCTTAGGATAGGGGACGTGGCTAGGAGTGTTCCTTTTTTCATCCCCTTTTGGTCCATTCTCTCCACAATAAAATACCCTTCTCCCTGTGCAGCCCTGACTCTGCCTTTTGGGCCTTGCTTGAAGTGCCTTAGTGGCTTTCTTCTGACATGTAGGTATGTGGACCTTTGTCCTCAGAACTTTGCCCTGTGGAAAGGAATGCAAATCTCCTAGGAACTCTTGGTTGGAGTTGGGGATGTGTGAGAGGCTCTTGGAAGGTGGAAAGAACTGGCAGAACCGTCCAACTCTGGTGGCCAGTGTGCAGAAAGAAGGCTGCCTAGCTCTGGAGGAACAATTGCTCAGGCTGTTGCCTCCCTTGGTTAGGGTCAGTGGATAGAGTATGGCCTATAGCTGGTGAGCTTGAAGAGAGAGATGCTGAGCCTAATGTTTAGATCAAGAAGTTCAGTAGTTTGCATGAGTGCCATTGGGTTGGAGGTTGGATGAACCTCTGGGAGGCCTATACCAAGTCCAGGTAGCAGGGAAGACTAGAGGCAGATCCTTTCTGAAAGGGCAAGAGATACCATCTCAAGACACACCTGAGCCAGTGCACCAGAGTTCAGACACTTCCCTGCTCTTATGCAAGGGATGATGGGGACAGGCTCTGCTCTTCCCATACTGCCTTCTACAGTCTGTGCCTGAGCACCATGCTCAGGTAGGTTCTGTCTCTGAGCTGGACCTGCCTCACCCCTGTGCCTGTTTGTGCTTTTCTCTCTACTAGAACCAAGAAGGGACTTATGAGGGGAGCCGGGAGGGCAGGGGGGGGGGGCGGGGGGGGGGTGGAGCTACATTGGCTCCTGGTCTGTGCTAGAGAAGGTGTGGTGGCAGAAACGAGGCTACCGTGAAGCAGAGGATGAAGGCTGCTAGTGCTTACTAGACTTTTCAGTCAGTCTGGGCTGTCCAATGTATGCTGCCACCTGCATGTAAGGTGGGTCTTTCCCTTTGAATCCCTGGAATTTCCTCAGACACACCCAAGTCAACCATGAAGAGTAGCCACCAGAGTTTCTCCACCTTTCTCCTTGTTCCTCTGCCATAAAAGGCTGTCAGCTTCCTTGGGGAAGAGGCCTGAGCTGCCTTGTTTCCAGAGGTTCCCACCAAGATCAAGAGTATTGTGGCTGTCTGCTGCTGGCTGGAGGTGCAGGTTCTTGGGTCCAAAGACCTTAGAGAGGAGCCCAGGCTCCTGGAAGTCTTGGTTATGCTGATGAGACCCCACCCAATGCCCTTTCCTACCTCTGGCTTTTTTTTTTTTTTTTGGACTAAAATGTAATGAGAAAATTTTTATTAAATGAGAAAAAATTAAATTGTTTTTATTTTGTGTTTCAACTAGTTTCCCCTCCCCCTTTTTCCTTCTCCCCCTCCCCCATCCACTCCTGTCTCCATTCTGAAAGGGTCAGGCCTCCCATAGGAGTCAACAAAGCATAGCACGGCAAGTTCAGGCAGGACCAACCAAGCTCTTCCCCATGCATCAAGGTTGGGTGAGGCAACCCAGCATGGGGAGAAGGGTCTCAAAAATAAGCACCAAGGACAGGTCCTGATCCCACTGTTAGGAGCCCCACAAACAGACCAAGCTACACAACTGTCACACACACATGCAAATCCTACCTCTGGTCTTATTCTCAGGAATTATACAAAGGGAGAGCCCACAGGGGATGGGAGTACCTATTGCTTGTTGCAGGGAGCCAGCTGGAGGTGAGGCCTTTCGACCTTCATCAGTTGGTGTTTCCTAATGTGATGAGCTCGGTGCTGGGAGCAAAATGTGAATATTAAGTAGGAACAGTCTCAAAGTTGAGCAGGGATCAACCAACAAGATCCAAATGGTGGCCTGTATATAACATATCCCCAAGGTGAAGATGTCTGAGGCATCCTCGGATACAAGGAAGAGTCACTTGGGACTCTGGGAAAATCTACTAAAGGAGACAAGATTCCTGCTATCACTGAGACTCGAGAGAGTGTGCTAAACTACCCAAACCAGCTGGTTATAGACTTTGAGGAAGCAGGCAATTCATACATTAATTGGAGGTAGTTTGTCATATAGCAGGTGCAGTCTCCCAGTTCTTTGGAGACAGGGTGAGGACTGAAGTAGGTCTGGGCAATAGTAGATGGCTAGAATCTGGATTTGGGCTAGCCTGCAATGAGGGAGAGGGTTTGTTGGTGAGACTTGACTTGGAAGACATGCATGGATGGCTGAACAATGCCGTGATGGCTAGCATTGGTGTAGAGCTTCCCTGATCACAGTTTGCTGAGCCACTCAGTCCTTTATAGCCAGAACTATGGATCTGCTGCCCTACTGACAACAGCTGATGGGAACTTCCCATCTGGTGACAGAATGGATTCTGCCCAAACTGGATGCTACGGAGGCCTTTCTCACACCCTTCTGGGTTTACTTTGCATTTTGAAGTTTTTACTTTGACATTTTAAGTGCACAGAGGACCTACCATGATCATGTGATGAGTTCCAGCACTCCATTTTGCCAACATTCACATCTGGCCAAAGAGTGATGCATTTCACAAAACCCAAAGAATGGCTGGTGTAAAACCATCTGCAAACACCAGGCTTCCTCTGGTGTTGTCTCCATTCAACCCAGGGAGTCACTTTGCATTTGGCATATTCGTTTAAACTTCCTTATGGAAGGCTTCAAGTTTATATAAAAGTAGGCTAAAGGTGTAGAAAGTGATAGTGTGTATGATTAGTATGTGCAAAGACCTGGGTCTCTAGTAACAAACACACAAAAGATTAAGACACTAGAATCACCTTATGATAGTAAGGTCTTATATGACAATTTGCTCATAACACACACCAGATGTTTTCCCGGCCTTACACAACTATCCCTCCACTGCTTCCCCTAACTTCCCATTGGCTGTTCTCTACTTAGTACACTTAAATTCTTGTTAAATTTTATTATTTGGTGCTGGTGATCACTTGTTCTTCCAGAGGACCCAAGTTCAGGTCCCAGTATCCCTGTCAGGCAGTTTACATCCCCTGTAACTCCAGCTCCAGGGGCACCTGCTGAGACTTGGCATACATTCACATACACACAAGAATAAAAATCTAAGATTGTTATTGGGTATGGTTTTTAGGGGGGGTGTTATTTACAGTGTGTGTATGGACAGTGTTCATGTGGAGTTGATTCTCTGCCTTTATGTGGGTTCTGGAGATTGAACTCAGGTCAGCTTAAGTGTTCAGCAAAGTGTCTTTACCCTTTGAGTAATCTCACCCAACACACCGAGAAACACTGTCTCTGGGGTCAGGGGCACACAACATTATGGAAACAGTTGGGGCAAGGGTGGTGGGGCATGTGCCCAAGTTATGCTTCAAAAAAAATAGATTTACTCCTACACTCACTTCACAGTTCGAGGTCAACTGGACTATGTGGTTCTAGGCTAGCTACACACTAAGACTGTATCTTAAAAAATAAAGATTTCTTAAGAACTTACAAAAACCTAATTATGGCTTCTGGCTGCTGTTTCTTAAAAAAAAATACATATGTAAGCCAGGTAACACATCACAGGTGTGCACAGGCGAAGAATAGGGAAATGCCTTCCTTATTCCTTGGTTGTCCTTCCTTGAAGCAGCCAGTGTTTAGAGTCTAGGAAGAAGCTCTTATCAGGTGCTGAGCATTTAAACCTCTGGACATGCTGCTGTTTTATCCTGTGTATGCCATATAAGCACAAGCACATATATCATGCTTCCTCTCTGGCCCTGTACAAATGGCATATTATAAAATAGATTTTTCTGGGCTTGTTTTTTATCAGTTAAACTTGGTGGTTGGCAATCTGTATTCTACCAGCCAAATCTAGGCTGCCTCTTGTTTGTGTAGACAGTTTTATTGGAACATGGGGTCACTGACTTAGGTGTTATCTCTGGCTCTTTCCGTCCTATAGAAACAAGTAACTGCCAGAGAGTCTGCAGGTGAAACAAGTCTAACTATACACCTTTCTGAACAAGCAATGTCCAATTTCCAACATCTGTACAGTTTCTACAAATGGCTCATCACAGTCCCTTCTCTTGTTAGTAAAGCTACAACCTAATTCCCTCAGGTAGGCCCTCTTTATGGGCAAGTCAGTGCTGCTATAAGTAATACGTTACTAAGTAACTGTACTCAACCTCATTTTCTACATGTGGCTGTCTGTGCAGGGTGAAGTCTTAGATGTGGAATTATTTGATCAAAGCCTGTGTATTTTTATAGTTCCTGTCAAAGTGTTTCCCATGGAAGTTGGGTCAACTTACAACCATCTCACCTTTGTTATAAACCCCACCTCTCCCGCAGACTTCTTAAGCCCTTTTGGAACAGTCAGCAGCAGGGTCAGTTACTTTGCAGGTTTTTTATTCTGAGATTCGCGCCTATCCACACATTTGAGAGCCCTCTTCTTCCTGCTACAGGTTTGCCCTCCTGGTCCTGGCTCGAGGGTCTTCTGGGGTTTGGTCTCCTCTCTGTGACTCTTGTGTGTCACTTTCACAAACAAGTTTTTGGGGAACAAAACTCTTAAGAACGAACATTGGGTGAGAGTTGGCACCGTCAACATTCCATATATCAGGGTTGGAAAGCCAACGGACCGGTAGTGTGTCTTCAGTCTGCGGCTCTGGGAGGCTAATCTGAAGAGGGCTCAGCGTGTCCTCTTCCTCCAGGGAGCTTCGGTTGACACAAGTAGCTTCATGTTCAGCCAGTTTTCTGATGGGGACCACGTGGCAAGCATTGTATTTACAGCTGGCCATCTTTTTGGCTTTCTTGGGATTCTTCTTCCTGCATGATGCCAGGTGGTACTGGAGTCTGCTGAGTGGGATTCGGTGGTGAGGGTTATAAGGACAAATTTCTATGGATTCTGGCTCCATGGGGATTTGACTTGAAGCCAGGTCGTCTTGCTGTCCAAAGTATAAGTGGCACACCTCTCAAGGAAAAGCCTTTTTGCAAGAAAGATTGTACTGTCTTCCGCCAAGCTTTGGCTCTTGAGACTCTGGAGTGAAATTCTTACTCTTCAAGTTCTGTCAGCAACAGCTATGCAGAGAAAGCCAGCAAACGGCTGTAAGAGAAGGTAACTCAAGCAGATACAAGAACCCAAAACGGTAGCTTCCAAGGAGGTGAAGTTAGCAGGCTATATACAACCCTTTGACTCGAAGGGCTGTTACCCTGTGTTGTCAAGGGACAGAATGGGTGGTCACAATGGGTAGCTTATGACATCAGGAAAAGACTGTCCATTGCTTGGGGGAGTGGCCTCGAGGAAAGCGGCTATTCAAATTTGTTTATGGCAGAAACATTGCCATTGCATCTTCTGACTACATTAGTATAATTAAACCCAGTATACACTTTGGTTTACATCAACTAACTTTGTGTTTTCTTTCAAAAAAATATTTTTACATGTATTTATTTGTATGCCGTGGCATGTAGTGACATAATTGTGGCGGTGGGAGAACTACTTTCAGAAAGGACTTGGTTTTCTTCCTCCATGTGAGTTCTGGGTTCGAACTCAGGTTATCAGGTTTAGCAACAAGCACTTTTACCAAATGAGCCTTCTTGCCAGTCCTCCTGTCTGCCTCCTTTCCTTCCTTGTCTCCCCCCCCCGCCCCGCATCCACCCCCCCCCCGCACTCACTCCTCCCCCCCCCACCCCGCATCCACCCCCCTCACCCCCCCCCGCATTCACCCCTCCCCCTCCCTCCCCTTTTTTGAGATCAGGTTGGCCTGGATCTTGATATGTAGATGAGGATGACCTCTACCTCGTGTGCTGGGATTATAGACGTGTGCTGCTGTAGCCAGTTTACATGGTGCTAGGGACCAAACCCAGGGCCTTGTGTTTGTGGCAAGCAGACTGCTGTACCCTCAGTCTTATTTTCTGCTCTCTTTGGTTCATTTTTTTCTTCTCCCGCCCCTCAATCTATGTACCTACCATCTATCTCTACTAGGTCACTTCTTCGTGTAGGCAGTCTCTAATTTTAAACCCTCTTGCCTCAGCCTCCCAAGTGCTACAATCTCCGGGGTGTGCAACACACCCGGCACCAACTCTTATTTTAAGTACAGAGTGTTGAAGAAATAGTTCCACCCTTCCTCACTTTGTACACTTTCTAATTGTTTAATAATTACAGATTGAAATATCCAATTTTTTTTTAAAAAATAGTTTTTTTATTTTGTGTGTGTTTTCCCTGCATGTGTGTAAGTGTACTGCATGTGTGCCTGGTGCCCTTGATAGCTCACAATCATCTCTAATGCCAGTTCTAAGGGATCTGATGCCCTCTTCTGGCCTCCGTGGATTCCTGCATGCTTGTGTGCTTCTTAAAGGAGTCAGAGAAGCAAAGACATACCCAAGGAAGGGAAAGCACTCCTGAAGGGGTAATCCTGATTTAACTGGCTCCTTGGCCTTTGCAGGATGAGAATGTGCTCCTGAAGAGGTAGTTGCTCAAGCCTGATTTAACCGCCTCCTTGGCCTTTGCTGCTGTTGTCCTTTGGTATCTGTGAGGTCCCCCCCCACCCCGTGCCTCTCCTCAAATCTGTGTCTTTTTTGCTATTTCGACTCCCCTTACATCTTACACCACTTGGGGAATTACTGTCCTTCTGATTCAAGTTCAACTTCCTGACCTCTGTTAACATACTGTTCTGTCTCTGTTGGCTCGACAACATCCTTGTTTCACCTTTTCTTCCTTTAAGGATTTATTTTGGGGGCTGGAGAGATGGCTCAGAGGGTAAGAGCACTGGCTGCTCTTCCAGAGGTCCCGAGTTCAACTCCCAGCAACCACATGGTGGCTCACAACCATCTGTAATGTAATGAGACCTGGTACCTTCCTTGCCAGCAGTACATTATATGCTTAATAAATAAATCTTTAAAAAAGGATTTATTTTGTTTGTGTGTGTCTATGTGAGCATATACCGCATGTGTGTGGGAAGAAGGTGTTACAGGAAGTTGTGAGCCCCTGATGTGGGTGCTAGAAATGAACCCAAGTTCTTTGAATGAGCTGCGGGTGCTCTTAGTTGCTAAACCAATTCTCTAGTCCCACCTTTATTTTTTAAAAAAGATTTATTTGATTATGTGTATAAGTGTTTTGCTTTGCTTGCATTATGTAAGTGAGAGCACACACTTGGTGCTCTCAGAGGTCAGAGAGGGTCCTAGATCTTTGGAGTATCAGGCAGTCATGATCCTCCATGTGGGTTCTGGGACTCGAACCTGGGTCTTCTCCTAAGAGGAACAAATGCTCTTAACCATTGAGCCAACTTTCCAGCAGTCTCCTCCCCCTTATTCTTGAATAGTGTATTCACTGACTGTAGTGTGTTTCCTTTGCTTTTCACTTGAGCTGAGTCCAGTTGTTTTTATCATTCTACTTATGGAGTTGAGAGGCCAGACTTCTATGTGTGTGTGTGTGTGTGTGTGTGTGTACTTGTACTCATGTACATGTGTGCATAAATATAGAGACCAGATAACTATCTCAGAGATTATCTACAGAAACACTGCCTATCTCCTTTGAGAAAGGGTCCTTCGCTGGGCCGGATCTTACCAGTTAGACTAGATTGGTTGGTCAGCTAGTCTCCACCTCCCAGCTCTGGATTGTACACAGGTGCCACTATGTCCAGCAGCATTTTCCCCTGGGTTCTGGGGCCTGAGCTAGGCTCCTCGTGCTCCCCCAGGTTCATGCCATCAACTAGAGTGCTAACACTCTATCCGGCGCCTTGAACTGTGTGTGACTAGCTTGTGCTGGTTTGGAAACCGTTCCTCCTCTCCTCAAATGCTGCCTCTGCCTCACGGTCTCTCCTCTCCTCCCTGAGGACCCTGGTTCTATACTCATGGGAATGCACAGCATCTCATGCCCTCTTCCACATGTGTCCTGTGTGATAAACCATAACTTCTTTGGCTCGGCTCATTGTTTCTTCTGTAGTGACAGAGTCATGTAGTGACAACCCCCCTGCTGTTTCTTTTATGGGAGTGTGCTGTACACGGCATGTACATGTTTGTGTGTTGCATGTGTGAGCAGAGGCTACCAATTGACATTGGGTGTCTTTCTTTTCTTTTTTCTTTTTCTTTTTCTTTTTTTTTTCTGGTTTTTTGAAACAAGGTTTCTCTGTTGTTTTGGGGCCTGTCTTAGAACTAGCTCTTGTAGACCAGGCTGGCCTCAAGCTCACAGAGGCCATCTGCCTCTGCCTCCCGAGTGCTGGGATTAAAGGTGTGCGCCAATATCACCTGACTGACATTGGGCGTCTTTTATGAGACTGTGCTGTACATGAATGTACAAGTTTGTGTGTGTGCATGTGTGAGCAGAGACTACTGGATGACATTGGGTGTCTTCAGTAACTCACCACCATGTTTTCTAAGTGAGATAGGGTCTCTCACTGAATCTGGTACTCTCTAGATTTTTTAAAAAAGGTTTTTAACCTTCTTAAAAATTTCATATATATGGATTACTGCCTGCATGTATGTCTAAATACAATGTTCTTGCAGTGCCCATGGAGGCTAGGCAAGAGCTTTGGATACCTAGGATTGGAGTTACAGGTGGTTATGAGCCATCATGTTGGTGCTAGGAATTGAACCAGGGTCCCCTGGAAGAGCAATCAGTGCTCTTAACTATTGAGAATGCCCCTCATTCTATCATAGGCTCAGATATCTAAACAATCGGTTCTCATTGGTAACAGTGGGGTGTGTACTGACTGGTGTTATGTCAACTTGACACAAGCTGGAGTCATCAGAGAGGAAGGAGCCTCGGTTGAGGGAATGCCTCCATGAGATCCAGCTGTAAGGCATTTTCTCATTTAGTGATCAATGTGGGAGGGCGCGGCCCCTTAAGGGTAGTGTCATCCCTGGGCTGGTGATCCTGGGTTCTATAAGAAAGCACATTGAGCAAGTCATGGGAAGCAAGTCAGTAAGCAGCACACCTCTGTGGCTTCTGCGTCAGCTCCTGTTTCCAAGATCCTGCCCTGACTTCCTTCAGTGATGAATAGTACCATGGAAGTTCCTCCCCAACTTGCTTTTTGGCTTCATTGCGGTAATAGAAATCCTAACTGAGACAGGGTATGCGGTTATTTAATGAATAGATCAGATGTTTGAATACTTAGTTCCCAGTTGGTGGCACTGTTTGGGTAGGTTTAGAAGGGGTAGCTTTGCTTCTGATCATGATGGGTTGTGGTTTTTTTTTTTAAATTTATGTATTTTTTATGTGTATAAGTGCTCCACCTGCACATGTGCCTGCATGCCAGAAGAGGGCATCAGATCCCGTTATAGATGATTGTCAGCCACCGTGTGGTTGGTTGCTGGGAACTGAACTCAGGGCCTCTGGAAGAGCAGCCAGTGCTCTTCACTGCTGAGCCATCTCTCCAGCCTTGGTCATGGTATTCTATCACTGCAACACCAAAGTAGTTAATATACAATTGTCCCCTCCATCCCAGCACTGGTATTACAGGAACCAACCCCCAACTTTTTCTCTGGGTGCTGGGACCCAAACCCACAGCTCACGCTTGTGCAGCAAGCACTTTACCCACTGAGCCATCTCTCTAGCCCCTCCCCACTGGTTCATAATTCAGTGTTTAGAGTTTGTGCTTCTAGGGTTCTGGCTGTTTTTCCGTCTGCAACACTGCCTTGAATAGTTTCTTGCTCTATGCAGACAGATATTTTGAGGTTTGCCATTTCATTTTTTTAAAGCTTGAAAAGCTGAGTTGATTAAAAACCACGTTTGAAGCCTGTGTGGACCTGTTTTTGCAAGTTCATTTTGGTTCAAGGAAGGGAGGGTCCTATTATGTAACTCAAGCTAGCCTTGAACTGGCAATTCTGCCTCAGCCTCCTGAGCATTGGGATTGTAGATGTGTACCACCATTTGCAGCTAACTAGTTTTATGTAGTAGCTTAGCATTCATTGTCTTTGGAAAACTCTTTGCAGGGTAAATTCTGTCGCTCTAAAGACAGACGTGTCTTCCTTTGAAGAAACTTGCCACATAAGAGATACCGAGCCACGGACCACCTCCACCCAAGTCACAGCCTCATTAGCTGAGCATGCCTCTGTACCTCATAGATACTGGTCTAAGGGCTGGCCTGTAAACATGGCTCTTGGCCTTGCCTTCCTTTATCTTGCAGCTCTGCTGCTACCCTGGGAAACCTTACAAAGTCTCCTTGGGTGGAATAGAAGGGTTCAGATGCATCCCTATGTACATGGAGCTGGAGTTCTTGTTACCCCGGCTCAACGTGGGAACCATTCCCCATGCTGGGTGGTCCCTACTACTGTCCCTCTTGCCTCACACAAGACTGAACCAAAGTCTAAATACATGTACTTATAAGTGGGTTTTTTTTTTTTGAGTCATTGCCTCATGTATCTCAGGCTAGCCTCAAACTCACAGTGTAACTAAGAATGGTCTTTAAGTTTTAGCTCTCCAGATAAATGATGATAATATTGTTGTTAGTGTGTGTGTGTGTGTGTGTGTGTGAATATTGGTGTGTGAATATTGGTGTGTGTGTGTGTGTGTGTGTGTGTGTGTGTGTGTGTGTGTGACCATGCCTGACTTATGCAGTGCTGGATTGGAGCCCACGGTCTCATGCCTGCTAGGCAGGTGCTCTACCACTAAGCTACTTCCCGGTCCCTGTATGGGGTTTGGATCCTCTGACATTCTGCTCACCTCTCTGATTTTAGGTTTGTACCTGAGAAGGAGTTTTGAGACTGGAGACATGACGCAGTGATTAGGGCACTTAGTAGTCTTGCAGAGAATGCAAGTTTGGTTCCCAGCACTCATATCAGGCAGTTCACAGCGGCCTGTAGTTCCAGTTTCAGGATATCTGATGCCTTCACATAAGCCTCGAACTTCTTACAGGATCCGAGTGTCAGTAGAAAGACCATATTCTTAGGGGGTCATAGTCCAAATCATAGATAAATAGAGAAGTAAATTACAGTTACTCTATATTAATGTGTTCATATATCCCAATTCTAAATAATAACTACAGGAGCTTCACTTTATGGGCTTGATCTTATTTTAGATCTAATCTCTGCTTGTTACTTTTTCCTCAGAAGGGGGTGGGACATGGCTGTCTTCTAGGATCTGTGTTTCCAGCTCAACAAACTCTGACCTGTGGCCTGAGTCCAGATCTGCTCTTATAAATAAAGTATGAAACCTTGAAACCTCGCCCTTCCTGCTTGTTTACATATTGTCTGCTGGTCACTGAGACTTTATTTGAGTAGTTTTAACAGTCCAGGCATTTGCCGGCTGGCCCATCCTAGAGCTTGCCACCCCAGTTCTTGCTAGTCGGGAAAGAACTTGCTTTCCTTCTCAGTCATGGTCTAGAAATCAGACTAATTGCTCAGGTTTAAATCCTCCTGGCTGCTAACTCGTGTGACTTGGGCAGGAGGCATGCGTGCATGTGTGTATATGATGTATTCATGGTACCTTGAATTTTCTAACCTTTGTCAGTATTTTTTTCAGTAAATTTAGTAGTTTTTGTTGTGTTGGACTTCGTGATGATTATTAATATTGTCAACTTGACAGGATCTAGAATCATCTAAGAGCCTACCTGAGTATGGTATGGCTATACTATTCCACAGGCTACCGTCGCAGAGTGGATAAAAAGGAGACTCAATCTGTGCGATAGTGCTCCTCTCTCCCTGCTTCCTGACTGCAGATGTAATGTGACCAGCCGCATCCTTCACCCTGACAGACTGTATCCCCATAAACTGTGAGCCAAAATGAGCTTCTTTCCTTAAGTTGCTTTATCGGGCACCTTTGTTACACCATGAAATAAGTAACTGATACATTTAAATGTAGTGTCCTTCTTTATAGGCCATTTTAAATGACATTTACCCATATCTTTCTTAACCTTGGCCCTGAAGTTCAGTTCCTACAGGGTCTTGACATCACCGGCTCTGGCTCCATTGTTAGAGCTGACATGCGGTTGAGCATGGTGGCCTGTCTTTACCTCTTATGGGCGGAGGGCACAGCAACATGACTTCTACTGGCCTTGTAGAAAGACGTGGGAGTGGAAACCCAGGCTTAGACACAGGAGGTAGCCTTCACAGCTGTGCCACATCATTATCCTGTGGGTACCACCAGGACGGGCAGAGTCAGGTTGTAGTAAGTTCAGCGGTGAAAAGTAGTCTGGAAAGCACCATGCTGTGTAGTGGTAAAGCACCGAGTGTTGAGGCAGGTGCCTGGGGTAGGACTTCAAGGGATCTACTCGTTGCTCTCGAGAGGGCCTTAGGCTGATGAAGCCCCTCTGGAACAGGTCATGCTCCCACCTAAAAAGAGAAGGAGCAGGTCTGGAGAGATGGCTCAGAGGTTAAGAGCACTGGCTACTCTTCCAGAGGTCCTGAGTTCAATTCCCAGCACCCACATGGTGGCTCCCAGCTATCTGTAACGAGATCTGGTGCCCTCTTCTGGCCAGCAAGCATACAGACAGACAGAATATTGTATACATAATAGATAAATAAAAAAAGAGGAGCACATGGTGAATAATGCACTAGCTGTGCGCGTGCACACACGCACGTGTGTGTTATATGGATGTGATGTATGCACTGTGTGAGCAGGTGCAGAAGCTCAAGGAGGCATCAGGGGTTTGTCCTATAATGCTCTGCCGTCTTCCTTCAAAACACATCTTTCACTGAACCCAGAGCTAGACTGGAACCCAGCTTGCTCCAGAGACCCTCTCAGTTCTGTCCCCCACAGTGCTGGAGCTATAGGTTTGTGTATAGTCACACTTGACTTTCTGAATGGGTGCTGGGGATTCAAACCCAGGCCCTCATGCTTGAGCAACAAGTGTTCTTGCCCACTGAGTCATCTCCCTAGCCCCTTGGCCTGGCTTTTAAAGCTGCCACCAGGAAATGATAAATTCCACTCTTATTGACCTTTCACTGTTCAAAGTATGGTAGCTCCAGGGGTCTAGGAGATCCCACCCTGCAAGGTGCCGAGCCTGGAAGGAGAACAGAACTTCATGCACAGCTGAGGCCTTCCCTTGTCTTCCTGCTTCAGAACGCATTTCCTTTTCTCCCAACATGGAACATACTCCCACCCCTGCTAGGGAGAAAACCCAGGTCCTGTCTCAGAGTGCGGGGAAGTGAGGAAACACCCCACGGAAAGTTCTGGTTTGTTCTGCTCAGAATGGGGCTTGGTAAACTGTGACAGCCTATCACTTTTGTGACAGACGCCCTTTCCGTGAAGCCTGCAGCCCAGCTCAGGAGGAGCCATGGCACTGCAGGGCATCAGCAACTGCTTTGGATCTTGTGCCACACAACCCAGAAGGTGGCTTTTCATGACAGGGGACCCAGGGTGCAGTTCTTGGACCCCTGAAAGGCCACATGTGGGGAAAGCAACAGCAGCACTTCATTCACCCTGGAAACCACATCATAGGATGAAGGCTCTTAGGGCGTCTAATGGCCAAGCACACATTAGCACAGCAGGCAGATGCTAAGGCCATTAGCGACAGAAGGAGATCAGAGTGCTGGTGCTTCTGAAAGATGTCTTGAGTGGTCCTCCAGCCTGCAGCCTGCTCCCAGCATCTTCTCTGAGCCTGGGACCTGAGAGGTCGCTCACCATGGTAACCTGAGCAGAGAGAAGGATGTATGTACACCTGTTTGGATAGTGCTTCTCGGGCCTGTCCAGAGATAGCATCCGTAATGCAAGCGAGAGTCGATCTGCTCTCTGCCCTGCACCTCTTCCCAAGGGACGCCACGGACAGTTGGAAACAGGCGCAGAGAGTGGAAGGCTACGGCCTGTGCGGAAACAGCTTTCCAGAAGTGAAAACCTGTGCATCAGGAAGGAGGAGGGGAGGGAGCATCGTTTACACAGCCATGAAGTTGTCGTCCTGTATGGCTGCTTAAAGGTTACCCATGCTCTCACCCATGACACCCGGCCACTCCCCCCACCCCATCCCGCCTGGCTCTGCAAGTAACATTAGTAAACTCACTGGTTCCCCCTGGGGAACTGAACTTTGGTTTGTCATTGCAACCTTAGGAGGAAATGGGTGGATTTTGCCTTGCCCCCACCTGGGTGGGAATTCTGTACCCCTTTTTCTAATCACAGGCTCAATCACTTAGCAGACCTCCTATAACTTCGGCCCCTGCAGTTCTGAGACAAGCAGGCAGCAGCCATCATCCAGGGGAGGGAGGAGCCAAGTGCCTCCCTCTCAACCTGAGCCACAGTCACGATGGACCACAATGATTTATCTCTTGCACTAACAACTGTTTTATTTTTGATAAAACAGTTATCAGTCTGAGCGGTCTCTGTGCACATGTGAGTACGGATGCCCCTGGAGGTGCAGAAGAGAGCCTGGGGTCCTTTGTTGTTGAGCCACCAGAGTTGTGAGCCTCTAGACACGGGATCTGGGTCCTCTGCAAGACCAACGTGTGCTCTTGACTGCTGAGCCACCTCTCCACCCCCACTATTCTCAAAACCGTACCCTGTTCCGGGCACTAAATCACTTTCACTTTTCTCACGCTGCCTGTGTGTTGTATTTTCTCTCCACCCCCTCGCTCTCTCACTGCTCTCTCTCTCTCTCTCTCTCTCTCTCTCTCTCTCTCTCTCTCTCTCTCTCAACTGCTCCTTTACAACCTGGGGCCCTCACAACTGTTTACAAGAAGCTACATGTGAGACCGGTCCATCCCGATTCTTACATGTTCTGCCTCATGGACTGAAGCTTTGTTTTTGCTTTGCTCCCCAGGTTTACCTCATTGCTTGTTTCCTCTCGTGGGTGAGAGGCTTCATTACTTTCTTTCTTCCTTGTTTAATGACAAAACCTCCCAGAGCAATGAACAAATGGTTTGGTTACACCCCCCAAGTTTCTCTACCTGAGTTTCAGCCCCCATTATGTTCTGAATAGCCTATAATTGCCGTTTTCTTCCTTTTGAGTTGAGTGATTAGGAAACAAGTTTCCAAGTGATTGTTTTTCTGTTTTCCTTTTTGTTTGACATTTCTGCCTTTATTGTGTTGCAGATAATGTAGCCTGGCAAACAACGGCTTCTCAGACTCCCAGAACCTTATCAGTGTTGGTCACTGTGAACCCAGAAAGCCAGTGCTTATTTTCGTTTGCAACATGGGGATGTCTATGTTTAATTTTTAGAGTGGTCTTAAATTATTTATTTAATCTGTGGGCACACATGAAGCCTCTGCTCTCTCTTTCCACCATGTGGGTCCTGGAGATTGAAATCAGGTTGTTAGGCATGGTGCCAGGAACCATGAACTGTCTTGCTGGGCTTGTTTTTAAATGTTCATAGTTCTCATTTTGTTTTCAGTTTTATGTGCCCCCCCCCTTCTCTGTTTCTACCTCTTCCCTTATGGCAAATGAATTTTTTTTTCCCCATGTACTGTAGGAACTCAAGTTGCTATTTTTTGCTGTTGTTTCTGTGGTGCTTGGTTTCAAACTGAGGACATAGATTGCTGGGCAAGAGCTACCGTACAGCCTAACTGCACACCCGGCCCCTCGAGGTTCTCTTTTACAGTCCATTATTTTCATAAATACCTTTAATCAAGGTGGCACACGATAGGAGGGGCGAAAAGATGGTGGCACTCAAAGATCTGAAATTGAAAAAACACTGATTATGCTCTGTTCATGAAGAAAAAGTCATCGCAGCATCAGAGACTGAAACAAGGTCTGAGGGGACCCCCGCCCCCGCGCGGACATGGCGGTGAGGACGTCACTAGCCGGTAGGCGGCGCTCGTGGCTGGCGTCGATTTGGGAAGCCCGCTGCTGTTAGGCAGCGGCGCACCACGAGAGGGCAGCACCTCCCTGGCCTCTGTTGCCAGGTGGCCTCTGTTGTGGGCGGGAGATCAGCCCAATAGGGAGGGGTTCGTTCAGTGGGACAAGTGCTTAAGGATCTTCTTTCAGGGGTCTGGGACACACCTCCCTTCAAAATTACTTGGACATCTGACAGTGGTTGTGTGTGTGTGTGTGTGTGTGTGTGTGTGTGTGTGTGTGTGTGTGTAAGGGGGCAGGGGCTAAATTGATTCCATCAGTGTCTTGGAAGCTGCAAGTGGGCAAAGTGGGCAGCTTGGGGGTTTGGGTAGCAAAGTCTTGACAGTTTGGAAAACAGTACTTCAGGGGCCAGGGGAGGTGAGCCAAATCCTCAGGGCCCAGGTCGGTAGAACGTGTGTGTGTGTGTGTGTGTGTGAGAGAGAGAGAGTCAGTGTGATCGTCAGCTGGAGGTTGGTTTTGTATTGTGGCCACCTCTTTTTTGGATAAGTACCAGAGGTTTTTGTTTGTTTTAAAGCATTTTCTTATCCTTCCATCTCGTATAAAGCAATTTCTTCTTATGTATGTGCATGTGGGGGGGGGATGTGGGCGTCTATATATATATGTGTGTGTGTGTGTGTGTGTCTGTGTGTGTGTCTGTGTGTGTGGGCAGATGAGTAAGGTTGTCTGGGTGTGTATATATGTGGGTGTGAGCATATGAGTGAGGAGGCCAGAGGCTCAGATCAGTTGTCTTCTTTTACCCCTGGGTGATCGTGTTTGCCTGATGAGCACTCCATTGAGTGAGCCATCTCCCCAACCCCATCAAACCCCTTCACATCCTTTTTAACTGTGGTGGACAAGATGTAGCCTTCCTGCCCTTCTCAAACCCATATGTCTGTGTGTCTAGGAACCATAAAATAGCACAGATGCATTTAATGTGAAATTGGAATCTGCAGCAACTGCCTTGAAGGTGCTGCTTGCTACAGGGGCTATGTGACCGAAAGTTATGGTTGGACTGAGATCCGCTAGGGCTCTCAGAGCATTTCAGACATGGAAATGTCACACGCAAAGGCCCTGAGATAGGAGTGAGCTTGTTCTCTGCAGGAAAGTGCAAGCAGGCAGCGTGGCTGGGGTAGGAGAAAGTGGGCAGCGACTGAAGCTAAGTAACAGCTGGGGGCTGGGATCCTTCAGAATATCAAACGGAGGCAAAATGTCTGTCTTGTAAAGAGGATTTGGAGCCATGTGGACTTGAAGCATCGTGGTGCTCAGCCCATGGAATGGAAGCGGGAATGGGGTGTGGCAGAGTTGGGGGGGTGCATCTAGGAAGCAGCGTAGCTAAAGACCAAACCAGGGGATGCAGAAGGCAGGTGCAGGACCAGCTGGCAGTCTTCTCTAAGCAGGGCGAAAGCCACGGTTTGGTGTCCGTCTCTCTCTGGAAACAGTGCAACCGGAGAACATATTGTTTTCTTTAACTAGGCCACGATGACTAATTATTAGACTTACTTCAAAAGGTTACTTTGTACAGACATGCGATTAGGGGGGGAGGAGAGTTGGAACCCCAATTCATTCCGAAACCCCGGTAGAGAGAACTCGTGTGTGGTTTCTGAGCGCAATGACTATGAACGTTCTCTTTAACTCAGCTGTGGCCACAGGCGTGACACAAAAACAGAGCTCTGCATCAGCTCCCTGGAGCATCTGGGGCAGCACACGGCAGAGCTGGGAGACCCCTGCCTGGATGGACAGGGCTGTGACCGGGAGCCAGTGCTGGGAGGTGGGGTGCCAGACCTGGAGCCAGGGAGCTGTTGCTAGGTGTGGCTTTGTCCCATAGCAACCACATCCATCTGGCCCAGGTCATCTAACCTACAAAGGCCTCTCTGGTTTTGTTGCTCAGTGACATTCATGAGGGGTCGTGGGACATCGGGATGGCACCTTCAGCTTTCTGGACTGTTGTTTCTTCTGGTCACATTAGTGTTCTCTGAGGGACCGCCTCAGGCTGTATGCCATTCCTTTCTTTGAAATCTAGTGACTTTAATTCCTGTAATCTGGATCACCCCACTGAGACAAACCTCCTGCTTCCTTCGCTAGAGGGGTGGGCCAGTGGTCTGCTCTGGTGATGTGTGAAGCCATTGTGGTCCAGTGTGGGGATGCAAGCCCCCAGTGGTCCCATATAGGAATGTACAAGCACATTAGATCTAACCAGGGGATACAGCTGGTCTGATTCCCTATAGGCACAAGGTATCCTGGAGGCCCCTGAGCCCCTCAACTTTGCTTCCTTTCTATAGGATTGGCAAAAGAATGTTCATGATGTTAGTGTCAGGGCCCAAGATGTACTGGGGCTCTCTAAGGGTCAGGCACCATGTCAGACACTTAGCCAACCATGGCCACATTTCTTCCTCCCTTGACGGTGTGAAGTTGACAGTCATTCCCACCTGAGAAACAGAGAGGCTCAAGACAGTTTTCCAATGCCACACAGTAAGCAGGGTGGAGATGGCCCTACTGCTCAAGCCTGGCTACGCCTGCCCCCTCCCCGGCCTTGCAGACAGACTCCATCTTCCCATTTAATGTTCACAACAGTAGCGAGGCAGAAATGAGCCCCAAGTGGTAGGGACCTCTTTCTGAAAAGTTATAGTTATTTATTTATGTGCTTGTACCCGTGAGTACATGTATGTCATGGCACACGTGGGGAGGCCCGAGGACAGTTTTTGAGAGTCTGTCCACTCCCTCTACCATGCAGATCTCAGGGATTGGACTTAGGTCATTAGACTTGGCAGCAGTTGCCTTTACTTGCTGAGTCATTTTGCTGGCCTGTCGGAGGCTTCTTCACAAAGCGGAAGGGCAACTGGCACCCTGGCCAGGCTAGAGCCAGGCTAGAGCCAGGCATCCTGGTGTGTTGGAAGACATTGCTGGTTGGTCAGAGGAAGGAGGACCCCACACTGGTGCCTATTCTGAGCTGCCCAAGGATGCTGCCTGCCCGCCATCTGAGTCTGTAATGCTAAGTAGTGGCGTCTGGATGGAACCCTTTCCTCCAAATGGCAGGAGGGTCAGTTACCACATCAGAGGCTACATTTCCCAGCTGCTGCTTAGCCCTCAGCTGAGAACAGGCTGAAACTGAACACGACCCACGGTTCATCACCATTGGTGATGCGTTTAAGGCCATTCCTGCATCATTTCACTGAGCATGAAAGGCTCAATGTAAGTAAAAGATTCTTGCTCCCAAGTAGGAGTGTGAAGATTCCCTAGACATGCAAATTCAAATTTGCAGATTATCTTCCATACCTGACCATTTTCCACCACCTTCTCACCACAGGAGAGTATAGTCTCAGCTCAGCTCAGGATGGAAGCCCCCAAGGGGCTTTTATTCTGTGTGTGTGTGTGTGTGTGTTCCTGGATACATGGGTGTATGTTTGTGTGTCTGTGCTCAAGGGTGCATGGGTATGTGTATGTGTGTTCATTGGTGCATGGGTATGTGTATATTCATGAGTGCATGTGTGTGTGTATGTTCATGGGTGCATGTGTGTGTTCACGGGTACATGGATGTGAATGTGTGTTCATGGGTGCATGGGTATGTGTATGCATGTATGTGAGAGCCAGAGGATGACCTTGGGATTCTTCCTCGATTGCTATTTAAACCTAATTAAAGAAGATTTATTCAAAAAATTATTTCTAAGTGTGTGTGTGTGTGTGTATGTGTGTATGATTGCATGCAGGGGCCAGGGAGCTGAGGTTACAGGTGGTTGTGAGCTGCTAGGCCTGGGCACTAGGAATTGAACTCAGGTTCTCTGCAAGTGATTCACTTTTACCCATGAGCCATCTCTCCATCCACTTCACCTTATTCTTTAAGACAGGATCTCTCCATGAACCTGGAGCTTTCTGATTTGGCTAGCCTTGCTGGCCAGTGAACACCAAGTATAGTCCCATCTCTACTTCCCAGTGCAGGGTCATAGTCACATGCTGCCGTGTCCAGTTTTTCCTTCCCTCCCTTCTTCCTCTCCCTCCTCCCCCTCTTTCTTAAAATGTGTATTGGTGTTTTGTCTGCATGCATGGCTATACACACTGTGTGTGCAGTGCCTGCAGAGGCCAGAAGAGGACATCAGATCTCCTGGAGCTGGATAATGGTGAGCCACCTGACATGGGTCATGGAACTTGAACCTGGGTATCCTGGAAGAGTAGTCAGTGTGCTGAGGCATCTCTCCAGCCCTGTGTCCAGCTTTGCACGTGAATGTTGGTGATCATTTTCTACTTTTAGAACTCAGAAAGGCTCTCTCCTCCAGCCCTCATGTTCTGTGGACTTTCTTCCAGACTTTGAGCTGAGTCCTTTAGCCCCCTCCTTTCCCACCTGGATTTTGACTGCCACTCATCTGCTTTTAGTACCCAGAGTTTTGCTTTTTCTTGGAAAACCATGTATTTCATAGAGAAGACTGGTCTTGTAAGTTTGATTTTTACATTTGAGATGCATTCCTATGGCATGCCCTGGTTTCACACCTGTTGGCGGTAAGGCCCGTAGTGTAGATGCACTGTGGTTAGCTTATACAGTCCCCAGGTAAAGGTTATTTCCCGGTGTGAGGTGCAGATAAAACTGTTATAACATTTGCATGCAAGATTTCATGTGGGCATGAGTTTTATTTCCTCCTGCGTGGGCATCCATGGTCGGGATTGCAAGCTGGTGGGGTAGATGGTCAAAGGTTATAAGAAACCACCATGTCACTTTCCTAGCAGCCATAACAGCCTGCACCCCCAGCAGTGCACAGGTGAGCACTCCGGATGCTCTGTGCCCTTGCCAACTCCTGCCATCGTATGGGAGCATGGTCTCTACAGCAAGGTTTTGTCTTGAAAAGCCATCCTAGTAGGTATGTGAGTATCCAGCATGGCTTTTATTTGAGTTTCCTTGAGAATCATATTTTTTGTAAACATTAATTTTATTTTGTGTGGATGTGTGTGAACACATGTTGTGGTATTTGTGTAGAGGTTAGAAGACAACTTTTAAGATTCAGTTTTCCCCTTCCATCATGTGGGTTCCAGGGATCCCACATGTCATTAGGCTTAGCAGTAAGTACCTTAATTTGCTGATACATCTATTTTATTTTTAAAGATTTATTTATTTTTATTTTATGTGTATTTGTGTATTGCCTGTGTGTATGTCTGTGTGAGGGTGCCAGATTCTTAGAACTGGAGTTACAGACAGTTGTGAGCTGCCGTGTGGTTGCTGGGAACTGAACCCAGGTCCTTTGGAAGAGCAGCCAGTGCTCTTACCCATTGACTGTCTCTGCAGCCTCTGCTGAGCAATCTTACCAGCCCAGAGAAACATTTTAATTTCAGATGTTTGAGATAGGTTTGCTTATGTAGCCCAGGCTTGCCTCACAAGTCCCCTGCCTCAGCTTCCTTCCTTCTTTTTCTTCTTGCTGTGATAAAAACACTCTGACAATTAAGGGAGAAAGATTAACCCTGGTTCACATTTCAAGTCTACAGTTCAAGTTCGTCACCACCAGCATGCCCACACCCGAAAGCATGCATGTCACTCAGCTCCCTACCCCCATTTCCACAGCCCAGGGTCTGAGCCAGGGAAAGGTGCTGCCCACAGTGGGCTGGTCTTCCCTCCCAAATGAGCACAGCCACAATGACGCTGCAGAGGTCGCTCGCTAGACCTTCTCCTCGGTGGTTCTTGTCAAGCTGGCGCTAACACCAGCCATTACAGTGGTACACCCAGTTCTGCCACAGTAGCATCTTCCGCTCATCCACGCCGCGCTACCTCCATTGTTGACCTGTCTTTGTGTGTCGGCACCTGTGATTTCTGTAAACACGACTCCATTTCCGGTAGGGCCCATTCCACTCCTGCATTTATAGGTAATGTTCTTGTCTGCCTGTTTTCTTTTGTTGAGCCTGGGCTCATGTTTATCGTGAAACTGAGAATGATCTAGAACTTCTGACCTTGGTGCTTACACCCCCGAGTGTTGGGATTATAGACATCTACCACTGTGCCTCGTTTTGTTTGGGAACCAAGTGACATTGCTAACACATATTTGTCAGTGTGTAATGTTGTCTGGGTCTCAGCGGCCTTCTCTGGCTATGCCATCTGTCTGACCTCGATTCTCACCCCATGTGTGTCTTCTGAACTCTTAGTGTCTGAGATGGGTGTTAGAATAGTGGTTTAAGGGTTTTGACCTGTGTTCTGGACATTTTCCCTTCAGCTCAGGGTCATGGTGGGAGAAAGACCAGAAAGTGAAGAAACTCCTGGGGTCACATCTGCTACTGTCTCCCTTTGCTGTGATAGAATATTCTGGCAAGAACAATCTAAGGGAGAGAACTGAGATCACAGTTCAAGGGTACAGTCCATCCTGGTGGGAAGTCGAGGAGCTTGAAGTATTCCGGTTCAGGAAGCAGCCGGCACTCATGCTTGTGTTCAGCTTTCTCTTCGGGCCCAGGGGATGGCACACACCTTCTTCCTGCCTCAGGTAACCTAATCAAGGTAATTTCTCACAGCTGTGCCCAGAAACTTGCTAAGTGATTGCAGCTTCCCTGACATTGATAGCCGCACTGATCACCACAGACCCTTCACAGTCTTCAGAGGGATGGCAACTCCTTCTCACCTCCGGGATCTGGTGAATGTGTTACACTGGGGTTCTGTTTCCCTAATTGAAGGAAAGCTTCTCTCTAGAGTGTGGGTAGTCAGGACCCCTTACCCCAGCCTTCTCAGGCATGTGCCCAAGAAGAAAAGCCCTGCTTTACATCCCCAAAGCAATCAGTATCGGTGCTAGGTGTTGCCCCTGAGATGACTGATGGAAGGAACAGGACAAGGACCGCATAGCCTGGAGCTTGCCCGGGGTCTCTAGTATTGGATGAGAGGAAGCAGGAGGGGCCAGAGTAGGCAGCCTAGCATGCAGATGGGAATGTGGCGGTGAACAAGTACCCCAGGGACTGGTTACCCCCAACCCCCCTCAGGGTGGCTTCAAAAATCTGTGTGTAGCTGAGGATGACCTCGAGCTCCTTGATGCTCCTGCAGGTGCCTCCAAGCTGAGATTACAGGCACGTGCCATGGCTGTTTATTACGTCCTGGTTCTGGAGGTCCAGCCCGGAGTCTGGTGCGTGCTAGCAAGCACTCTACCGACTGAACTACATCAAGAGGGCCCTCGCACTCCCAGCTGCCTTGTGGACGTGTGCCAGTATCCAAACAAAGCCTGTGGTTGAGGATCAGGAAGGTTCTGGCCAGTGGGTTAAAAATCTGCTTCCATTAAAAGGTCATGTTGCGAGGGACCATCTCTGGATGTTTCGAGAGAGAGCGAGGGATGGGAAGGCATATGATTGACTCATATGCACATTTATTACAACCATGCTGCCTGTCAAGGCCTGAGAGATGCACTCCTTTGTCTAATTAGCCATTGTGGCTATGTCTCCATGGTGACTTTTATGTCAGTGCTCACAATAGACACGTGTGCATCCATTAGAGGGGACACAGTCACC
Organism: Myodes glareolus; assembly: GCF_982192425.1. Classification (NCBI taxonomy): domain Eukaryota; kingdom Metazoa; phylum Chordata; class Mammalia; order Rodentia; family Cricetidae; genus Myodes; species Myodes glareolus. The sequence goes on along the minus strand of NC_142035.1, from coordinate 16,061,860 downwards.
AAATGTAAGCAGTGGTCCAGGATGGAGTGGCTTTTTACAGCACAGGCTTTGAGCGGCTTCGAGAAGTACCAGAAGACAGCAGAAGGATGGTTGTTCTAAGCCATAAGTCAGGGGTGTGAAACCCGGGAAGATGGGGTACTCATCCCACCCCCCATGATAGGAACTTCAGTGGGAAAGAGTCATTCATTATTTTCTGGACAGATACTAAATATATTTTTAGTGAAGGAGCCAGGAAGGTGTTAAAAACTTCAGACTTTAAGTGTAAATATCTGAGAGTGAGGAAAACAGGGCACAACGGTACACCTCTATAATCACAGCACTCAGGAGATGGTCTAAAGTTCAAGGCCAGTCTTGGTTATATGTAAGTTCCAGGCTTTCCCAACCTCCAGGAAAAAGCCCTTAAAAATACACAAGTTGGTTAACAGATTGAAAACTCAGCTTCTCCTAAGAGAACAGAGGAGAGTCGACAAGATTTAGCCTTTTGGTTTTGTTTTCTTTAGTATTGGAGATTGAACTCAGGACATCACACTTGACGGATAGGATTTCTACCTCTGAGCTATAACCTGTGTCCAAGGTTTTTGTCTTTCGTAAAAAACAAAACAAGAATGTGGCAAACAAGGACTGTCTAGTCCTCTCAGTGGGTGTCCTGATGGAGGTGACTGTCAAGAACCGAGGACTCCATGAGACTGGACCACCAGACCTGGGCCTCTTGGGGGACTGGGCATGGGGTTCAGTCTCTGGACTCTGTCTCACTCTTGTCCAGTGTCTTCGGGACCTGCAGAAGGCCCAGAGTGTGGTCAGTATATCACAGACTGTGGGGTTTGAGAGGTAAAGGGGGATTTCCCAGGAGGGCAGAGACCAACACCAAAGCCGGCCTACAGGCCACCAGCTCTGCTGTGAGCTGAGAGTCCAGCCCCTTGTGAGAGACACTTCAGCGGCCCTTTCTGCAGAAGGATGAGCTGCAAAGGCCTTTTGTGTTTCCCCTGGCTGCTTTGTCTGCTGGGCTCACAGGACTGGTCAGACCCTAGCTTGCTCGCCAAACTCAGACTCAACATGGGCTAGAAGAGTCCTCCAAACAGGAATTCTCAGGCCCACAGTCAGAACAGGGGACTCTATTCGCAAGACACCTACCTGGAGGTGGCTCAACCTGGGTTCAAGAAGCAAGCCACAGAGGTGGCATTGTTTTGAAGCACACGAACTGACTACCCCTCACGTTTTTCATGTAAGGGGGAATTAAAATTAAAGGAAGATCTGGCATGGCTGCCATGATGAGGTGGAGAATGGGTCAAATACAAGACCGTCAGGAGGCCAGAACAGCCCGCTGGGAGCATTTACTGCTGCATCTCGGAGCTCTCTATCCCCTTTTGGCCTAGTTTAGCAATTGACTGTCTGTTAAGCCTGTGGTCATCTGAGAGAGAGAGGTTCCCAACAATGCCAGGAGCTTTGGAGCCATCAGGTTCTGGGTTCAGTTCCCACTCAATGTCTGTAATGCCCCAGGCAAATCACTTAAAATGATTGCATTTTAGGGTAATGGTAGGGTCCTAGGAGTTTATAGGTCACATGATAATTTCTCATGAAATACTGGTTGCTATGGAGAAGAGATGACTCAGTGTGTGCTTGCTAAGCAAGCATGAACACCTGACCCCAGCACCCACATAAAAAATTCAAGTGCAGCAGTGCACACCTGTAATTCTAGTACTTAGAAAGCAGAGACAGGAGACTCTTGGGGGGCCCCAGCCTCATGTATTTTTTTAAGACATCCACTTTTTATTTTTATGTAAATAGGTCTTTTACCTGCTTGTATATGCACCATGTGCATGCAATACTGGTAGAAGCCAGCAGAGGGCATTGGAACTGGAGCTACAGACAGTTGTCCATGGGGATGCTGGGAGCAGAGCCTGGGTCCTCTGCAAGAACATCCAGTGCTCTTAACCACTGAGCCATCTCTGCCACCCTCTTCTGCGTTTTAAAAAAAATAGTACCATATTTAATGAGAAGCTGACGATGTTAGTGGTTATAATTTTACAGTTCTAGGCAGCCCTGTCCCCAGATCTGTTGTCATTATGAATCTTCATGTCCCTTCTGGTCTACAATGAATGACAATGACAATCCTTTCCTTACAGAATGCTTGCAGCACCCTCACCATCCATTCAGCAGACACTGCTGTGGCACCTACAGGGCCCAGCACCATTCTAGGCCGTGTTAGGGCAGCAGAGAGTCAAACAAGGAAATCACAGGCAAACACAGGGTGCGAGATGAGGTAGGGCATCTCTTCGAGGCAACTGCCAGACTCAGACCACCCTCTCATTCATAAGACAGAATCCTGGACCTGTCTCGGTCCCCGCAAGGGGATGCTTTGGGCTTGCTTATTGGGTTGACTTCAATCTGACTCTGTAAGTCATTAGCTGCACTGGTTTTGAAATCTTGTCTTGAACAGTGCCTGGCCGGTGAAGGCTGATGGGTGAGGAACTGCCAAGACCTATCCTTTCTAGACTTTCTGGGCATAGCAAATTGTGAATTAGAGCGAACCACTTTTCCCAAGCTGCAGCACGGAGGATCCAGGGATGGCGAGCCCAGCAAAGAATTGCTTTCTCCCTCCTGCTCTGAGAAGTGGGGATGCCAGGCCCTGAGCCCTGCAGGCAGGAAAGCGTTAAGAGAGAAATGTGCATTTCCACTGAACAAGAAAATCAACTTAGAAAAGAAATGTGTATTGGAAAATATCTATTTGCCTGCAAAATAATGTAAAAATAATGAGCTCCCATTCCCCTTTGATGTGCAGCGCACGCTTTTAAGGAAAGATTCTGCATTTCTGAGATACTGGGCCTGCCGTGTAATGAAGTGGTTGTTATGGCAACAGCTTTCAAAAGCAAGTATTTTTCTGAGAGATGTGCTCCACACAGCCAGCGTGAGAGAGGAAAACATGAAAACAGAGACAGGGGGACGAGCTAAACAGAAGGTATCAGCTGCAGAGAACACTCGCTCGGGTTCAGATGTGCCCACTCCAGCCCCCACCACCCTGGCCTAGCTTGCAGCCCTGCAGAGAAAGCCATCCTTGCACCCCCTCTGAAGGGGGCCCTAGAGGGATGGGGGAGGGAGTCCATCGTTGGTCCCACTCAGTGGTCCTCTCCTTCCCTGCTGGCCCCAACCTCAGCCTCACCCACTCCCAGGCTTACTCCCAGCTCCTTTGCTCAAGAGCATGAGAGGCAGCCCCCCACCCCCATTACCTCTGAATCCTCACCGGCATTCAGGCCTCCTGCCCTCTGGGAATCCTGAAGGTTCGACTAAGCAGGCATAGCATGGAGAACTGGGGCCAGGAGCCCCTTTTAACCTGTATGACAACTCTGCATGTCTTGCCAGTGCCTGGCCAGTGGAAGCCATTGGCCCCATGTGTGGATGCTACTGAGGTTAAGTGAGCAGCCCACATCTGTCAGTCAGCGGGAACAGGCTCTGCCTTCCTGTTCCTGTTCATACCAAGTCTTCAGGTTCTGTAAGGACTCAACCACAGACACCTTGACCATGAGTCATGATGTCACAACATGCCACCTCTTAAGAGAGAGACCCCTTGACATGTTCTTACTACCTTCTAGAGAGTCTGGACTGAGCAGACCTGTGTGAGGCAGGGGACTGCCTGGAATGAAAGTGTCTTGGTGACAGTGTCCCCCTGGTTCTCTATGCTCCCTTCTCTGGAGCCCTGGATGCACTTGGGAACCCTAGGCACATGAGAGGACCTTTAGGAGACAGACAGTCCTGGAAGGTTCTGGTGGTTTCTGGACAGGTTTTTGGAGGTCTCAAGGCCACCCAGCTAGTCCTTTTCTCAAGTCTGGGAAACCTTCGGGGACCAGGCATATGTGACATCAGAGGAGAGGGATCCTGGAGTGTGAAACGCGGATTGTGTACATGTGTGTGAAGTCCCATGGGAGGCAGTCAGGAGCCACACAGGTTTTGTATGTCAGGGTGAGGGGGACAGGTGTGCCTACAGCTTTAGAGCACCTGCTCTCTCCCTGGTCACATGCTCGTGTGTGTGTGTGTGTGTGTGTGTGTGTGTGTGTGTAGGATGTATATGTGAAGGACTTTCTATGAGGGGCATGTGTAACAGTGTGCACATGCGTGCGAGTGTATTTCTTGTATGTGCATGAGGGTGTGTGTCCATGTGCATGTGCACCTGGGTGTGGTACAGAGTGTACACACACGGGGGGGGGCTAATGAGCCTGAGGGGGCGTGCAGCTGTGAGCTACAAGAAGCGCTCCTGAGAATGTGTGCATGGGATGTGCCCAGGGAATGTGGGGTGTGAGCCTGCAGCCGCATCTTCAGCACGGGAAATCAGGCATGTGCTGGCTGGATTGGGAGTCACAGGGACAATGCTGTTGTCCTGGCCTCTGGATCATAAAACATAAGACTTTAAGCTAGAAACAGCCTTTGAAGTCTTCCCCTTCCATTATAGCTGGGACAAACAAGCAAACAAAAAACAGAGAGCATCAAGACGTTCCCAACCTGGCACAGCAAACTCAGGATCACGTTGGAAGTTGCCTTGAATCTAGGTCGAATGGATCCCCATCTCCTACCACTGGCTCCCACGTGCCCTGAGGAAGAGAGGGGGTTAAGCACAGACTGATGTGTATCAGGCAACAAGCATCATAAAATTTAATTCTTAACATTATTGGGGGACTTAAAAAAAAAAACCGGGAACTTCCCTGTGCCAATTAGTTGATTGACTATCATTGGTTTCTGGGGTAGAGAAATTTGATCTTGGGGTGAATGAACCTGTTTCTCAGGGAAAAGGAGCCGTGCTATGGAAAAAGAAATTCAATTAAGTGTCAGGCTGCAGAGTGACAGACTGCTTTTGATAGGACTTTTAGCTTAATTGCTTGTATTTCATCAAGAGATCTATTTGTTCAGGGCATCTTCATGCTCCGGTCCGGGAGTGTCTGGGTGGCTGCTGGCTATTTTCTGCATTGACTAAGAACTCTGAAGGTGGCTCTTGAAGAATTGCCTGGAACCTTAGTGACAGGTATGGTCCTGGCTGTTAGACTCACAACCCCACCCCCTGCCCCCGCCCTCTCCCGTTATAGCAGAAACCGGTGAGTGTTTTCCTCTTTTCTCTGGGGGAGAAAACTCTAAATTTGAGTTTTATCTTCTTAAAGGGATTGGAGCCCCAGAGAAACGGTCAACCAGGTGGATGACTTGTTTTTGTTTTTCCTTCTCACAAGAGTGGGTTTAAACGCATGTACACTGGTAATATCGGATATGGAGGTGATCCAGGAGCTAACGTCGCTGCATTAAAAACAAAAACAAACACCAGCAGCAGAAGCAGCTTTCAAAATAAATGTCCTCTGAAAATAAAGCCCTTCCTGTAAGATTTAAATTAATACAAGACATGATTAGACTTTCATAGAATGTCAAACAGATGCCCTTGGTCTTCTAGACGTCATTAGAAACTAACACAGTGCCTTGAGCTGATGGGTCTCTGAAGACCTCCTGGGCCTGCTGCCCACACAGGTGAATCACCTTGTTTTCAGAGGCAAGCACATACGGTTCAGAGTAGGCGAGAAGTTTCCTGGGTATGCAAGCTGTCTGGGACAGAGCCAGGGTCAGACCCGTCACCCCTCTCCTTTCTGAACTCCAGACCTGCAGGGGCAAGTGTGCAACAGCTCTGGAAATCACTCCGGTGGAAGGGTGCTACAAGCCCTTTGCCCAGCCGGGCGTGACGAGTGTTTGTGTTATGGGGTGACTGGGGGTGTTCTAGGGTGTTCTGTGCAGTTCACCTGGGTTACGCCCAGCAGTCTAGGCTCGGAAGCATCAGCTGACAGGGACACTGTGCTTTCAAGTGGGGCTTGAAGAAGAGGATCTCATTCTTCAAGCTAATGGAGGGTCATTGTCCAGGGCTAGGGAGCCCCTCCCAACCTGGTCCTTAAGAGATAGTCTGCTCCAGTGGGCAGGATCTGGACTGGGTTTAGGTCCACAGCAGGCTGGGAGCTCCCTATACCCGTGGTGGGCTTCACATTCTCTGGCACTTTTATTGCCCCTCTGTGGTAGACCGTCATCCATGGCTCTTCGTCCCTCTCTTTTCTCCTTTCCTCCTCTGGCTTCTTTTTCTCCCGCCTTCCTCCCATCCCCTGCCTGTACAGATGTGGGTTTCTAATGTGCTCCAGCTACATGTAGCCACACTCTGGTAGAAACTTAAACTAAACCTCAGTGCAAATATTAACTCTTTGGAAATTGGAGGATACTGCAGATCAAGGCTACTTATTTGTTTGCTTTTGGCCATTTTTTTTTTGGATACATGGTTGCCTCCATCCATCTTTTATTATGCAACCATCTGCCTGAATATTCAGATGTCCATCTACCCATCCGTGTGCCCATGCATCCACCAGTCCCATCTCTGATGGCTAATCTTGATTGTCAGCTTGACACACCTGGAAAGAGGGACTCTCAAATCTCAAATGAAGAATCGCCTCCATCAGATTGACCTGTGTGCATGTTTGTGGGACATTTTCTTGTTGGCTGATTGATAGAGGAGGGCCCAGCCCACTATGGGTAATACTATCTCTAGGCTACTGGGCCTGGGCAGAGCTATGGAGGAAGCCAGTAATCAGCACTCCGCCATGGCCCCTGCTTCAGATTCTGCTCCAGGTCTCTGCCTCAGTTTCTCTTGGTGATAGATTGTAAGCTATAATACAAAATAAACTCTTTTCCCCCAAGTTGCTTTTGGTTATGGTGCTTATCACAGCAACAGAAAGCACACGAGGGTACCATCCATTCACCTCACCTCCTCACCCATCTGTCTACCATCTGTCCATTGTCCACCCATCCATCCATCCATCCATCCATCCATCCATCCATCCATCCATCCATCTTAATCTACTCACCCATATATCTACCATCTATCCATTTGTCCATCCATCCATTCATCCATGCATGTATGCGTATATTCATCCACCTAACATACATTGATACTAAGCAATGTGTTCTTTGTGTTCTAGGTCTGGTATGCAGCCCACCCCCGTCATGTACAAAACTGACCAGAGCTGCTCCTTGCCCTTAAGGAATTGAAAGCCGAGTGAAACAGATACCTTGCACCTGTCTCATGTTCCAGAACTGTCCTGGACATCATCTCATTTGAGGACCATGGTCAGTATTGTTATCGGAGGTTAACAATTGATATTAAGACTCAGAGAGGTTAAATGAATTGCCCAAGGTCACACAGCTGCCTGTCCATTCACTTGTCTGTCCAAATGATGAGGGCCAATATTCAGCTTCCATGCTCAGATCCAGCCAGAATGTCAAGGTGAAAATGAATTTTCAAATCTGTCCTTCAGAAATAAGCTTTCTTAAAAAAAAATGAAAAGAAAGGGAAGGGAAGAATAGGGAAAGTTATTTTTCCATCTTGCTTAGATGGGGACAGTTTTGAATTTATTTTTTCAGATTGAACAATCGTTCCTCAAATGGATAGTGATAGGTGATCTAAAAAATAATCTTTAAAAACGTTGCCGGGTTGGGCATTTCCTCCAGGTGACATAACTCAGTGTGACAGAATGCATTTAAATTCACAGAACAGAAACAGCCGGGAACACACGGACGGTGTTCATGTGGGCTGCTGGCTTGGCTCCTTAACCCTCTCCATTCGCCAGCCTCCCCCTTCTAAAGGCCCACTGTGGGGGCGGCAGGCACCTCTCACGCCCCTCGCCTCACCTGCCTGTGCAGGCACTGATGGAGCCGTGGGTGGCTCTGTTTGCTGGCGATGGAACCCAAAACCTCCTGCATGCTAGGCAGGTGCTCTATCTCTGGTCCATACCACCAGCTCCCAGCATTCTTCATTGTCAGCCTTAGCAGTGAGCAGTCGGTGGGTCAGAGGCGTGGACTCCTTAAAGAGCCAGAGAAAGAAGTAATGGGAAGCTGGTGCTGTCTGCTCCTCTGGGTTCCTGTCTATCCCTGTGGTCACCAGGAGCGCAGTGGGGGGGCATCAAGGTGAGGCCAGATGAATGCCAGGAGAATGCTCTGCTGTGGACTCCGCGAACAATGGAACAACGCGTGTGTGATTTCTGTCATTCCCCTCCCAGGCTGCTCCACAGCCACTGCAGAGTGGGCTCTCAAGGTCTCGTGGCTTCTTTTGTGGGATGTGTAGTCCCGTTTCCCGTCGTGTGTATCGTTTTCTGCACTTTGTGTGCATATGGTGTGGTATATGTATGTGTCCACATACATGTGTAGGTAGGGTCCAGAGGCAAGGCTGGTACCTTCCTCTATTGCTCTCTCCACCTTGTTTTCTTTAGACAGGGTCTCTCACTCAACCTGGAACTCACTGGTTTTCATCCAGTGCTGGAGTTAGGTCTGCCTGGCTATGCCTGGCTTTTTTTTTAAATTTTATTTATTTATTTATTTTTTTATGTGAATGTGTGGGATCTGAACTTGGGTCCTTGAGCCTGAGCAGAAAGCGTTCTTGCCCCCAGGGCCATCCCCACAGTTCTTCATAAACCGCTTGATGGTAGCACTCAGGAAGCAGGGGCAGGAGGAGCAGAAGTTCAAGGTCATTCTCAATTACACAGTGAATTCCAGGCCAGCCTGGGGTGTGTGAAAACCCGTCTTAAAAAAAGAAGCCTCAGTCTTCATTCTGGACTTACGGGCTGAGTGGGGTGGGTGAGAGCGGGATGGTGTGGAGGGCCGGACCACATTCTCCATTGCTTCTAGGAACAAAGGTAGAGATTGACCTCTGTGACCCCAAGGTGTGGCGGTACACGCCTTTAGTCCTGATGCCTGGGCGGCAGAGGCAGATTGACCTCTGTGACCTCAAGGCGTGGTAGTATATGCCTTTGGTCCCATTGCCTGGGAGGCAGAGACAGGCAGATCTCTGTGAGTTCAAGGTGATGTAGCACACGCCTTTAATCCCAGCGCACGTGCTTGGTAACTCTCTACCGCTGCGTCCCTGCCTACTCCCGAGGCATCATCTGGGATAATGGGCAGTGGACCAATCCAAGAGTGACACGTCAGAAGCGAGGACTGTTTCCTTTATAAGGGCTGGGTTCCCCTCATTCTGGGTCTCCGCCATGTAAGCTTATGCTCTCCCTCTCAAGACGCATAAAGCTTTACTGCAGAAGAATCCTAAGTGTCCCGTGTCGTTCTTGCGGGCGAGACGGTAGCGCGGGGCAACTGGTGCCGAATCCCTCGGGACGCTGAGGGACCCTGACAACTGCTCGCACCGCCGGAGACCCCTTGGACACAAGGAGGATTCAGAACTGCAGGTTCTTTGCTCAGAGAGGTATGACTATTCTTGGACTTTTCGGTTTTGGGCTTGACTTGTCTCCACCTTGGAAAGATTTTGTAGAGGCCTTGGTACTTCTTAGCAGTTCTCTTATCACTTTGAAATTGCTTAGAAGATAAATCCTGCCAGGCTGTTGTTGCAGACGGACAAAATGTATTGGAGGAAGTCCAGGATAGCATATCAGAAACTGAGTGCAGTGAGAGGTTAGGCGCGCCTGTAAGAAAAAGAAAATAGGAAAAAGGACCCCCCCGGTGGTTCAAAGAATGGGGGAGACTGAAAAGGAAATAAGAAAAAAGGACCCCCCGGTGGTTCTAAAAATGGGGGAGAAGACTGACCTACAAGGTCAAAAGCTTTATGTTATGTTGTTTGTGTTGTCTTTTGTGTACCGGACAGGAGAAAGATATTTAAATTTGCCTAAGGATATGATGTTTTGGAAAAGAGGTTCTGCTGCTTTCGTCTCCACAGAAAATGAGAGCCTAAGGGTGTACTTGGGATTTATGTGGTTTGAATCACCGAGACCTCCTGAAATGTTGTAGTGTATACCCCCAAAATGCAACGGCCCAATTCAGCAGGAAGTAGTCAGAGAGAGACTAACGACGCCCATATTCCCTAAAAGATTGTTTAAATGAGGTCCTTACAGTGGTTTCAGAGCAGCAAGCCTGCTTCTGAGTTCTGCTTTACTCCGTGCACCGAGTTTGGACTCAGAATGAATGCAGCTGTGGCTGGAGGGTGGCTGGAGCGGAGCTTTGCTAGGTGGCTATGGTGGGGGGCACGTCGCGCTGGCTCAGTTGGTGCCGGGCCTGGAGGGTATCACAGCAGTACTGAGAATGAGAGAGGTGCCACAAGCTGCCAGGCCAGAAGGCTTGCAATGTGCCTGAAACTGTGAGGGGCTCTGAGGCTGGAGTGGCTTCTGTTCCACTTGGCTGAGCTGAGCTGTGCTGATCCTAGGTAACAAAGGCGGACCAATAGCCTGGGGCAACGGGCGGGGCGAACAATGCCGGCTACTAGCCCGAGAGATTTTCCATCTGAATAAGGAACTGAAGAGATAGCTTAGGGGTTAAGAATGCTGCCTGCTCTTCCAAGGGTCGTGAGTTCAATTCCCCAGTGACCACATGGCAGCTTATAACTATTTGGTTTTAAATCTAATGTTTCAGGATCCACAGGGAGGTAGATACAAAAAGCCCTTAGATTTTTAAGGTTATTGGGTCATTGGCTAAATCTGTGACTGTGGCAAAAAAGCCCATAGTTTCCAACATGCCTCTGGTAGACTTCTTGATGCAGCTGGAGAATTGCGCCCCTGCGATCCCAGATGCAATGACTGATTATTAAGCAACTGTCTAGTTATCTTCTAGGTAATTGGACTGGAAAACTTGATGAGAAAGTAGCAAGGATGACCCTCTAAACAGTGACAAGGGCATGGCCTATACTGATACCAGTTCTTGTTAAAAACAAAAAAAGGGGGAATAATAAAGGAGTTGCCCCCAACGCCAAAAATGGCCATTGCCATGGCTCTGTTCACCATAAATTTTTTAAATCTGGATGATAATGGCCAAAATGCTGCAACACGACATTGTTTGGATCCGCAGCGGCCCAAAGATTTGGTTAAGTGGAAAGACGTGCTTTCTAATGAATGGAAAGGCCCGGATCCCATTTTATTGAGATCCAGGGGAGCTGTTTGTGTCTTCCCACAGGATCAAGAGAGCCCATTCTGGCTGCCAGAGCGATTGACCCGAACAGTGAAGAGTGATCCACAACACACGGACTCGCCTGAGGACCTGGCTGCTGCTCCTCCTGCCATTTTGCGGATGGATGACAGAGTACCGATGGAGGACACTCTCAGCTTTCCCGAAGCTGTTACCAGTCAGCCATAGGATGGCGGTGTTTCCTCGATTTTTTACAACCAATAAGACTCTGGGCCCCCTCCCTACCGTCCTAGAGATGATTTATAAGCTTGGCCGTAGGACTCCAGACCTGGGCCGTGTCTCTCATTCCCCTACTTCAAAGAATGGGTGGGGGTGGAAATGTTTTGGAACAGTCCTATGCTATGGATTAGTGTTTCTCCTCTGGATGGTCTGCTGACTCAAATCCCAAAATCGTAGGGACAAAGTGGTTATTGCACAAGCGTTGGCAGCCCTGAAACAGGGGCCTCTACCGATGTGTGGTTATCTATGCTGAAGCAGTAAGGTTTATGCCAACCAGCTCCTGCACCCCTAGGACAATGGTCCATTGCACAGGGTGGAGTGCTTGGCTTAGCTAGCCCTGAAGGTTGTCGAGCTGAAGAGCATCGCACAGAGAATGGCCCTCTCTGAGAGATATGTCGTCCTGCATAAGGGCTTCCTGTCGTATATTCCCTTTCCCAGAAAAATGGCAGAGGGCAGGCCAGATAGGTTCCAGGTGTCATGAACCTAGGGGCAGATTCCGTGCAAGCCCGTCGTAATGTTTTCGCTCTGGGAAGTGCGACCTCTATCTTTGCCTTCTGAGGGAGTTGCCTTTCTGCAAAGAAGTAAAAAAAGGGGGATATGTGGAGGGCCGGACCACATTCTCCATTGCTTCTAGGAACAAAGGTAGAGATTGACCTCTGTGACCCCAAGGTGTGGCGGTACACGCCTTTAGTCCTGATGCCTGGGCGGCAGAGGCAGATTGACCTCTGTGACCTCAAGGCGTGGTAGTATATGCCTTTGGTCCCATTGCCTGGGAGGCAGAGACAGGCAGATCTCTGTGAGTTCAAGGTGATGTAGCACACGCCTTTAATCCCAGCGCACGTGCTTGGTAACTCTCTACCGCTGCGTCCCTGCCTACTCCCGAGGCATCATCTGGGATAATGGGCAGTGGACCAATCCAAGAGTGACACGTCAGAAGCGAGGACTGTTTCCTTTATAAGGGCTGGGTTCCCCTCATTCTGGGTCTCCGCCATGTAAGCTTATGCTCTCCCTCTCAAGACGCATAAAGCTTTACTGCAGAAGAATCCTAAGTGTCCCGCGTCGTTCTTGCGGGCGAGACGGTAGCGCGGGGCAGGATGGGATGGGATGGGATGGGATGGGATGGGATGGGATGGGATGGGATGGGGCCTGCGTAGGGTTGAGGCATTTTCCATAGAACAGAAGGGACCCGTGGAGATGCTGGTTCAGAGTTCTTGTTCTTAGCTTTCAAGCACCTCTTTTTATCTTTAAACAATTTATTAATTTATCATTATTGGTGTGTGTGCGTGTAGGGATATGTGTGTGCATGCCCAGGTATGCATATTGAGGTCAGAGGACACCACAGAGGGCCCTCCTTTCACCTTTATGGGGTTATGAGTATGAACTCAGGTCATTAGGTTTGCACAGTGTCTTTACCTGCTGGGTCATCTTTCTGGGTCCTGGCAACCCGATTTTCTCTGGAAGATGAGGTGTGCGTGGCCATACTTCACAGGGAGTTTAAGGTGCAGCGGGTTGATGGAGAGAGAGGTTTGCCACAATGAAGAGTGCTAAGTATTTGCAGTCACTCTCGAAAGGCCTTAACAAGGAGGACAATGTGGTAAGCCTCGTGCCTCAGGAATTCTTCCTCACGGCATGAAGGGAAGTCCAGCTGCAGGCAGCAGAGGAGGAGAGCAGATTCAGCAGCCGACAGACCACAGGCACCCAGACGTGAGATGACAGCTCTTAGAACCAGAGGATGCAAGTCAGGGGTTAATGGGAGATATAAAGACAGTCTGTTTCCGGGGTGGCTATCTTGATGCAGAAGAATGTTGGGTCCTGGGTCTTTGAGAAAAAGTGATGAGTTCAGTTTGGGACACGCTGAATTACAGACCTACGTGACACATCAAAGCACAGATACTGAATTGGGAGGATGAGACACGCTGCAGGTAAATATAGCATTCAGATGGCAGTGGAGACACAGGAAGGGGCAGGCCACCAGGACGAGCACAATGAGTCTGGAGGCTCAGGAGCTTCAGAGATCTGGGACTGAGTCACCACGGCAGGCCAGTCCTGTAGGCTAGGGAGAGGCTCTGCTTCTGATCTGGAAGGTGAACTTAATTATGTCTGCACCGAGGGGTTGTTGTGGATATAAATGAGACGGCGTGTCTGAAATCCAGCACAGAGCCCAATCAGTACCCACCACTTTCATGTTGTCTGGGGTCCTCATCCAGTGTCCTCACTCGTCACACATGCTCTTCCTGGTTCCCATCCCCCCTCTCCCATCTGGAGCATGCATGTTCCTGCATGTGTCTGCTACTCAGGTGGAGCTGAGCAGCCCCAGACCAGGTGGAGCACAGCCACCACATGCAGGAGTTGGCTGTGGTGTGAACACGCTCCCAGAGTCTCCTGTGTTGCTGGAGTTTCTAGGATCAGAGCCCGTGCCTGGGCAGTCCTAAGGAATCACACTCAGTCACGTGTCTCCTCAGTAAGTCAATTAGACAAATGAGTAGCTGTGAAAAGCAGGAGAGAGAGAGAGAGAGAGAGAGAGAGAGAGAGAGAGAGAGAGAGAGAGAGGAGAAAGAGAGGGAGGAAGGGAGAAAGGAGAGAAAGAGAGGGAGAAAGAGGAGAGGGGGGAAGGGAGAGAGAAGAGAAAGGAGAGAGGGAAAAAGAGGAGAGAGAGGGGGGAGGGGAGAGACAGGAGAGAGGGAGGAAGGGGGAGAGAGAGAGAGGAGAAAGAGAGGGAGGAAGGGAGAAAGAGGAGAGAAAGGAGAGAGGGAGAAAAAGGAGAGGGGGGAAGGGAGAGAGAGGAGAGAAAGGAGAGAGGGAGAAAGAGATATTGGGATCGATTTATTCAATTTTATTCAATGTGGCCATCTGGGGAAAAGGAACAGAGAGAGATTCAGTTACCCCCACGTCTATTTTGGGGGTCTTAAGATGAAGTTCAGGTTAAATAGAAGACAAGTATGCCAGGCTGAGTAGTCCTGGTCAAAGCACAGTCCTGCCCATCCCCCATCCATAGGGGGGTTGTTCTGACAAACTGTCATAACTGTGTGAGATCTCTCCTGAGGAAAACTCCTTGTCTGGCTGGCACCAGGCTTCAGCTTCCTCCCAGAAGGAGATTCCCAGGAAGAAATCCAATATCTTGGAGTTTTTCTCAATAATCTTGTAGCCAAAGGAAGGACACAACATCTCCGGAATACCTTCATTCCTGCTGGGATGTTACATCAAATGTAACATCTCTGTGTCACAGCTCTGCCTCCTACCTTTCTGAGATGCCTGGGAGAGTCTCCGTCCCTGCCAGGGCCCCTTTATTTCCTCTGCACAGTGGGAAGTGAGGCGGTTCTGCCTATGCTAGTGCACTAGGGCTGATGTCTCAAAGTGTCACCAGCTGGGTTACTGAAGAGGACAGGTGTATAAAGTCAAGTCACAGAGAAGAACGTTGCCCTGGCTTCTGTTCCTTAGCGCGTCTCAGTCACTCCAGTCTGACTGGGCTGTCACACGGTGCTCCATCCTGTCTGTGGTCTGTTCTTCAAAGGGCACATTCAGGTGGCATTGAGAGCCCACACAACTCCACTCTGAGCCCAGCAAGACTAAACACATCACAGTGACCCTATTTCCAGAAGAGATGGCATTCTCAGTTCCCATAGTGAACACTGTGACAGCTCTTTTCTGAGGACCCTATTTAACCCAGAACATACTTCTAATAGATTTTCCTTAATAATGTGTAGAGGGCCAGGAAAAAAATCCTCCCCAGAGGATAGCGTGCTAATCATGTTTCCGTGTGTTGTTAGCTAATAGTTCTCTGTCTTTAGGAAATACATGATCTCTTGGCTAACTGCAATCTCCTGGGGCAGGTCCTTCAGGGAGTCGCTCGCCCATTGTAACAGCAGGCCATAGAGTGTGGTAGTAAACATGGCTCCATTCAGTGCCTCTGACCTGAGGTTAGATGCTTAGAAAGGAATGAGGTGGATCCAGCCATCAAAACCACAGCTTTAATCCTAACCAAATCACTTAGCAAATTAAAGACTCATGTGGTCAGAAAAAGAGAGATATACAGTAAAGATAGATTCGGGCAAAAGAAACCTCTAAACAGTTTACAGTGTGTTTAAAAATATATGGAGGCTTGGGAGAAAAATGTAATAAGACCGTTTGTTGGTTCCTGGCTGCTCAACCCTGAAATAATCACGCAGAAATTATATTATTAAATCACTGCTTGGCCTATTAGCTCTAACTTCTTATTGGCTAGCTTTTACATTTTAATTTAACCCATCTCCATTAATCTGTTTATCACCACAAGGTCATGGCGTACCAGCAAAGTTTCAGCATGTCTGTCTCTGACAGCGGCTCCATGGCTTCCCTCTGACTCCACCCTTCTTTCTCCCAGCATTCAGTTTAGTTTTCCCTGCTTACCTAAATTCTGCCCTATCAGGTCAAGCCAGTTTCTTTATCCATTAACTAATAAAAGCAACACATAGACAGAAGGGCCTCCCACACCAAGAGAAAAGAAAAAGGATAAAGTCCTTAAAATAAAAAAAAAGAGAGTAGTTGGGTATGGTGGCACACACCTTTAATCCAAACACTTGGGAGGCAGAAGCAGGCAGATCTCTGTGAGTTCAAGGACATCCCGATCTACAGAGTGAGTTCCAGGACAGCCAAAGACACATAGAGAAACCCTGTCTCAAAAAACCCAAAATTAAAAATAAGAGAAATATAGTTTAAAATAAAGCCACGTAAAGATGGAAAATGCATAGAGAGTCTGGATACTGTATGTTATTTTGTTGTCTTTGAATTATTTGATGGCTAAGGAACAACAGCTGCTAAAAGGCATTTGGTTACAAATGCTGCTGGATTAATAGAACATATGTAGTTGAAAATGCTTTGACTTTAAAATTTAAGTCAAAAAGTATGTTACTTTGGAGAAGAGGTTTTCTTTTGTTTCCACAGGAAATGAGAGGCTGTGGGTTCATTCTGGGTTAAGAAAAACAGGTTTGATCAAGGAAGACCCCCTTGAGAAATCTCTGATAGGAACAGATGGCTGAGATATCTGAGTTCTACATCCAGAACAGCTTCAGGACTGCTGGCTAAGGTGATCAAGTCTCACAGAATATTTCAGTCAGAAGTTAAACATAATTCAAAATTTTCTTTAGGTCCCTGTAAGATTATCAGTGCCCCCAATCATCAGGAAGTAACCTGGAAAACTATGCCCACATTCCCCAAAAATGGATTATGGATGTTTATCTTTGTTTAGAGTATTAGTTGCAAGATGTTATAGATAATGATCTGGACAAAAACCTAAACAAAGGATATTAGATTCAGAGTTCTTGCTTTGAAAAAAAGGGGGGGAAGTGCTGTGGGAGAGTGGTCTTTTATCCTGTCATTTGTATTATTTTAATAAAACACTGATTGACCAGTAGCCAGGCAGGAAGTATAGGTGGGGCAACTAAGCAGGAAGTAGAGGTGGGGCAACAAGAACAGGAGAATTCTGGGGAAAGAAAAGAGTCAATCTACAGTCCACCATCCAGATACAGAGGAAGCAAGATGAGAATGTCTCACTGATAAAGGTACCAAGCCACAGGGCTAACACAGAGAAAAATTATGAACTAATTTAAGATGTAAGGATTAGTTAATAAGAAGCCTGAGCTAGTAGACCAACTAGTTCATAATTAATGTAGAGCTCTCTGTATTTCTTTGGGACTGAACAGCTTTGGGACTGGGCGGGGCAGAAACCTCATTCAACACACATTAATTCTGCTAACCCATGAGTATAGAAGGTCTCTCTACCTAGTAGGTCTTCAATTTTTTTTTTATTCAGTGGTGTGTCTTTTTCACTGGATCAGTCTTCCACGTCCTCAGGTAGGTTTGTTTCTATGTTTTCTTTTTATGTGGTGAATTGGCTTGTTTTCTTCATTTCTTTATTAACATGTTCACTTTGATGTATAGGAAAGTTATTGATTTTCATATGTTGGCTTTGTGTCTTTCTACTTTGCTGAATGCATTTATCAGATCTAAGAGCTTTTCTTTTCTATTTCTTTCTCTTGGCTTACTGTTTTGTCAAAGGCTTCTAGTACCATTTTGAATAAGAGTAGAGAGACCCTTGTCATGTTCTTGACTTCAGGGGAAATACTTCATATTTTTTGCTTTGAGTCTGATGTTGACCACAGGTTTGTCACATACAGCCTTTACTATGTTGATATGTATTCCTTCTGTTTCTAGCTTTTTCAAGGCTTTTAGTCTGAACGAATGTTGAATTTGGTCAACTGCCCCCTCTGTATCTATTGAAATGATCACATGATTTCTGTGTCTGAGTCTACTGATGTCTTGCATTATATTTATTGATTTATACATGTTGAATTAATCCAATTATCGTATATGGTTTAATTTTTAATTTTTTTTATCTTTTGACTTTTTGAGACAGGATTTCTCTGTGTGTAGCCCTGGCTGTCCTGGAACTCACTCTGTTAACCAGGCTGGTCTCAAACTCAGAGATTCACATGCCTCTGCCTCCCAAATACTGGAATTAAAGGCATGTACCACCACCCAGGTGATTTTTTATATTTTATGTGTATTGGTGTCTTTCCTGTGTGTATGTCTTTGTACCGTATATATCTGATGCCTGTGGTAAAGGCCAGAAGAGGGCATTGTGTTTCCTGGAACTGGAGTGGCAGGCAATTGTGAACCCCCATGTGGGTACTGGGAACTGAACCAGGGTCCTCTGGAAGAGCAGTCAGTGCTCTTAGTTGCTGGCCATTTCTCTAGCCCCAGTGCATGATTTCCTCCCTTCCTTCCTCTCTCTCTCTCTTTTTCTTTCTCTCTCCAAAACAATGTGTTGACTGGAGTCTGCAAGAATTTTATTAGGGATTTTTGCATCTATGTCCATCAGTGAAATAGTTCTATAAATTGTCTTTTTGTTGCTGTGTCTTTATCTCATTTTGGTAACAGCAATAGTGACTTCATAGAATGACTTGATAGCATTATCTTCCCTTTTGGTTTTGTAGAGTAATTTTTGGAGCATTGTTATTAATTTTTCTCTAAATGTCTGATAGGATTCAGCAGTGAATCCATCTGGCCCTGGGATTTTTGCTGTTGTTGGCAGGTTGATTTTTGCTGTTTCAATTCCTCTTACTTCATATATATTTACTTAAGTTATTTACATCTTTTTGGTTTAATCTTTGTGGGTTATATGTGTCTAGAAATATATCCATTTCTTCCAGACTTCTAACTCATTGGAATATGTTCTCAAAGTAGCCTATAATGGTCCTCTGAAGTCTGTTAATCTATTGTAATATCTTCTCTTTTACTTTTAATGGTATTTATTAATTCATGCATTTTGGTTCTTTAAGACAGATTCTCATGTGCTGTCAACTGACTTCTAACTCAATGAAGATACTTTAGATTCCTAATACTCCTGCCTCTACCTTCCAACTGCTGGTTGTAACAGATGTACTCAACATTCTAGCTTCTAATTTTATTAGTTTGATTTCCCCCTCTCTTTTATTTGGTTAGTTTCATTTAGAATTTGTCAGTTTTCCTTATATTTTCAAAAAAATAACTCTTTGCTCTTTTAGTTTTCATTTCATTCATTTCTGTCTGCTAGTTTTAGGCTTGGCTGTTTGTGGTTTTTTTTCTTCTAAAAGTATGAGTCACATTATTAGGTTGCTTATGTGAGTTCTTGCTGATTTTTAAAATGTTTTATTACCACATATTAATTATATACAATAATGATTTCATTACGGCATTCTCTTACAGGGACATAATGTATTCTGTCATATCCACTCCCTGTCAGCCACTCTAACTCCTGCTAATCCTGTTCCTCTTTGCAATTAGTCCCCTTCTATTCTCTTCTATCTCCTGTGTGTGTGTGTGCACGCGCGTGTGTGTATTTGTGTGCATGTGAGTGAGCGAGTGAGCAAGTGAGAGAGACCCAGTGGTTTTCATAAGGTTGTTTACAGAGCATGGGTGAGAATTTGTTTACAGAGCCATGGGCATTTTACTAGTGTCTACACCACTGGAGAAAATGTCTCTTCCATCTCCATCAACCTGTAATGGCATATAAACCCTCAGGGAGTGGTGGAACACCTGAATCCTTCTTCTTTTCATGAGAGGGTATTGATGGACCCAGTCGTCTGAAAATATTTTGCAGAAATATTTCAAATTCTCTTAATTTAAGAGTGCCATGGCTATGCCATGCCCAGAGTCAGCATTCCACACCTCTCCTTTCCTCTTCCTCTGGCCCTTGCTTTGTTTCTGCCCCTTTTCTGTGATATTCCCTGAGTCTTGGAGGATGTAATATAGCTGTACCATTTGTGACTGGGCATTCAACAGTTCCTTATTCTCAGTCGTCTGACCAGTTATGGGTCTCTCGCATTCACCACTGACCGCTGGAAAGAGAAGTGTTCCTGACAGGATGATAGTAGCTCTAATCAAGGAGCATACTATAATGGATTAAAAGCAATTTGATAGGTATATCATGCCTGTTTAGCCGAACAATAGCAGTAGCTTCCCCCCTACTGCTTATGACTTCCTTAGATAGGGGCTTTAGGCCATGTTTACAGGGCCAGGCAATGAGTTCCTTCCCAGAGAACAGGTGTTAAATCTATGACACATTTGCCACGATTGCACCAGTGTGCTCATCTTGCCTGGCCATTTTGTCTTGTTGAGCACAAGCTTCACAGCTGAGTAAGATTGTTGGCAATTCCTCCCAGCAGCCTGCACGGTACCCTCAAAGCGCTATGAGCACCAGCCATCAGGGAGGAGGCTTTTCTGGATCTGATGACTCTAGTGTGTGTTGTCCTCAGCAGTCTTGTTGATTATTTGATGTAGGTCCTCATAGATGCCCCTCTTAGGGCTGCCTCTGTTATATCCTAAAGGTTCTCTGTTAATTTTCAGTTGATTTGGGGGATTTTAAACTTTTCTGATTTCTTCAGTGTTCCACCAATCATTCTGGGATGTACTATTCTTCTCTGTATTTGTATACTTTCTTTTAGTTTCTCTTGCTATTGACTTCTGGTTTTATTACATTATGATCTGATAAGATACAAGGAATGATTTTTTATATTTATGGAGACTTACATGATGGTCTAAAATGTGCTCTATTTCAGAGAACATTCTGGCTGCTGGGAAGGATGTGTGTTCTGCAGCTGCTCTAGGGTCCTCTGTGGATGCCTTTTAACTCCATCTTAGGCACAGGTGAAACTTTTTAAGCCTTTTGAAAATTATTTTGAAAATTATTTCTCAGAGGCAGACATACGGTGCAAGCCTTTAGTGTCAGCCCTTGGGAAGCAGAGGCAGGAAAATCTCTGTGAGTTTGAGGCCAGCCTGGTTACACAGAGAGTTTAAGGTGAGCCAGAGCTATACAGAGAGATTTTGTCTCAAAAAAATCCTTTTTCAAAAAGTTCATGAGTTAACACTCTCCAGAGTACTCAGCAATGCCTAAATGCTGAATACTAACTTAAAAAAAATCCCTGCCAATTTGATAAGCAAAAGAAGGTGTCTCAATGTTTGAAATTATTTTTCTGATATTACTAACTTCTTAAAAATTTATGTGTCGTGTGCTAGCTTTATTTTTGTTTTTAACTCATTATCATTGTGTGTGCGTGTTTGCTATGTGTGGGTTGTGTACATGGCATGGCACATGTGTGGAGACCAGGGGGCTTCATGGAGTTGGTTCTCTTGTTTCCACCTTTACACGGATTCCAAGTAAAGGCTATCGGTT